>NC_140470.1:22418213-23130713 GCF_051167445.1 Perissodus microlepis | reverse complement strand
TCTACTAAAAGGTCAAAAATTGGACACATATACATATGTACTGTATATTCAAAAAACTATTGAACAATATCCCTGATTTTTTTTTTAATTGATTTTTCAAAGTCACATTTGTGATTCATGGAATTTAACCACTGCCACACACATTTTGAATGATAATATTTAGTGTGCTTGCATGAAACAAATACTTACTGTGTTTGTTGGTCCTATGATATATCTACTTGTTATGTGAACCTAATCATCTATTTTTATTTTTATTTTATTTCCTTAGACCAAAGTTCTCTTAACCAAAATTGGGGCAGATGGCATTTAGACCAAACCACAGACAAATTACAAAATCAGCATGTATTATTGATAGTGTAGTAAAGTTCAAAATACCTAAAAAATCAAACATCAAAATTCCATTTTGATTGAGAAAAAGAATGTTAAAATAAAAAACAAAATGCTAAGAAAACAAAAATAGGACGCTTAAATGTATACCTAAGATTTATCATCGTAACCCTCTAACCTTTTCGTCTTATCTTTCGTTGGAATCAGAGCACAGCAGCGTTGGATGGTTTTGGCACCCTGAAAAGAAACAGCTCTCAAAATCAATCCCTTTTCTTTAAGTCAAAACAAGCATACCCCAAATTCTTTATCCTTAAGAAAATAGTGTGATCACTTCATAAACAAAGTTTTTTTTATATATCTTGTTGTAAAAACCAACAATCATTTAAACAAGTCAGACCTCGAGACCACCGTTAAATAACACTTAAGTATGTTGGGCTTTTATATGACTGCCTTCCAGGTTGCTGCATTTAGGCCTTACCCCATCTTTACCTCTGCTTCTATTATGTAGAAACCAACACACACATACATCTGCTCATACTATACATAGGCACATGCTGAGTTGACACTTGGCTGACCAGTGCAGAACAGAGGGCTGGACCTCCCATTACTGAACAAAAAGCTTGTGGTCTCGCTCCACTGGTGAGGGTGTTAGCAGCTCCCTGTCCACCCAGCCAGAAGCAGGGTAATGGATTGTGTTACTCCTCATTGTTGACATTGCAACAGATCTGAGGTTTAGTATATTCCCATCCTCTCCCTTCTCTCTCGTTTCAATTCTTCTTTTGCTGCTTCTCCTTTCTGCTTTCATCACCTGATGTGTGTCAGATACCTTAACTAAAATCTCTTCAGCAGTGACATTATACAGGTTTTGTTTACATCTGTATATCCTATCTCCTTTGCACTCCGTCAGTGGCCTGATGTGATAAGAGTTTTCTGTTGACTCTATGTGTTACAGAGTGGATTTTCTGGTCAGCAAGTATACTGCTCTGTCACAAATCCACGCATCATGTGTACTGGATAGCTGTCACGTGGATTCAGTTAGTTTTGATCAGATTATACTGCTTCTAAAAAATCTGACCTGTTTTATCTCCATTGTATTCAAGCAAAACGTTTAGCATGTTGCTAAAAGCTTCTTAAAGGTTTGGCAGTTAGCAGGATTTAAGTGTTAAACAAGTTTTTCTTCTTTTTAGTATATTTGCAAAGCCAATTTTTAAGGTTTTTTTTAAATCCTGCTTTGTTCACATCTGTGTTTGCCATCTTAGTATGTCTACTATCTACACCCCTATTTGCTGGAACAGCACTCTATTATTATAATCTCAGTGAAACATTGTAAAGCCATTTGAAACACATTACATCCATAACATGATAAAACATTTTGGCTGTGAAAACAGCGATCAAAAAAGTGCGCAGGATACCTTTTATCACAGAGACTGCCTTGTAAAACATTTGCTGGGAATGAAATGAAAGGATCAGGATGTTCTCTAAATTGTCTTTAATCTGATAACTAATAGGTTTTTTGTTATATTTGTTTTGCCCCTTCTGCATTTTCTACCACCATGAGCTATTCTCCTTTCCAGTAAAGAGGACTAATTTCCCACAATTATTTCTTTCTCCCACACTCTCTTTATGTCCTGCAGGCTGTTGCAACAGACCCTTTTCCAGTAAAGATGCTTTATGACAAATCACATGACCAGGTGTGGGTCCTAACCTGGGGGGACATGGACAAAACCCACCCAACACTTCAGGTAAGTGTGAAGTACTTTGCAGCAGTTACTTTTGAAAGACAAGCTAAATGGTTCAACTTAAATTACAGCCCTGGGAATGAGAGGGAACTGGATATTAACTATTAAAGGGACACTTAAGCATTTTGTGCTTTGTTTTGTCTCCTGTCTGCAAAAAAAGACAGGCTATTATTTTGGATATCTTTCTTTAATAAGGAACAGGGAGCTCATCGGTGTCGCAGGCTCGCTTGTTAATCAGTGAACTGTAATCATCAAACATAAAACAAAGCTTAGAGCAGCTATAAAATTACAAAACAGACCTGCTTTTTATCATCCATCTACACTTGCTTTTTGGTGGTGTGTGTTTCTCAACTCTGATTCGTTCCCTGGGAGAGTATAATCTGCGTTAGCTGTAAAAAGTTTACCAAGCGAGGAAAAACCTGGCTTATAACTAATTGAGCACACTTGTGTGCCAGCGTCCTTTGTTTACGTGATAAGTATTTGTGTGACAAAAACTAATCTATGTATGTTTTAGAGCATTTACCAAGCCAGCAAAACAGCAATTCACAGCTGTGGTGTTGTCGGCTTGTGCCGAGCGTCCCTTTGGGCTGCTGGTGCTGGAGGCTTCACAATTGAGAAATGATCACAGGTGTGGTTGTATTTAATTCACCTCAGGGGATGGATTGTGACAAGGGAATAGGGAGGAAGATGCAGAGAAGGTGGAGGGAAGAGGGAAGAGACCAGAACTGGCACCGATGGAGGATGATTCTGTTTTTAAAGGGCTGGTATTTTTAGGTCTGCCTGTTTTGCATGTGCATCGGTGGAAGATAGTGTCATGAGTAAAGCTACCAAGGGATCGCACTGTAATCTCTGTAAATGACAATAACAATAACATGTTTATTGTTCTGCTTTGTCTCTTTGGGTGAAGGGACCGTATTGTAATTGAGTGCGGCCCTGTATTCTCTCTTTATGATTTGGAGACGTTTATACAATACAATACAATACAATTTTATTTATATAGCACATTTAAAAACCCAAAGGCACACCAAAGTGCTTCACAGTAATATGGAGAGTCAACATAAGTCAAAAACAGGGTACAAATCGGGCACAAGCACAGACAGGATAGAGGCACTAACAGACCAGGAGAGTTAGATAAATACAAAATATGCTACAAAGACAAAAACAGCAGTAAAATTAATAAAAATAATACATTCAATAAAATCAAATAAAAGATTTAAAAGTTTAAAAATTAAAAGATTTAAAAGGGTATTAACTAGTCGGGAAAGCCAAGTCAAATAGATATGCTTTTAATCTTGATTTAAAGGACTGGATAGAGTCCAAGGCTCGAATAGAAGCAGGGAGGCTATTCCAAAGGTTGGGTGCAGCTGAAGCAAAGGCATGATCGCCTCTGGTCTTCAGTCTAAACTTAGGTTGGGCCAGGAGTAATTGACCTGATGATCTTAATGCACGACAAGGAGTGTACAAATTGAGGAGGTCAGTGAGGTAGCTGGGCGCAATGTTATTCAGGATTTTAAAAGTGAGTAGCAAGATTTTAAACTCAATGCGATATTTGATTGGTAACCAGTGTAGATCAACAAGAGCCGGAGTAATAGGGTCAAATTTTCTAGTGCCAGTAAGAAGGCGAGCCGCAGCATTCTGAACGAGTTGCAGCCTTCGAAGAGAGAAGGCTTGGAGACCACAGTAGAGATAATTACAATAATCTAACCTGGAGGTCACAAAAGCATGGATAAGTTTTTCCAGGTCCCTGTGTGGTATATAATGCTTGGCTTTAGAAATCTGGCGCAGTTGAAAAAAAACAGATTTAACTACAGATGATATTTGCTTATCGAGCTTAAAGGAGTTTATAAGGACTGTGCAATAATGATACAGTCAAATTTACGTGTGTTTCACTTTTTTTCAGTATAGATTTTTTTTCCCTACTCCAGTTAATTCTTAAGCTCTCAATTTTTTTGTGAAATGGTTCTATGAATAACACTTCTCCAGGATACTGTAATGGGTCCATTTTACATCATTATTTTTAGTTTTAATGTTAGATTCTTTCGGATCACAAGGTGCCACTACGCTTTGGCATCAAAAAGTAGTGAAAAGGATAACTGCCTGTACGTGGGTTTTAACAGTTTTCCACTGATTTATAATCTACATGGCCAGACTCCATATGTGTGCATAGATTTCCAATTTCTTCAGGCTTGCACTTCTTCACAGAGTGTAGGTGCACAAGCTGGAGATGTGTTTTTGTGTAGTTATTCCGTTTTAAGGGGAGCACTCACGGCGATTATGCTGGAGTGGTTTTGAACTTCTATCAGAGTTGTAATCTTAAAAACAGCAGAAAATTCTATCAAACAATGTTTTTCATCACAGAAGAAAACATGGTTCTCCCTATTTTAATTTTGAAACAAATACAAAGAGCAGCTTTGCATAACAGCTGTGCAGAAAATGCATTTTTGTTCTTTTTCATTTTGTTCATTTCCCTCTCTTCCTGCCGTGGTTCAGAAGTAATGAATAATTAGTGAACAGGGTATGAATCAATCAAAAAAATGCAATTGCAGACAAACTGCATAATGGATTGGAGGCCACATGGATCACACCACAAATAAATGGTCTGATAATGTCATTATCATTTGGACTGAATGTAATTGACCTGTTCAGCAGCAGCCTGTCGCTACCAGAGGTGTGTGTCTCTGCTCGTGCATGTTAATTTGAGCACTCGAGATGTGCGGCTGCACGCAGGTGTGCATTCATCTCAGTGTGTGCGGCATTTTTAAGAAGCCAAGTTTGAGGATGGCTCAGTAATTCTGCGGAAGCACTGAAGAGAACGTGATTGTCAATTCATTAGGGAAGACAAATGGAGGAATCTCTGCCGGGCATAGACAGTCATAGCCTTCCAGACTGTCAGTTCATTCTGTGTTAATGTGCTAAGAAGATATTTAAAACACAAATAGATTTTGTTTTGTTATTTTGGGTTTTGTTGCTTTTTGTTTGTGTTTTCTCACACACAGCAAAATAGCAACTTTTTAGCTTGGGCTGGCCAAATCAAATGAGATTTTTTTATGCTCTTAATAAAAGGTATTTTATACGCAGCCCCGGAGGGGACATGGGAGAAAAAAAAATTAAGACGGACTTTTGCGAGATCTCGCAAAACAAACTCGGGATCTCACAAAACTTTTGCGAGATCTCGCAAAACAAACTCGGGATCTCGTATAACTTTAGCGAGATCTCGCAAAATAAACTCGGGATCTCGCAAAACTTTTGCGAGATCTCGCAAAAGTTGAATTCCAACAATGGCGGCAGCTACTTAGTTGTAATATTACTCTTTCATATCTTTTAAGATATTTTGAGGCATGAATGTAGTTGTGTAAACGTCATATATCTGCTCGGTTTACAAGACATCACATATTTGCAAAAGTGCTCCGACTTTTTCGGAGATATATGAAACTTTTGCGAGATCCCGAGTTTGTTTTGCGACATCTCGCAAAACTTTTGTGAGATCTCGCAAAAGTCCGTCTTAATTTTTTTTTTTCCCATGTCCCCTCCGGGGCTCCATAATTTTAATCCCCCGTCCACAAAACTTTACACTTTGCACAGTGCAGTCAGTTCTCCTGGCAATTGCCAGACTCCTCCATCGGATTGCCAGATGAAGAAGCTTGATTCGTCACTCCATTAAACGTGTTGTTTTTAATTTTCCAACCTTAACCAAGCTGCTATTTTAAGGTCTCTCACATTTAGGTTGCTTGCTGTCGACCCAGACCATGACTTTCCCCAAAACTTTACATACACCCACTACCTCTGAAATAGATCCGCCACCCTTGCCACTAACCATAATGAAGCTATTTTGAGTCTGACTGGAGGCTTGAGCTTCTTTGCCCTCTCCATACTTGCTTCCTGTCATCTCTTTAGAGGTACTGTCAATTAAAGTAATAAAAGAGGATTTTAATTATTGCAGCAGTGATTCATTACTGTCGCGCCCATAGGGGCATCAGTTCAGAACATTCTGACATATCTTTCTGGAAGGCAAGTCTAAACATATTTTGCTCTTTAATTTGATGGTTCTTTTATTAAAATGTATATGTTTTTTCATTTTCTCAATGCTCATTTTAGCTCAGTTTGTATCATGTTTGTAAGAGAATCTCAAGCAACTGTTTCATATTAAAAGAAGTTGACATAAACAATTGTTTGTGTCTTACAAATGTATGATATAAAACACAGAGTTAAAAAATGCAAATCATTAACTTTAGCTGTTCTTGCATGAAGTATTAATCATGATCTTCTTAGTTTCATTGGACCCGGGGTGTGCTTTATTGCTTTCCAGGAACAACTAGTAACTCTAAGAGAGTGTATTAGCAAAGCACAATGAATGCAGTTGCATGGGGTAATATTAAAATGCCTCATAAAATTTATTTAATTAGCGGAAAAATAATGGAGTATTTGAAGAATGCCATCTAATTTAGACATCACGTAACTGGATAAAGAATGAAAAAGAAAAAAACTACACAGGGCATCTGCAGAGGGAATGTTGTGGAGAGTCAGAAGCTACTTGGTTAGAACAAAAATCCCCCTTAGGTGTCAGATAAGCCAGCAAGGCAGTGGCCAAGAAAAACTCTACTGGGCCTTAGTCTTGGTCTTGAGTACATGAATATGAAATCGAGGGATGAAGAATAACAAAAGGAAAGCCACTGGCATTAAGTTGCAAACACCTGCAGCCCACAGACCACCAGAGTTGCCTAATAATACATGAGTAATAATACACTGAACCTCATTAACTCCCATCATTGTATTCTGTAACTGTTGTAATGACTTTTTGTTAATGAGGACTTGTTTCATGTCTTGCAAGCAGTGAGAAACAAGCTGATCTGTTTTGTTAAAAATGGATGAGATATTCAGCAGAGTGGGGGAAAAGAGAGCACTTCTGAGGGGTATTTCTGTAGTGTAGGAAAAGAAACTTAAACTGCTATTTTTATTTCCTTAGATTTTATAGTTCTGACGAAGAAATGCAGAGTCTTCCCCCCCACTGGGCATCAGGTAGAGGTTTAGCTTTGGAGTTGAAGGCGTAGACATTTAGATTTAACACTTAGCTCTTTCCAGTTTAAAAAAATATTCTGTATGCTCTCCAGCAACATTTTCCTAGGTGTCTAAAGAGGAGTTTGCAAACTGAGAAGGAAAACAAGCAGATTTGACCTGATCATGCCAGCATACATGATGAAGCATGTCTCATGGATAAGGTGGTTTATCAGGACTGTATCAAAAGTGGAGGCGCTCTCCGAGCACCTTAGAAGCATGCTGATTCAGTGCCAGCTGTATGACATGAGAGATGGGGCTTTTATTGTGGTGTGTGCTTCTTAGACAACCATCACTAATCAAGATGCTTTACGGAGAACTGAGATAGGGCCGTGCTTCACCAGCTCAAGTCTTATAATGTAGATGTTTATCTGTTTCACAATATATGAGGCTGTCACCCGAACAAGCTCTGATTCTTAAGACCTGACATATGAGCCTTACAGTAATTTCTCTTACAGAAGATAGAAGCAGTGCATTCTGACAAAGCTTCACAGTTTGGCTAAAAGCTGCAAACTAAAGTAAGCATCTGTGTTCAGACATACGGACACGTAACCAGAAACATACATACAACCCTACAGTCAGACATTCATTCTAAGGTGCACACTTCCATACATACAAATAGTTGCCCACTATGGCCCAAAATAAAGGGGAAACGATTAAGGGAAAGCTAACTTATATAATGTGATTTCAACAGTCGTGCAAAACAAATCAAAGACTGAGCTAACCTGATAGGCTGAGGAAGACTGTGATTGTGATGATTACCTTTGGTTTTAAAATTAGAGTGTGCTACAGTGAGGAGACCCTGATTAGAGGGTCAGAGAGGCTGGCTGCAGTGATAAGGACTAAGATGCTCTGCTATGTAAGCAGGGACCTGTCCATGCTGAGCTTTATATGTTAATAACAGGATTTTAAAGTGGATTCTGAATTTTATTGCCAGAGAAGATTAGCAAGAATAGGTGTGAAGCAAGTATACGGTTACTTTAACAGTTGTTATGGTACAATAATCACATATCGGAATCCTAAACAACTAGTTAGAATGTTGTTTCTCTTGGTTACAATAATCTGGTTTAAGATCATGTCAGCCTACATAATTCCCATTACGTGTAGTGAGGCATATCTTGTTATAGTGCAGTGCTCTTTTGGGAAACCATGGCTTCTGGAATCCATGTGGATATTGCTCTGAAATTACAACCCAACCAATTTCCCATTGTATGCTCAACAGCAGCAGCAAAGACAGTGAAATGTAACACACCATTCTAAACTCTAATTAGATTTGTGTGGTTACATGGAAAACAGTTTTCTAGCAAGTGTTTTTTTAAACTGTGAATTGTATAGCTAAAAGGTGCATAGTGTATATTTCCAAAATCTTAGAAATGTTTAATATCAATGAGTGAATAAAATTTTAAAAAAATGTCAAATAGTCCTTAATTAGGAAAATTCCGATTGAAGACCGTGTGAAGTTCGGCTTTTGAAGGATTACACTGAAAACATTCAAGGGTTTAAACCACAAAAATAATGTATTTGCATTGGTGTTAAATAGTAAATATTCGTTTTACATTTTTCTGGAACTGTCTACAGGTTATTCCTCAAGCCAGTGTGGGTGAAGTACATCATGCCATACGTACAACTTTTCAGAGGGTGAACGACTTCTTCATTCCTCCAACTAACCTCATCATCACTCACGTGAGGTAAATCCGTACCCATTTAGCAGCCTTTCACCTTAAAACAGGTGACCTTATTGCTCTCGCTCATCGTAGCTGTCCCACTAAAGCAAAGGAGAAAAGAGCAAATGAGAATTATAATGAGAACCTCGATGTGTATTAATCACTGCACAAAAAATCTAGAAAGGCTATTAACCTCTTCTGTGAACTTTGCCAATTTAGGTTTGCCTTTGTCTTTCTCAAAAATGAGCCCGCGGTTCACAAGATTGATCTGGAGACCCTTCACCGTGTCAAGACCATCAGCCTAAAGAACTACAGCTGCATCCCAGTGAGCATGGCCTACACACACCTGAGTGGCTTCTACTTCATCCAGTGCCAGACCAAGAGCCTTCTCGCCCCACAGCAGCTCCTGATCGACAGTGTGACAGACGCCGTGATTGGGCCAAACCTCAATGTCACAGGCCAGGCTTTTGTGTCGCCAGACGGGCGCTACATTGTGACAACTGACCCACAGAGCTCAAAGCTGATAGTACAGACAGTGTCATTCCAAGGGGAGCTGAGTCTGAACCAGGAAATAGACGAGCCTGTGGCGGTCTCTGATCTTGTTTTTCAACCTTCTTTCACGGAGTCCAACCAGCATGTGGCCGTTGCCACCTCGGGTTCAGGAACGGACCTGCTCTTTGCCGATCTGTCCTCAGGCCGCACCGAGGTTCTCCGGAGCCTCAAGCAGCCCCTGGCCCCCCAAGCCTGGCCCTGGGGAGGCCCTAACAGAGTGGTTGTCTCCAGTGGGTTGTTTGGACAATATCTGGTGACACCATCAGCCGAGTCCCTCTTTGTTCTTAATGGCAAACAGAGAACGCCGCACTGCGAGGTGTCAGACATCAAGAGAGGCAACACAATTGTCTGGGTTGGAGAGGTATGAGTGACAAGGAAAAACAAAAGTGAACAAGATTTAGAATTAGGTGAAAAACGGAAAGATCAGGCCAAATTACCTATTATTAAGATTTATGTGAACATAAGTTGTGGACTCAACCCTGGGACTGAGCAAGAGAGAAACCTGCCTGGGTTTGTTGTAACAAAAGTACACGTAAAAATAGAGTAATTGAGAAAATATTCCGAAAATCTGTTGTGATATTTATATTGGGAGAAAGTGTCAATGCCGTTCAGTGCAACAGTGATCTATGTGCACTTAACTATACAGAATTGTACATTATTGCACTTCCTTCCATGTTATCACAGCAAATAGATACCTGAAGAGGGGTTATAACAAACTATGAACTATGCACAATGCTCACTTTTTTTAGACTAAAAAGCTTTCCAGTTTTTGTTTATCTCAACAATGTTTGTCGTTTTCACCAGTGCCACATATAATCACCACAAACTGTCTGTCCCGTCTGCCTTTAGTGTCCTGAGTGCGTGTCCTGAGTCCTTTCAAAAGCTACCACCACCATCTGTTTACTCGCCTTTGTCATGGTATTGTACTGTATTCTCCCTCTGAAAGCTTTCATTCTCCTAATGCTGGCAGAGGTTGGCTTTATACACGTGTAATACCCTTATTTACATTGTCTGTCCAAAGAGCTCAATTGGTCCGTTAGCCGTCGACAATGGATTTTTCGGTTGCAGTGGAAGCCTAACCTGAAATGAAAAGTAGATCTTTTGGTCTCTTGCAATGTTATAATCTGTCCCCTGCTGTCTCACATTTATTCTGAACCTGCAGTACAGCTCTGAGCTGTGAAGCCTAAAAATGCCACTTATACCACTTAGCAGATTCCCTCAGGGTAATGACTCCAGTTTACACTGACCCATATGCTGAGGCCAAGCCAAAGTAGCATCAGTGCTGCTATCTGACAGGCTGTGAGCATTTGTAGATCTCCTAAGAGAGCCGTGCATCAAGATCAAACACGTCAGGTAGACTAGACACTTCTCACTTGGTAATTAGTGAGAGAAAAAACTTTCTGGAAAGAAGTCACGCATGTACACAAAAATATATTCTATATTTCAAAGTCTTGCAACCTGTTTCAAAAGTAGGGATACATTTTGACAGCAATATGTACTGTATTAAACGGTTTTCCTTTTTTCCAGGAATACTAATTGTTAAATTGCAAAAAGTACTAAGTGTGTTTATTACTTAAACACTGTATTCCTACTTTTGAACTAAAAAGGCTAGAGTGTCTGTCTGAGAGCAGCAAGTGAATAAACACCAGCAAATCTCCATCTGTCAAAAAAGCAGATATTTCCTATCTGTGGTTGAACTGCATCATCTTCTGTGTAACTACATTTTCCACTTGCACTAATCATCATAATGATGATCCATTAGCAGCAATATAGCGCTGCGGCTTCTCTGCAGATGTAATAATGTCATCAAAAATTACTGGAACCATAAAGTCTCTTATCATTCCTGGCTTTTCATATTAGTGCCAGTCTATATATGAATGCAGAGCTTGGACAGCACTTTTGATGGCTTTTACATAGTAGATGAAAATTGGCTACAGTTTGGGGGTAATTACTTTTTTTTTTTTTTGCCTTTTTGTCTTTGTGAGACTTTTAGTAAGCTACTTTAGGAAAAGCACTTATGTGATGTTATGCGGAATATACAGAACATAAAGTTTCTTTTAAAAAAAATTTAAATCAAAAGTTTTTCAGATCTACCAAATCTACCAAGGACAGTCTGACTTGCCACAGAAGAAAAAAATAAAAATCATTTATTTGACCTAGTCGCACAATGCTTCTAAATTTGATACTGAATGTAACTAAAATAAGTATCAAACATGAGCTTGGTGCGAAACAGTTGTTCATTCATCGAGTCAACATGACAAGCAGTTCTATTACATTTCAGGCATATTTTCATACAGTGAGTTTCAAGTGGTACAAGTTCAGTTTTGTCTCACGTCAACAGCTGCCTCAGGGTCTTTGTGCCAGTTTTTATAATCAGTTATAAAAACACCTGAAATTGTAACGTTCTCCCACAGTTGGCCTGCTTGTCTCACATATTTAACAGGTGTTTAACATGACCCTCTTCTTTTTTAGAGACCTTTTTTGGCAACTATTCAATTAATTCGCTCTGCATTTCTCTCACAGTATGCTGTTCTTAACATTTGATTAATTCAGATGCTGCTAATACAAAATCAGGACTTGAAGCTGTGTTCTGAAGATCTTTGTGACAGCGTAGATTTTACATTTGTGTAGGTAAAGGCATTATTCTTTGCACGAAGCCCAGCGTGGAGTTGCTGGTAATTAAATCACGTTTAAAAAAACAAACAAAAACCAGTACTTTACAAAACAGTAGGCTCAATGCTTAATCACATGGCAAGAGGAATATTTTTGTTAATTTTTTGTGAATTTAAATCTTGTACATGTTGTCATCACAGCACAAATGCTCACAGCCTTTGAGATCCAACAGTTCCTGACCTTTTAATGGCAGGCCGTGAATATTAAAGATATAATTAAACGTCATTTACCAAGATGTCAAAGACCAGCTTGAGTGTGAAAAAACTACTGTAAATCCAAATGGAGTCTTGTGGTGTATCTGCAACCTAAATGAAATAATAATCATTTTTCCTAATACGTAGTTGTGCCTGTTACTCCAGTCCCCAATGCGATGCAATGTGTAGGGTAGAACACAGGAGCGAAGCAGATTCGTCCTTCTTGTTTGTGACTTCGGTATTTGCTGCTAATCTGCCATGAAAACCGTTCCGGCATGAAAGTATGACTGAATTAACTTTCTGAAGGCAAAGATTCAATGATGTTTCCTAGACCACTGTTGCACTGAGGAGAGAAAAATATACGTATATATATATATAAATATATATCTGACATACATTTATGCTATCATGCTTATAATGGAAATTTCTTAAATTTTTAATCCAGTTTTCTGTCTCAAAAAAAAGAATAAATCTGGCTCTGATGCTTCCTAAAGTCACTATCCCATCCAAAGTCACTTCCCAATGGCTCTAATCAAGTAATAAACAGTATTTGACAACTCTTAACACATGCATGTAATGAAAATAGGCTTCCAGTATGATCACGGACCTCTTGGTGATCTCTCACAGTCACATACAGTTCACAGTTGCTTGTATAAAAGTCACTTTTATGTCTTCTCATTGTCACGTCTTTCAGCTTTTCTCTTAAGGTCGATTGAGCAGTAAAACATTGCTACTAGAGTCAAGGAGAGCAAGAACAAAGAGACTGCACCTGCGCTTGCTGATATAACTACATAACTGGCTCACTTATGTTGTTTGTTTGTTTGGATCTACCTTCAGTGTCACATGACTATTTCTGTACCTCTCCTTTAACCCTAAAGTAAGGGGCCGAAGAGCTGAACCGCTTGGTGTGATAGACATTGATAGGAACCACTGTTGTAGATATCATTGTTCATGTTTAGAACACGTTCAGACATGACAAAACTGACTGTACAGTTTTCTTTATGCATTTTGTGTGTTCTGGTTTATGAGGGAATTGTTTTGTAAGAAAAGAATCGAAATAAATATATTGTAAAAATCATTAAACTGTGTTTTCACTTCATTACTGTTAGAAACTGGGATAAGCTAACTAATTAATTTGTCTATTGCACTAATTTGATCATTTGTAGTGCTTTACAATTCACTTTCCCCCCCTTTTTAGCCTCCAGGTTTTTTTTAATCGTTGTCGATATCAATTTGGGGGGGGGGTTTGTTGGGTTTTTTTGCATCTAACCTGGTTTGCATGTGAACATGGCCACAAATTTGCTAGTAATTAGAACTATATTCTATATTATTCTTTCCAAGTGCCATCAAAAAACACAAGTATAAAAAATGAATTACATTACAAATAGACTCAAGCATTCTGAAATCCCATTTGATACCCATTTTGGGTGTTTTCTGGTCACTCGATGGTTATCAAATCAGATTATTTGTAATCACACATTTCCAGCAGCTGCTAGTAGGCTCAGTACGTTGCTGTCATCTCATTCAACAGTGGTCACTTCATATTGCTTAACAAATGTGATCGCTGAGTGTTTTCACTTTAAAGTCTGTGTAAGGCGGCAGTGGTCGCATGAACTATGAGACATAAGTTCAAGATCCCCTTTTTTCTTTCTTTTTGACCTTCTGTTTCCATGATTGCTTAAGATTTTAAGTGTGCTGCTTAACACGTAGGCTGGTAGTAGTCACGGAAATATTCATGCCAATTCACACATCCAAATCAGCTGATTCAGGCACATATATTAGTTCACACATATGAATGTCGTATATTATGGTTCTAGTTAGCTGGTTGAACATAAACAAGACATTGTAATCTGTGGATTTTGCAGGTATCACATTAGCAGTGCTAATGATATAAGTGTTCATGCCCTCAAAACAATACACAGTAAGATAACAAATCTGAACAGTATGAACAATGCACCTGTTCTTCCTTGTTTTCATGTCCAATGTGTTGAACTTCAAATGTTATAATCATTGAGGCCTTTGATCATCTCAAAGCTGGTCATGTTACAATCTTACGTACAGTACAGGTTCGTGGGTAAACGCCATGTTATTCAGTCTTCAAACAAGACCACCAAAACACACACCTATTGTTTCTTCCTGTTAAAAGGGAGTTTTTCCTTCCCACTGTCGCCAAAGTGCTTGCTCATAGGGGGTCATATGATTGTTGGGTTTTTCTCTGTATCTATGAAGCGCCTTGAGGCGACTTTTGTTGTGATTTGGCGCTATATAAATAAAATTGAATTGAATTGAATTGAATTGTTTATCTGTCTACCTTGAAAACTTTGTAGCTAACAAGGTTAGACAGACTTTAGCACTGCCTGCGACATTCACCCCGTCCCTGCCCATTTCACAGCCTTTTTATGGCTCTGCCTGTTGATGAGGTGGCATCGAGCTGGCCTTCACTCTTGTATAAGATCATGAAATCTATTGTCTTTCTGTGCTCAACCCGCTCCAACAATCTATGGCCATTACTTGCTACACAGTTTTACAGAGAGACGTTGTCAATATGCTTTTCATCAGTGTCAAGAGTGACAGAAAGGGGGAAAAGACAGAATAAAAGACTTCCTGGAGCCAAACAACAGTGAGTTAAGTGAATCTGATCACACAGACAATTACCATCCTGTTCACACCTGCTTCAATTTCCTATGAATCAGAAAAGAAAGGAAGACACCATCGTTTATCTGACTAAGACCACAGGAGGATTATACCTCGCAAGCACATCTGCAAATGTGAGGATATGAGGGAATTTTCTTGATATTTATAATCTGATTCCAATATTGTCTGATTTCTAAAATGCATTTTTAAAAATATTTTTAGCTGCATTTAAATATCAGCAAATCTAATTGGTAGCTGCTTTTGATTTCACTGAAACAGCAACAATAAACTCTCAGTTGCCATTTCAAGTGACTTGTGTCTGAAAAAAGTCCAGATAAGACTTTGTCTTTGGACAAACATACGTGTGTCTCTGTTGTCTTCCAAGCTGATTACAATCTGTTTGCAAAATACTGAATATCAAAACAAATGACCCTCCTGCAGTCCAGAGGTTGAGGTTAATGCACCTGGATCTGAATCTGACATGTGCAAAAAAGAAAGAAAGAAAAGAAATCAGGAGAGTAAGTTACACTGCTCAGTTTTGTTACAGGAATAACAGTTATACAAACAAAAACCCACTACTTCATTATCCAGTAAATTAAAAGTTAAAAGTATAAATTGGTTTAGGTACATTGAAACTTCAAGACCTTTTGCTCTCTAGCAGATTTCAATGCTTGTTCTGTATCATTTCAGATGCCTCATCACATGGATCCCATGTTTACAGCGGTATTAACAACAAAGAAAATAGACTGACAGAGCATACACGCTTACAATGAATTTCAAGGCCCAGAGGGACACTTGGAGCTCAGTTGAGTCAATACATACACTATTACTAAATGCACAACCTATAAGTCATGATAAAATGTGTTAAATAAGCAGAAGACTGAAAAGATGACACAGCAGACTGGAGCAAAAAAGTAAACTGTGTGTAAATTGGAATGACACTTCAGTGTGGATTGATCTATATTTGATAAAATGGAAAAATCTGTTCAGTGAGCTGGATGACTGACAGAGGACAAATTGTGGGTTGCCCTTTAGGTTGAGTAAAGGTTCTAAAAATGTCTTGGAAAGATGGATGCATTTTACACCTTTCAACATCTGGTTAGGTTCTAGTCAAGCCACCTCCGTTGGTGGTAAGAGATACAGTCTCACTGAGGAAAGTTATCTCAGTCTGTCCTAAATGCTTTTTGAGGCAATTCAAAGAAACTAAGTGAAAATTATAGAAGTTACAAATACTTCTACTTAAAATAATCTGTTTTTAAGCAGGATTGAGTTTATAAGAAAAATTAACTGGCGTCATAGATGTGCACTGCATATTTTGCATATTTTTTGCACTTAAATGTTTCAAATCAAACAAATTTTAATATTAGACAATGACAACCCAAGTAAATAAAAAATGCAGTTTTCACATGATGATTCCATTTAATAAGCGAAAAAGGTATCCAAACTTACTTGGCCCTATGTGAAAAAGTCATTCCCCCTAATCACAAACTAAGTGGGATTAATCAAAGTTTTGGAAGGCTTAGTTCAATTTTACCAGCCACACCCAGGTCTGATTACTGACAGACCTGTTACATCAAGAAATCACTTCAGCAGAGCCTGTCTGACAAAGTGAAGGAGGGTAAAAAGATGTCAAAAAGCAATGAAACAGTCTAAAGAAAAACATGAAAAACAAAGTCATTGACATTACTCTGGAAAGGGTTTAAAAAAAAAAAGAAGCAATTTCTAAGGCTTCGGGATGCAAACAACTCACAGTTAGAGCCAATTTCCACAAATTGAGAAAACCTAGAGCAGTGGTGAATGTTCCCAGGAGCCAGCCTACCAAAATTGCTTCAACCACTCATCCAGGAGGTCACAAAAGAAACCAGAACAACATCTAAAGAACTGCAAGAGAGACTGAGCAAAAATGGCATTCAGTGGAAGAGTTACAAGGCAAAAAACACTGCAAAAGAACACAAAGACTCATCTTGCATTTGCCAAAAAACATCTCGATGAAGACTTAAGGGAAAATATTATGTGGACTGATGAGACAAAGGTTTCTGAAACTTTTTTACTCTGGTTAACTTTTTCTAACATTAAAATTTGTTTGGTGATCTGAAACATAACGTGTGACAAATATGCTAAAAAAATAAAAACTCTGAAAGGGGTCATGCTTTTTCACTGCACTATACACAAAACTTAAAATTTTGCCTTATAGTGGTGCTGGATGAACTATTAGGAGATGACAACAGCTATGAAAATTTTTCCTAGAGCAGACATAAAGCAGCCCTACTGGGATTTGCAGGTCAAATTCCCAAAACATTGGCATGTAATGGAAACTTCTTTGAGTCCAGATGTGGTGCTTACATCAGTCTTCTCCAAGCAGGTGCTCATCTTAGAGCTGATGGTCCTCTCTGGGAGGACCACATGGAGGAGGCGAATGAAAGAAAACATTTTAAATACATGCAGTGGAGTTCTGTAAGAGGAGAGATTGGAAGGCATGCTGTAAGTTCACAAACATTTGGGTACAGAGGTTTCAGTGTGGAACATCTTGATGGTACTCAGCATGACAGGGACTGCAAAAAAGAAAGCATTCAAGTCCACCATGCAGGCACAAAAGGACAAAGGATCTCTAGATGGCTTTAGATCAGGATAAATGGTCCATGTGCCAAAGCTGTTGGTTAACAAGTCAAGGCCTGATCAACCAAAGGTTCACTCAGTAAGTATGGTGTATGATGTATGTATGTATGACGTTGCAAGTCCCTAAATATCTAAAGACCTTAGGTACATCAGTCAAGATGTGTCTGGTCACAGCCTAGGATTTATCTTCTTGACTATGTTCAAAACTTTCTGGCAGCAAACAAACCCTGGAGATATGCCCCCACTGTCAAGGCTACTGGGCAGATGGACTCATGCACAGGACTCAAGAGATCAGAGTTCACAGCAAGTATTATACAGTAAAGTAATACATATATACAACAATCACAAGGTAACAAGGGAAATTGTGCTCCAGGGAGGAAGGAAATCTACACATGCGATCCATGGAATCCAGGATTCTGTGCTCAGGAAACAGACGGTAAAAATCCATAGATGCAGAAGCAGAGAAAAAACACACAAAGAAGCAGGAGCCGGGGTTTTAACTAACTGAGTAGCTCAACGAAGACTGATCCTCAGCCAATACCTTAAGTAGTGACTTCTTGGCAAGGTCATCAGAAAGCACAGGTGTGTTCGGCCTGAGGCGGGATTCGATGAAGAGTCCCGCCCTCAAACACAGACACAAACAAACGAGTACAGAGAGACAAGAACGGAGAAAGACAGAAAGAAAGAAAGAAAAACAAAACCTGGAGCTGACAGCCAAGGACAACTGAGGGACTACGACACCTACATGTATACTGAAACAATGAAACAATGTATGATAAAAATCTGCTTGAATGAATACGGTTAATTTGATATAAATTAACTGGGCTCATATTTCAGACATTTGGGATTTTTGCAATATAAACATTGCCTGAGAGTCTTTCTAATCACCCTAAGGAATAGGGAAAAGATGACTGAAATAGTCTGGGAAACTGTCCATCTTGCTAGAGTATGGGAAAGATCCTGATCACATCACAAAGTCTACATCTGTTACAGTGTTACACTGTTTCACATGAGCCTCGAGAAAAAAGTAATAAAATCATTTTACTCCTGTTTATGTGCCATGCACAAGGCTAAACTAAAATCAGCATTTAAACTGTGCATGCCTCCTCAGGATTAACCGGGGCTTGATATGGAAACAGTTTAAGTATATAGTTAATATTTGCAAACAAAGAAAAGCAAATTAAAAATTTAGTTGCCAAAGCAACAAATCACTATAACATGGTGAAATAACTGTAGTGCAGATATTTACAATCATGATTTTCGATAAAGATATTTAACTTCTTTATTCTTTGTTTTAGTTGTTTTATATTAAAGTCTTGGATGTCTCTTCCTATGTGGCAAAGTCATAATCATCAATGTGCCTTCATGAGCTCATGAGGGCCAGCAAAGCTTAAATTGCCTCAGCAGACTCATCTGGATGAATTTCATTCACACTAACAAGATTGCAAACGCCCCACAGCAATCCCACAGGAAAACAGGCTTGGGTCAAATATCACTCAAATATCACCCCACTCCATGGGATCAGACATATTTGTCTGCCAGTGAATGGTGGAATGTGGTAGATGTGAGTTAGAACAATCAGATTTTTAATTACATAGTAATGCAACTCAAGTTCATTTTACGTGCAGTGAAGTTTGTCAGTAATGTCTCCATGATCCTGCCCCCATACTCCAAGAATCCAGTACTCATCATCTCTTCCACCACTTGGTCCATACAACAAGATGCCAATGAAAGTTCTGTCTTCCTCAAACAACAAGTGTAACTTGAATAAATTGATCTAGTGATTATTGCAGCTTTCGAGAGAGTCCACAGTCTGAGGTTTATTTAAGCTAATGTGACAAACTCACAGCATCATCCTTAACTAGGGTACCACAAACCCAAAACAGATTTAGCCTTGATAAAGTAATAGACAATCACAATGTAGAGCAATTATTTTTAAAGCAATCAACTTTACTCCGCGAGGCTCCTGACTACGGTCGCCGTAATGCTCCGACAATCCATCGAGCGGTGTGGCTTCGTAGCTTACCAAAGTTTTACTAGAACATTTTGACAGATTTTTGGCGCCATGTCCCACATAAAATCGGTTCGAGGTCAGTAAACACAACCAGAATTAATACATAAGGCGCACCAGATTATGAGGCGCGCTGTTGATTTTTAGAGAAAATTAAAGGATTTTAAGTGCGCCTTATATTCTGAAAAATACAGTACCTAAGTATCTTATGCCAAATATTTACACACACACTCTGAGGGGCATCAGAGGCAACTTAGGGATCAGTGTCTTGCCTAAGAATACTTTAGCATCCAGACTAGGAGAGCCAGGGATTGAACCACGAACCTTCCCAATCCACTCTACCTCCTGAGCCACAGCCCCTCCCAGTCACAGCAAGAAGAAATCAGCAGTTTCACATGTATTTTCCACAAATGACAGTGCAAGTTCAGGAAGTAAGAGTAATATATTTTCCAGCATGTCTATTAACATTGAAGCTTTTCAGAAAAGGCAAAAAATTTTGACCAAATAAATAAATAAAGTAAATATTTATGGATAACACTGAATTAATTTAAAAAAAAAAGTATAATAATAAACATAGTTGGGCTCATATTGCCTTAATACAGTAACAATTAAGCTAAATGTTTGCTTGATTAGATCTTAACTGGTTCATTGTGCAATCAGCTAATTGTTGCAGCTCATACTAGAAGTACTTGATTCTTCATCTTGGTTGTTATTCCCACACTGAACATAATCTATAAGAGATCTATAAGAGATCATAAACCCAGTTTAAGCAGAGACTCGCCTGTGATGTGAATGAATCGTTAACCCTAGGAAAACATGATGAAATTGAAGGATGCTCTCTCATAAACACCTGCAACAACGTGGCCAACATTTTCCCAAACAGTGTAATTTAACTGTCAAATAAAACTTTTTTGAGTTTGAGAAAGTTTGAACATAACATTCTCCAAAGGGCCTATAAAGTATTAATGAATCATCTTTTTTCAGGCGTATGATATGGTACCAGGGCACAGTAAGGGAATAAAAGGCTTTGGGGCAATCTCTCAAAACTCCAGTGGAGGGATGGGATAGTGGAAACAAAAAAATACAGTTTTGATTGTACGTTTCCTCTTCAGAAAACAAAGTAATGTACAAGGAGTGCAGAATTATTAGGCAAGTTGTATTTTTGAGGAATAATTTTATTATTGAACAACAACCATGTTCTCAATGAACCCAAAAAACTCATTAATATCAAAGCTGAATGTTTTTGGAAGTAGTTTTTAGTTTGTTTTTAGTTTTAGCTATTTTAGGGGGATATCTGTGTGTGCAGGTGACTATTACTGTGCATAATTATTAGGCAACTTAACAAAAAACAAATATATACCCATTTCAATTATTTATTTTTACCAGTGAAACCAATATAACATCTCCACATTCACAAATATATATTTCTGACATTCAAAAACAAAACAAAAACAAATCAGCGACCAATATAGCCACCTTTCTTTGCAAGGACACTCAAAAGCCTGCCATCCATGGATTCTGTCAGTGTTTTGATCTGTTCACCATCAACATTGCGTGCAGCAGCAACCACAGCCTCCCAGACACTGTTCAGAGAGGTGTACTGTTTTCCCTCCTTGTAAATCTCACATTTGATGATGGACCACAGGTTCTCAATGGGGTTCAGATCAGGTGAACAAGGTGGCCATGTCATTAGTTTTTCTTCTTTTATACCCTTTCTTGCCAGCCACGCTGTGGAGTACTTGGACGCGTGTGATGGAGCATTGTCCTGCATGAAAATCATGTTTTTCTTGAAGGATGCAGACTTCTTCCTGTACCACTGCTTGAAGAAGGTGTCTTCCAGAAACTGGCAGTAGGACTGGGAGTTGAGCTTGACTCCATCCTCAACCCGAAAAGGCCCCACAAGCTCATCTTTGATGATACCAGCCCAAACCAGTACTCCACCTCCACCTTGCTGGCGTCTGCGTCGGACTGGAGCTCTCTGCCCTTTACCAATCCAGCCATGGGCCCATCCATCTGGCCCATCAAGACTCACTCTCATTTCATCAGTCCATAAAACCTTAGAAAAATCAGTCTTGAGATATTTCTTGGCCCAGTCTTGACGTTTCAGCTTGTGTGTCTTGTTCAGTGGTGGTCGTCTTTCAGCCTTTCTTACCTTGGCCATGTCTCTGAGTATTGCACACCTTGTGCTTTTGGGCACTCCAGTGATGTTGCAGCTCTGAAATATGGCCAAACTGGTGGCAAGTGGCATCTTGGCAGCTGCACGCTTGACTTTTCTCAGTTCATGGGCAGTTATTTTGCGCCTTGGTTTTTCCACACGCTTCTTGCGACCCTGTTGATTATTTTGAATGAAACGCTTGATTGTTCGATGATCACGCTTCAGAAGCTTTGCAATTTTGAGACTGCTGCATCCCTCTGCAAGATATCTCACTATTTTTGACTTTTCTGAGCCTGTCAAGTCCTTCTTTTGACCCATTTTGCCAAAGGAAAGGAAGTTGCCTAATAATTATGCACACCTGATATAGGGTGTTGATGTCATTAGACCACACCCCTTCTCATTACAGCGATGCACATCACCTAATATGCTTAATTGGTAGTAGGCTTTCGAGCCTATACAGCTTGGAGTAAGACAACATGCATGAAGAGGATGATGTGGACAAAATACTCATTTGCCTAATAATTCTGCACTCCCTGTATATGTCTGTGGCTGGATCAAATATCTAATGTTTGAATTCAGGGGACAGACACCTTGTCTATAAAAGCAGATGTTTAGGCTATTAGCACATCTGGAGCGTCCAGGTGTGCATTAACACAATGCCACAATGCTTCTAAGAATGGATGTTCTAGCAAATTCTGACCAAAATCAGATGCTGCTCAGATTAATTTTTAAAGCTACATCTCAGACTCTACCGCATGGAAGCTAAGAAAAATTTTGAGTTAAGTCAACAGCCTCGGTTAGCACAACATAGATTCTGACCTGTGGTTACATAATAAAGTTCTTCTTTATACCACAACTGTTGCTGGAGCATTAACCACTTTAGACACTGAAAGAAAAAGCCTTTTCGCAACGTTTCCAAACATGGCCGCACAGCTTAGGTTTGCAAAGCTGCACCTAAACAAACAAGAAGAACACCAATATCCTTTGGACAGACAAGGACAAAGTGGAGATGTTTAACCATAGCACACAACATCAAAGCTACACAGCATATCAGCACAAACACCTGATACAAGCGTCAAGCAACGTGGTGGACATGGGAACCTAGACACTTCACCCCCGTTGCCTACTGGTGGTGGTCAGAGGGCCCGGTGGCGCCTCGCCTCTGTCAGTGCGCCCCAAGGTGGCTGTGGTTACAATGTAGCTTGCCATCACCAGTGCGTGAATGTGTGGATGACTGAATGTGTAAAGCGCTTTGGGGTCCTTAGGGACTAGAAAAGCGCTATACAAATACAGGCCATTTACCTTGCAGTCAATGAGACAACCAGGAACTCCTCTGTGTACCAAAGTACTCTAGAGGAAAATGCAAGGCCATCTGTCCAACAGCTGAGTCATGCAATAGGACAGTTATCCCAAGCATGGCAGCAAATTTACAACAGAATGGTTGAAAAGGTTATTGCAATGGGCCAGTCAAAGCCCAGAACTCAACCCAAATGAAATGCTGTGGTAACACATTAAGAGAGCTATACACAAATGAATGCCCTCAAACCTCAATAAACTGAAGAAATGTTATAAAGAAGAGTGTGCCGAAATTCCTCCAAAACAATATGAAAGACTGATAGTCATATTGAAAATGATTACTTCAAGTTATTGCTGCCATAGGCAGTTCTACAAGCTCCAAGTCCTGCGAAAACTTTCTTTTTCACGACTGTCTCTGTGTAACATACCAAAACATGACTTTTTTTATTCACTTTATTTCTTCAACTTTCTCATGGTTTTGACAGCAGTTAGACAGTCCTTGAAATGTGCTCTTGGATACTAGCAGTAAAAAGGTTGTTATAAATAAGTACAGAGTACTTCATTGTACTTCACTGGAGTCACCTACCACCTCTGACTGCAAGTAAACAGAGCCTCTGTCCCTCTTGTCTATTTATGTTATACTTTCATTTAAAAAATGCAAGCAGTAAAAGAATGTCACCGCAGGTCATGTTTTGGTTCAGGAAGTAAATATAATTCATTGTTTGAGCGAGCAACAGAGAGCGAGAACTCTTTTTACAAGGGAGGACAGTCATTATCTCCACAGACGAAATAGCTCACTTGTCAGGCAACTGCAAACATTAACTGTTTGAACAAACAACAGGCACTGTTGTTCTGCTGAAGACGGTCCAAAGCAAGTGCTAAATGCCAACCAATAACTGCTACACTGAAAATCTAAGAATTGGCACTTTTTATGCAGATCAGGGAATGTCTGATCAAAGAAATACATGAGATCAAGTGTTCCCTCACAGCTTTTGAAATCCACCCGATTGCAGTCAATACGCTAAAACATTAAATTACATATATTACACGACAAAGGTGTTTTTTTGTTTGCGGCTGGCAAATTGTGACCAGAGCTGAGAAGGACAGATTTTACCTACAGTCAAGGCAGCAGCTGGAGTTCGGATTCACACTCCTCCTTGATTCTGTGCTGAATAAATATTTTATTGTAGCTGAAAAAATAACTTCGGATCAGTACAGTGCAGTGAGTTTCTGTGGGCTGCTGATGCAACATGTGGCCAGATCACTAATGAGAGACACCACTGTGATATTTTCGTCACATGTTTTGGTGCTTACGCAGCAGATAAAAGAAATCCATGTATATTATTTCAGGTTTGTATCAGCCATTAGAGTTGAAAGTAAAAAAAATTAACAGCTATAAATGTAAATGTCACACATCTACATTTTTTTTGCAGTTTCTGTTAGTGGCTAAAGTGAAGTGCAAGAAAATTACTATCATTGCAGCAGAGGCGTAAGTAATAATGACAGGTGTTAGGGCTTATTCTGTTGTTGGTTATAATGAAGAGAGTGTCAGAAGGTATGCTCAGCAACTTATGTGCAAGAACCTAAATTATTCATCGGAAAGGAATAAAATCACTTCATAACACTGACATCAACAAAGAATAAGAAGTGTCAAGTTTTAGCCCTGTAACCAGATAGCAATGGGTATGACGTTTAAATTCTGGATGCCTTTATCATGTAAAATAATCCAGCTATTGTTCTTAGTGCTTTGTGTGTTTAGTTTATTAGGCTTGTATATGTAAATATCAGCAAAAGTACAGATTTTCCTTCCTTAAGTACAAGTAAAGATATCTGTGTTAAAAAATACTCGAGTAAAGAAGTTTCTTCAGTACTTTACTGAAGTAAAAGTGAAGAAGTAGGAGCCCTGAAATGTGCTCAAAGCAAGAAAGTATACAGTAGCTCCTTGAAGGACAGTTCTAGGTAATTGAACCTAGTACTATATTAATGTAATACTAAAATAATATTAGACTACATGAGAATACAATATATAACACACCTAAACAGTGAAATGAGAACAGTCAGGAGTTAAAGCAAGAGGGGAACACTAAGATCTGTGAGGTGCTTCTTAGTCCACAGGCTGTGATCAGCTGACCTGCTGCTATCTGTGGATTTATACCACTGAAAACAACAAGATGTCAGCAGATGTTTCACAGCTATCATGGCTGATTTCCATCCTCTACACTGACAGTACACTGTCTTTAGACTAGACTGTATACAGTTAGTTTAAACTTGGAAGTGAATGAATCTAAGCAGCAGCATCTTAAATGCAACTTCTCTGCTACACTTAATGTAAACCTAAATCTGAGCCTGAGCACCACAGCCGCTGTGCACCAGTCGCACAAACTGCTCTAATGCAAGCTAACCTGTTTATCCTGCACAAAACTAACCAGAATTGTCATGCAAAATTTGAATAACATAAAGCTAGTATACTCAGTTTGGTTAGCAGGATGTCTCAAAAAATGAAAATACGTAATATATTAAAACACATCATATTTAGATCCAATATGTGATTAAAACGATGACATTACATTTGCAGTTTATCAAGTGTCACTCAGCTGTCCTTACCTTTAAATAAAATCTCTCTTCTTCCTCTCCTGTTCTGCCTTCCTACATCGTTCTTCGAGTGAAGTTGGCTCTTGTTTGTTAATGTTTGTTAATCTAATAGAAAGTTTGAACATGAAATTACCTGCCACTTAAAAAAAACTCACTAACTAACCTCCTCTTCTGGAGTGCTAGCTTGACACTGAAAACACACATGTGAACACATTGTCCACTCTTCTAAAAATTTCAGCATCATTCTCATCTCCCACCAGTTTTCACTACATAATGCTTTTCTTTTCTTTTTTTTCTTTTTTACACTTTTACACTGTCTGCCAATTATTTTTAAATTGATTTAAAATTCTTACTAATGACTCTTAAAGAACTAGATGACATTGGTCCCTTATGTGCGAAAGTGTTTAGTTAGATTGATAAACAGGCCTCTGCTGGTTATTCCAAGATCTCCTAAATCTTCCCATTGAAATCAGAATGCCAATATCTTTATTTGTTGTCTGTTCATTTATGTGTTTGTTAGCAGTCTAGCATCCACAGATTTCAAGATATAATTTTCAATTTTTGTGTGATGGTAGATACCAATAATAGCTCTGGCCAATTTAATTTGTGAAAATCCATAAAACCTGATGTGTTCATAGGTTGTCTAAGCATTTGATCTTCATTGTTAGTGCTCAAGGTCAAAGATGACCTTTAAAAAAATTTCAAGAAACCATATGGAGTAATATATCATATGCAAGGGTATGAAGACAGCTTTTTCAGTACAGTGCCCTGAGACATCACAATGACACCATAAATTGTGCAAAATCACACAGCAAATTTTAAATTCAAACTTAAACTTTAAACTCTAAACTTTAAAGCAATAAATCAGTCATTATGAGACATAAGCACTTTCTTTATTTGAGTTCTTTAACCCTTTAAGACCTACCATAGAACCAAGTCCGCCAGAGCTTATATTATATTTTTACATGCTGTGGAGCCATTTTTGGGAGCATTTCAAGTTGCTATACATCAATACAACCATTACAGCCTAAATTTTAATAACATGCATGCATTAAGTGCATAGTAATTACATAAATTGCAAAAAAGTGCAATAAACTACAAAAAAATTGAAAATCGTTTTTGTTTTTTAACATATATTTCTAGTTAGAGAAATTTAAGAGGCTTATCCCTCAAAACTGTAAATACAAAAAAGTTGCACAAAATCGTTTCCCACCACAGGAAATTTATTTTGAGTGTCTTCATAGTTTTATTTTTGAAATACACCAATTTTTATACACTGCAGGAAAAACGAAAATAAATATTATAGTGCAAATTTGCAAAAAAGCAGCATATGCATCAAAATAAACTATTTCCAGCAGTGCAATATGAGTCCTAAGCATCCCAGAAACGACACAGAAAGTCATAAAGTCAAACATAACTTTTAAAAACACCAGTATAAGCTCATGAGGCCTTGATGGTAAAAAAAAACTACATTTCTGCGAAAATGACGTCACTTCCGGTTTCGGGCAGGTCATGGCGGACATGCGATAGTTGCTGATGGACTAGGAAGTGTTATGAACAGCTGATCGGATCGGCAAAGCGTGTTTCTGGAATATTATGTTTTTGTTGCTGCAAGTGCTTTTTATGCAGTTTCTGCAAAGCTATATGTGGAAGGAACCTAGGACCTAGGACAAGCTGATGGCATAAGATGTAAGTACAACTCCTCTGGTTTCATATGCAAAAAAAATTATTGCGCTAGCTCACGTGGTTGCAGTGCTACCGGGATTTAAAAATAGTTACGCAAAATGGAGCGTGCCCGCTCTGACCGGTTTTAAAGGGATACAACTGTATATGACTTCTCAATTATACAAAAAGATGAATATACTTCACTAGATTTCCATATTAACGATACTGACATCAGCATAAAACGTCAACATCTTGAGTAGCTCTTGCCCTTAACAGGGAGTTGCACTCTCAGAGTGCTGTTTTTTAATGTGTAATTAGTTCTTTCGATTAATAATATTTTTAAAATTTCTTTCTGTGAAGCACTTTATACCCTGGTTAATAAAAGTTCTATTTATGTCCAGTAACTCCAGTTCCTCTATTTGTGTTTGTGCATTACATGGCAACTATTTACTAATCTTTATGAAGCTTGCGATGGAAAGCAGTTGCTCAGAAGTGGAGGGTGCTGCACATTCAGCTTCTGGGCGACCAGTTGGTTCCCTCAATTACTTGGAACTGGTTCCAGACCAGTTCGGTGCATTGACTTACAAACCACTCATTTTTTTCTGGTTTTTGTCCTATACGCTGTGTGACTGATACCTTGTACTAGAACAAAGGAATTTAATCTCATCAGTCTCTTTCTCACTGATGTAGTGAATAACCGAGGTGCTAGCATCCTATGGACACTGTCTATTTACTGTCATGGCAAAATTTTAAATATATAAATAAAATATATATAAATATATAAATAAACAAATTATTAGAAATGGGATACTGATCTCCTATAAAGACATCATTTCAACTGAACTTTAAAGATAATAAGGTGAAGATCACTTTATTCTCAGGAATTGTGGTCCATTTTTCTTTTTCTTTCTGCCTCAGTTGGACACCTCTTCTGTCGCCTTTCTAACTCTTATCCCCTGTGTGTGATACTCCCAAGTTGGGTGGGGGTAATTGATATGTTGCCTTGTGCCATTGCATAGTCTCCATGTGAAGACACGCAACACTACAGTTCAACTAGAAATCATTCAGCAGCAGCAGCAGGCGGGAAAGAGACGACCTTCTCACACTGCGCTCTCGAGCTGAGTGAAGGGAATAAGAATCAAATTTGCACCAATGAACCTGTGCGACCACTGAGACTGCAATCCCTCTTCCCTACATGATAACAAGAGTTTTTGTGGACCAGCAGAACGGCGTGTTATGTTTATCTTTTAGCTTGTCTTCAGAGGCATGGGTAAGTAATAGCTGTTAAATCACAAGAAAGCAGCACGTTTGGCTTTGCCTTTTAGCAGTAGAGGCAGCAGGGGTGTTTGTCAAAGCCACCCTCCTGATGGTGTTTCACAAAGGCACAGATGATTAAACTGCATATTTCTGTACTTAGAGCAGATATGGAGATAGGATGAAAACACTGTTTACTTTTGAGGCATATACCTAATGATGCTGTCAAGAGCAATTTACAACAATTGCCAACTAAATTGCATCCATTATCCCTTATAGCATTTTCATAAGTATTTTCCAATATGTCCCTTGTTTAAAAATATCTAAGGGATATAATTAAATTTTAGTGTCTCTTTTAGTGTATGCGAGTCTCTTGTGCCCATTTATACTTTCCACATGTGAGTCATTGCTAAGTAATCCATAGATATTAGCACTCAATATAGCATCCTACAACCTGTAAATATTCATATCTGTTTAACTGGCAGATTATAAACGTAGAGTGGTGGATTTTTTCATATTAACTTAAAAAAAAGTTTCGACATTAACTTAGGCAACAGTGAGTAACTCAAGGGAATCTTTATTAAGAAGCTCCATTACTACATTCAGGCACAGCTCAGAAACAGTCATTTCAATTTTTTCACTTGCAGATTCTAATAAATTTTTTCCCCCTAGTGGTGCTGACTTTTCTTTTTTCTGCTTTTCCCACTTCACCTTAAGCTAAAATTGTTTGCTTATATGGAGAAATGGGGGCATGGCAGTATTCAGATTACAGGTAGAATATGTTTAGAAGTTAGAAAGGTAACATACAGATGGTTCACAAAGGCCAACAAAATTGGCCAGTGCAGACATTTCATAAACGTGATGGTAATTTTGCCCGTGCACTGCAAGGGAATTATTTCTCCACACATATGGTATCAAACCATGCTTAATGTGCCTATGCCCTAAATCATCTTCCTAAACCCCCTTGCCCCATGTGGAGATATTCCAAGCGTTTTTATTAGTTGTCTTGTTGCTGTGCTACTCCTATCCCAAATTCTCAGCCTCAGCAAGAGGTCATCCAAAATTTCTGGCAACTACCCTTGACCTGTCCAGCTTTGGTGTATTTATCAGGAGTTTATGCTCCTCCTGGCATAACTGTCTGGGTCACAGTGCTGAAGCACACAGGTCACCACAACATAACTAAAAAGGACCAAATGCTCCCACATTGCATAAAATAAAAAAATTTAAAGAAAGATGTGATTTTAGGGTCAGGGTCATGCTTGGTCAGATTTTCTGCTACACTGTATGGGCCCATGATGCAAAAACTAAATACCATGGAATATTAAATAACCATAGACTATAATAAATAAACTCTGTTTTGGTTGGAAATAGTCAGAACATTAAAATCCAACTATTAGACATGAACAAAATAATTTAGAATTACAATTTTATATATAATATACAATTTCAGCCATTTCAGCTGCAAACCAGGCAGTGTTAAATAATCTCAGAGAATATACTCTAAAACATAATTTAAATGCATTTTAAATTCCTCGCCACCAGGAGAAAAAAGCAAAAAAAAAAAGCAAATTTTCTGGTGGTCCTATAGATACTGTCAGGGAAAGGCAAAGACTTTACAGTAGATGTTTACTAGAGACCCTCTCGCCATCTATGCACCAAAGCACACAGGATCATCCGGTAATGATGCTGCCATTTACCAGGTGTTTCGTACATCTTATCTTAAACGTAGCCTGCTTAAGAGCAGCCTCCTGAGCGGGTTAGGTGTGCAGTATAATTTACCATGATATCATACCACAGGAAAAAGTGACCCAGCTGTAAATTAGTTAATTAGGTTATAAATTAGATGAAAATGAAATGCTTTTATAAGGTTATAGCTGTATAAACACTACAGGTAGATCATTTTAGCCCTTTGGCGAGTGGCTGCTATGCAACATATTGAAACCATAGTATGTGATGTAGATAAGAACCTTCAGGAGTCTAATATGTGTACCAAGTTTTGGTGCTATGCTCCTGATCATGTGGAAGAAGTTTACAGACAGACAAACAGACATAGATTTGGTGTAGTATGGTAAAATATGTTGCAGACTCTACGTCAACCCTGTGTCTAATGTTTTCCTTTTCGGGAATTTTTGTTCCGTGTCATGTAAGGGTAACAGTGCACTATTGCAGAACAAACATCAGGTCAGTCTGGATAAACTGTTATATTGTTATGCATTGAAAAGATTGCACACACACACACATACATGCAGACAAACTGTCCACTGTTTCAGAGCAGGAGTTATTATCATTTTCACAGTAGCAGTACCTCAGTGGCTTTTTAAGTTCAGCGAAATGTCACTACACTTTGTCTCACTGCTCAATTGTGATGCCCCTCCAACAGTCTTGGAGGCAATCCAGCCCTATGTTAGAGGGACACTGCCTGACATGAGAGGGTTGTCAGCTAGTGCAGCACTCTGGCTCTATGATTCTCTCTCTTCCATCCACCTGGCATTAACCTTCCTTTGTGTTTGCACCTTCAATGGCCACACAGAGCATACGACACACATCGATCATCCGCTTGCATTGCAAATATTGTTGACCTTCACACTTAATCTATTTAGTTTAGTTCAGTTTCACTAAATTCCATTTTATTTTTGTAAATCTCTTGTGTGCACCTCCACTTCTAACTGTTCTTGTGCCAGTTTATGACAGTAAACAGTGGAGAGATTCACAGTCAGTGATAATCCTGATTTTATTAAGTCAGTTCAAGCTAAACACCAAGTTTACGTGTTTTTTTCTATTTGCATCTTTAGGCTACAAATATTTTTAATGCATTTTGCTATTACTGTTGCATATTTTAAAATGAAAAATGGAAATAAAATTTTAAACAGGGTATTTTAAAAATTATTATGATCATATCTTAAACTGTAAGTGAATCGAGTTGTAAAGGAGCAACTCTGTGTACGCATTACGTGTTTATAATGTCTTACCAAGGCAAATCTATCCACTTTATGCATTTCAACCGCAGTGTCTTTGATTTTACTCTTCCTGAGAAAAATATATTTCCAAGTTTTTCTGCAGATGATGTAAAACAGTCTGTGTGTATCTTGCAGTTTAAGGCAAAACTCAAAAATAACAGTAACAATGCTCTGCAAACGGCATCCTGCAGACACAGAAATGTGCTTTGCAGTGGCACTGGCCCAAACCGATTTGGAACTACTGAGGCTTCTGGTTTATCCCACTTCAGTAGGCAGCCATCCAGAAAGAGAGTGCCTTTATACACAGCAGTCTACTGTGAGGTTCGTAGGCGGGAAGGAGCAGACACATCGGGTTTAATACATACACACAGAGATGCTTGAAAAACCAGTAGACCCACATAAAGCATCCTAAAACCCAAAATAGGAAAAAAATTTGTCCACTATAGTTTTAAAATAATTCAAAGTTACATTATTCGTCAGTCTATTCTGGACCACAGGTTTTAGAAAGCAGTGTTTGAAAGCAGAAAAGCTTTACAATCCTCTGTAATGCTTCTTTAGAATCAAAGCAACCAACTGCGATAAGAACTGTTGATTGTAAGTACTCCAAAAGCGAGTGAGTGCTAAATCCTTCTTAAATCTCTTTTACGAGTTACATTTACTACATTTATTTTTATTTCATTTTTAGCCAGAAATCAAAGCTGACTTTGATTATCATTGAGAAGACACAAAATGCCAGATGTTTCGGCCTTTTTGGTGATAGTTTGATTTTCCCACCATGGCAATGCTGTTTTAATCAAAAACTCTTTCAGAATTAGTGAATTGGTTGCTGTTTGTTTTCTAGGCATTTTCTAAATCAGTACCTGGCATTCAGTCCTCAGACAAAGTTTGATTATGATCCAATACCTGAAAACCTGTCATCTGTGCTTTGTATTGGTTATTCATCAATGTTAGCAGTATAACATGATAACATGGTAAATGATGTACCTGCTAGGCATCTGCATGTTATATTGTCACTCTGAACATTAAAACATCTGAGCTCAGTCACGGAGCTGCAAGCAAGTGCGTGAACTTCAAATCACTGACATTTTCTCTGTCTGTTCTATGAGCTATTTTAAGAGCATACATGTGCAGACCACCTACTGACATGTTTATCAGCGTGCAGCCCACGTACCAAACATACCCGTGCATAATTCAACTTTTGTCACCCAAGCAAAATGCCAGATATTTTTATGAACTCAACTACTTGTTAATGTGATATAGAAACCAAATAAATCTGGTACATATAAATGGTTTGCACTAAAAAAAAAAACCCACTGTTATCACGTCAGTCAATTTTCTGATTGCTTTTTGGCAATTAATGATAGAAAGCTTGTATCATATTAAAGTAATGTGAGTACCACAGTGATCCTTCCGATGAATGCACCCCAAAGGTAATTGCATTTTATGATCTCCTCCACCCTTATACTGTGGATAAGAGAGGTATGAAGAAAGTGCACCTCCTATTTTTTCATTCTATGTCCTTGTTTACTTTAGCTAATCGACTTTGAGCTTGTTTTCTTTCATATCCTAATAAATAATATGTTAATCCAGCTGGGACAGCAGGGTGGAAATGAGCACTGAAAGAAATTAGCAAATGACATTTTAACAAGGATGTCTGTGGTGATATAATGGGGCCTAATGAAAGTAATGTTTTCATTGATGTGCTGACAGCATGGCATTCTCCCAGCTGTACCCCTGCCTTTGCCTTGTGGGATGTGTATAACAGAAAATAGAAAGGGACAGACTATGAAAACATAGACCTGTTTGTCAATATAAATTCGTGTGTGTGTATATGCACAAACGTGCCCTTCAACTAATGGCAAGAGATGATGCAGTTTAGGCAAATTATACTACATGAATAAAGATGCATATGTCAAAGCTGATTGCTAGAATTATAAGTCCCACATCAGATGCTTTCTGAGACCAAGTATTTAGTGCAACCTACTTCTTAAAACATTTTGGAGAAGTCTGTTGGAAAACAAATCCCCGTGAAGTATGTGGTCCTGATAGCTTGTTGATGCAGTGAATATTTGTGGGTGGTGAAGTGGCCACATTTGGTTGCGGCAAATTGTATTTGCAGTGAAGTGGGAAAAGCTCTATTGGCTTTACTCATTTGGCAGCTTATGTAAAACTAAACATTCTGCACTGCCAGTTTGACATCCAAACTTGCAACATTTTTTAATCTCAGTGTTCATAAAAAAAATGCATTTTGGTGTTGCTGTTCCATCTTTTTAAGAATTTTTCAGATTGTTGATTTGGCCAGTGCCATAGTTTTTACTGTCTTGCTGATATTTTGGTTTTTCAGCCTATGATGGCGTCTTCCGCCTGCATCGATAGCACTTCGGACCTCATATTAAAAGTTCAAGTGAACAGCTACCAAATGCAAATTCAACACTTCAAATCAACTCGAGACTTTTTATCTACTTAATCTGTCATGCAATGACGAGGGAACAGCCCTCTCATGTACATGACACTGCTTGTCAGTCACTTGTCTAATTATTCTTGAGCCTTGGAAAATGAGGCACTTTGGTATGGAAGTGTCCGGTAAATTCTTCACAAATTAGTGAATGTACTTCAAACCGAGAATCATGAGTTAAAAATGAACCTCAAAGTCCACACTTCGATTAGTAACATTTGGCTGTACAATGGGAGTCAGTGATGGACAGTGTTAGGTAAAACTTACAACATACAAAGTAAAGCATTTATGTAATCACATTAAATTTTCAGCAGTAATGTAATGCATTCAGTAATTGCTTCACAATTACAATTGTGTTGCTACCTGCGTTACAAAGGCGCTGCAGTTAGCTGCACACTGGGCAAATAGAAAGAATCTCTGCATACAACACAAACAAGAACCCAGAGTGATGATAAAGCTGAGTGGAAGCCCACCCCAGCCCAGCGGCCAGATCCCTGAGTCTGATCTTCAACAGGAAACAAATCCAGTGATGAGCAGTCAGGCCTACAGCCTCTGTTTCTACCTATTCATGTTTCTACACTAGAATCACTGTGGTGATTGCTTTAAAGTCTCTTTGGGCTGGTTTTCAATTTTGCCTTGTGTTGTCAGCTTTGTTCAAATGTAAATCCTAAAAATAAGATTGTATGTGTGTCCTCATTAAAATATAGATTTGTGGTAGTGTGTGGGACTTTAGACTTACAGGTTTATATTGTAATTATGTGCATTTCCGGTTAATTTATGGAGTAACAAGAAACTAATCTAACACGTGGTGTAACAAATTATTTTCTCCATAAAGTAATTAAGTAACTGCATTACTTTTAAGAAAAGTAGCAAATAATGTGTAATGCTATTTTTTGAGTAACGATCCCAGCGCTGGTGATGATGAGATAGAATATTTTTTACATCCTCATTTGATTGACATCATTGTATAGTAAATACATCAATGTACCACATTAGTCCAGTGTGCTGTAGTCATATAAAGAACCTTAATGTGATCATCTTGCTTACAGCGTAGCAGGTTCACCTGTCTCAGGACACGGACCAACTATTGGATGATGGTATGCAGTCCTGTGATTTGGGAAAAGGCACATCTTGTTTACATTGAGGCCACAATGTGGCCCTAGCCGTGGCAGGGAAGAGAGAGTGCTGTAGCCGTGTGTCTCTCCAGCCTACCTGGTGAGGATAAGCAGGTCATTACAGAGTCCTCATACAAGCCATCTCTGGCTACGAGTTGTCTGCTGTGCAGCTGGCTAGTGACCAGAGAAAGAAGCAAACCGAGGCTTCTGACCTCTGTCATCCACCCAAAGTTATGGAAACGCCAGCCATCGCCAACCGACACAAAATGATTTTGTCAGGGTTAGGTTGGAACTTTTTTCACATTTAACTTAATTATGTAAATTTAGTTAAGTGATATGGCCTTTTCTTCTTAAGACAGATTTTTCATACTCCCACAGTATGTGTGTATACAGGTTGCTTAAGAAAATTAACAAATACTTAATATGGACATATTCACGCATTGTTATATAAAGCACATCATTCTTTCTTCATTAGACTACTGTGATGACACTCGGGTCACTTTAATGGACTGGGTGGAAGTGTTAGAGGGTGATGAAAGGACCAAAGTGGTGATGCAGACTGAGATAAAAACAGCACATATAAGGAAAGCATCAGCAGACAGAGAAGAAATAAAAAGACTTATAGAAGGATATCGTGCGGAAAGCAAACATAAATTATAACTTCTATATCGCAACTAATTGAACATAGATACAGGACTTTCTGTCTCAATGTACCTGAAATAGCAGGACATATTTTCAGATCTGCTCTCACTGGTCTGACAGAGAAATAAGGAACAACTACCAAGAGGACAGCAGAGAAGACTGAGGCAGGGAAGATTTGTGTCCTCTAATGGATTTTATGGGAAAAAATGCATTTGGGGCACACTGAGGTATAGCACTTAGACATCCCCAAAGATTTGCACAGTGATGCAGGTAAGCTCAGAAGGTCTGACAAAAATTGAAACTCTTGACTTGCTCATGCTTTCTGCATCCACAAGAAATGGAGTCGTGTTAGTTTTGCCAGAAAAGGACATGAAAGAAAATTTATTACTTACATAATTGTCAGAAATATTAGTCTAATAAAAATCTATGAAATGAGCTGTAATTACTTATCTGGTTAAGTTGCAAAATATTAATATATCTTTCTACAATATTCCTAAACAATCCCCTTTTTATGCAGACTCCACACCAAGATGCTCAGATAAATATGATAAATTTCATATTAAATTCGACTCCCTCAACAGTGAAATGAGAAAAGAAAGCATCAAACACCCTGAGATCTCCTTGCACTTCTTTTAATCGTCTCATGAGTTCTCAAAGTGTTAAGTGGGAGGATGTCGATAATTGATGATGATGTTGTCTCTAGACAGGAACTCACCATAGCAGCTGAAACAACCATGTCTAAAAAGTGAGAATAAAGTGGTACTTAAGTACCCCTGGATTTGTCAGACACTCTCCAACAAAAGCACTCAGAGCTGCCAAAAAGAAAAGTCTTGTTCCATCTCCGCAGCAGAATTTGACTAGTTGGATGATGACTGCGTAGCAGCCAAGAAAAGCTGTGACGCGTCTCCCTGTCAAGATCATCACAACCACATGTTTCAGCTCTGACATCTCAGCATAAGCAGGTGTAATCTTCAAAGTGAACCCTGCTGCAATTACACCCAGCGAGTGTTTTAGCATGTCAGCAAGAAAAAGAAAGTGAAAGTTTGACTTTCAGTGCTGGCTAAAGTGCTCTGTGAAGTTTTAAGAGCATATTTTCAGCAGCTGAGCACACTAATTACAATACATTTTTAGCTGTTTGCTACCAAAGGTGTGACATCTACATGGTGGGTTCTAAAGAATGTGTATCACCAAGATAACAGACGGTTTACTTTGTTTATTTAATTTAGTGAAACTCCAAAACTCAACACATATGTACGCCATAAATAGATATAACACATCACAAATGCTAATTGCTGTATCAACTGCAGTCTAGTGTTAAATGCAAAGCTGGGTGCTATGTTACAGTAAGTAGATATGACTTACATGGGCTTTATCTGCCAACTAGGAAGCCATTTCTTCCCTACAAAGCATTCTGCTGTGTTGCTTATCATGTTCTCACCTTCTGCAAAACCGAGGAACATACGCGGTATGTTTATATTTAGGTTTTATTGTAGATACCATTTGGCAAAAGGCAAAAGGTAAAAAAGGTAACAAGAAGCACTCTGAGAGCACAAACCCCCAAGACAGATTCATCTCAGGGTGCAGTACTGGATGTTCTATATTTTCATTTTGACTTTGAAGCATACTTTAAGAAGTTAGTTCAGTAAAAACAATTGCAACATGCAGGTTTTTGTTATTTGCCCTGTTAAAACCCATTTTAACATACAGTAGTACAATTACTTTTAATATTTTTAACGTATAAACGTCATAAATAAAGTGGAAAAAAGTTTTCAGTGAATTACTTATGTTCACATATTGTACATGTATTCACATTTTTATGTATTTAAAAGGTTATAACCTGTTACTGTAATGTACCTAACAAAGCCATAATACAATAATTTATTTACAATCCCCATATATCATTCCCTATTTACTGTAACTATATGTTGTCAATACAAACAACAGCAGTAAAACAAGACATTTTAAATAGCTTTATATAGCCTTATTATAACTTCAATATAAATCTACTGACCTTCTAATTTTGTCAGAATTAATTCAAAACTTTTTGAACTCTCGTGTTTACAGAAAGAACTATGACACACATGCACACACACTACCAAATCCTAACATCCTTGGTGAATGTAATAAATGGTATTCTCAAAATGTTGTTGACAACAGGAGGTCACCGACAGGGATAAAACTGCATTCTTCCCAAGACATGCATGTAATACACCATTTGTGCACCAGTGACAGAACTAAATTGGAAAAGACACAAGAGTTAGATTTGTCTGGCATATGTTAGCTATCAGTGTCAGCTGATGTTAATTCATTAAACTAATGTTCTATATTCAGTGCTCAACAGATGCTACAGTGGAAATTGCATGTTAACATATAAACCTGTTCTTTAAAAGCTAACCATTCACAGGTATAGCCACATATTGTTTCCATTTTCCATGAAATTGCATGTCAAATTCTGTATTCAAGTTTATTATTAACAGGACGTTTCCATTAGTTGATGGACAGCATATCATATCTGCCTGAAATGACTTCATTAAATGTTGTCATGATTCATTTAGAGGACTCTGACAGGACAGACTGGACAGGTGTCATGTACAAGCAATGACATGAACACCTAATTCCGTGCTAGCGCTTGGCTGATTATACCTCAATCAGAGTATGTTTATTTGCACAATGTCATTATTTACTATCCATTTAACTGGTGTGTTATACAGTACATCCTTTTTTTCTTTTTTATGATAATTTGCTTCTATTGTAAAGTCTGTTTTGTTTGCTGCAATTTCCCCACACAAGCTTTCATTCAGCAATCTAACAATCCCCAACATTGTTTTGTCATTACCCTTCTATAAAAGCATAAGAACCTTTGTGTTGAAAAGCAGCTGGAAAAGGACTGAATGACAGCGAGCAAGAGTGAGAGGACAATGCCCACCTCAAGAAAAGGATGCAGTTGGCTGGGGAAGGACAGAGCTGCTTACCAGGGTGGTTAATGTTAGAAGAAGAATGTGTGCTGACAAGATAAATGGGTAACTGAGAGTCCTGGGTTGGGGTTGCAAGTGCTACGTTGAAGACAGATTAGATGTGTCACTAGAGCCAAAGAACATTGTAGTGACAATGTCAAGAAATAACACTGACAGTGAGGAGTACTAAGCCTTAAATGTGACAGCACTTTAACCTCCTCACTCAGAGTTCCAGTAAAGGAATTGGAGGAGTTAAATCATGTGTTTGAACTGTCCTCACCCAAAGTTAGTTGATCAATTTAACGTCTGCAAACAGCAAAGTCAGTCAGTCCGCTTCCTTGTTTCAGAATTAAATGTAGCAACACTTGATGGATAAATAAATAAATAAATAAACATAATGGCAAGCTTACAGTCCCAGCTCTGCCTTTCACCCTTTGACAGCTAGAACAGGATATATCCCCCCTGAATTGGAGAAGTAAATGAATGGATGGATCAGAGAGGATCAAGCTTATCCGTTTATGATTTCAGCTTTTTGTGCACAACCATCAGGTCAGCATTTGTGGTTTGAGTAAGACTTATTGAGAATATGGAGTATGGATAGCCTTAAAGTAGCCTAGTAACATGGTAAAGTGACAAAAGTTAACATTATTTGTTTACCATGAAAAATGTGAAGGGCAGAGCTGAAAGATGAAGACAACATGGAAGTGCAGCTCCTCTCTGTGGCACTGGAGGCTGTCAGACCAATTTTACCATTTTTTTTTAAACTTCGCCACCTGGATACTGTAGTGGCAATGGTTGTTTTGATTGAAAGAGGCTGCTGGAGCCCATCAGTTTGCTATGTTGAGTTATTAAGCTGTCTCTTTTCATGTGATTCATGTGATTTGCAATTTGCAATTTCTTTTTAATCTTATATCTAACAAATAACATGACTTGTTCTGTGGTACAAAGTCTCAATTAACGCTTAGAATCTGGCTTTAGCTGGCCAATACGTGTGGCCGTGTGTTCCACCCCACAGTTTGCTAACAACATAGTAAACATTAGCTGATAACTTGCTGGCAACATGACAAAATGCTAACATTGATTGTTATTGTAAGCATGTACCACGCTGGCCATAGCATTATGTTTTTTTGTTTTTAAAAGCCTCAGGTCTATTTCTAAAAATCTGTTTACTGTCTACTTAAAATTTATGTGTCGAATTGATCTTACTCTCCTACTCTCTAGCTTTTAATGAACTCTCTCTACCTTGAGCACAACTGTGCCATAAATATTGAGCCTTATTTTTGGTTCTTGCAAATTTGACCATAGTCCTCCTTCATAAACCTTACCAGGCCGCCGCACTATGGGCCTAGACAGAGAAAATGTTTGCACCTTGTAAGTGGAAAAACAAAACGAAATTTGGTTTTATTGGTTCACTGATGTGAAGACAGGCAGTGAAAAGAGTACCTCAGTATAGCAAGAATGCTCAGATCAAAACGTACTGAGTAGACTACAAAAGAGTGTTGGTCGTGCTCGATGCACCTTTTCTTTAGATTTGACCTCTGTAATTGAATTTGAACAAAGATAATCCATGTTGTCCAGCCTGCCATGTAATTACAACAGCTTATGATCTCTCTGGATAGTTTCCAGGGAGAGGATGTGCCAGCTTATGCTCCGTTTGAATAAAGCAGTCAACAACTCATCAACAGTGGCGAGTGAATGAGTGAACACAGCAGCATGTTCTTTCTTACAGACACTCCTTACTCACAAATTATACACTGCCTCACACACACACACGTGCGCACACACAACTAGATACATGGGAGAGGCTTCAAAATGCTCAAGCACACATGCAGCTACTGCATTGCATGTACACAGGAAACATGAATAATCTCAGAATTATTATTATTATTAAAAACAACTAGTGGCTACTTGATCCACAGACACTAGCTCATACTCAAGAGTACTACACAGCAACGTGTGCTGTGTAGTACAAAAGAGTCACAACCAAAGGAGAAAAAAATGTTCTATTGACTTAAATTTACATAAAAATGACACAAAAAGTCTCTAAAAGCTGCTTCAAACAAAGTTCTTTACACACAAGTTCTTTAAATGACATTTAGAAGGTAAATAATGATTTTATTCAACGCTGAAATACGTTAAATGTGTTACCTTTGTTATTCATTTGTGTGAAGAATGACAACATATTCTCTTACTTTTCTGCATATATCCACACTTCCTTCATCACCATTTTTAATATGTAAACTGTTTTCTCTTTTTTTTTTTTAATACATTTTTATGACCTGTAGCTCCACTTACGTTAGTTTTGAAAAATGACACGGAAGAAAATTGATAATTGCTTTTGCTTTTTATTGGAATAACTGTGCTAAATGTCGCTAAATTGTAGACCTCTGATCAGACAAAAACACACAATTTAAGACGAGGAAACTGTTAGCTTGCAAAATATATGAATTCATCACATAAATATTCAAGAAATTAGCTGCACCACTGATCATCACTGATCCCTATTAGCTCAGTAAATTTATTCAGTAATTTATCACTGACATTTTATGTTATGTTGATAAAATGTTTATATCTTATACCTTTATACAGTGGGTATTAGAACACTGCCATGCTTTTTGTTAAATCCAGAACTGAATTCAAAATCCTGCTCCTCACATAGAAGGTCTTCAATAATCCAGCCCCATCTTATCTTAATGATCTTGTAGTACCATATCACCCCATTAGAGCACGTCACTCTCCCACTGCAGGCTTACTTGTTGTTCCAAGAGGATTTAAAAGCAGATTCGGAGTCAGAGCCTTCAGTTTTCAGGTCCCTCTTCTATGTCCCTTTCTATCTCTATTTTAAGATTAGGCTTAAAGTTTCTTTTTTGTTAAAACATATAATTAGGGCTGGATCAGGGGACCCTGAATCCTCCCTTAGTTATGCTACAATAGGTGTAGGCTTCTGAGGGGCTCCTTTCTCACTAACTATGTGTTAATAAACCTCTCTGCATTGAATCATACTTGTTATTAATCTCTGGCTCTCTTCCACAGCATGTCTTTTATCCTGTCTTCCTTCTCTCTCCCCAACCAGTTACAGCAGATGGCCGCCCCTCCCTGAGCCTGGTTCTGCTGGTTTGTTTCCGTTAAAAGGGAGTTTTTCCTTCCCACTGTCGCCAAAGTGCTTGCTCAAGGGGGTCATATGATTGTTGGGCTCTGTATGTATTATTGTAGGGTCTACCTAACAATATAAAGCTCCTTGAGGAGACTGCTGTTGTGATTTGGCACTGTATAAATAACATTGAATTGAATTGAATTGAATTAAAACTGATAAATCTTCTTGGCTTGATTGAAACTGATTTAAACACAGCTTTGAGATGCACACAGGACTGCTCTGAATCCTTTTACAGAAGCAACTAAATCTATATACATGTATATGGTATGGTTTTGTTCTGTCCTGAGACCCCTCTGTTCTCACATTGTCATACTAGGGAAGCCCAACAGCAATAAGAACCATGTACAGAAGAGTGAAGGCACCAGTGACAACTTATATGGCTCTAAGTTACACATATCTGAAAAGATAAGGCTAGGGTAAAATTTTGGTGCAAAAGAACTGACGATGCACAACAGTTGTAGGCACCTTAAACTCCTAATCCCAAAAGCTTGGATACTGTGTAAAATTTGAATGCAATGATTTGAAAATGTTATAAAAACATACTTAGAATAGAACTTAGAAAACACATGAAATGTTTAAATTGAGAAAATATATTGTTTTAAGAAAAGACTAGCTTGGACAGGGCCGGTGTTTCGCACTCTTCTTGTAACATTCTGTCAACATCAGTTATGTGTTTTTAATATTTTCTTTTACAAAATTGAAGCTCTACCGCACAGAGGAAGAACACAAATCAGGTTTTGAAATTCATTAATAATCTCATCCTTTGACATTATGTCTCCAGTGAGCAACATTAAATTTGAATCAATTTCAAAAACAGAGGCATTTTTTTTTTATTCAATCATTTTCTTTTTCTTTTTAAATTTCCCCTCCTTTCACAACAAAGACTAAATACAGGTGTCATTTGCGTTGTCTGGGGGATGAATGATGAATGCAGTTCAGTTGCTATCCAATTTTCCTCCTCCGTTGGCTTTTTCAGGCATTTAACGGTTTGACTGAGTGATGTATGTCCTGAGTGTGTCACACCAATTCCTGCTGCTGCTCACAGGATTTTCAAGACAAGGAAATGCTGCAAAAACATGGTGAAAGCAATTTGTTTATCAAAAGGCAAAGGCGGCGGGGAAAAACAATTCACCACTTGTCAGAAATGAAGTCGTAAATATTGTAAGACACAATCATAGACAGACTGATGTAACCCTGTCAATGTGTGCATAACCTTTACAACCGGAGATTTTATGGTATGTTTACCAAATTGCATAATAATAATATAATATATTATAAATATAATAATAATGCTGTGTTCCTACTTAAAAGGAAATGTGTCAACTTTTCACTGTCATAAAGCATAAAATGAAAAGAACACACTGTTTACTCAGAGGTTGTGTAGAGTTGATACTTTATTCTGTTATTTACCTCTAGCAACTTTCTGTATCTCAGTCACACTGGATGACCATGGAACGATAAAGAAGCATTATTTACTATATTAATTAATTACTCTACATTTTCTCACAGATATTGAAACTCATTAACTTGCACTATTGACCTACTATGAGCCAATATAATATTTTTAAATGCAGACTAACCACATTGTGCAATTACTTTCAGACAAAATACAAACATAGAGCTACACCAAAGTTTGCATCAAATTCAAAATGAGTATTACTTAAAAAAAAGAAGAAGAAGAAGAAGAATTTGTCTTACTGTCATAATGTATTTATGTTTTCACTGTGGGTATGAATAATTTGTAAAATATTATAATTTTATTTACATTTTATAGAATCGGCAAATGTTTTGAAAAATAATTCTGTAATGAATACATTGTAAACATTCATTTTTTAAAAGAATTACTGCATATTGAGTTCTCTTGAACTGTCACTTGTATTATTATCATCCTTGATTGGTATTTTCTAAACTACATTTAAAATAATATACATAACATATTATAAAGTATTATCACTTAGTAGCCTGTAGCAACAATATGCCTCACAGCTTGCTATGAACGTCAAATCTTTCTCTTGCAAATCTGATAGTCACTAATTCAGACCTTTTTTTTAAATTGTTTTCCTCTCTGGATTTATACCCACAGCCACTTTATTTGTACATATGTTGAACTCCTCATTAACATAAATGTCTAGTCAACCAATCACATGGAAGAAACTCAGTGCATTTAGTCATCTAGACAGGTCAAGATCTACATCAGAATTTAAGTGGCTTTTCATGGCATGGTTGTTAGTGCCAAATGAGCTGGGATTTTCCAATGTAGAATAAAGCCATAGAAAGATAACATTAACTAACCACTCATTACAACCAACCATTTCTGAACGTACAACATGTCAAAACTTGAAGCAGTCTCGATTTCATTGCACACTAGTGTCAGCATTTCCCTGCCTTACTACCAACTGAATATGATTTAAATTCCTAATCTTACCTGAGTATTGTTGCTGACCATGTCTATCCCTTTATAACCACACTGTACCCATCTTCTGATGGCTGCTTCCAGCAGGATAACACGCCATGTCTCAAAAGCTCAAATAATCTCAAACTGGTTTCTTTAACATAACAATGGCTTCACTGTACTCATTGGTCTCCACAGTAACCAGATCTCAATTCAACAGAGCACCTTTGGAATGTGGTCTTTCATCAGCCCCTGTTAGGGGAGATGAAAGAAAAACTGTGAATATATAAAAAATTACATGTGCAATTATAATTAAAAATATAATCCCATTATAAAGGACAGCATTTTACCTGATCAACAGAAGAACTGAAAACAGTCAATTATAATGTGTTAAAGTGGAGACATTGCAATAATCTTTACTTCATTTTTATCTTTAATTTTAATATTTATGTTTAAAATCGTGAATACGTTTGAAACAAACAGTCACTTGGTTACATACCATACGCTGTCCATGAAAGCTGCTTGCACAGTAGCTCGCTCTATATTGAATTCAATATTCAATAGACTACTTGCACAATCACTTCCGCGTTCTATGTAGTCCTGCCCCAGTGCTTCCGGTGCGGTTAAACCATGGCGACGTTCTACACTCGCTGCCTACAAGAGCTCCCAAAATTGAACATCACTGATGTTCATCGGATTTGCAGAGTGACGACTACCCCCGCCAGCAAATTAGATAAAGGATTTAAGTTATATGCTGCATCATATGTACACAACTACGAAGGTAAGAAAACGTAAATTAACCGACAAAGAAGCGCTAGCTAACGTCAAATGCAAACACTACGTTACTCCGCTATGTCCTTCATTTGATGTCAATTCTCTACATTACATGTTTTCTTAAACGGTGTTTTATGTCGTCCGAAACTATAGTTGAGGTTTTCTTAACTAATGTCACTTTTGTTGTTAGACACTGTTATAATAGCGTTAGGTAGTTGGCTAACTATGGAGGTAGTTAACTACCTAATGCTACTCTTGCTAAGTGTAAAGTATATATGTTTAAGACATGCTGACATGAGTAATACAGAAATAATGCTAATGGTACTTGTATCTTTATTCAGTGTCCAATAAAGACAGGTTGTCAGGGGAGGTCGGTGTGAGAGCCCTGTGCTACAGGTCAATGAGGAAGAGTGAGGCACCACACAGACTAAGTGTAGGCAGGAAGCTGTGTAAAGTTGTTAATCCCCGTTCAGTGGGGTTCAGTTCATTTAAGCATTAGTTAAGTTCATTCCTAAAGGCCCATCAACTTGAATGTTTTCCTTGTCTCCCTGCTTTATCACTCCTAATTTGACTAGTCAGATAGTTTAATCAACGTGTGTTTGGGTGATCAGAAACATTTGACAACAAGTTAATACTGCAAATATACACAATCTAAGTTATTACAGTTATCAAGGATGGTTAAGTTGTTTTAATAGGGAGAGAAGGAAACACTAAGCATTCAGGAGGGTACGTAACCATAAAACTGAACTATGTTCCTGTTCAGCTCTTCCATGAAGATGGTGTTACATTTTTAATTTTCGTTCTTTCTTCTTAGATTAAGCTTCTGGATTCATCGTCGGTGGTACTGACACATAGCCAGTGCTCCTGTGTGGCAGGCGCTGTTATGTGCAATCACACAGTGGCATTGCTCTTCCAAACAGCACACTACTCACAACTCAGAGTGCCGGTTGTCCCCCCTGTGCATAGCTGCACGGAATCTGAACAGCAATGGCACAAGCCACGGACAGTGGTAATTTAAATGAGGTTAAAGTTTTTGAATTAGTCCATGTTTACATATGAACAGCAACACCATCCATAGTAAATGTGTCTTCTGTTAGGGTGTGAAGCCAGGACCCATCAACTCCATGATCTTCACTAAGCCGGTACCAAATAGGATGGCCCAGACTGGAGTACGGTAATTAGATTTGTAAAATTTGGTTTCATGTGTTACAAATGTATGTTGCTATTTGTTCATACATACATTACACTTTCTGAAGACGGCTAACTCAGTCATGTACATATACATCCCAGTCTCTAACTTATGCACCACTGTTTTACACCTTTTTAGTTTTTAGTTTAGTTGTTGTTCAGTATAATAACCTTCTTCCTTATATTATTGTCATTGATGTTTTCTTTAGGAGTGGCTTCTACAGAGGCATGGTTGGTCCGTTACCAGATCCCTGCTTGTTCAGAATAACGGAGGCATATGCAAAATTTAATATTGAGGACAGGCCACTTGTGACCACAATGAACATGAGACCTGACAAGCCCCTTGTGGAAAGTGCCTTTGGTCTGGTGCAGGAGGGCAGTGTTCTGTCATATCAGCAGCCGGTTTTGACAACCCGGTACATCACACTACACCGTGATGCACCACCAACACCGCACTTGCCTCTGGAGGGGTATGACATCTTGCCATCAGATTGTGTGTTTGTGTGCTCAGAAGAAGAGCTTCTGCATCTGAAAAGCTTGTCTGTAACTCTGGAAATGGCTCACAAAATAGAGGAAGCTACACGTGAGCAAAGCTCTTCGTCTGAGTGGCATCAGCTCCGCAGGCCCAGAGTGACTGCCTCTAGGTTTCGGGAGGTGTGTCACGTCAGAGGCCAGAGCTCGGCAGAGTCACTAGCAGAGCGTATATTGAAGGGAACAAGGCAGACAGCAGACATGAGGAGAGGAACTGAGATGGAGCCTGCAATAGCAGCAGAGTATAGTAGGCTAATGAATGTTAACTACTCACCCTGTGGTCTGGTCATTCACCCCATTGCCCCCTGGCTTGCTGCATCTCCTGATGGTGTTGTTTTTGACCCCAATGAATACCCCCAGTTTGGCTTCGTCGAATTCAAATGTCCCAATGTACAAAACTTTATTGACTGCAAATATGTGCAGATGGAATGTGGTACCCCTAAACTAAAAAAGAGCCACGCATATTACTGGCAAGTGCAAGGACAACTGCTCATCAGTGGGATGCAGTGGTGTGACTTTGTTGTGTGGGCACAAGAGGACTACCTAGTGCAAAGAATATACATGGATACAGATGTGCACAATGCAATCAGAGAAAAGGCAGACTATTTCTTTTTTTACATATATATGCCAAGATACCTGTGTTTGGAAAAATGAACAGTGAAAACATAGCAAAAAGAAAAACAGATCCTTCAGGCTGGCTGGAACAAAATAACTGATGTTTTATTTTTAATATATTTCATGAATTCTTTTGTTGTTACTTGTTGTTACATGTTACTTTTATGTGAAATCAAACTGTTATTTAAGCAATGGCATCAATTTCATTTTTTAAAAACACACATTAAAACATTGAATTTGTGCAGAACTTATTTACATGGTAAGTATTTAAAACTCCATGCCTAGCATACTGATATGCATTTAGACAATAACACTGAATGTAGAAAATGACAAATGGTATTTTTGATGTTACAAAAGCTCAATGTCACTTATGATTTTAAAACGATTTAGTGATTTACTTTATAATTTTGATAAACAATTTTGTTGAATCTGAATAGTAATATAGTAGTATAATTAAACAGTATTATTAACATTCAACATTTGCAATGAATTTGAATTATCAATAACTGAAACTCAACTATCAGCACTCAAGTACCAGTTCTGTAATCAAGTATTGTCAGCTGAGAAGGAAGAAATGTAACTGTAGTGGCCTCAGCTGCAGGTCATTTTCCATAAGTTACTTGTACTGGCACTGGTGTCTTGGGAAAAATCCATCTTGTCTCACTTAACCCATTTTTTAACTAATGCTGTGTTCTGGTAATTTGACAGCATACATGCCACTGCAAACAGTTGGTTGATATTGTAAACATGTGACATGGTAATGATGCTATCAAAAAGTTTGTTCTGTTTGATCCTCCTAATGACTCGCTCCACATGTACCCTGAGTCTGGCTATGGCCTGCGTCTCCTTAACCTGGTATGCTGGCATCTGCTTCTGCTTAGATAGAAAAGGTGGGCAGTACACTTTGCATTTACAACAATCGGTGATTAGGAAGCCCTTATCTACCATCACTGCCATGTCTTCAGTCAACTTCTCAGCAATGCCTGATTGTTTGAATAGTTCCTTGTCACTAACCGAACCAGCATACAGATTAGAGATGAATGTCACTGGACCATGTGGAGCTATGCCAACCAGGGCTTTCATCGTACAGTGGGATTTGTACGAAGAGTACATTTCACTTTGGAGAAGTGGTGAGGATGGTGTCTGACACCGCAGCTCTGTACAGTCAAGGATCATCTGGGTGTCTGAGAAATCTTTGAATTCCTCAGGGAGGTAAGCTTGCACTTCTTCACGTGTAAGCCAAATGCATTGAGACCCCAGTGCAGTGGCAAGAAAATTTGTCCATGTTGCAATAATGCGGCTCACTGTGGACTGGTGTATGCTAAATCGGTGTGCCAGGTCCCTCTCCTTCAAACCAACTGACAGGAAAACCAGGAAAAGAAAAAACTCGTCAATTGGCTGTAGCAGCTGCCTCTGGAAGGTGAAAACAAAAGGGAAAATGTTACTCCTTAAGCTATGAACTAGTAAAATTATGCTTTTCTTGGCTAAATGTTTTGTAATGGTTATGCATACCATACTGTACCATGGGGTAAACAATGAGGTGCTGTAGTACACAGGTGTATGTATGTAAAGGATACTGAGTCTAGCATACATACACCTGTGTATGTATGCTATTGTACATAATGTAATGTTATTGTACATAAATACAATAACATTACACCTCTAGTTCTAACTACCAACAAACCCATAACCTACTGTTGATGTGCGTGCAGGTGTCAACACTTCTTCATTCCGATTGGCAGCTGACTTGGCTCTTGAAACCCGGATCATTTTATAGATGCAAGGCTCAATCAAAAACCAAAATGCCATCAAATGATCATAGCTTGGAAATCTATTCACGAGAGACATACATCGTGTCAATCATTAATTAACATTACACACTGACATAATGTAAACTGTGACAAATATGCTAATGGTATGCTGTATAAAATAGTCTGATTAAGAGTTTATTTGGTGTTGTATTTTACCTGTAGCATTAGGATATCGTTTAAATACTAAAGCATCTACATAAAACATACAATCAGCAGAGAAAAAGTAAATATCTATTTTGTTTTCATTAAGATTGGAAAATCTTTCGAAATTTAACTGATGGTGACCTTGGTATATTTTAAACAGTTAGCTTGAATAGAACTTAGGTGTACCTGGTATAGAATCGGATGTCAGTGTCGGAGCCAGCAAAACGCTGTAACCCAAATTCTCGCTGGACACGTAAGTCCTGTATTTCCTTCCTCAGAGTCTCCACGTCTTTGGACAGGTCTTCTGCAGCTGATGCAGATATGTCCAATGCAGACGGCTCGGGGACTGAGCAGTAGTCATGATCTCTTGTAAGACTGTGCTCTTCTTGATCGTCAGGAGGAACTAGTTCAGGGCGTCGCTCCGTTCTCTCCCAAACACTACGCCGCGGTGGTTCAACTTTATAGCCATTCCACTCAAAAAGTGTTGGTACAGCACCTTTAATAAGCCGCCTTCGACCATCGAGGGTTGTTGGCTCTATGAGTTGATCACTGGCAAAGTGTCTGCAGCAGACCCTGGTGTGAGAGGTAATCGTGAAATGATCCCGGCGTATGTTTACCAGCCATTGTCTTCTCAAGTCAGAGTGGGTCGGAAAGGCATGAAAACTTAGTATGCCGTTAAATTTGGCTGAAGCCGAACAAAGTGGGACACAGCAATGCTCGGAGTATTTCTTCTCCTGTTTTTGAAAATGTTCTGTTTTAAATACTTTCCTTTTTATACTCATTCTGAAGCGACATTAGCATAGCAACCGATAGATAAACAAACATACCGGAAACGCCCAAGCGGTAGTATTTGGAAACGGAAATACGTCACATGCCCTATTGCAAGTAGTCCATTCAATCAATGAAAGCCATTGAAGAATTCATACAAAGGCCACTAATTACAATTAGCCTACAACAATAACTATTATACTGCAGGCCAATACTGACAGCGCTAACAATAGTTAATGAGTGACATGTACAGAAGTGGACAAAAGATGTTTTTAGTCAAAAGACATAAATTAACAATGAACCACACCACACTAAGAACAAGATGGATTGATTGTGATAGATTTTTTTCCCCCAATCAGAAGACTCCTGTGAGGGCTTCAGGGCAGATCTTTTGGATTAACACATCTCAAGTTTAAGGAAGCTGTCTTATTCTTATTGTTATCACTTCCACACAAGCTCAACCTTAATTGGCACAGTGCTATAAAACTCTGAATTTTGACTGTACAAATTTAGATACCAATGCTAAGTCACGGGTCTCTTGCGGCATACAAGGCACAGAGCTACTTCCTTCATGCATTTTAAGTATGTGTTGTCAGAAGGCAAAAATCAGAATTTTAACATTTTTGGGGTAGGTTTACTTTCTAAATAGAGATATTGGTTGAAATCTGTCAACAGCAACAAGATTCAGAGGTCCCAGGGACAACCCACAGTCTGTGTCCAAATCCTATGTACCACCGCCAGAACTCAGAATCCCCTCCAATTAAGCCTAGCCAACTGACAGATTTCAGTCTTCTGTCACTTTCCCTCCCTTCATCCTTTTTTGCCATTTTTCATTCACTTTCCATTCCTCTGATCTTTTACTGTCCCTTTAATAATATTTGCTTATTTTTCAGCTTTAGTTTTTTTTAAAATATACCTGCTTCTCACATGGTGGCATAGTGGCATCCCCAAGCAGAAGATGTGGACATTACAACAAGAGTGAGGGGGGTGAGCTTGGTGGGTCGATCTGAACTTGCACACAGCAAGCCTCACTTGGTGCCAGGGCCTTGCTGGATGCCAAGTTTTCTGTGTGACTGTGTGTATATGGACTCTTGGCAATCATTGTTAGCCAAAAGCCAAAGTCTGCCTCCGTGCAGACTTCTGCATGAATCTCTTCAGGGGCTCGCAACCTTTTTTTGGCAGATGAGCCCACATTGATGGCGAGAAATTACAACAACTTATAAATGATTTAAAGACTGCACTTTAATACTATCTTGGACATATTCTGTTTCTTTTCCAGCTGCAGTTACTCTTGTTATGTAGTAACTATAATGATTACTTCTCAAGCATCACATTTACATAATGACCTATGACACAAAAGAGACCACATTAAAAAGGAGGAAATCAAATACAAAAATTAAAAATGACAAAATCAAAGAAGAAGAGTACAAAAAATAAATATAAACACCACAAAAATGACAAATCACAACAGAGCCATATTCACTCCAGCTACCTATTTGTCCTGCCCATTTTCAGCACAATAGGCTGTTAAACACAGCACTTAAACATTTGTTATGAAAGGTCAAATTGAAAGAAGGGAGAGATAAGGATTTGGTGTACCAATGAGTACATAAAGCACCACCATAAAGCATTACCAGTATTTTAGGTAATGTTTCTGTCTTCTTCACTGCCCTCTTACAGTGTCTCCCTCGTCACTTCATCGCTCTACTCTCTGTCACACAAGCACCCTCAACCACAAGTACAAACACACTCCAGAGGAGCCAAGGTCAACACTCACTCACAGATGTGCATCTGTAGATGGCGGGTGATCTGAAAACCAGTGACACAGACTGGAAGATTTGAGGCGACTGGTATAAAAATCAACAAAGCTGCAGTGGTTAATCTTTGCTTTGATCATAAACAGTGCAGCCACGCTGTTTGGATTTTCTTTTCTTTTCAGTACAGATGCTTATTATAGAAAAAATTGCAGTCTCTAAGATTAGAGCCGAATGAATGGAGTAAATTGAATGAAATCTCTGTGGGCTTCATAAGTTTTCATACCTTCCCCACTGTGGATGAAAACACTTCCAGTATCAGAAAAACTTATAATACACTGTAGCCTTTCCACATAAAACCAACCTGCTACATTACAGCAAAAATAGAGCTGGCAGTATGGCAAGGTTTGTTACCTTATATATTGCAGAGTCTTCCTGCACCCAGTCTTCAAACACATGATCTATCTGTGGCCTTTTAAGAGGAAATGTCAAATCAGCGCCTGTGATGAGGTCTGGACGAGAACAACCAATGGGGCATCACTTTACGTGGAAAAATAACAAGCATGTCTATCCTCTGCAACGCACAAAAATGTCCATTGTCAGTCATTTAGTCTGGTATTGATTCTTAAAATTGTTTTTTGAGTCAGGAGATGATAGCAGGAAGTATTATAAATCACTTCACTAGTGTCAAAAAACCTTACTAAGTAAGTTGTGGAAGTTACGGCATGGATGGGAAAAGTGTGGAAAAAATATTTTTGGATTTTATGATTATTTTGTAAGTACAGTTATTTTTTTTATTATTCATCATAATAAAATAACATGATGTTTAGAATCTCCAGATATCTTTCTCTGACTATATGAAGTCAGTACAAGCAACGGCAGTATCTAAAAGAAAGAAGCTCTATATAGCAATATGAACGCATTGACCTTCAGATCAATCTATTGTTATAAAGAAGAGGTCAGATGTGACATGATGTTTTAAATCTTCCTATATGCTGTCAATGCTCACCACACTTGTGAGAATCATAGTCTCTAGGTTTTGAGGCTTTTTTGTCAATTTCTGAACAACAAATCATGATGTTACCCTTGAAGACTTTGGTGGATATAAGCCAGATTTTAATGGATTGTCAACATGAACCCACTCTACACCTGGTTTTATCCAAATTCATTCAAAACCTTTTAAACTACTATGGTTTTGACACATACACATGCACACAACCAAAAACATAAACTCCTTGGTGGAAGTAATGATGCAATGATAGAGCTATATTTTATTCTCAGTATAACACATACACGCAGTGATAAACACAGTATGTCCTACATGTTGCTGCCATTAAATTCAAAAAGAGCAAATATTTTTCCTAAAACAAGTTTTATAAAATATATCTACTTCTAGGCGTAAGCATGTGTTGCAGCACCAGCAATCACCATGTAAAAATATAAACAAAATTATTGTACGTAGTTTAAGTGTTTGTAGTGTACAAAGGATTATTATAATTGTAGAATGATTTTGACATCCACTGTGTAAACAGAGGATAAATTAAAAAGTGTAAAAAAAAAAGAAGAAGAAGAACGAAGGTGAGTAAAGTCCAAACTTTATTAAGCCTTTCATCAAAGTGAAATTTAAAAAAAAACTTGGCCAGTGTGTTCTCTGAGCTGCTTGGGGCATCCAGGCCCACACACAGTGAGGCAACGTTTAGAGAAAATGATGAAGCAAGAATGAGAAGGCAACAAGCCAAGCACATGAGAATTGGTATGGTTTACAGTACACTATCCTTACAATTAAGCCACTAAACTCTTTTTAAGGTTAGGGTCTGTTTCTATACTGTAGAACATATCCAAAACCTGGAATGTTTAGAGTTCAAAATAAGGTCTTTCAGGTGTATTTCCTATTTCAAACTCCACTATTATCATAACAAATAGCAAAACACAAGTGTTCTGGGCAAAGAATATTACACTGGGTAGTTATCTTTATTTACAATTCCGCAGTTGTGTCTCTTTGCATAGGTATTTGCCAGCACAGATGAACACAACACCCAGTACCCAGTAGCACATAGCTTGATGTAGATGATGCTGTACATAGGTCAAATGCTGACTGGGTAAAAAAAAAAAAAAAAAAAAAAAAAAGTAGACTGGAACAGGGAAAGGAGCAACAATGGAACTTACCTTAAATGACCTTAAATGGGTAAAGCACTGAAAAAACCCCATTAAAGAGTGGAAAATATAGCACAATACCTACAGACAGTGGCTGAAATGTACTTGAAATGGACACACAGTTTCATTTCAGCTCTTTGTATGTTACAATTTCACTCTTCCCTGCAGCTGGTGAGGACCGACAGTAGCACAAGCAACATCAACCCACAGACACACACACAGTTGTTTGTGGCACTGCCACCCCCCTAGTGACACTAAGCAGCAACAACATGTGGATGATAGTCTGCAAAGATCTCTGCAGGGTGTGAATAGAACCATATTGGAGCCCTCAGGGAGTCCCCAGGACTGTCAGGTCTGAAAGTGGATACAGAGAAACATAAAGCCATCCTAATGTAGGAACTGCTCAAATAACAAATGTGTCAGAGAAACAGCCAATTAATTCTGTTTGTGAAATGCTTTTAAGTGGCAACAAACAGCATCTGTGCATGTATACACCAAACCCTATAGCATCATCTTTTCATTTCATTCCTAAATGTTGACCTGAATAAGGCCCAGCACTTCAGTGTGAAAGAGAAGAACAAAATAGGCAATAGCGCTTTTTCAACATACTTTCATTTATCATAAAGCGCCTTGAAGGAAAATATAAATTACAGACGGAGAGAGAATAGAACTGCTGTTGGTCCAACAGCCAAGCTCAACCTCATTCAATCATACCAATGTCTGTGTTTAGTTTTTCATCTCTCCTTCCCCGTAATATTTCATACTCTCTCTCAATTTCCTTGCCTGAATACCTTCTGTCTTTTTTACCTCTTCTTTTTCTGTCTGTATCTGCCTTTTTCGTTTTTCAGACTACACTACTGTGTGACTGCACTTTCAAATATATCCAAATTACAGGAAGAAAAAAAAAAGTTTGGTGTGGTCCAACAGCCTGGAGATGTGGGGCTTTCTCCTGAATTATGCTATTTGTTTTCTCTCATTCCTGATGGCCTGGTGGGGCTTGCTTTCAACATTTTCATACATGTCCTGCAAAGGCGAGAACAGAGGGGGTGAATAAAAGAGCTTGTGATGGTTTGAGGGGAAGAGAGGGACGGAGAGAGTGTGAGAGAGAGAGTATCATTTGTTTCTATCCTTATCGAGAATAAGTGTGGTCACAAAACTCAAACTAAATCCTCTAAAAAGTAAGACAATTTGGCCAGGTTCTTACTTTAGACCAGGTTTAGAAGTTCGGTTAAGATGACAAAGATTCTCGCTAGTTGTATTGAAGATTTTAAATGCTATCCCTCTGCCAGTGATTACAAAAAATTATTAGCCAAGGCAAGAGGATATTTTGCCAAAAGATTTTGGCAGAGTTTGTATCACCAAACATTTTATTTGCACCAATTTTGCACCAATTTTGTCATACAATCATTCTCACACGTTTTTTAATTAAGGACACATTTGAAAAAGGGTATTGTTTTAGATTTTTGAATAATAATATAATATTATCATTTGATTATCTAGGGCATTTTAAAGGTCAGTAGTTATTTGAAGAATATTGTGTAAATGTGGTTTGGTTAATAAGGAAACTGCCACTGTTTTTTTTCTTTCAGTTTTGCAAAGATTTCACATTATTTACAAAGATTAGGGAGCACATTAAAGGCCCAATCTGTGAATAAAAAGAAAACAGCAAGAAAAAGTGCTTTTGTCCGGATGCTCAACATGAAGCTGGAGTTGGCAGCTTCAATTGGAAACAGATAGCATGGCACTGTTCAGTGGTAATCAGATCTGATTTGCCTACCAGCACCACTAGAACTCAACAGTTATCAGATTGTGTCTCATTCATTTAATTCATAAAAATGAAAAATGCACGAGATGTCCAACCAAGAAGTAATCCCACATATAATCCCAAAAAATGGCACAGTGACTTTTTGGGATTTCTGCTGGTAGCCTAACACTCTCACATAAATGACATGATTCCAGGAAAGAATTAAGATAATAAGCCACCCTTTGCAGTCTATGTGTGTCTTTGTGAGTGTGTTTGTGTGTTCCTATTTGTGTGTAAGTTTTACTACTTTACTATTTACGTATTTAGTCTATGTGGAAAATCTGATTATCCTGCCTTATATCCTCTCTTCTTTGTTTTGATTCATACATGCATTTCAAATATTGTTTTTCTGGTTGTCTAGCCTGCACTACTGAGAAGAACCTAGAAACACAATAAAGGTAACTGAAAACAGAAAAATATCCTTGATTTTTAATGTGTTAACAGTAGTTGCATACAAACCTACCACAACCAAAAGTGAAACCCTTGTATAGTGGCATTCTCATTCGATATCTATCCTTCAGACTGGGTGGTAATTTACTGAATGTCTGTTTATGCACTCACCAACCAAGTTATTACGAACACCTTTTCAAATTTTGGTCAATTCAAATATCTAGTCGGCCAATCTTATGGTGTTTGTGCCAGATGGGCTGTGCTGCTGGTCTACTGGGGTTTTCCCACACAACCATCTCTAGCATTTACAGAGAATGATCCAAAAAAGATAAAATATCCAGTTTATTTATGCCAGAGGTTAGAGGACAATGATCAGACTGCTTCAAGCTCATTGCGAGACAGCAGTAACCACTCATTACAACCAAGTTACGCTAAAGAGCATCTCTGAATGTAGGAGAGGGGCTACAGCAGCAGAGGACCACACCAGGTGCCCCTCCTATCTGCTAAGAACAGGAAACTGAGGCTACAATTCACAAGGATTTGCCAAAATGAGATAATTAGAAATTATATTTGCTGTCCTGATGAGTCTAGAATTCTGTTGTGACGTTCAGATTGAAGGATCAGAAATTGGCATATGCAACATGAAAGCATGGATCCATCCTACCTTGTATCAACAACGGAGGCTGGTCATGGTGTAATGGTATGAGGGATATTTGTTGTGCTTAATGCCAAATGCCAAAACACCACAGCACTATGTATTGTTGCTGGCTATGCCCACCGCTTTATGATCACAGTGTAGCAATCTACTGATGAATGTTTCTAGTAGAATTATGTGCCATGCCACAAAGCTTAACTCATTTCAAACTGGTTTCTTGAACATGATGTTGAGTTCACTGTCCTCCGGTGGCCTCCCTAGTCACAACACCTCATCCTGCAATAGACAGTAGAATGCATCATGCATCAAAAATCTACAGCAACTGTGTGATGCTGTCGTGGGCTAATATCTCTGAGCAATGTTTCCAGCACCTTGTTGAATTTATGGCATTAAGAATCAAGGGAATTGTGAGGGCGAAACTATGTCCAACCCAGCAGAAGCAAGGTATACCTAATAAAGTAGGTGATCGTACAATGACTACTGAATATTTTTTATTTATTTATTTTAAATAGCATTAAAATACATTTCTCTCACAATTATGATTAAGGGTATTTCCATTTCCCCCTCTGTATCATTTTACACTACACAATGAAAACAAGACAAAGAGTCAATAGGGATGTTGAGTGTCTCTATTTTGTTACTGTCACATTCTTTCACAAAAATTGATTTTGCAGTGCTGTCATTACTGTGATAAACATAAAAAATATGAGAAAGCAAAACTCTATTTTCCACAATACCTAGTTAACTCCCACAGGCAACACACAAACTATGTTATCCTTAGACCTCAAGCAGACAATACCTGCAACACATGCCCAGCTTTTTGATTTTAAGCATGGCTGCCTTGTGGGTTGCCGGTCTATAAAGGTGAAGGCTGTGTAACTAACATTAACTTATGAAGCAAATCACATTTGCTAATTAATCCAAATTATTTCTTTTAAACCCCATGTAGGCCACTCCATTTCAGTGAGTGAAATGGTGTAGAATTATATATTTTGAGTGGTGTACCACTTTTAGTTTTGTAACAGCATGATGTAATATTGACACTGAAAAGAAAATACAGTATATAAATTTTAATGCCACCCACTCCTGATCAAGAGTCGCACCAGCAGACTAACATTTACTAATTTGCAATGAACGATTGCTGAGGCTGGCAGCAATATTAATAATTTTGCAGGTACAAAGTATGTGACAAAAGTATATTTTGGCCTAACAATAGCGCTAGAAATTTATTCTAAATCATTTTTTGGCAACATGGATGTTAAATATATGAGAAAATACACTTATAAGCAGGAATAAGGGAATCAACAAAGTCATAAAGATCCATCCCCTGGGAACCAAGGCCATCTGTGTCAGCTGTCATGGTGACGTCTCCAGTAGCTGCTGAGAAATTTCACTTACAAACAAAGATTTTTATCTCCAATGGGATTTTTTTGCTAATATTATAAATAATTATTTAGTATGATCCACCATCTGCAGAATCTGTAGCTCAATATTGCAGCAAACTGTTTAAAATATGTTGATCTATAATCAGATGATGGACCAATCTACACAGCTACCACATCCGTAAAATATCTTATTTTTATGATACTAGTCTTTTTATTCAAGCTTTATTAAAATAAACCAATAATAAAACAAAAATTTGAACATCAACTGTCAGTGACAGATATAAAAATATTTCTTTAAAGCATTGTACATCTTATGACTGCGTGCATAAAATTTGTGTGATTTAGTGCAAAAAACAAAAAAATGCAGTATGCAGTATCTTTTTACACTGTGTCCAGGGTGTATGTAAATGTGTGTATTTATGTGCGCAAGGGCATATGCTAATGTGAAGTGTGTGTATTTTTGTGTATGCGCTAGTCCCCACTCCTCATGCAGCGCTGTCACCCTGACTCACAGCCAGACACATATTTCATGGCTTGATGGTTTCTCTGTGTGATGCCAGGGCCAGATAGCTTATCTGTGAAATCCTCCTCACTTGCCTGGAGTTTAGTTCAATAAAATGCGGGAAAGAACAGCCATTGACAAAGAAACCCCAGAGAGGAGAGAAGATCAGATACAGGAGCCAGATACACTATTCAGGTTGGGAGACTCAGGTCAGACTAGGGCATTAAAGAGGCAAGTAAGCGATAAAAGCAACATGTAATAAGTGTACAAAGCATTCATCTACATCACGCTTTCTGTAAAGTACTGCAGTTTTGCTTTGATTTTTTGTACAGAAAACAAAAAGGAACAATGATTTCTCTGTTCCAGTAATTTTCAGATTTATCTTCAATTATATTTCAAAAACAATGTTTACATTGTGTAAAAAAAAAAAACGATTTCGTATATCAAATAGTAAAACACATCTTATGTGTAAGATGTGTTGTGTTATGGATGGATGGATGGATGTTCTTAACTATTCACTTGGGCATTTTTTGACGATCTCACCTCCATCTTTACTTCTGAAAATCTCAGCTTAGGTTTTAGCTACACAGGTCCAGAAACTGACACGTGAGCCTTTGTCAACTTCCAGTTCCTTTTGAAAATGTATATTCCCCAACCAGTTGATGATAGATTGTTGGAGGTGGCTGGCTGTTGCTAGGCAAAATTGGTTGCAGAGAGTATGCTGCATCGTAAACCTCTGATTGCTCTGCTTGCTAGTAGATTGACAAAGTGGCCTATAGATTGCATAGAAGATTCCAACTTGTCTGCAACCCCTCTCACTCTAATAAAAAAAGAAGACAAAGTTCATCTCAAAGTAAAAGTTGTGCTTTACTGCTAAAGAGATGCAACTTGAAAGGCAAATGCTCTCCATTTCCAGTTTGTATTGCATTCTTCACAGTTTCACTACCACTTCATCAAGTAGTCTGTGAGTCTTTGGAGACAAGTTGGCATCTTCCATACAAACTACAGTAAACTGCAGCAATTTGCTAGCAATCAAAGCAATTACAGGTTTTCATACAGCATTGTATACCTTTTCTTTACAATTTCATCTAGTAGCAGAAAGCAACTGCCTGTAACCTGTAACCACTCGACAACTGGTCAAAATTGTCGAGTGGTTACAGGGGGTCGGGTTTGTTTTTAATCTGTCATGTATGAAGACAATTCAATTAAAGTATTACCAGCTGAGTCAGAGGATTGTGGAGTGGACCAGAAGTCCACCATTGTCAAGGTGTTGAGGAATGTGTTTGAACAAATTTGATCTGCAGCAGATCCTCTATGCAGCTTACACAGCTTAAAGGTTCTGCTGCTAAAGGCTTGGTGCCAGATACCACAGCGCACTTTTAGAAGTCTTGTAGAGTTCATGTTTCATTGGGTCGAAGCTGTTGGCAAGATACACTGGAACAATAGCACATTAGAAAGGGATGGTCAAAATGTTTTGGCATATCAGTGTATATCTGGTGAGTTTGTAAGTAACTATGGGCACAAATATGAAACTCCAGAAACTAAAAGCTCAAGAAGTATACTAGAAGACCAGCGGCAGGGGGATGCATTTATGTCAGTCAATGCAATCACTGTATTTATATGTTTTAAATAAATAAAAAATTTGATCAGGACACAAGAAGTAAAAGCAGGACAGTGAAGGACAAATGAGTCATGTTTTGCATATGAAGGGCACTGAAGAGGTATAAATGACTTTTAATGAAAATAGGTGATAAATTTGCCATAATGTACCACTTATTCTCCTATTGCCATCTATTTTGAAGGATTTTTGGGTCAACCTTATCTGTGTGCACACACACATACACACATAGCTGGAGCTGAATAAAACTCTGCAGTAACACACACACACAAACAGAGAGAGAGAGAGACATACAGGAATTCAATATCACTGCTTCAGTTGCTGTGAGATGCTTTCCCCACTGGTGTGCACACACGCACGCACGCACGCACGCACACGCACACACACACACACACACACAAAACTTCAGCCAACTTCTCACAGTGGCATTGTTCAAATACACAACTGCCCTAGCTATGATTAATTCATTATAAGACGAAGCATAGTATATGTTGTCTGTGTGTGTGTGTGTGTGTGGGGGGGGGGGGGGGGGGGGGGGGACAAAGAAAAAGGGGAGAAGAGAAAAATGCGAAAAAGATGGAAAAAGAGAGGGAGGAATGGGGAGAGAGGGGAGATTCAGAAATGTAAAAAGTCAGCGTATAAAAAAACAGAGACAGAAAAAAAGAGAGACAGAGGGCATGACGGGTTTGGGTTATTAGTGCTCCCTAGTGGTCAGCTGGCGGATTTATTCATTTGATTTATTACACTGTCCCTGCTCTGGGATTTCATGTTTGCTCCCACTCACATTCTTCTCATTTTGTATTTATCATGTGTGCAACTTCGAAATTGCTGCTGCCATCGACTTTGAGCCTCTTAAGTAGGCTTGATATATACCCATCCCCACTCCACCTCCATTCCCACACCCACAACAAGAGTCCTCTACACATCATCAGTTCCCCACCAGCTCTCCTCAAGCCAACTCAAACATACAAACGACCCAACAATGAATTCTGAGACAGACTAATAAAGGCAATTGTGTTGATGTATGTAGCTGTTAGGCACAGCTACTGTGCGCCAATGGACAGTATTTCGCAGACTTCTATCCCCATTGTTCCATCTGAAGCAGAGTTAGGAAAACACTCCATTTATCGTATGTCAAACAATGGCCTTGTGTTTTCATATAAATGTTAATGCTCTCTCCCCGTGCACACTGTTTAGTCCAGGGAGGTTCTCTCAATAAAAGGAAGAAGGAGCCGCAGCCGAAGGAAGAAAGACTACAAGGCAGCCGAAGAATAAAAAAGTAATCCAGCTTTTCACTAAAATCCTGTTTTTTCAAAATGTCACATTGGATTAATAAAGGCCTTACATGGTCATGTAGTTTTGTTTTGTCCAGCTGAGGAAACAGGGGCATGAATGAGAGGATTACAAACATGGCTGCACACAATTTCTTAAATAAAAAATGTATTTTTTGTAGAGTTCATAACTCTACAATTCTACTAATAATGCAAATCAAAATATATTAAACACAGGGGGAAAAACATTACAATTTCACTGTACCTGCAACTGTTATGCAGGTAATAGTGGTGTGCCACAATGACGACTACGTTTCACTTAAGTCTAAAGGTTTACATGCTGATAACCTTTACAGCAGCCCCATTGTTTTTTATACTCACTGGCAACTTCATTAGGTAAACCTTTTTAAGTCCTTATTAAAGCAAACCTCTAATCAACCAATCACATGGAAGTAACTCAGTTACTCAGTAACTGCATTGTGGATATGCAGCTGAAAAGTCTGCATCTGTCATGTCAATGTGAACCAAAATGTCCGATGAACATTTCTAGCACCTTGTTGAATCTATGTTATGAAGAATTAAGGAAGTTCTGAAGGCAAAAACAGATCCAACACCGTACAACCAAGGTGTACCTAACAAAATGGCCAGTGAGTGTATGTAAGTCCAGACCTGTTGGGCTTCATCAATGCCTGACACAGATAAACACATCAAATTAAGCATTGTGGTACATCATAGTAGTTCTATTTTCTTTCTATTGATTGGGACTAGTTCGGCTACTTGTAGTGTAGCTGTGTGGGTCAAAATCAATGTTTACTACAAGTGTAAATTAATAAAATTATTGTATTACTTCAATCATCTAAAATTTCTAAAAATTAAAATTAAAATTAAAAAAAAAAAATTTAAAATGTTATTAATAATCTTAAATCCATTGAACTTGACTGTGTGGCAGAGGCGGAGCCAGACATTTGAAACACCCGGGGCTTAGCCCTAAAGGGTAGTATGCATGTGGGATTTTTTTTTTTTGAGGGGGGGGGGTTAGAAATGACTGAAAGATTAATAGGCTCTGTTTTGAGTTTTGTTCAAAAAAGAATGACTTCATATAGGGAAAAATATATATCACATGTGCAGGACACCTTAAACTAGTTTTTTAATTAAGCAGCAAGGCAGAACAAAGTCGGGGCTGTATCAAGACACGAGGACTAAACCCCAATTCAACCAGACCCAGAACTGATCCGGAATTAAAACAGGACTACAACAGTTCAAAATCAGGACTACTGAGGACTTAACCAAGACAGAACCAGAATCAGAACTAGATGATAGTAGCACTAAAAATCATCATATACCTGCACTACACTTGTTTTTTTAATTCTACCAAAGTCCACTATTTAGATTGAGAAAAGTTTATATAATTATTTAGCCTTGTTGTGCAAACAAGCCTGCATAACTTGATAAATGTAGAATTTGAAAAATAGCAAACCTAAAAAGAAACACTAGGTACGAGATACATGAGTACCTATGATACGGTGATACTTTTGGTAAACAACCATTTGACTAACATGTGTGTCTCACCTGCTCTTGTTCCATCTCTGTTCTGTCCTCATTCTCCATCTCCCTCTCTGTTCCTCTCTCTCCCTGTTTGTGCTGACAATCATCAAATATACAGTTGAAACCAGATATTTACATACTCTTCAGATCAAAACACAAACACTTTTTTAATTGTAACATCAAATCAGACTAAATGTTTATTTTTTTAGATTGATAAATATAAAAAACATATTTGTTAACTTTAAGAGTAAAGAGAGAAACTATCTGTATTTCTTAATTGTAAATGGCACCAAATTGTATTCAAAATTGAGCCACACTTATGGAGCTCCACAGTTCTTTTTCTGGTGTTTTGGTTGACATCTCTTGATTTTCCCATTTCAAAGAAACAGGCTCTGTGTTTTGCCTTATATGCATCCACAGCTGTGCCACCAATTTACTCACATGGACTCTACTAACCTATCAGAAGCTTCTTCAGCTCAGAATGGAATCGTCTGGAGTTTTCTTATTAATTAACAATAAACTTAGTGTATATGTACTCCTAAATTTGATCAAAGTGATAAAAAATAGACAGCTCTTTCTCTCTTTATTCTGACATTTAACTAATTCAAAAGATATTTCAATATTTATCTAAAACAAAAGTTTACTCTAAATTGATGTTGTACAGTAAAAATGTTTTATGTTTTCTCCCTAAAGTGTATGTAAATATCTGGTTACAAATGTGAATATTCTGCTGTGTACTGAAATCCCTCTTGTTTTGCATAGAAATATACTGAACAACATACAAAGCATAATATATAAAATAACATTTACCTGAGTTTTTTCTTTGAAAGAACCCTCTAATGTCCATTCTTATATTTCAGTACATAACTGAAACCTATTTAGTCGGGGAGGGTAAGAACTGAAAATATGAAATAAACACACGTAAGCTAAGACTCTCTAAAAAAATAGCATTTGTTCGGCTTTTCATTTCGCCATTTGTTGATTCACTTGAAGAGCAAGTAACATAATATTGGTCAAGTGATCAGTTTGATATCAATCTTTCGTGATACACCGTCATATTTACATTATTTGTACGGTACGAATGATTTGCTTTGGTACCTGGTCAAACTTAAGCTCCCCTTAGTATGGCTGGCTCCGTTTCTCCAACAGCGCACTCACAGGCAGCAGCTGCCCCGCCCTCTCGCTCAGTCGCTTAGTGCCTGAGCTCGGATCATACCAATATCAGGGGGGATTCACGCACAGTCGTAAATTCCCACAGTGTGCACTATGTGCTTCGAATATTGTGTGTACTTTTTGTTTTATACAGTTGTCAGCCAGGCATCTAACTATGAAAAAATTACACTCCAAAAGACCCCGGGCTTCTGACAAAACAACCCGGGCTTAAGCCCAGTAAGCCACCCCCACGCTCCGCCCCTGCTGTGTGGATGGTAAGATGTCCACACCCAAAATATAGTCACTGCACTGTCTTAGAAGTTTAACCACCTATTTTGATGAAAAAGTGTCCAATTATCAAAATAATTTGCAATCAAGGGTTTGAGATTCAGTGCATTTTTCATTTTACAATTTCATTTCATTTTTCATCGTTTTCCCTCATTCAGAACACGTAAGAGGAAAATAAATCCAAACTAGCTCATATTTAATACATTTGGTGTTCAGTTTGTCAGTATTATTCATAATCTGATTTATATACAAATTTTACTGATAAAATCATGGTCAAAATTTATTTTCTATTTTCAAAACGTAATTCATTGAAAAAAATAAATTTATGACATCCAAAATCCCTTCTGTAAAAACTAATATAGTATTATGAAGCTGACTTTCTCCGTTATAAATTATTTTTATAAGTACATTAGTTTTTTGGGTTTTTTTATTACACCACCCATTTCTGTTTTGTTAACTACTTGGGTTAAGGCAGTAGGTGTTGTACACCCTGGACAGGTCCTAGTCTACCAGACACCTAATACAGACAGAAAACAGACACATTCACAACTAGAGCCAATGTAGGATCACCTGCTGACCCGACCTAATGAGAGAAATGTCACATAACATTTCAGAAATCCTGTGATGCACAAAGTTATTTATTTACTGTAATCATGCAGGGAGGCTTCAAAGTGATCTTTGTTTTTTGATTTTCCCCTGCGTTCATTTCCCAAGTTTTGCAGCTGTCTCATTCACTGAGTTCTTTGTTCCATGACAGCTGTTAACTCCTCTCGACAAACCATTACCACATTATTTTATACTTGTCTTTCCTGAAAATGCTGCAACAGTAACAGTCTGTAACTTAATCTTTTCATAGAGAAGAAATTTTCACCTGTAGTTGCACCTCAAACCTGTGGAGAAGCCTTAAAATTAGAAGCTGCAAACAAACTTTATAGCAAGAACACAGCCAGCAAATGTTTCTGCCCATATTGAGAAAAGAGATCAAGACAAGCTGAAGAAAAACAAGCAACCAATCCACAGGGATTTCTCTCTCTGTATTTCTTTCTCAGTTCCATAACTCCTCTACTCATCTTGTGATCTGTTCCCTTCATTTCTTCATCCATCCCTCTATATTTCTTCCCTTTTTTCCTCCCAAAGATGTGCAAGTAAAACTTCTCTCATTGGCACCTTGGAGACGGTCTGGCATGCTAGAATAAACATTTCATAATGGAACTATTGATTTGCTGTGGGTATTTTTTTATTGCAGGTAAAAGTATTCTCAAGGTGATGGGGTAATAATATGAAGGGCTTTTTTATTTGTTTATTTATTTATTTTATTCAATCAATGAAAGCCGGAGAAGAGGTGAGGAAAAAAAACAGATAAAGGAAGAATGAAAACAACACAAACAAACATTGTCAGTGCATTTTAATTTTAAAATGACCAATAATGTCATAATAAATGAAGAATCTTTTAATCTTAATAAGCTTAGGATGAGTCGGTTTATATGAAAAAAATCATATAAAGATGGATGAAATAATCACTGTGAAAAATAAGTCATTTGGTATGAGTCTGATTCTTTAAAATCAATTGTGGTCTGGCAATTGTTTGTTGAAAAGGAAGAAATATTTTCAACATAGCAAAAGGAAAGCATATCAGGTCACAAATAAATAAATTATATCTGTGCTGCCCTGCCCTTTTTACATCAAAGGTACAGTGTGTATAATTGCTACATGTCAGTAGATTTGAAGGGTCCATTAGGCTGCACAACCCCATGATCCAGAGGATGAAGGGAGAATAGAGACAGATGGACAGAGAGCTGGGAGAAATATGAAGGACATTTGAGCTTAGATTAGGGTGAAATTAGATGTAGACGGTCTGGTGAAGTTTCGAGGGAGGTAACAGTCAGCTGAATTCTGCTTTCTTAGCCCTTCCTACTCAAGTTTATAATTCTAGTTACGGTGGCAGCTGTAGAACAAATAACTCCCACCTGCACTCTAGTGAGTGTACGCTGTCAGTTTGCTGTTTACCTCAGCTGTCAATATGCTGGGTGTCCATGTCTATTTACTCTATAGGAGCCTGTAGGACTTTATGAAAGGACGGTGGTATGAGATGATGACTCACTGAAGCTCACTTCTCTCTGATCAGCAACACTGAGGTGAGTTGTTGAGGATATCCTGAACTTTACTGTTAGCCACTGTTAGCTGCTGTTAGCCAATATTAGTCATAGTTTCTTTGAAGTGGAGCTAGCATCGTGTTTATCAGACTGTTAATCAGAGGGAAAGTGTGACTTTTAGGACACTCGAGCCTAAATTTAGGAAGCATAAAGTTATCTTCTAACGACTTGTCGTTGTTTTTAGCCAGCTCATTCTCAGCTGACCAGAGATGGGAGGACCACATGTCAAACTGCTGCAATAAGTAACTATGAAAATATCAGAAATACATATTATTACATATTACAATACAAGCACGTTTATGATGATGAATACATGTACAAATATTAAATGGTTGTATAAAGTTTAAAAGAGCTATTTGTGATCTTTAAATTAAAAGTAACTTATAAGGCATACACCAACAGTCTCTAGTCATATACTTAAAAAACGATTAGGTCAAACAGCAATATCCATCTCACTATATTTGAACGTGACAGGGTAACCTAGTGGCTTCCACAAACCTGTGCCCCTCCTTCATATTTTTATTAGATTAATTCAGAGTTTATACATCAGTTTGGTGGAAGATGTCATGAAGGTCAGTGTATATTTATTAGCAGAGCATTTCTACAAATCAAGTAAAAAAATACCCTTACTTTATTTGTATCCATTGCATCATTTCTACAGTCATGACTGGGGAGCAACAGCTCTTCCTGCTGACTGAAATAAAATGCACTCCAATGAACTCTTAATCCCATAGATTGTCCTTTATCATTTGTTATTTTATTTGTAATTTTATTTGTTTGTTTGTGTGTTATCAGAGCATTCTGGTGTATATATGTGGTACATTAGTGGTCAGAAAACACTTGCCCAATTGTAACCTTGTCTTGCGTTGCTGCTGGCAACACCAGTGGACCCAAAATATTGCCCATTGCCATCTAAAGTATTCAAAGGCCAGCTCAAAATAATACGCAACTAGAGCAGAAAATACCAATAATTCCAAAGATCTGGAAGTAATTATTCATCACTGAAAGTCTTGAACTCCGTACTTGACACCATCCCCACAAACTCTTCAAATCTGTAACTTGTAGTTTTACAGAACATTTAGTAAATGTTACAGAATGGCATTTTCCCTGTTTTTCTTAAATCTCACCTCAACAAAAACAAAATAACTGGTAATAGTTAGAGATCTATTTCAAAATTCTCTTCTTTTTTTTTTTACAAACAACAGAATAAATACCTTTCAACTTACAGTCTTTATTATAAGTACCAGTTTTGATAATCACATCAAGGAAGTCAACAAAACTTTTCATCACTTAAATAATTATATGAAAAGTTTGTAAATTCTCATCTCAAACTGACTCTGAAAATTCGACCATGCTTTCATATCGAGCAGGTAAGATTATTCTAATTGTCTATTTGCAGCACTCTCCAAATAATCAGACTGTGTGTGTGCTTTGTAGGTTTTATCTTGCCTTGAAAATCTATACAGAGTTTTATGTTTTATTTTCTGTGTTAAGCACATTAAGTTAATGAATAATGAAACATGCTATATACATATTATCACCACTACTATTACAAAAGTTAATATCTAAAGAGCCAATCTCTGTTATTGGAGTGTAAACAGACAAAACGTTTAACTAATTTGCCTCAAGAAGATTTCAGATTGGCTACCTGAGTAAACCAGCTTTTCAACTGTTTCAGCATACTATTAAACAGTTTAATAAAAATTTAATTAAAAAAAACAACAACATGTGAAGAGGTCTTAACATAACATCTCTCTATTATGAGTTCTCTTTATTATGAGCTTTAATGATCATGGCAGACACATCTTTAGGTATTCACTACCTTGCAATGGATAGCTTACGTCTATGACGACAACCTCTTACAGCAGGACACACCAGACCCAGAAACCTCAAGTGGTTTGGGAGGCCACATTAAAGCCTACTAAAGAAAATGTATTCCCTTCATCTTTCTCTCACTCCTTCAAATTTTCTCTACTATCTCACTTGAAAACATGTTTCGCACTATTGCACCCCCCTCACCATTTTTTCTCTCTCTGTCTTGAAAACCCTCTTATTCTCTTTCTTATGCTTCCCAGCATTGTGCTTTGATTTTTCACCCCGCTCCACCTCTCTCTCCCTCTATTTCGCAGGCTCTCAGGGTGCTTTGTATCCCCCAGACACAATACCATCCATTCATATTACATCAAGAGACAGTGACACCAATTATTTGAAGGGTCCATTAGGCTGCACAACCCCATGATCCAGAGGATGAAGGGAGAATAGAGACAGATGGACAGAGAGCTGGGAGAAATATGAAGGACATTTGAGCTTAGATTAGGGTGAAATTAGATGTAGACGGTCTGGTGAAGTTTCGAGGGAGGTAAAAACTTCAGTGGACCAGCACTTGAAACTGTCAGATCATAATAATTAATTGTCATCAAAAATAACTGAACTCCAATTATGACATTGATGTTTGCAGCAAAAACTCAACAATGGAAAAGCTACAAGACAAAACCAAGACTGCTGCCTCTAAATCTTTATAATTATTATTATTCTGCTCTTATATCCCGTTGCTGCAGTACGATTGCCTCAGGTTCGAAATTTTCCCTTGTTAACTCATAATTTTAGTTTAAGTTGTGAATTGACTAGGCTTTGTTTTTAATATTATTATCTGAGCATTAAAAAAGGACTGCACATGTGTAAGTATCATTGCAAAGCAAACCTTTACAATGTACTTCTTAAAGGGCATGCACAAAGCAAGCTGTCAGCTGGCACCTGCAAAAGCAGATATGATTCTGTGTGAAAACCAGCAGAGACACTGTCAAACCTTAGCACAAGAAGAGTTCCTCAGCATTAGCCAGTTCACCTGATGGTTGAAGTTGACAAGTAAGTTGTATGTGTTTTGCTTTAGAGTGTGTTATTATCAAAGGTTACAATTCTTTCTAAATTTACCTATAGTCTAAATTTACTGCTAACTAGGGGCAGGGGCAAGTTCTTGACTAGACATTTAAATCTAGCTGGCTTCGCTGGTTGTGGACAGAATTATAGTTGGTTAAACATATTATTCTTATTGTACTAATGTGCAATGGAAAGTCCCGGTTAAAAGATGAACACTACCCAGGCTTGTAGCCCTTTCAGACAGCTGCAGTATCCTCTCTTCTTCCTTTGTTTGTGAATTGAAGTTGTAAACTAGCAAGGGGAAGTAAGCATATGAAAGCTGTGCTAAACAGCACTATTCTGTTTTTTTAAAAGGTAAAAATGTTAATATTATATTTCAATTTTGTCAGAATAAACTGGAATGTAACCGAGGAACCAAAATGTTGGGTAACAATATGCTGCATCGTGACATAAATGTTAGGGAATAAAATATAAAACCTACAAAGGCAAACCAAGGCTACTGTGCTAGCACTGCTAGGATTAGCCAAAGTCTGCAAACCGTTTAGAAAGTTATACACAGTTCAAAGTGATACACATTTCAGCAACATGTAAAACATAAATTTATTAACTGTTTCATATAGCTCCCAAAACACTGACAGTGTTTAATTTTTATTCTCTCATTTCAAAGACTAACATCCCTACTGCTAAGGAAGCTAGCCATCACATGTGACAGAGACTAAAGTATGGCTAATGCAACAGTTTTAATGACGATTAATTTACTGTTGGCTTAATTCTGGATTAGTACTTTAATCTTGTTACTCATACTTTTGTGGAGAGGTTTAATTGCTTTATTGCTTCAATTCATGTTTCACATATCCAGCTGCAAACTGAACATTAGATTTTTACATTTACTATAATCAGGGTAGGTAATGATATATTGTGCAATATAAATTTCCTAGATGTCCACTCCCCAAAGATGTTAAAAAAAAAGATGCACACATCATTAGACCTACAACGCACTAAAGGGGCACCCAGATTACTTTCCCGGTACATCTGTAATGACACTTGTGGTCCATGTGGACTCAGAACTTGAGACTCAAGTTGTACACTCGATCATCACAGCCACAAATATTAGTAATGAGTGGAGAAAGAGTAGTGTTTGTAAATCCAATATTGAACAAAAACATATTTAAAGTAGATAAAACTATAGAGAGGTCATATGTGAATTTATGTCATCAGAACTGAAGATTATAGTTTCTGATTTCAACCCTATACTTGTGATAAATAACCAAATGAATTGTGACCATGCAAAACACTGTGTAGTCTGAGAGATTAAATAACCATTAGTTCCACTTTTGGTTTCTAACTTTCATACTGTAAGAAAAAAGCTCCGCTCTTCTTGCATTGCATCATCTTAAAGAGCACACATCCTCCTCTCTTCTATCCTTTCGCAGCATATTTATCACTCAAAATTTGTTCTCTCTCTCTGGACTTGCTGCTCCATTTCTCCCATTTTGTGTGGGCACTAAGTTTTCCTCTGAGGCCACTGTCATTGTTTTCCATTTGGGATGACTCTAAACTCTTCAGGCATCTCCACACAGCAGAGAGGGAGATGGGAAGACAGGGAAAGGGATAGAGAACAGGGGCCAAGTCTGGGAACCAAGGATCCGTAGCCAATCTACCATGATGCTTCGGTCTGCAGTTCTGGGAGTGAAGTCAATCTCCTGCTTTATAATTTCGTTACACACATTCAAGCTCAGATGTACATGGACACACACAGCCGCAAGTCCTACTTTTTATTACACATGTGTTGAAAGTACTGCGACACACGTCCACCCACTTAAACTCAGCGGAAAATGTCACTTTTTCCACTCTTTTCCTTTGGAAGTTAGAGGGCTTAATTGGCTACAAGTTTGGTGGAAGTTTTAAAAAACTGCAGAAGTGAAAAAGAGGGAAACACTGTGGCAAGAAGGTGTGACATGGGGGATGTTATCTTTGAGTTGATTTAAAGTTGGTCTAAACATAAGAAAATAAAATGAGAATTTTAACCCTCATTTGGGGCATCAAATAAATACTATCAAACAAAACAATGTTTGGAGATTTTATCTTAGAAATTAACTGATTATCAAAACTATTAGTGATTATTTTCAGCTTTGAGGGGTAATAAATAGGGTTAAATACCAACACATATATACAAACTTCCAAATACACACAGATATATATGGAGCATCCATATACACTTTAATTTCCACTTTTTTTTTACCCTTTCAAAAGCAGAGGAAATACCTGTCTTTGATATACAGTCTATGGCAAGAACAGAAGCAAGCACATACACACAGATATACACATAAATAATAGGCTACAAAAACACCTCATGCTGCAGGTGCCAGTATTGCAGGTGGCAGGTAGCATGTGGTGTGCGTCTGTCAGACACTCACACAAATGACAGTGTGGGACTTTGTAGAGCAGTGTTGCTGATGCTTACAGCATCACCACATAGCATAATTATAGAGCAGACTGTCTCTAAGCTGTTGCATCTCTTCTCTCTTTTACATGCAGGTAAAAAAAATAAAATCAGCCTTTGAAAATAAACGACTGTAAAACAAAAGCTGTCAAAGCCAGAAGTTGCTTGACATCCCAAAAAACTATAATATGAGGAGTTCTGTTGCAGAATCTCCCACTGTTTTGGGTTAAGTTAGATTTAACCCAGCTATTGAAAACAGTCCACCAGACAACAGACAAAAGCAGATAAAAATGATGCATCAAACACAGCTGGTATACCCCCTGCAAATACACAACCTAGAAAATCTAATAAGAGCCTATTTAATGGGTCAACCCTATGATGGGGTTCATGATGTATGGGGCAATCTTCTGCTCGTTCGCACCCTGCAGCACTTAAGCCCTTTTGACTGTTTCCACAACATCCATAAGGACAAACTCAGCCTGAGAGCCACTGGCCTACATGAAGTTGGTAAGGGTGGAAGTGCGGTGGGGAAGAGGAGCAAGTTAAAGAAAAGGAGGGAGAAAATTTTAGATAACATCTGTGGTTAAAGAAAATAAGTTTACGACTAGCAGTGGCAGGTATTTCCTTCTCCGAGGCACTAAAACGCCAGTTCTTGAGAGCCACCAATTTTGAGGAGCAATGCATAACACTGGAATACTGCAGCTGAACTGAATGTGGCTGGAATTAAAAAAGTATAGTTGCCTCAGGTTCAGACCGCCAGCTGTTCCATCCCCCTAACAAGTATTTGCTCGGTGATTGGTATTGATCATACACACTATCAGCCCCCTGCAGGGGTAAGTTTGACTCAACTGAGATAATTATTTAGTGTTAGAAGCGAGCAAAAATCTTTATCTTTTTCCCTCTAACTGAAAATCTATCTTTCAACCTAACAAAGTCGACTAAAGCCAGACTCTGGTGTTTACTAAGGAATTACCAGTCTGAATTCACCTCTCTACTTGTCCGTGGTGTGCCACTCCTCTAACCCTATGACAGCTGGCACAAGCTTTGTTTGTTGATGTATGTTCAGCAGCATTTGCAAGCATCAATATACCTTTTAAGGTATATACCTGTATGTTATTCACCCATTTTAGTATAAGTTCAGACCAAATCGTGCTTTTTAAAATGGGTCAGGGTTAAAAAAATATATCTATCAAGTCTGTTTAATAAGGGGATTTTCTATACTAATACATCCAGGGTAAAGTCACACTGCAGCAGTTACTGAACATTGCCTCATGGTCCTTTTGGGAGTTCTTCATGTTTAAAACACTCAAATCTCCATCCTAAAGCAAATCAGTTATTGATCATTAATTTAAACCTCGAGAATGAATTTTAAACCAGCAGTGGATTTTCATATTTCTGTCTCATCCAGCTTAACTTTTACTCCAGCCATACTTTTTAAACTTTTCCATGGACTGATATAAGGCAGCGTGAGTGAAGATGATGCAAGCTTCTTTTAGTTTTCACTCCATCCTTTGGGTAGTCACTTTGTGACAAATTTATTCCACATGAAGTAGTTCTTTATTTTAAATTTTTAGTTTTCATTTATCGTGTACATTTAATAAGCATTATTTTTGCTCATCAGAAAGTATAAATACATCTCACTCCAACTGAGTTAATTTTATCATGTGGTCACAGGTTATATTATCCAACAAGGCAGACACTAAAGAGGATAAATATAAAAAATGTTTGAATAAACAAAAAAAACTAATTAAAAAATGCTTGATATCACAACTTAGTCATCTAAATGATCTTAAATGCATCAATCATAAAGCTCCTTGCCTGTTTGTATCCGTCCTTTACATTACTGTGAGCTTGTGGGTATTGTTGGTAAAGGCTTATTTCTGCTAATAAGAAACTGTAGCTCTCTCTGTTTTAAGGGCATGTATGTCTCCTGTTAATGTAGTCTGTGTGTGTGTGTGTGTGTGTGTGTGTGTGTGTGTGTGTGTGTGTTACACTGGTTTAATGCATTGTGTTCTGGCATGGAAGCATGAAGCAGGAGACAATACTGGATCTCTGGATTCTTTAGTATCAGTCACTGTCATACAGAAATGCAGAGAACTGTGTGTGGTGCGCGTCTTTTAAGCGTGGCTCCCCTGATAAAGCACAGAATGAATGCCTTTAACCAAGAACACCAGAGATTTCTTTTGCTGTTAGTGATCAGGCTAACTTATCATGCTAGCATTACAGTTGTATCACTGTTATATCACTTCGCGAATTCAGACCTCTGCAATACTCACATGGTCAAGCTTTTTTTCTGGTGGTTTGTGCATATGCATAGTGGATAAAGCTATGATCTTTCACAGTAAACCGATGGGAGACCAGCAAGTGAGGCAAGCTGCTGGTGGCTCTATTCTCACTGCACTGACATCAGTTATTGTCTGTACTTTGTTAGCAAGTGGACAAGCTTCAGCGATTTGTCATTGTAACAGATGAGTTTCCTCTTGCTAACCACCATGGCCAACGTGTGTGATGTAGAAAAGATGGAGTGTGTTAATAACTCATTTAATACTTTATCTAGGAACACTGATGATGATGATGGAGAGTGAATCGCAGCTCTAACCATGTCTGGTGTAATAAAACAACCAAATTGACCAGGTGCAGCCTCATCATCACTTTCAGATTAGCATCTATGAGAATGTCCGAATGTAATATTTTTGACCAATTGTTTTGGAAACACTTCAACTTCATTTTTCATTTACATTTTTAATTTTCCCTGTAGATACACACAGTCACAAACTGTTAAGCCTTTTAATTCGGCTAATTTTTTTTTTATATTAACACATTTTAATATCCTTTTTTTTTTTAATGAAGGCATAGGTCACTGCAAATATATGATTTATAAAATATGATGTTGGATTATAGAAGAATATAAAGTATTACAAATGAGTCCAAACTTAAACATGTGCATTAATAACATTAATCCATTTAACACTGAAGGGAAACCATTTTCATTGCATTTTTAATTATATTTGCTTTTGATTTTTTTATGAAAAATCTGCCAATAACACTGTTTTAGGTGTACTGAGGTACGTGCGTGCGTGTGGATGTATGTCAATATGTGTATTTATGTATTAATGTGTGGTGCCCAAATTATGCCAGTCTCGCTGAAATAAAAACTATGAGGGAATGTGGTGATGAGGACTAAAAAGCAGACCAGTAGTTTGATGTAAAATGAATACTGGGGAATGGGCAGATCACAAAAAGTAATTTACTTTCTTTATATTAAAACATTAAAACCTTTTTAAAAATATTTCATTACATAAAATTGTATGCATCACATCATCACAGTGCAACAACATAACAAAGAACAGACTTTCCAGCTAACACAAGTAGAATCTCACTATTTCCTGCTCAGCATTGCCTTGAAAGTGATCGCACAGATATCTAAACCCACTCACTTTCACACATTCAGACAAATGCAAGCACCTTCCTTCATGTGCTTACTCAGATACTGGCCACTCAGTGATGTATGTGAGGTCAGTGGACTAAACATTTTCACTCTGTGTCCTGCAGCCTGCAGGGGTCTGCTTGGTCAGCACAGAACCGCTCACCCTTATCAGCAGACAGGGAATACCTGCAGGACTGCATCAGTTTGAAAGTCATGATAAGTGTGTCTATATGGTTAAGTGTGTGTGTTTGTGTGTGCCTTTACCTCCAGGACAAACTGAGAGAGGAGGCTGCTGAAGTGTGGGTTGGTGTGTGTCAGAGTATTATACAGAAGAAAAAAAATCTGGAGTTTGTTGTGTTATACAGCAAAAAGTAAAATAAAATAAAATAAAAACCTTAAAAATCCGATGAAAGCAAGTCATATCTCGACTATCAAAAGGGAGCTGACAAGGGATTAAGGATAATTTTAACATTTTACTGGTTACATTATTAAATGTCATATAATAAATCCAATCCCTAATTCTCTGCCTGTTGTTGTATTAACCATGTCAGATCTGGTATAACACTAAACCCTCCTAAAGGCTTTGATACAACAGAGGCACATCACATTTATAGTAATTACTAAGGATTTTGTGGGGATATATAATTCCTCAAATTTTTCAATTATCACTGAATATATGTGGATGATATTCTAAAAGGCCAAATAACAAGGAAATCCAACAACAACACCCTAATAAATGGCTGTAAAATAATTATTAGATCAGTAATAGACTTAACTTTTTTAAAATATCTTTTTTAATCCCTTTAATTAAATTTGGTTGCGATGCTCAGCCCCCCTCCCTTGGGACTAATTAGTCAGATCATCTAAAAAAAAAACTCAAATCACTTAAACATCAGTTTCAAAAACAATTATCAATCTCAGTTTCATTTCCCATTATTAGATAATGTCTTTATAGTAAACCCAACAAATATAGCTGATATTATACTGGGCAATACTGACTTATCACAGCCAGGCCCATATTAGTATTGGTTGTTTTCTTATATACTGTGATATAAAACCTTTTTATTTTTACAGAACATAATGCTGAAAAAGGCTGTGGTGGTTTTCAAATTGTGTTATCTCATAGTTTGTCCAGAAGAGAGGCTTCAACAACATTTTAACAGTACTCTCAGCACTGCCTGCAGCACATATAGCAGAAAACCGCTTTTTCCTTTTCATGGCAACTCTACTTCAAAGTCTGCCCCACATATTGTTTCAAGACTCAGATGGGACTCGTCACCCAGGCAACCTAGAAGAGAGTGGCCTGGAACTTGGAAACAAGTTGTAAAACCTGCATTTTAAACCAAATGATGATTTTTTTTCTTTTTATAGACCTAACCAAATAGCTCAAAGATGTGTACTATAAACTGAGATTAAAGAGTTAGTAGATAGTTTTTAGTGTCATGAAGATGGTTCTTTATCTGTCTAGATCACCATGGTAACTTATAAATGTATAACCCATGGCCCTGAACAGGCTGTGTTCATTTTCAGTTTAAAACTGTGGCCACATTTCCATTAAATATTTTATTTACAGTATGCTTTGTGATATAAATTATTTGCTGAAGGAATGTTTTATATATGCGATATGTTAATCCATATTTTACTAACACCACTGAATAAAGGCCAGCTGAAATGCATGTATTTCATTGTCACTAAAATTTGCTTTCATTCAGCTAGTGATGCAGAAAATGTGTAAATGTTTTTATGCTTGGTCTTTATGAGCTGCTAAGTCTTGCACTTAGAGTGCATAGAGTGGTATAAAGATATTTTTGTCTTGAGGTGTATATAATACCTGGAGATAATATTCTTTTTTGTATTAATCACTCACAAGGTTAACATTTTTCTGCAGCATCTTATTTAATTTAGCTTCATTTTCTTTATTCACAGCAACAGGGTTGCCTTTCACAGCTATATTTTTATAGTTCTTATAGATCTCTATCACATTTTCATCTATGTTAAACTGTCTTCACAGAGCTGGTGGCTAAACAAAACAAAACAGCACCAACAAAATTACACCTTACAGCAAATGCAACTTGAATAAGGGGCCAGTCAGGTCCATTTTAAAAACCTTTTTTCATTCATTCATTCATTAAGTAATATAATACTTATATAATGTTCGCATGTGAAAAACAAATTAGCATCTTGTGTCATATTTTGATAGTGATCCTTCTTTTCTTATCCACTTAATTGTGTTTTTAATATTTCTCTAACAAGCTGGTGTTCTCTGAGCAAAGAAAATTGATTTTATCATAGTGAACACTTTAAAGGATAAAGCTGGTTATATTCTCTTCTTCTTCTCGTCTTCATAATCCACAAAAACACAAAATTCTGTATTTCTTCTAATACTAACAGGATTTGTAGTCCTTACCTGGGTGATCGTGGCTCAAGAGTTGGGAGTTCGCCTTGTAATCGGAAAGTTGCCGGTTCGAGCCCCGGCTTGGACAGTCTCAGTCGTTGTGTCCTTGGGCAAGACACTTCACCCGTTGCCTACTGGTGGTGGTCAGAGGGCCCGGTGGCGCCAGTGTCTGGCAGCCTCGCCTCTGTCAGTGGCCTCTGCCAGGGTGGCTGTGGCTACAATGTAGCTTGCCATCACCAGTGTGTGAATGGGTGGATGACTGGATGTGTAAAGCGCTTTGGGGTCCTTAGGGACTAGTAAAGTGCTATACAAATGCAGGCCAATTACCATTTACCTGATTTAAAAATAATAATCCAAAAACAGCAGAAGAGTAGTCTTTATTAAACACTGTTCATACATGAGTAAATAGTGTATTTGTTGCCAATATATAAACCAAAAATTGGACATGTTTGATGGCATGGTGAATACAATATACTGTAATGTAAATGTTTCGGGTGAATAAGGCACAGACTAAAAGGATGCCTCTCTTGATTTTTGTGCAAGAAATAAACTATAGATTATCTGTGAGTCTTAAAAAGAGTTGCTAAAGAGCTGAACCTCACTGTCGATCATATCCCTGTGGAGAAAAGCTTGTCAGACTGGAACAGGAGATATATGTAAATATTTAAACATCCACATGACACCAAAGCTGACACCTTCAAAAGCCAAGAAAAAGCGATTTTAAGATTTCCATCACAAGCACAGCTTAAAAATAACATTAAAAAGGAGCATGTGGGAGTTGTACTCCGCAACTTTGTTCTGCCTATTAACTGTGCCCTTCTGTGCTTGTTTTCTCCACCACAGAAGATTTCTCTGTCCTCCCACTGAAGATTTTATTTACTGGGTTGACAATGTCATTTATATGACAAAACCACAGTGATTTTTTTTCCTCTCTGTGGCACACCTCCGTAAGTTTATGGTTGTGTGAGCAATTATTCACATGTGGTTTTACTGTGATTAGATAACCTGGTCTGTCTCATAATATTTAGTGAAACCATAAGTAGTTTTAAAATGTAAATTTTATGCAGAAACTGTGGGAGAAATCATTGTGTACCAGAGAAAAACAATATTTGAGTAGACACATCTTGAAAAAAAGTTGAGGTTTGATAAAGTTTAAAGTAAACTAAAATAAAAATTTTAAAAGGAGCAGATGGCTGCTGTTTACATGAGTTTCCCAATGAATCTCTATATAGATAAAAGAAAAACTGATATTTTCACAAGTGGAGAACTAAATATTATTTTTAGTATAATTAACTTTCAATAAGTGTTGTAATCATAGACTATTAGAAAAAAAAGAAAAAAGAAAATGCAGCTTTCAGGTTGGAAAAATTAAGCCAATGCTAAAATCCCAAAAAGCCTGTTTTCTATCTGAAGGCCACTCCATGCTAACAGCTAGCTGCAAAACGATTTTCGGTTTTGCAGATTTTTTGAGAAAAAAAAAAAAAAAAAAGGCTTTCTGCCTCGACTTCTATAAACCCGTACCTGCTGAGCTTCAGATCTCAGTCACCCATTCAATAAAAAAAATTGAAAACGTTTTTTTTATTGTTGTTTTGATCATATTATGTTTCCAAATGGAACGTTTTCTGTACTATGAAACCACATGCTCATTGGCTACCTGAACACATCTTTTATGCAATGAAGATGGGAGGGGAAAAAAAAAAAAAAACAGGTGACATTACAATAGCTACGTCTTTTATACTGTCTGTGGTTGCACTGTCTAATGTGGAATCTGAGCTTCCCTGTTTTTTGTTTTGGTAGCGATTCTGGTCAAACATGCACATTAATGCAAATGATTCACACCCTTAGAAATCCTAAGCCTTTTAAAAAGAGGATAGTTTTAATAAAAGTGAACTTCCAGACTGTAGTCTGGAGAAAAAAAAAACAAAGGATTTATCAAAGATTTTGTTTATGTTATGTTTACTTAATTTATGCGCACATATTTCATTATAGTCTCAGCTACTTTCCGCTGCTCCTTTCTGTTCTGTATTTAACCATATGTAAGTGTGTGTGCACATGTTTTTATTGATAAGATTTTTATGAAGATAAAAATTATAATAATAAAAGTTTTACAATAGCTGTAATGCTTCTCAGGTCTTCACATGAGGATGACCAATGAGTAGCAAAACATTTTAATTCCACCAGTTTGATATATAGAAAACAGGTCAATTACCAGCCATTTCCTGATTGATTATATCTGTCTTTCAAAAATAATAATGTAATAAACAAATAGTGAATTTTACTTCTTGACATGTGCATAACTTCAAATTGCTCTCTCACTTTAGAAATGCACATCCTACAGCTGCCTTTGGTTTCGAACCTGCAGTTCCAGAGGTCATAACGGCTCACTGGCCCTTTTTGCCAAAAAAGGTAAATAAAAAACATAACAATGACAATGAAAACATTATTCTTTATATTCGTAACTGTTCGAATGTTTTTGTTAAAAAGGTTAGAATATATCATTAAGTAAAAATGTTTTGCTCTACATCAATTACCCGGGCTCTATTCTTTTATTTTTGCCGATAGGTTAGCAATGAAACTGAAACTTTTTTCTCTTTATATGTAACCAGGTTCAATTACACTTTGCTGTAACTGGGTCCCCCCCCTCAAAAAAAGATGGCGGCTCATTACAGGTGGCTCAAACACAGCACACGACAAAAGGGATAGCACGTACATTGGCTAGCTAAGCTAGCCAGTGTACAATGCTTTAAAGTGTGACTATTTTAGCACTTCACAATTGCAACCATCCACTTAAACTTAACAAACATAGCTCAAAGCAGAGATTTATAGTGACTGTGTCTAAAACCAGGCCTAAATGGATACATATTAAATAATCATAAACAGACTTCTGAGCGGTGGTAAATATTTTAATTATTTATGCTTATTAGGGATGTCAATACGCTATTTTATACTTACCAGGTTGTGGCTTAATTATAAGACTTAAATATGTTTTGTGTCCAAAAATGTTTGTTTTTGTTGGTTAAAAAAAATCTTTCAAAAAGGGCTCTTTTCTTGGTAAAAGTTGTCACTGCCTTCCCTATGCGGATACAGGTATTTAACTCCTACATTTAACGCATACCAGACACAGAAAAACTGTAAACTACTTATTTTTATTGGGGGTTTTTTCGAATCCAGATAAAATTCATTACAGACAGGTAGGTGTGTGCTCATTACGATAACAGGCATCAGGGCTCCTACAAACCACAGAGAGACTGAGAAATGAACAACATAATTAATTTTATTTCAAGCAATTATGCATATTGGTTTTTTGCCTATAATGGTCTATTGTTGTTTTAAATTAGCCTTTTTTTTTACATATTACATAATTCATCATTATCAGTCTGTTTCAGTGCTTAATGCCCTGCACACAGCATTTTTGCATGTTTGTATGCTACATTACCTTTCAGTTTTTATACTTCAACAAAAAAGAAAGAAAATACTATTTGCCTAAAATGTTTTAAAATAAGTTTCATTGTGTGCTTTTTAAATGTACAAGCAGTCAAATAGCATTTGTACATATTTAAAATATCTGCATCAGTATTGCACAGACCACTGGAATCTTTGCATATCATGAATGAAACCAAATATTTCTGATCTTACCATGTTCCCATATTCACATCTCGTACCAGTGCACTTCCAGCCAAATCAGGATAAGAGAAGCACACATCTGACTAGAAAGCATCAAAACCTTGCATAATCTTGCTTTCAGAATATGAAACCTGTAAAAAATGTAGAATGACATCCCTTCTATCAGCCCTACGGTAATGCTATCGCAACCGGTGCAAATCATTAAAGGTAAAAGGTCATGAAGCAGCCTTAAGGCTATCACCTATACTTGTATTCATTCTCACCTTTATAGAGTGTGGATATACAGGTGAAGCTGCTAATGAGGATTTCCGCTGAGGCCAATTAGCACATGAAATGTTTTCTCATTGTGAGAACGCCAACATGCCAATTAAATTGTTTATATAAATACATACATATAATACATTTTACACAAAAGTATCATAGTTTATGAGATCTTGTTAGTACATGAACCCAGTGTGTTATTCACCTAACTTGATAACAAAAAACAAATACATTATTATATTAGCTATTCTCACCACCGACAACACCAGCTTCAGAAAAGCGATGAATCACAAGATGTAGGAAGGTATGAGCAAAGGTGAAAATAATGTTGGGTTATGTGGGGCACGGATGGCAGGAAGGGGCCAGCAGGACTCATTATCGAGTAGCAACTCTCCTGGCTGTATTCATATGTGTTGACAAGAGCACAGAGAGGAGAGCTGAGAGGAGACAGAAAACAAAAGTATTATTGGAAAATGACAGGGTGGGGCAGAGGATAGAGATAACAGGGAAAGGGGATGAAATAAAGTCTTTTATTAAACTTCTAGTGAGGATGATACAAATTTCTTAACTTGTTTCCTGTATTTCATAAAAATTATGTTTTTAAAAATCTAATTCATTACTATTTTCTACTTTTTTAATAAAATACATGGCCACTATTACATTTAAACTCTCATTCCATTGCTATAATTTTGCAATGAAATGCAAGAAAATATGAAGCAGACTTACTTTGAAGGTGAACACTGTCTATTTCCAGTTTGCGTTGCTCTTTCCACAGTTTCCTTGTAACTTACGAGTAGCTGGCGAGTGTTTGCAGCCCGCAACTAACAAAAACAGAAATTCTGGGCAACAAACTGTGAGCAGCTATGTCACTCGGCTAGCTGCCAAACCGTTTGCAAGGTTTTCAGTTTTTATAGCTTTATAGGTTTTATAGCTCTTCGCAACCAGTTTCCCATAGTGACAACAAACAATGTCAAGCAACCACTTGGCAACTGGGTGGGGAACACATTTTTCCCTAGCAACCAGGGTTAACGGGGTCACTGACCAGTCTGTAGGCCTGTGTAAATGGGGCTTTATCAATCAGTTTCACAGTGAGGGCAGTGAGGGCCACATCCAGCAGCCACTCACATCTGATCAGGGAATATTAATTTTTTTAGGGGTCCGTGGCTTCTAAAGGTCTGTGTGACTGAAGCCTAATACAGACGATGATGCACGCCGTCAATGGTACAATTATTCAATTCATAAAATTTTTATAAAACATAGACATACAGGATATGTAATGCTATATATCTAAAAGTATTACATACATTTCTATTTCACACTCTCACATATAGTTCTTTTGCATTTGTAGTGGAATCTATGCTGTCTGACAGAGAGCTAACTGTAGAGGTTGGATTAAAGAAATTTTTGTTTTGAAACACAACTAAAGAACTGAATATCTGCAATTTAGTCTTCTTCTTCAATTACAGAAAGTGTAACCTTTGGAAGAAAACATATTCACAAGTTAGGAAGGCCTATTATCATTATCAACATTCAAATGAAGCAATGCCAAGAAAGGCAAGTATGAGCAAGCAACTCATACATCATCTTTTCAACACCAAGAAAAACACAGGATATAACTGGAAGCACCTTTGAGGGTGAAATGAGAGAAATGGAAAAAAAGGGAGGTGCAGTAAATCAAATATGAGTATAGGGAAGGAGAGGTGATAGAGATATGAAAAGAATAAAGAAAGGAGGCAAGAGAGCCAAAATCAGGTGTTTTTTCTGCTCAGTGCTCAAGTGGAGTTTGATTATCCTCCTTCAGGGTACATTGTACATTTATTAGATTGCATTACAAAGAATAATCTTACAACAAAAATGTTAAAGGTTAAGATGAATACAGTAGGTACACACAACACTGCTGTATATTTTATATTAATATTCAGATATTAATAATTTATTATATGAATTACAATATGTATTTGTCATAGTGGTGGGTATGGCTAATTGGCAACTCTAAATTACCTGTAGTAGTAAATTTGTGTCTGTGTTAGCCATGTGATTGATTGGCAACCCATCTAAATGACCTAATTTCTTCAGTCTTTCAACAATCCTTATTCTAAAGTGGGTATTGCTCATGGATGGATGAACCCATTGTAGTTTTGTGTCTTGATTCAAAAAGAGAGTGACACCCTGGGGTAAAACTAGGTGTGCAGCTTCAATGATGCCAGAAACCTAGAATGAACGCCTTTCTATGGGTCACTGGATGTTTTCTGAGAGAAAAACCATGTTTGATATTTAGAACAGCAAATGTTGAAACCTTTGAGGAGCAGTCTAAAGGTTCAATCACCACTGTGTTTTATCAATAAGTGACAGAGGGTAGCAAAACAGGAATTAATTTATGTGAAAATGTCACAGATTATTGCTTTTGCAGGGTTGGTTGCTCAAATCATAAAACAATGCAGCTGTCACAGCACGCGTGTGTGTGGCGTGTGCCACCAAGTGACACAGATTGTTGCACAAACCCAATTATATGCTGACATCAAGAAAACACAGTTTCTACGGTGCAATAAAATCGGCAGCGACAAAGTCACCAGCAGAATTATCTGAAGCAGTGACATGGAAATGGAAATAACATGGAAATAATCAATAGATTTAAAGAAGTCACTGATTAAATGATTGGCATTTTGCAGGAGAAAGAAGAGATTACAGTACATATTTAAAGCCTTGATAATGCTTTTTCATGTCCATAAGTCCATTAGGGTCTGCTTTGATTAAAGCCCGTTTATTCTTTCAGCAATATATCTTTTTTTTCTGCAAAACAAAGAAATGCTGCTTTAGTACAGTAAATGAAAGAAATCAGTTACCACAACTCTTTGGGGCAGGAAAAAAAGAATTTTCTAATATAATGGAGAACAAAACACGACATTTTCTGTCATTTAATTGTTTATCTATAACTTTGGTGTCTGAATGGCATAAGGGAGGGTTAACTTTGGTATAAAAATGTATAAAAATACAGTTAAAAGTCCAAAATTTATGTGCTCTTTCACATTTATTATAGCTGTCCAGTGGGCCAGATTAGAGTCTTTGCCGGTTGATCTTGGCCCCTGGGCCTTACGTCACAGAGGATTAAGTTGTATTGAGTTTAATGCCAGAGATCCATGTTTGAGTCTTGCATATCAGAGATTTTCACACATCATTTTTATGATTTTTAATATGTTATTAATTACAAAAATTTCACTTGTTTAGGTTTAACCATGAACAATTATTTCAGTGAATATCAGAGTACTTTACTAATCCCTAAGGAAATCATGTGGTTACAGCTGTTCCAAGACAATAAGAACAGTAACAGACTGAAATAAATGAAATAATGCTGTCATGGTGAATGCTGTGTGGCAGGCAGGAAGGACGATCCAAATGCAGGACTCACGGACGGAGGGTTAAACTTAAAGCGCAGTTTTATCGTTGGGAAACTTTAATACAGAAAACAAAAGCGAAGCATAATAACTAGAGGAAACAAACTCAGGACTCAAGGAACTGGAAAACAAGAAATTTAATCTAGAAACTATACGGAGACTAGGAACACGGAGGAAAAGCACCGCACTGAGGAGGTGTATGAAGGTTAACGACGCGACAACAAGCAGGGGGAGACTGAGGACTAAAATACACAGGTAGGATCACGAGAGGATGGGGAACAGGAAGAAACACAGCTGGGACAAATCAGACATAATGAGACAAGGGAAGGCAAAGCTAGATACACTGGCGTAGGAGACAGACTATCAAAATAAAACAGGAAATATGCCTCATATGCACAGACACCGACTCAGAGACACAAGCTTAACTCTACGACATAACGGATATGGTAACAGAGGGAAATAGCTCAATTATAAATATCAATAATATTACAGAGATGAAATTTGACATTTGACTCTAAACTGTAAAACTGTAAACTGTAAAACTTAATTTACATCAGGTTAATCATTAACAACTAAGAAGGTAGACGTAAAGAAAATGCTGAGGTTTGCAACTGTTGCTCTTCTTTAAAAAATGTGTTTTCTTGGTCCTCTACAAAAAAAAATACTTGCTTCTGATATGTGATTTTATTGTATTCTATTCTTAGTGATGCCAAAAAAGGAATAATTGGTGTCCATGAACACCAACAAACATTACTTTTTTCTGAGTGTTTCAAGAACTGCTGTGAAATCAGGCTAAGAATTTACGTCAATCCGCCAACTACGCATGAACTCCAGGAGGTGGACATCAAACAGACTTCAAGAAAGTGTAACAGTGACGACTACTCGGCTGTCATGTCTCCAGCTGTCACTGTCCATGTCCGTGACAGAGTAAAATCTAAGCTTAAGAATCCCATGTCACACTTTATTTATCAAAACGACAATACAGTGGAAAAACACATACGCGTATGTCTGCAAAATATAACAACTATGTATTTAGGACAAAAATTTATATATCCTCCAAATCCAACAATCTTTACAGTAAGACAGCCCCATAGCAAATGAAGTTAAAACAGAGCTGCTGCAATGTCTGAGATTCTAAAACCTGCAGATTAGTCTCAATCTAAGACCCTAAATAATCACCAATCAGAAGAATCATGAAGTCATCATGACCAAGTATAGATGCAAAATTTGCACAGGGATTCAAGGAGAAATCATCATTAGTCAGTAAATGGTTTAATCTTTCTTTTTTTGACAAAGAAAAAAGGTTCCCTGCAAGACCCCAGAAGTCCAATAATGCCTAAAAATAATCAAGGGAGATGCATCCATCCATCCATCTATTTTCTGCTTATCTGGGGCTGGGACATGAGGGCAGCAGCCTTAGCAAGGATATTCAGAGCTCCTTCTCCCCAGCCACCTCATCCAGGTTATCCAAGGGAACCCAGAAGCATTCCCAAGGCCAGCCGAGAGATATAATCTTTCCAGTGTATCCTGAATCTGCCCCTAGGCCTCCTTCCGATGGGAACACCTCACCCAGGAGGCTTCTTTTTGGGGGACTTCAGTGGATTTCACTGCTACACTACTTAGTGCATAATATATACATGAAATATATTTGATAATGCAATCTTCATTTGTCCTCTATTTTGATCATCATAAGCCAATAAAAGAATCCATTTTCATGCAATAAAAAAATATGAACTAATCATGACGACAGGAGCAGGTTTTCTCCTCTATGCCAGAAAAAGCACTTGGCTGTGTCATTTTCTGCCATCTCCAATAGCAGTCAGCATATTTGGAAGCTTGAAACTAACAGTACATGTTTACATTTTAGGCACTTAGCTGTCACTCTTATCCAGAGCGACTTACAATGAGTGCAGCGGGGGAATAAATTATCTTGGATCAACACGATTGTAAACAACCATTTAAAAAAAGGAAAGAAAAAGAGTAAGTTGAGAATGCCTCGTGCCTTACTGTACACACGATCTGTATTAATACAGTAACAGGCAAATTTGAATTAAACTAGTCAACTCGCATCAAAGACCAAATGTGTCACTCATAAGTTAATAAATACATCTCTTATTGTTTTGTTAACTAACTACTCAAGTTTTAAGACCTTATCTATTTTGTGTATGTTTTAAAGGCATCCGTGAATCTGGCATCCCTCCCCTTTTTCAATTCTTTCACTTCTCATTAGTACATGGGGATCTGCCAGGCCCGGGAGCCGCTGCCAGTGCCCTCCAAGGCCTTCCCCAACTGCAGCCAATTCATGTTTAAGCCATTCACCTTTATCTACTAAAAATGCTGTAAATCCTAAAATGAGGACATGGACCCAGCTAGTGAATCTATCTCTCTAGCATGTTTTTAAAAATGGTTATCAATTTTACTTTAAATGGGACCCCTGAGATAGACTTAGGGCCTTACCCGTGGTATCCCTGGCTTACACTGTCTGACAGCTCCAGCCGTGGATGAATGGAGTTTAAACGGGTAAGATAAACACACAAATGTAATATGTTCTGTAATTATTGCTTATATGCAAAATATTATGTGATAGTCATCCGTGCAATGACAAAGATTTAATTTATCAGAATTTCCTATGCAAAAAGAATTATCATGGTTCTGAGCTACAAAGGGAAAGGATAAAGGAAGAGGAGGAGCGAGCAAAAATAAGCTGAGCTCCAGTTAAAGGTGCACACAATACACTGCATCATTCAAGGTGTTAATGGTTTCACTATGAGAAACATAATGAATAGCAAGTATTCTGCATATCTATTTATTTGCCCGCATCAGGTTTGAAATTATTTATTACAAATTGTAATGAATACAACAATTTGTTTTAAATATATAAAAATTAGAAGCCCAGCCGTCAACAGTGTAGAAAACAGAGCAGGTGAGCAGGACTCTGCAGGAGTCTTGAAGGACATGAACTCCTGAACTATGGTACTAGAAACATCAATGCCACTGAAGGAGGACCAGGAGGAGTAGTGTGTCCTTGAAATGGCTTTGGCACTCTTGCCGGTGATGTCTGCACACTCCTCCTCTGTCTGTGTGTGTATCATCTTGCTCCCTATTACTTTATATTTATCCATCTCCTCTTTTATCTGTCTCTAATAGCCCATCTGTCACCTTCTGTCCTTCCCTCTATCCATCTTTCTCTTGCTTTCTCTCTCCATTAGTAACCATCCATAAAGTCTTTGCACTAACTGACCTCTACAAACTTTTCATTAATGCCCGTGTCCCCCTGATTGCTTTGAGCATGCGTGAACACAAAATAATGCCAACACAATTATACTGTATACACTGTATATGCATGACATCCATAAAATGTGTTTTTGCACAAGTGCAAACACACACTAGAGCGATAAACACAGAAACACACGTACTGCATACATTGACTCATTGATGCACTAACATGCATTACCATTATTTCACTGATCTGAAGAAGTGGAGCATAAAGGAGCAGAAGATAAAGTGCTAAGGTTGCTTTGTTCTCCTCCAGCCCTGGTACAACTACTAAACATGCCTCCCGGTGAATTGTGAGCTACTAGCAAGAGAACAGCCAAAAAGGATACTAAAAATAGCACAGTGGTTTGTTTTAGTCACAGGAAGTCAATCAGAGTTGAGTTGAGTAACGGGCAAATAGGGGGAGATTTTTTCTTAAGGTCATCGTGGACTGGGTCTATTTTTCTATGACTATATATTGTTAAACAGTGAGGGGAAAAAAGATCTTGCATGTTCCTACTCTAAACAGCCTTCTACTACAAAGATCATCCCTTCGATCGCAGATGCATTAGTCTCCATCTTCTCCCCCTCACACAATCTTAGAGCTCTGCTGCACTCGTGGGAGCTGGAAGGCGGCATTATTTTTATTTATTTTTATTTTTTTTACACATGACAAGGCCATGAAATATGACACTGACGCGCAGAAGCTGGTGCCTGTACAGATACAGAATATAGAACGGGGTTTTACAAGCCAAACCGTTCTGACGGAACTGCTGGCCATCGCAGCTGCTGGGGAGATGGTAGGTAAAGATGCCAATTCTGTCACGCCACACTGTATGTAAATGACAGCCCACGTCAGTCAAGCACGGAGAGCTGAAGAGATCAAAAATGAAGGGAGGTGTGAGGGTGTAGACAGAAGGAGAGGGGAACACTGACATACTGGTCAGTGCTTTTTAATGTCAATTAAAAAGCAGCACCATGACAGGAAACTTGCCATAAAGCCAGGGAGCTGTGACGGTGTGACTAATGGCAAGGACAGACCAATGCCTCGCCTACATCCCTCTTTGCTCCATCTTGTCTTTATGCGCTTCTCTCTCATTTTCTTTCCAACTAATTCTAATAGTTTCTCTCATCTTGCAGTTACTCTCAATTTCTTTCCTTTTCCAATTCCTTGACCTCTTTGCGCTCTAATTTCTCTCCCCCACCCTCAAGGCCAAAGATGTGAAGAACATGGATATGGATGTGGCCTTCACATGAGTCATGATAATGGCTGTCCCTGCTATTGACCCCTTCACCTCACCTTTCAGGTCTGCTGAGAAAAACCAAATGCCAACTCTAATTAGCATAGAGCCCATTAGCTTTCCTCCAGTAACTCGAAGAAGAAAGACAGGCTCTGAGTCACCTTATTACACACAGAGCAATTGGGGATTTGTTTCTGGGCTTCACACCTCAAGGACCTCAGTTCTAAGGCTCACATAGCTGCCCTTGTAAATATGTTTAGCTCATATAGATCATTGTAAGTGAACAAACACATAGGTCATATCACTCAAATGTCTTTTGAAGTTTATTCCTTTAAATGTCTAATTTCTTTGTTCTCCAGTGTTCCAGAAAGATTAAATAATATAAAACAGATGTGCATTAGATACACTGATGTTGATCTGTTTTTAAATGCTCTTGGTAATTCTAGAGCAGCGGTCCCCAACCTTTTTGGCGCCACGGACCGGTTTATGCCCGACAATATTTTCGCGGACCGGCCTTTAAGGTGTCGCGGATAAATACAACAAAATAAAACTAGTACCGGTACCGAAAAAAAGAAGATTTTTTCATAACACACGTGAAAAGACCCAGGAAAACCGAGTTAACGATAAAAACGATAACAAAATAACGCTGAAAACCGATAAAAACCCTGAAAACCATACATTTCACACCTGAGCCTCAACTCTCGCGGTGCGATACCAAACGACTCACGGACCGGGGGTTGGGGAACGCTGTTCTAGAACACAAAGTCCTGTTTTTATAGCCATCCAAAGTTATTGCGCTCACAAAGAAAAATGCACTAATCTTCCAAGATCAACAGTCGGAAGCTTGATGTCCATTTTTTTTTTGTCTTTCTGGGAGAGGTAGCAGCATCGTTGGAAGGACAGGCTAATCATGCCCCACTATCAAAAGAAAGTGAAATACTAGGATTTGATCAAAGCTCATGTCAAAGGATTGCAAGAATCCTTAGTCCTTATTGAGAGCTAGGTTGCCGTGCTTCCCCAGCATCATAAGTGTGGTGTTATTTACAGAACAGGTTGGAAACCCAAACAGCTAGAGAAAACCACCAAGGAGATCACAAAGGCAGTAGAGATCAGCTCAAAACAATTGTAGCTGACAAGAGACCAAAGCTGAAGTGCTGCTGGAGGTAAAAGCTAATTTAGTCTTCAGTGCCCCACTCAGGCGAGCCATACAGATGATATCTGTGGATAATGCAGAGAGTTCCCATTAAGATGAATGCTGAGCAGCCTAAGAAACATAATTAAAAGGAGGAAGTTACAAAACCATATCTTAAGTAGTAGTCCTACAAAATGTCCTAATAATTTAACTACAGTGGGACACTTGAGAACACGGCCGGGTTATATGTGGTGTAATCCCAAGGCACTGAACTGAAACTTCTTAAATACATTTACAACATTTATAATGATATAATATGACATTAAAGGCATTAGGCACAGGAATTCAGTGGATTATAGCCACCACATTGTGAGCCAGGAAGACTGATTTATGAATCCATTTGTTTGCAAATGCAAATTTGAATCTTTACAAATGTGGCAGATGAACCTGAGGAATGCAGCAACACAGAAGTCACAATCACTGTCCGCTTTTGCAGGAATGATGGTAAATAAAGTGACACAATCTTGGACGGATAATCAGCAAAAGAGCCCCTCAGTGTTTCACAGCCTCAATCAAACACAGCCACACAAGGTCTGATCTCTCAGGTTGTGGCAGAATGTATTTCACTGGGTGTTTTTCTGTTTGTTGTTTGTTTTTGTTTTGTTCTGTGTTTCAGTGTCATTTCTCCTCAGCGTAATAGGAGATATGACAACAGGTCGGCGTGAACGAAGCTCAGACAGGATGGCCCCTGCTGCCTCGCTGTTACAGAAAGCAGACAGAATGAAAAGATGATTGGTTTCTCTGAAAAGTCTGAAGATGGTTCGGCGCAGTGTTCAGGTAAATATTAGATTACAACTGAGCATTCTCAGTGGGCTTGCGTGAAATGTATCCACTTGTAAGGAAAGGGGTCATTTGCACTAGCGTAAAGGAGATTTGGCCCGATGAAGGAGAATGAGCGGCTCTTGATACAGATGAATTTCTGACAGTTTCACAGTAGATGAAGGGACAACCAAAAATAAATCTAAGGAAGGATTGGTCTTAGGGGGTAAAATTGTAACATTCTGAATTTTCAATGAATCGATTGCTAGTATATAGTCTGTAGTATAAAAATCACATATTGGTCAGTAAAAGAAACTAAATGAAAGTTTAAATTCTGGAAGCAGAAAAAAAAAAGGACAAAGAAAGAATCCGGGCTGCTCTGTGCTAAACTAAAGGACTGGAACATCAGCTACATGACAAATTATATATTTTCACGGGCTTGTTTTTCTATTGGCCATTGTGACAGTACTAATCAGTGCAATGCATTTGTCTTATGTACAGGTGATTCCATTTGCAGCAATATTTTTCAAAAACTGAGGACCAGTCAGCTGCTTGCATAGTCACATGTGCCGCAGTAGGAACTGAACAGCATAAGTTACAGTTCACATTGGCACACATCTAAAATGCACACAAGAATACTAATAATATATCCACTTAAAACATTTTCGAACCTGAATATTTTGCTGACACAGAAAGAAAAATCAACACATCAACAGATTTAGACTGATCCTCGTCCCACAGATATCCCACTCTATACTAAACAGACTACAGGAAACATTATAGGAATGAAAGCAAACCTTTGGTGTGGGCATTTGTAATGCAGAGCTACTGAATTATTAAACATATAAACTGCTTCACTAATTTCATGTGAGCTAGATGTAAGTTTTTATTGAGGGGAGCCATTATGTAGGAAAAATAACAGCAAACCTGCTGATATTAGACTCACATGTTCAAGCAATAAAAGCAACAGCATTTTGCTTTTAGTTCATTTTTTTGTTGTTGTTTTTTTTTGTCACTTTTAGGCTTTAAAGACTGCAAGCTCTAATATCAAACTGACACATGGGGACATTTTCTTAAATGGTGGTTGACTATCTAAACAGTAACAGTGTCTTATGCACCAGATGGTTAGTGAAAGTGGGCAGCTGAAAGAGGGTCCTCTGGACCAATCAGTCACATGGCCACAAACATTAACAGCATCCAATCACTTCCACAGTAGCTTAGAGAAGGAAGCCAGTTGTGCCATAAGCAGTTTGTCCAAGATTAGGCTTCCCACTCTGTTGCAGCACACATCAAAACAAAGTTTTATTGTTTCCCCTATGTTTACAACATAATTACAGTAAGATTTATGTCATGACTGTCCTCCAGCTTTGTCTTAAGTGCAGAATTTTGGGGTAGTTGGGTGTCCTTGCAGAAGTGCCTTCTGCCTGCACACCTGGCAGAGCAGAAGAAACAGATTAGGACAGCATATGCACCAGTTATTGGCCAACCTCTGTAAATGTCTGCCTTGGGATGGGCAGTAAAACACTGAAGTAATCTAGTCACACACTATTACTATTTACACATGTTACCTAAACACACACACACACACACACACACAAAAGATTCTGGCACAGATAATAAAAAGTACTTCAAATTTACGCTAACAGTTCAAATCATATAAAAAAAAGGCTTTTTGGTCAAAATGATACTATTTTTGGGTAACCATCATAACCCATCTAATAGTTTTAACCATATTTGTGTTTTTCCACTATTTCAAGATGTGCAAAATCATTTTCTATGTTTTATTATCATCATCTTTACCATTACAGTCTCCTTTGTTGTTACAGATGGATCAGACATATTTAGTGATATAAATCAGCCACAACAGTTAGTAATATCAGCTAGTGTGAAATCTGTGTTACATGAACATTTTAACTACATTTAGCCCTCAGAGAATGTGCATTTTTCAAAAGCTAATTTACTTAAATGACAGTAATAATGGCTAAGAAATTCCCTCCAGTTATATATAGGTATGGTGACATATATATAGTGAAAATATGGCTAAATTACCTTCGGCTCTGTCATATAACAGCCATCTAAGCCACTTAACTTTCACATGCAGCTCAGAAATACAAGCTATCTGTCCTCATCAAGAGTAATAGTCTGTTTCTTAAGTTGCCTTATGGGGTTGACCTTTTCCACTATACTGAATGAGCAAATTTTCTGGATTCTGTAACCTTTCTTTCTTTCTTTTTTTTTCTCAGCTTCTTCAGAAAAGAAAACGTTCTGCAGCACACCAAAGCCCCAGTCAATTCCACGCCTGTGGAGTCATACATCATATTTTGAGTGTATGGATTTCTAATATCTCGGTACAGCAGTCAAGATGATGTAACAGATATGGACTCTGAGCACATATCAAGTAGATTCCTAGAGGATATTCAATATGGCTACTATGGAGCATTTGATTGGATTATTACAATAGATAACCTGATATACCTAGAAGTTACCTAGAAATTTTAAACATGCTACTGGGAGTAATTACAGAAGGTATGCCATTCATTAGGAATAAGGAAATAAGACTATAGGAAATAGGACTAAGCCGTTACACCTGATTTAATGAGATTATCCCACTGCTCTCTTTTGCATCCCAAATTGAGCTCAACGTTGCTTCCCCAGAACAAAAATAAGGTATGAATTAGCCACCAGCAGAAGTGGGGGGGGGGGGGACTACAAACTAAAGCATTCAAAGGGCTGCAAGTAAAACAGAAACAGTTAGTATCTGCACAACTATTATCTATCTGTGCTCAACCACCCACCATCTGTCTCCCTGAAGTTCTGGATAAGATGATCTGTCCCATAATAATCTATCACTTGGGATAAATTTGCATAGGGAGACTTAATCTGCAATTATTGCCCCCAACAACACAACTCTCAGTCTTTCCTCCATGAGAAGGTGACCATTCATCCACCCTAGGTGCTAATGCTTGCGTCACCCTCCACAGTAAATAAACCAGTTTATTCATCATCAAAACAGTGTCCCCAAATGCACTGCAAGATCTAAGAAAACCGGGAGTTTTATTTATTTATTTTTTATAGCTGCTTTATACTCATAATTTTACATCCTAAGCCTCACTACAGGAAACAGCACGCTGTACCATGTTGATCCAACACCACCCTGACCACAATTTCCTGCTTTGTGTGCCAGCTCAATTCACAGTCACTGGGAGCACACACACTTACACAAATTGAAGGTGAACTAAAAAAAAAACAAACAAACAAAAAGCCAGTGGGACATAATGGTAGGTTTGAGGAGAGTGCAAATATTCCCAGGTGGAATTTATGTAGTGGTAGGATGTGTTGCAGTGACTGTGGGACCAAGGGACAAAAGCCCAATGAGCCATATGAAAAGGAAGCACTGAGTATGCTGAGTCAGCAGTAGAGCACCAGGTTTGCTCTGTAGGAGGTATGACATTTAACTGTGTATGCACAACCTTTTTACCCTTTGTTTTTTAAAGAAAAACACGTTATTTGTGTTAGGAAGGCACTGGAGAAAATATAATTATAACATTATATTTTATATTTTTGTTGCAGTATATTGTACATTTTAAAAAGTATATCCTGGAGCAATTTATATTGTAGTACATGAGCAGTACATGCTGCTTTTATGGACCAGTATTTGTACAGTATTTCTATAGTCCACAAAAAGGTAACAAATAAAATTGTATAAAGTTATAAAATGATATATGTATATATAATTTTTCTAGAATGGGTTTGTTCTGAACATGTGGGATCTACCTTCTTTTTTTGGTATAATTTAAAAGTAAAAATGAACCCAGATGCTGGGCAAACAGCAGCTTTCTTTGACTGAACACACTCAAAGAGCAATAGCACATTTCCAGTCTGTTTCACAGTTCATGATGACACATATATGGACTAAAAGTCAAAGGCTCCCTCAGTAAAACTGCCAAACAAGTTTGGGCCAGGTGTGGTTCTGAAGCAAATGTTCCCAACAACAAATTCTAACTTTAAATCCTTTCATGGCAGAAGTGCATGTGTTAACTTTGTTTTGAGGTTTGGGGTTTTTTTTTTTTTGTTTTGTTTTTTCATTTTTCCTTCCTGGGTTTAATAACAGACATTTTACCTTGATGCTTTTATAGTTTTCCTGACAATGTATCTTCACCGCTCCCCACCTGATTTTATCCGTGTGACGGCTCAACTTGGAGCACAGCAGGGGGGGTTTAGGTGTGGGTGCAGCTCACTTTTCTAAAATGCAGGCCTTTCAAATCCCATATCTGCTTCTACCTACAGTCAGCACCAGCAGGTGGAAAGGTGGAGAGACTGAATGAGAGGCAGAAAAAGAAAGGGGGAGATGGTGGGAGGACAAGAAAGAGACTGCCACAGCAGGTTCCCTTCACTATGGCAATCTAAGGGAGAAGTGAGTGGTGGGATTCAGTCTTCTTCTTTTTTTTTTGCAACATATGAAGAATGCGTTTGGGAGTGGGCGTCCTTGGTTTTTGTGAACTCAAAGCGTTTAGTTCACCTGTCATCCCTTGACTCATTTACTTTCACTCTAAATAGCCACTTCAGCATCTAATACATAGCCCCGGGGTGAGTTTGGCCTCTGCTGTGTGCAATATTGTGTTGTGTTTGCTTTTAAAAGGCAACAGAGCTGGCGCTACATTAAAAATAACAGCTACTCCTTTTCCAGTACATAATTGCTGCCCAAGGAGGGGGAGGTAAAAGAGACAAGAGCAAGAGAGACAAGAAAAAAAAAGGATATGAGACTGGATATCATGAAGTGGTAGACTGGCAGAACAGGGGGGAGGATTGGGCCAAAGTCGCTCTCTAAACTCCCACTGGGTTTTTATGTTAGTTGAAACTCCATTAGCAACGATTAAAAAGCCATCGCACTAACAGCTTGTGAACCTAAATAATCACAGGGTCCTGTTTCACCGACGACTCCCTCCCATTTCCTGATGAGCCAGGAGTGTTCAACTTTTGGACCCATAAGGACTCCAACTGCCACATGTGAGGGGGACCTGAGAGCAGATCTGGTCAAGGAGTTGAGGTGTGCATTGGCACATTTGTTTATTTTTCACCATTTGCATGTTAAGCCTTTAGATTGTTTACATACTCACCAGTCACTTCATTGGTTACACCTTTCTAGAACTCGGGTGGATCCCTCATTAACTTCAGAGCTGTCTTAATTCTTTGTGGACATAAAGGGATGGACCACCTCACTTTACATTACCAGTAGATCCATGCTTCCATGTTGTTTACATCAAATCCATATCCTATCTCATCCTCAGACCAGGCAACATTTTTCCAATCTTCCAATGTCCAGTTTTGGAGAGTCTGTATAAATGTAGCCTCAGTTTCCTGTTATTAGCTGAAGCCGATGTGGTCTTCTGCAGCTGTACCCCATCTGCTTCAAGCTTTGGTGATGCTCTTCTGCATACTTTGGTTATAACAAGTGGCTATTTGAGTTTCTTCTTTGAGTTGCTTTCCTCTCACCTCGAAGCAGTTTGACCCTACTCTGGCATCACCAAGGCGTTTTTACCCAGAGAACTGCTGCAGTATGTGTGTATATAATTGCCAGCAGTGCTTTATTTGTCCAAAGCCTAGGTGCTTTGGATAAATAAAAACACTGCTTTTAACCAGGCCCAGCTTTTTACTGTTTGTTTATAACCTTGTGTAACCATGAATTTCCTCAAACCCTCACATCCATCAACACATATTTTCCAGTTAAACCACTTGGATGGCTGCAATGTCACCAAGAGATTAATTATTTCTGAGCGAGAAAACATAAAAGTACAAAAGTAACAGCCAGAACTAATAATGAGATTCCAGGAGTGAGATTTCCTGATCCTGGGCCAGATTAAACAGTTTTTACTGGCTATAACAATCTTACATTTTTGGGTGTTTATTAAAATGTCATTTAACTGATAAACTAGGTGGTCTTGTTGTTCTATCCCACTGGCATCCTATGAGTCAAAACACATTTACTAGATGCCAAAATGAAGCTATGATGCTTTGTTTTGTTGTTTTTTAATAAGCAATCCATTTGCAACATCAACCAAACGTATTTTAGCCAGTTCCACTATAATCTGAACTGGCTTTCTTTCCATCTACTGTTAGGTATACTTGGCTGTACGGCTATGTTCTGTGACCTTCCTGATATTCCACATGGATGCACATTTACCTATACCTTCCATGTGCATACAACAAGGAAAGCTGAAGGCAGGGAAAACAACTAAAAGACCCCAACACCAAAGACGGCGGTCATCAGTGACAGTGGAAATGGTACTGATTAAATCATACACCACATAAAAGGCAGCTCTAAGTAGCTTGTAGATATGCAGTAACTGTGGGCCAGCTAAAGCAGATTAAACACCCTGCCTTAACTAAGACTTACCACTTGGATGTGTGGAAGCTTTTCTGTCAGCTGTTGACTGGCCTTGAGATCAGCTGAGCTCTTGAGATCAGCTGATCTGGCGAGAATGTAGCTGAGCTTAACCTTATGTCCTTATTTTAAGCCTTTTCTGCTTTTTTCATTGGTTTAATATATAAAATCACAGTTTTGAATCAAAAAGACAAAAATGTAAAATGTTGTCAGGAACGTGTTAGAATACAATTTGATTTAATTGCATTCTATGTATTCATTACATTGGTTGCATGAGTAATATGATGCAGTGAGGTGACCATTATGATCCCCATAGTTAGAGCTTAATTTCATTACTTCCATCCATGCTATGCTTTATATATTCCCATCGATATTTCCGCTGCTGTTATTTGTCACAGCTATACTTTTTTTTAAATCACACAGATACAAATAAGTTTGATCACAAAGTTATAAACACAGCTTAGAAACACACAGAATAAGTTTTCTAAAGAGTCTTCCACATGGTATGCATATTCCAGCTGTTTGCATTTTCTGTTTTTACAGCACAATAAAGGTAAAAGCAATTTTTTAAAAGCATACACCTGTGTATGTGCCATAGTAGCTCCTCTGTCAGCCTATCTCCCCTCCTCTGTTCTTCTGATGCATTGTAGGCATTGAGACAACTTTCAACACGGGGGTTGTGAGATTGATTTCCAGGTCACAGGCAAGGGGATGGACAAGAAGGCAAGAAACACTGTAAAGCAAAATACAATAATTCTTTCCGTCAAAGCCTGTCCCGCACAGTACACACCGGGTTAGACTAAGAGATAAAACACAAGCGAGAATGCTGACTCTTTTGTACTTCACTTTTACCACTTAATTTTGTACCTCCCCAAATTACTAGAGGCCATTGTGTTAAAGGGAAAGATTTCCACCCTGACATTAATCGGTGTTGTACTGCCCACATCCAGTGATGTAGCCACCACTCACTCAGGTTGATCAGATGATGTAGACATCAAAGCAGCATGATTTTAATGCAGCGAGAGCAGATAGAAGCTAACGCACAGGCAAGAACTTTTGATACCAGAGTTATACGCCTCTCATGGTCATCTAATCACAACCCATTTGAATAGTTCTGATATGCCATTTATGTTCACTGGAAGAACAGGGCAAGATAAATTGTAAAATAATAATAATAATTTTAGTTTAGATCCATAGTCATTCCTTAATTACTGAGAAAAATATGGAATAAAGTTGTATTTAAATATACTTTTACTATTGTTTTCTGCACAGTCACATCAAAAACTGCAAATGCAAACTCTGCAGATTGTATACATTCTGATTTGTATTTTATTAATGCACATGTCTATCCTAGTTACTGCATTTCTCTAGTTTCTGACTATTAACAGTTGTGTTGCTGCAAATGTTGGAAGCCTGCAATTTCTCTACAACCGCCTGTGTAAACAGTTCTTTTTAGCTGTAAAAGAATATGTATGAAATGACTACTTGAACAAACACTGGTTTCTCTGCTTCCTTTTCTCCTTGGGAAAGGTATTGTTACTGCCTTGCTTAACTAGTTCAATAGCAGCGAATACAGCAATCAACTCAAAAGATTATTTGATGTGAAATTATTGACTAAAAACAGCTGTCTCTGTACTTAAACATCTTCTGCTCAGTTACATTTTATCTTTATACGTTTTTCATAATGCTTTTAAGATTGAATTTTGTATGATGTAGCATGCGGATCTAGATGTGATCTCACTGGCAATCTATAACGCTTGTGTTTACATTTGCACATGAAAAAAATCAATCTGCATTAAAGTAAATCCTTGTATATCTGGAAGAGAAACTGAACACAGGGAGCATGCATGCAGCTCTCCTACTGCCTAATCCTAGCCATTAGCTAAGGTAGGAAACATGCTGTGTGTGTTCTGGTGAAGCTTGAAATTCTCATGTATTGTATTTTTTTATTCTCTGTCCCATCAGCTGCATGCACATTAGATTAACAGGAAGTGACATGACAACCATCTTTGATACTACATGATCATTTATCAGCGATGCTCTTAATTAGGTAGATGATTAGCTTTAAAAAGTAAATGTAAAGACCGCTGTGGACAAGAGATATTTTATTTTGTATTCTCATGGTGACAATTTATAATCAGGGCTATCATTGATCAATTATTCATCATTGTTGAACCAGTTGACAGAATAATCTCTGAATTATATCTATGGTAATCTGATCAAAATATTAATGTATGCATATTATCATCACTTTAATTAGTCTATTGTTGTTCTCTATTATTCTATCTGCTTAAGCTGTTGCAAATGGTATCCATATCATTGTATTCACACCTCTCGAAGCTGTGGGTCCAGTAGGGCCTTCTACATTCACTTACACACATATTCAGGCCTACACCAACATGCACATAGAGAGTCATGGAAAGTACGCACGTTCACTCCTGCACGTACTAAGAACAGGGAGGTCGTCTCAGGACAATCTCTCGGTTGGACACACAGTCTCACAAAACTGCACAACATATCACACACTTGTTTGTCTCGAAAGTAGTATTGGATGCCTATATAAGGAGAACTTTGGAACTGTTATCATTTCCAGTAAGATCTAGCTGTGACGTCATCAGGGTAATATAAGGATGGGGAGCGGTCTGCTCGTTGAAGATTGTAAGATTGTTGTTGCAAGTTTCTTCCCACACTCTGCGCAAGTGTGTAAATAAAGATCACTATTTTTGGCACCTACCTGGACTCAGTCTGCTTACTTCTCTTGCCCAAATCGAACGAGTTTTCAACAATTCTTGGTGCCGAAACCTGGTTGGGGAAGAGAGGAGCGTGCGGCTTGGAGGTGCCAAAGGGACGGAAGGCCAGCAGCTTATCTGAGTGACACGCCAGGCGAACTAGAAGGTGAGTGCCACCTGTTGATTTTTATCCAAAGGCGCTAAATTGGAAGTTAAAACTAAATTTAATAATATTCACTCAGTATGGGCTTCTGGTGTCTGTCCATAGTGATTTTGGGGTAATTAGTGCTAAAAGCAGGGAATATTGGACTGACTAAATTTATTGCTGTTTATTTTGGGGGGAATTTTTGAGTTAAGAGGTTATGTGTTTAAGTCAATACGGTGTGTGTTTAAAGTGATGTGGGTTGACTGGGGAGGCCAGCCAGCCAACCAGTAGTTTAGGGTATTCGGTCTGATTGATCAGCAGAACGCGGTTCGGGCGTCGAAATAACCGCGGGCTAAGACCCGGGAGTGATGCTTATAATACACTTGAATAAATTGTCTTAGGACTGGGGCGCGGCCCCTAAGAGCGCAGTTGCTCAGCGGGTGGCGGCGACCCCTGATCGTGGACGCACGGTCAGGTTAAAAGCTCGGGTGGTTCCCGGGGGATTTCGAGCCCCCCTTAAAAACTAAAGTGGTCAAGGGGATCACTTTTCTTACTGCGCTGTTTGAGTGACAGGGTGCGACCCGGCTGTGACTATTTAACGTCGGGGACTTGTGAACTTTAAGTAAAGCCAAAAGCGTGAACTGGGATATTTCACGTGGCTGGTGGAGGTCCTTGTTGCCTGGCGGGGAGCAGTTATAAATTAAGTAGGGCTTAGGAATCTGACCGCTCTCGGCGGGGGCGTCCTCGAAGCGGGTTTAATTGATTAGCAAGGCGCGGCCCTGGGCTGAAAGATGCTTTTAAATTAGTCAAAAACTTAGGAATATCGGTAGAGAAATAAAGAAGATAAGTTGTTCTGGCATATGGTGTTTTCATACGTTTATATGGGCCCATGTGTAAATAATGTGTAAATAAGGTGTAAATTAGCGGTATAAACTGTCTGTTGAATTTCTCCTGTGTGGTTGCAGAGTGAAAAAAGGAAAACTCTTTTCTTTTCTCTCTCTGAGAGGAGGAGAGGGGGCTCTGTGGGGAGCTCTGTGTGTGTGTGTACTTGCTGGCTTTGTTCCATCTCCCTACTTCTCCATTTCTCTGCTTCTCAGTTTTCTTTTTGGGTAGGTGAAGGTGTGTTTCAGAAGTGTGGTGAAAGGATTTCAATTAACTAAATAAATAACCATGTTTTCTGGAATTTTTTCTACATGTTGCTACATGAATTTGTTAAATCTGAATTCTAAAAAGGTTTTTTGACTGGCTCTGGATCTTGGGGATGTAACTTTTTTTGAAAATGGTACAGTGGACAAAAAAAAGACTTGGTGGAAGATTGGCAGTAACACTGTACCATAAACCTATTAAAGAACATCTCAGAGAGCATGGAGAAAGTTTATTTTTCACACCACAGCTGACCTAAATAGATGTTAATAAACGTAGCATTTGTAAAGATTATAAGCAAGGTGGTAAACTTTGGAGAGGGAGATTACTTATATTGCAGTAAGCAATAAGCTAAAAATAACGTGGCATTAGTTGCCACTGTTTACGTCACATTGTCGTAAATGGTAAATGGCCTGTATTTGTATAGCGCTCTACTTAGTCCTTATGGACCCCAAAGCACTTTACACTACATTCATAAAATACTACAAATGGAAATGTTTGAAAGCCAAAAACTGGCTTGGATGAAGACTTTTTCTTTCTTTTCTTTTCTTTCTTTTTTTTAAAGGGGGTTAGAAAAATTGTGATTCCCAGAAGATCAACTTATGATCTATTGGCCACATTACCCACCCATAACTCACACTATTAAATGCCACCTCCAGCCACCCCAGCTTTTCTTTTCTTTTTCTTTTTCTTTGCTTTTTTCTTTTTAAACTTCAATATTGATCTTCGATGCCAGCGCAGAAGCTTGCAGTAATTGAGTCTTATCTTGATGGCTGTAAGTTTAATGAGGATGGTTGTGGCCACAGACTCCCATGGGTTGGTGAAAGGGATGGATAAAAGGGATGCAAGCATGGAGGGAGGGAAGGGGTGAGTAATAGAACATAAGGTTCCCTGTAAGAAGCTGGCCAAACAAATGACTAACTCACACGATCAAAACACGGCGTAAAATCACACAAAGTATGATAATAATTCTGCTGTTATGTCATCTCTCAGTCAGCACACTGGGTTGTTATCAAACAAGTGAGAGCACAAGAAAGACAGACAATTACACAGATAAGAAAATCACTTGCTTCCAGTACTGATAATTATGGGCTTTTCAGACATGCATCCCTTTAATCTGACAGAATCTGAACATTGTGATCTCTTGACTGAACTCATGCCCAATATTACAATCTTACTTGTAATATCTACATATAACTTTCATCATAGCATACGTCTCAATTGCATAAAGGTGAATGAATGGAGAATCATTCACGCGATTATGATTGCCAGCTTAATTAAATACATTTTTGGAGAATGCACCAAACAGAAATAACATGTAATGAAAGGAAAATGAATGCATAACTGTATAGAACAATAAAAATGTGACAGAAGCACGAATGTTATACCCTTGCCTGATTTTTAAGCATTGTTTACAATGGTAAAGTCGATACCAGCAATAATAAGGAAAGATTTGTATTTATTCTCCTTGGACGCTTAAAGACTCACTGAAACAAATTCCATCTATAATCTAAAAAGCTCGCTAAATACCGAGGGGTTCAGTGGTTCAAAAGAAGGTCAACATCTGTTTTCATTTAGTTTATGCATAAAAATCAATTGCTCATGAGGAAAATGAATTTAATGAGTTCTGATAACAAGTGCAATCCATTTTCCCTTGATACTTCACAAATTGGCCACAAAAATGGCAAATGCTCAGTGACTTTCAGAACATTTTTTAGCTCTGTGCATTTCAATGTAAATGCAGCAGCTTAGGCAAAACACGGTCAGCTCATTAGAGATCCCCTGCTTGTTTGCAATCATCAAATGCTTGCTGAGGTAACGTGACTGAACACAAACAGGAAGTCTGTGTAGCTGACTGACAGGTGTTCAGACTGTCAACCTGCCTCTTGAGCCATCTACCTAAATCTCCATTACTGCACTGCTAAATTGAGAAGACTGAGCCAGTACACATAATGAGGGGAAGTGAAGCAGCGACGCATGAAAATGCTCAAAATATCGAATACTTCTAAGAGTCAGCCATCTCTTCTGTGCTTCCCATGGACAGCCACCAAGGGGCTCAGTGTCATTTGGAGGTAGGAGCAGCATGAGCCCACCACTGAAAATATTACTTTTATTCAATGGCTGTGATATGATTGACAGCCTCGAATTGCTTTGCCCACGACCTTGGAGAACTGGTGCTCACACTGAAGTTAGCACTTTGTGTGCATTTGAAACTGTGGACTTTGCAGTCAAGCCTCATACTGATGAGGTAATCGCCTCTGCTTCATGTTTTAAACTCAACAGCGTATATTCAGATACAATAAATGTAACAACAGTGAGTGCTGGCCTTTCTCATGATGTTCTAATGACTAGGTGAGAGACACAGCGTGATGCTGGCACCATATAGACTATTTAAACTGATTCAATTCTATCTGCTGTTAATTATTTGGCACGTACATTTATGCTGACTCATTAACTCATATCATTTTATCAAATGTCTCCCCTTTTCTCTCTATGCTGTTCCTCACCATCTCAACCAGTAACAACAGAGGCCAAATAGGCTGGTGAGACTCATCCTGTTAAAATTGATTTATTTTTTTTCCATCAATTGCTTGCAGTGGTCTCTTTAAAATTCTGGGGGTTTACTTTATAATATAAAGCACTTTGAGATGTCCTTGTTGTGAACTAATGCTATATATACTCTCTGATCATTTTATTAGATACACCTTACTAGTACCAGCTGGGACTCCCTTTGACTTAATTCTTCATGGCACAGATTCAACAAAGGTGCTGGAAACATTCCTCAGAGATGTCGGTCCACATCAACATGACAGCATCACACAGTTGCTGCACATTGTTAGCTACACATCCATGATGGGATTTTGCCATTCCAACACTTACCAGTCTCAAATTGGATTGAGATCTTGAGACTGTGGAGGCCATTTGACTGCACTGAACTTATTATCATGTTCAAATAATTCATCTGAGATTATCTGAGCTTTGTGATGTAACACATTGTCCTTCTGGAAAGAGAGATCAGAAGATGGGTAGACTGTGTACAGACTGAGGCCCCAAGTGTGCCATGAAAATATTCCCCATACCATGACGCCACCACCACAACCATGAACTGTTGATACAAGGTAGGATGGATCCATGCTTTCATGTTGTTTACACCATATCCTAACCCTAATATCCAAATGTCACAGAAGAACTTGAGATTCATCAGAGCAGTTGACATTTTTCCTGTGCAAACTATAGCCTCAGTCTCCTGTCCTTAGCTGACAGGAGTGGCACCTAATGTGTTCTGTAGCTCATCTGCTTTGATGTTCAATGTGGTTGAATGTGTATATTGAGAGAAACTCTTCTAATACCTTAGTTGTATTTTCAGACCATTCCCTGTAAACCCTGGAGATGGTTGTGCAGGAAAATCCCAGTAGATCATCAGTGTCTGAAATACTCCGACCTACCTGTTGGTAGCAACAACCTTTCCTCCCCACTCTGATGCTTGTTTTGAACATTAACAGCTCATCTTGATTACATGTCTAATTACATGTCTACATGAATAAATAAACTGAGTTGGCCATTTAATTGGTGGATTATTTGGATGGATTGTGGATTATTTTAATAACGAGCGGATAAACGTGTGTCTAACAAAGCTGCAGCTGAGTGTGAATACAATTCAACAAGTTGTGCTAACATTGTGCATAAAGTATTATGTTGTATGCTAAGGATTCTGACATTGTGTCTAGTCCACACCCTTCAACTTACTAAATATTTTGAAATAGACGTTCATTCTGTGTCTTAAAGTTCATGTTCAGGGATGGTGAAACAGCTAATACAGTTCAGATTACTTTTGTAAAATGACAAGACAAAACACCAAAAGTGGCAGATTAATTATCTGCCCAACTAATAGTTTCAGCTGAAAGTGGAAAATGAGAAGCAAAAACTGTCATTTAGAGATCAAAATAAAAATAGCTTCTGAAAAGCTATATTTTTGTGATAAGCAACAGTTTGAAAAAGCTGTTTTGTTTGTTTTGTGATAAACATGTGATCTATGGACAACTTCAAAGAAGGACACTTTGAAAGTACTTTGTAAAAGTAAAGCTGTTTAAGACATTACTGTTTTAGGTTACAGGAGTAACCCCAAGTGTCAGTCAGCATGAAGAACATTTTGTCTTTCCAGTTTCTCCTACAAAAGATTGTGAAGCCATCTGTAACATGATTTTATTGTCACAAGCTGGTAAAAAATCATCTGTCACAGATACGAGAGCCTGAAGCAAAAGAGCTCTCCCCTCTGTGTTCTAAGCCCCGCCTACAAAACGCACACAGGTGCTAAAATGAATCAATGCTGAGCCCCAGCTTTACATGTGAATCAAGCTCTGCCCTTTCCAGGTGATGTCACTCTGCTTAATTCATGCCAGATTTTCTAAAGCCCCAAAACACAGCCCGAATAGGAGCAGGAGTCTAAAAATACTGAACCATGACTCCAAATCTGAGATCCATACCAAACTGGGACTTTTGTGTTGTACCACTACTATGTATTTCATTATAAACTCACAACTGCAAAAGAATATAAGTCTTGATATCCGTGCTTGACTCTCTGTGCTAATGTGTATTCGGTTTCTTTTGACATTGCTTTCTTTCCTCTTCACCCTCATTTACCCTTCTCCCTCTCTCCTTCTGATGCCACATGCAGACAAAACAAACACTTCAAGACACGTGTGTGTCTAGGTGTGTGTGTGTTGTGCAAACATCTATCCTCATGAGAAAATGTCCCAAAGGTCTTAGCCAAGTGAATGTGGGCTGATGAGGTGAAAGTAATCTAAATGGTGCTCATAGCTGCAGAGGCGGCATGAAACCCAAACACAGACACACACACACACACACAAACGCAGTCTCTCTCTCTCTGATGGGAAATCGTATCATCTCACACCCATTGAGGCATATGGGCCTTTCCAGAGACCAGCGCTGCTCCAAAGGGAGTGAAATACCAAATGAGTTGAACCTCCACTGAGAGAAGGAGGTCGCTGCCTTTCTTTTCTTTTTTTTTTTTTTGCAATCTTCCATCCATTTCTCTCAGGGGTCAGTAATTGAGCATCAGAAAGTGAAGAAATTGCCACAAGTATTAACAGTCACAAAAAAGCTTCATTTTTTTTCAGTTATATATGAACTGGGGAAAAAGCCAACTGGGAACAGATGAGCAGGCCAGAAGGTGGTTTTATGTCTTTCCATGTTTGTACAAAACAATTGTGTGTGTGTGGGGGGGGGGCTGCCAGCCATTTCCCTTGTCATATGGTTGTGTTGGTAAAGATGCTCTCGCTGGTCCCTGAGCTGGTTTCCAAATGTAGAGCAAAGCCTCTCCTGACACACAGCTGCTGCTTGGTGGCTAAGTGAAACTTGTTTTCAACTTCAAGGACAAGGTGACCCTGTGCCACTGATGCTAAAAGGAAAAAAATTGAGAGCATCTGATCTTCTGGGGATATTACACAAGATAAACAGGCATCCTCCGATCAGCAGTGCAACAAAGAAAGGTGTTTGATGCAGTGTGAAGATATGGGAAAACCTGCAGTTGTTGATATTTTACATTGCAAGGTGACCACATTGTGCACAACGAGAAGTAGAACATTATGCAGAGTTTTTAAATACATTGTTAAAATGCATTATTCTATACTCCAGCCAACACCGAGCTGGCTGCTTTGTTAGCCTTCCCCATATAAATGGGGTTTCTGTATGGGGACGTGAAGAGTGCATCATCCAACGATGGCATTTTACAGTGGCCCTGAGGGGCAAAACTGACTACAACTTAAGAAAACACCAGCAATAAGAAAAACCCTGCCTAAGCACACAAAACACAATGGAAATAGGGAAAACGAAAACAGAAATAGGAAAAAACTGATTTCCAAAAGCACAAGGGAAAGGTTTCTGGGGAGAGAATAACCCGACGGACCAGTTGCATGAACCAAAACATGCTAGGTAAGTGTGTTTTAATCTCATGATTCATATAATTGTGATGACGGATTTTTCGGCTAACAGTTAGGCTAACACACTTACCTCTCATCTTTTCTTTCCTCACAAAACCGATAGATCCTCCACTTCTTTTAAGTGTCTCCCAGTTCCAAGTCTCCCAATTCTTAGCATATTTTAGTTCCTGCAACTGGTCCGTCGGGTTATTGTCGGGTTATTCCGTTGTGTTTTGTGTGCTTTTGCAGCATTTTTCTTATAGCTGGTGTTTTCTTAAGCTGCAGCCCGCATTTCCTTGTTGTGCAGTTCTTACTAAAGTGATCCCAACTGGTGTGAAAGAGTTTAAGGTTTTCCCTTTTTCCCATTCTCTACCTCTCAACCATGTTTCATGACATTCCTCTCAGTAGTTTCTATGTAATCTGGCCTTCATGCTTGGCTAGACTTGACTTAATGCTAGTCATTTTGGAAATAGAAACAACACAACACTACAACTACTAGAATCTCTCTTTGTTTTGGCTCAAACCAAGTATAGGGGACAGAGGTGGGTGGATCAATCCAAATATCGATAGTATTGACACCAACACTGGTATTGGTATGAGATCGATATTAGCACAATCTGATCAACACATTGTTTCTATCCTCTGAGTTCAGAATGTAGACCACTGAACTGTATAAAAAAAAATTTTAGAGCCACATTAACCTTTCAGCTCTCTAAAAACAGTTTGAAAACACATGTAAAGCTGAAAGGTGTGTTTTTAGTTGTGTTAACTAATTGTTGTAGAAAGTTTAAAAAAATAAATAAATCAGTGACTTAGTGGTCCTTAAAATTTTTGGAGAATTTGCAGATTGATGATGATTCATCTCCCCGCATTTCTTTGGTATCAGATTGATTCCAAAATTTGCATGATTGCACACCACTAATAAGTGAACTCAGAGGTTTTGCAGCTTTTTGTGGTTCACAGACAGTAGTGACTGATGGTGCATTCTGCCAGGCTTGCTGACCAATCGCAGCAGACTGGGAATTACAGAAGGAAGGGTTTAGAAAGACGGGAGTATTCAAACTTAATAAAATCATCCGCTATTAAATCAACATAAAAGGGGAACCTTAAAACTGAGATAATCCTTCTACAGGAAGTAGTAGTCATACAAATTTGTACTCTAAGAGAGAACTTGAACATTGTGATCACAGTATCAACAATTTATTATCCCTGAATCTAAGATAAAAGTTGGAATGTAGATTTATTATGTATTTTGAATCTAGGAAAGAGATGTATTAAGATTCACCATTTTCACTTATCCATTTTTAGAAGAACAATTTCATTTTGCTTTATCCATCCCTGGGTTTGCTGATATATTCATAGAAAACAATAAGTGTTCTTTCGAATGCATACAATCTGAATCTTGGCAATTTCTTTCCTCTGGCTTTGCAGCATCTACAGAAATGTAATCTTTGTGTCTGTATTAAAATTCATGAGGAAAGATAAGAGGAGACTTTCATTGGCATGGGATTTCAAAGCTGGTTGTTCCAGGCAAAGGCAAAACATTTCCTGTACCACTCTCTAGGATCACATTTGAGGTCAGAAAAGTGGGGTCAGTAAGATTACGGATCCTAGCACATGATTCACTGGATTACATGTTGCTCTCCACTTTTACATTTGAACTTCCGTAACATGTTGCACCATTAACATTAACCATTTGTGATCATTTTTCCCAGAGAGTTTTCTCAAAGCACAAAATGGCTCACAACAAAAGGATAACCAAGATTTCTCGTAGATCATTTTGAAACCTGCTATCAGGTTTTAGTATGGATTGTGATTGATTCTTGTGCACATTACCTTCTTCTTTATAAAGGTCTTAGTGCTTTGGAAACCTTAAAGCAATAGGCCCAGCGGAGCCTTCCAGAAGCATGATCAACTGGCCATCTTTGCTTTGCCATCTTCTGTTGTGCCTCTGTGGAAGCCTCAAGGACAGTCTGACTTATCTGGAGGGGAGGATAGATGTAGAAACTCTGCAAGGGTAAACAGCAGAATGAAAATGGTCTTACCTGCTGTAAGTTGTGCACTCTCATGTCCACTTAATATCCAGTATTTTCATATATACAGACAGACAGATAATTATTTTTATTTATTTATTTTTACATCTGTATAGCCTGAAAGGTTATTTCTGCAAGAGGAAATGTGGTCTGACAAATTTTCCTTAATATGGATTTTGACTAAAGTGAAAAAGAAAAAGGCTGGTTTAAATGTTACCACAGGAATTCACAATACTACTTTAATTTTCATCATTACTATTATGCACAATATGGCCAGAATGTTGTGTTTATGTATGTGTTTATTTCTCTGGGTAATGCAGAATCTTGACAGATCACATTTTCTTCCACTGCAGCTGAGCCAGCTTGAGTTTTGCTGCTGTACGATGCTACGCTGGCACTGCACAGGAAGCTAAAGATCACTGTGGCCTTACTGCTCCAAAGTCATGTTCAGCCAGTCCTGTTATGATTTGTACACATTGCAGAGAAAACAAGCGCAGATAGCTGAGCACACATTTTTAATGGAGAGAAATTGCAGTGTTAATTAGATACAAATACCGAACCCTAGGTGAAAAATAAAGCCATTAGAGTTGGGCAGCAGGACACTTGTTAAACAGTTAATTGTGAAGAGCAGTTTTCTACTGCAGAATATTTTTTATAAGCTTTTCTGGCATTTCCATCAGCTCTATTGGCAAGGAACATGCACGTCCATGACAGACTTGTTGCCACATGCTCATTACCGAACAGCTGCACTTATTATCCACATTAAATTATGTATACAATGTAACAAGCATAATTGCATAAAAAACATTAAACCAAATAAAACTGGAAATATAGTTTTGGGGGGATTCACAGTAATAAAGGGAAGTTTTGCCTTCTACTCTGACTATATGGATTTTCCATTGTGCAAGAAAAGAATGGCCACAGTTTGACACTTCTCCTTACCTCAATGAAAAACTAATCAGTTGCAGGTGCCTGCACTCTTTGTCAACAGTATACACTTGTGCCATTGACGCACCTACTGCTAATTAATAGAGAGGACAGACGTGAAGTGCCATGGTCCTCACTGTTTTAAGTGTATCTCATGCTGTCACCAGAAATTTGTTTTGTAGCGGGGCTAGACTCTGACTGCATGTTTCCTGACAAGGCTTCAGGTGCCTGGTTTCTAAGCACCAGCTGGTCACTTATTAGCTCTGGCATGCATTGGAAGTGCTATTGATGCACAGTTAATGGAGAAAAACATCCCCAACTCCTGAGCCCATTTTCTCAGTCAATAGCCAGACCTGGCAGAGAGTTTCAACTACAGGTTACATCAGTTAAGCCTTGAAACTTATGTGGAAAATATTGGAATCTGGAATATCTGAAATAACAAATGTAGTGAGTTATGAAACAGATACATGGGGGTAGCTTATATCAACAAAATTGCCCATGAAAGTTCCAGTTATACACGTGAATATGAATATATAGTTTTATTCAGAAGGGATGCTGGAAGAAAAACTATCACTCAACCGGCTGATGGTTTGAGGCCTCCCAGCAATTTACAATCATCAGTAAACCCTTCATGTATGGCGACAAGCCTTTGGCGGTGACTAAAAGAACAATTTCACAGACAAGCAGCCAAGATGATATTTATCGATGGGGTAGCTGGTCTAACTATGAGACAGAGTGAGAGAGTTCATTAATTTGGGAAGCCCTAGATATCAAGCCACTGCTCTTGTATAATGAAAAGGAACCAGTTAAATTTGGGTAAACACCAGGGATTCTCCTCCTGCTGCCTCCCTCTGAAAGTATTCCAGGAGGGACAATTAGGAAGGAAAACTGAGGAAGAATGGAACTCTGTGGAGTAGGAGTGTTTGGGGATCTCTCAGCAGGACTTGGAAGAAAAACATTTGGCTTACACGCCACTGAATCCTAACCACAATATGCAACTACAGGCAAATAAGCAAGAAGCACAATAATCTAAACCAGCGGTCCCCAACCCCCGGGCCTCGGACCGGTACCGGTCCGTGAGTCGTTTGGTACCGGGCCGCGAGAGTTGAGGCTCAGGTGTGAAATGTATAGTTTTCAGGTTTTTATCGGTTTTTAGCGTTATTTTGTTATCGTTTTTATCGTTTACTCGGTTTTCCTGGGTCTTTTCACGTGTGTTATGAATAACTCTTCTTTTTTCGGTACCGGTACTAGTTTTATTTTGTTGTATTTATCCGCGACACCTTAAAGGCCGGTCCGTGAAAATATTGTCGGACATAAACCGGTCCGTGGCGCAAAAAAGGTTGGGGACCGCTGATCTAAACTAATGGACGGACTAATGGCTTTGTTTGTTGTTAGTATATACTGCAGTGTACATATGACAGAATTATACACTAAACTAAGATAATACAAAAAGGCCAAAATTTCATCTTTACAAAATATCATTCCACAAGATGTGCCTCAGGATAAACCAAGGATAAAGTGTTGAACATAAAATTGATAAACTGGACACAAGTCAGATCAAAGAACAATGTCCCATTCTGCTCGGAAAGCAATCTATTTGCCAAATTTGAATTAAAACATATTTCAGGAGGACTGAAGACTTGAACTAAGAAAAAATGCATTCTTGCAGATCTTAAAATGTTTTTCAAGTATCAACAATATACAAATTTATATAAATCTGCAAATAGGTTCCCCCTTTTTTGCTCTTCAAAGGGACACAGGGCTCAAAATATCAAGTAAACAAATAAGTCATGTGAGGATAATCATTTGTAGTGAGGGCATAGGTCACGCCGCAGACAGACCAAAAAAAAAAAATCAGACTGCTCCTTTAATTGCATTTAAAATACAATCTGATTTATCTTGGTGTGTGGTAGATGGGTAGATAGGTTTCCATAGGGATGTGGAATAGGCAACCCCAAGAGTGTTTTTGAATTTTCCTCATAACTAAATTTCCCACAATTAAGTTGCTTCCATCTTGTACCTTTACCACTTTATTTTAGGTTTCATTTCTCCTGCAATCAAATATAATTCCAGTTTGTAACAAGCTGCCCCTCTGGGGTTTTCACCTGTCATATTGGCTTTTGATTAGAATGACCACTTATTTTATTAGCCAGGCGTATACTTATATTCTAGTTGAAGTTACTGAAGAAGCTTTCACATTTCACCTCTGTAAAGCTGACCTCCATCTTCCTCTGCAACACACACTAACAGATCTGTGCCCTGCTGAGATGAAGGATGACTATGACAGTAGAGCAGTGGTCTCAGGTGTTTCCTATGCTCTACTGTTGTTAAAAAAATGCTGCAGAGATAAATAGCAGTGAAGAAAACCACAAATGCATGCATCTGTCAGAGAACTGCAAGTCAGTTTTTGTGCATACCCAAGAAAGATGACAAAGGATTAAAGAAAAACACAGAATCACAATAAGGTTGAAGACCTCTGTCATTCTCCATCACTTTTTCACACAAGCTGTCCTTTCTTCTCATTGTTAGTGAGCTAAATTCTCACACCTCTGATGTAACAGAACATGTAAATATACTTTTCCTTGGGAAAAAAATAGTAGATCTTTCAAAAAAAACACATTATTATTGTTATTAATCTTTTGCCACCATGTCATTCCCTCCTGTTATGTTTTTCTAGCCTCTCCTAGTTAACCTCCCCCCCCCCCCCATTACTCTCTCTTTCTTACAATTAGACCCTCGTTTTCCTGCTGTCTTGTCTTCCTGAACTCCCCGTCTCTCGCTCTCACCTCCCATTCTCTGTGTGATGACAGCAGTTTGCCAGTCGAACAGCTGTGCTCACCTGCCAAGCCGAAAACAAAGTGACAGTCTTGGCACCACGAGGTGGTGGGGAAGAGACCGGGTCTCTCACATTCTGCTTCCTCGTTATATAGAAGACCGAAACAAACATCCGTGTGTACTTAAAACTTTGTGTCTACGGATTACGTGTGTGGATTTTTAACTCCTCTCCCAAGCGTCTTTCTTCCATTTCTGCTGGTGGTGATCAGCGTTACTGTGCTCCTCTGCCATTTTTTTTGAATGCATACATAAGCACACATGTTTTGTGCACACAGCTGTATACAACAGTTGTATGCTATGTAGCATTTGTGGTAAAGTAAGCAATTGTGCCACAATGCAACAGTTCCCATCCTCTGTTTAGCAATATCTGTTCCTTTAAACAGAAGAAGAAGAACTTTTTCTCAAATGCTGCCAAAAAGTCATCTGCACTGGCCCACTGCAAACTAGACGAGGCCTCCCACTGTTTCCGTCACACTGGCCGTCGTTTGATCTCGCCGGACCCACTTTGGTAGTGACAGGCGTATTTCAATAATGCAGGTGGTGCAGAGTGTGGAGCTGTTGCAGGGGATTGTGAACTGCGCTACAGTGGTGATGGTGTGGTACTGCATATGCATAATTGTGTGAAGAATTTTTCTCAGAAGTTACAACTTTGGTTTCCTAAAGGGAAAAAAATTGACAAAGGAGAGAGCGAGCCCTCTTTAATTAATTAAATCAACCGCATGGAAGGGGCAATAAAACTACTGCCAATTTCTATTTAAGCGTCATGCTTAAAAATATATCCTCGTCGTCTCTTTTCGAATGGTTTTAAGGATGAGCTTTCCTCCTCTCTATTAGATTTAGTTTTATTTTTTCAATTTAAAAAAAAAAAACTCACCCATTTTCTCCTAATTGGCAGATCTACAGTGATGCAACACAGCCTGACCTCACCACCTGAATAGAATACAGCTATTAATCGTTGTAGCACCAAATCAGAGTCAGTCAAAAAAAAAAAAAAAAAAAAACTTTTATTATAAAGGTGGGGAGCATCATAATGCAAGCTTTTTTTTTAATGAATAGTGGGTACTTGAAAAACACACACTCCTGTAGCATCTTGTGTTTGAGTTTCAAAGTACCTCCTCCTCTGAGTGAGTTTTACTGGCGGTCTATTCTGTCTGGCACAATTCATAACCTGCCAGTTAAAATTTGATTAGGGGAAGTCTGGGAAAGATGAAACCCTGCTGTGTGTTCTCTTGGTTCTGGAAAATAAACTGGCAATCAAATTATGCCGGCAGATATTTGTGAACTACTTACTCTAATATGTCTAGAAAGACATTCATTTGAATTATTCAAAGCATTTTGAATAACTTCAGTAATAAAGCCTGGGAAAATAGCTCCTACACTCTGACACATCTAAGACTCTCTCTTTTTTTTTTTGCTACTGAGAGCTGAATATTGTATTAGCTAAGGCGACAGGTAGCGCATTTATTTTTATTAAAACTTGGGATATGGCTTCAGAAATGAATTGTCGCCCAAAAAAATTCTTCCCATGGGATACCTCTACAGTGCGTTCAACCGCTTCTGAGCTGTTGGGCATCAAAGACGTAATTCAAATTTTGATAAACTGTCATCTCATGTTCACATTTACACTTCTTGTTGTGTGAAAGAACAAAGCTATCATAATTAAAATGAAAATAACAATGGCACGTGTGTTGTTATCCCACAAATGAGACAGGTGAGTTGTCACATGTCAGATGTCAAAGTCTTACAATTAAATGAGTCAACCAAAGCAACTAAAAACATATTGTACTGCAAATGTTTGTAAAAATCTAATTTGAAATTAAACATAATTAACAGGTTAGGTGATCTCATTGTCAGCCGACATCATCTGATGGCTTAGCTGATACCCTTCTAAGCATCCTACTGGCAAATTGATGTGCATCTGCAAGCCACTTTGCAACCCACCTACCTAGTTTCTCTTCATCCTGTTTTATCTGACTTAATTAATAACATGCTTTTTTCCAATAAGAGTACATTTATGCTTCTGTCTTACGTCTACGCTGTAGGCACATCATAACCTTTTCTAATACCTTATGCCATCACCTGACTTGTAGCTTCCTAGAAACTCCATATCTTATCCACACCAGTGTTGCCAACTTAGCGACTTTGTTGCTATATTTAGCGAGTTTTCAGACCCCCTTAGCGACTTTTTTTCTAAAAAGCGACTGGCGACAAATCTGGCGACTTTTTCTGGTGTTATTGGAGACTTATTTATGACGTCTTTTTGACGTGAAGCACGTATCGCTTTTACTCTCAACAAGCAGCGGGTGCTGCCGTGGGTACCTCGCCCGTGCCAAAGCGCTCACAGGCGGAGGATAGTCCTCCCCCAGCTGCTATCAGGGCAGGAGATGTTCACACCTGTGCGTCCAAACTGCAAATGAATCGCGCATGAGCGAAGCCGCTGCTCCCGCACTGACTGTAACGCAGTCAGTTCTTCTTTTACTGTTATGCTGTTTTGTGGATCAGGGGTCCGTTCTTCGTACCTCGCTAAGTAAGTTAGCTGGATTTGATTGTTGACGATTTCACGTGATCTTGGATCGTTCGGTTCTCCGAAGCTCATCCGGGACTTGCTGTCATAGCAACAGATCCGTAAGCGTAAACCTGCTTGGGAGCAGGCTTACTTTATGTAAACAGGATTAGATCGCGGCCACTCAGGTATGTCCGCTTCATTTATACGAAAGCAACAGCGATATTTTTCCACTGTTTTTCCATAAATAAATATTATCAGTGTAACTAAAGATAATGCAGTATTTGATTCTTTTATTGATTTCATACAGATACATACAGGTCATTTCCTAAAAAAAGGGAAATGTACTATTAATCATTCTATTTCATATATTTGATTATTTCAGATGTAATTCATATTTTAGAGTTGTAATAGTAAATTACTTCGTGTAATCAAGATGAGAGACCACGGCTATAAAAGCGAAGGTGGATTTGGGAAGTCTGTCGCAGCCATGTCCTGTCCGTTTGTACGCGAGCAACCCATTGCGGAAGGTGCAAGATTGATAAGGAGAGTTTTCAGAATTCAGCGTATATTGCGGGATAGACAGGATCCTTTAGCTCAGCGCGACAGTGTGCTCATAGAGAGATATCGATTTTCCTGTGAGGGTATTATTTACTTAACCAACTTGTTGACGAGGGGGTGCAGGACCACCACCTGTCTTTTTTTGCTCTGCCCTTTTCTTGGTTGCTGTTATAAACAAACAAACAGATTATTTCAGGGTCTCTTTTCAAGAGACTAAAAGCAATATAAGTGATAAATATTACCATTCTGTAGAATATTCTTATATTTCACTTTTACTTGTTCCCATGTTCTAGTGGGTCCTGTTGTGGCTCTAATGTGAAAGAGGATATAATGTAATATAATATAATAAATTTACCCTACCGCCTACTGGTGTTGGCCAGAGGGGCCGATGGCGCGATATGGCAGCCTCGCTTCTGTCAGTCTGCCCCAGGGCAGCTGTGGCTACAACCGTAGCTTGCCTCCACCAGTGTGTGAATGTGAGAGTGAATGAATAGTGGAATTGTAAAGCGCTTTGGGTGCCTTGAAAAGCGCTATATAAATCCAATCCATTATTATTATTATTATTATTATTAAATTACTTACGAGTTTAATTTGTCAGCAACTTTCTGCCAGCCCTCTCTCCTTGCTTTTGCAGCCTTTGCAGTGTTCCCTTGCGTTTTAATTAAACTCTGAAACTCCTGAAATCCCTCAATCAAGAGTTCTTGCTCTGCTGCCTAAAAATACTGAGCGCGCGCCTTCGACATTTTCGCCGACCAATCAAAGGGTTGCCGATCAATGTTTCTACTATCGATGCGTAGCCCCTTTTAAGCCACCCAGTGATCTCACATTACTTCATCCAGCTATACTAATCGTCAACAACAGGTGTGTTCGGGGAACCGGAATAGCGAGCTCAAAGTAGGCGCGATGATTTGATCTTGGATGTGTCATTTGATCTTGGATGTAGTAAGCGAGGTACGAAGAACGGACCCCAGGTTTAAAACTACTTATAAACACACACACACACACACAAAGTAACTCCACCAGAGTGCCTATTTCGGGTCACTTTTGCCGGTCCAAGCCCGGATAAAGGAGCAGGGTTGGAATTGTGACATTACAAAAAACAATAATTGCTAAAATAAATTTAATTCGTAGTTCTAAATAAACTCTAACTGCATTTAGGACGTTTTTTACTCACTCTATGTCTCTTCCACGATGTTATTTCTCTCTCAAACAATGTAGGTTACAATTATATTAGCATGACCAATTATGCAAATCAGGCGATGACGTCATTTAGCGATTTCTAGCGACTTTTAGGACAGCCAATAGCGATTTTCCTTACTGAGGAGTTGGCAACACTGATCCACACAGTCTGCACAGATAGAAATGCCGGCAATGGTGTCAGCTGCTTGTGTACATTGTAGGCTGTATGTAGATGAAGTTTTTGCTGTGTGTGCTATTGCTATTTATGGAAGACTTCCGGTAGTTAGGATTAATTTAGACAGTCAATATTACATTAATCTGCTTTAACTATGGTTAAAGCTTCCCCAACTTTACATGAAGGTAAATAAAACATAAGCCAAGCAACTGAACATAAGCATACTGAAACAAACACCGAGCAACTCTGTATGCCAGGACATACAGAACTACAGTATGTGGCAGACAAGCAGATGGATGGCTTAGCATCTTTCCTGTATTCATGTATGTATTTAATAAAATAAGAAGCAAATACATACTTTGAATACAACACAACAATAAGGATTTAGTACTCCTGTCCCCGGATAAATTAATTGAGTTTTTCAATATAAAAACAGCTCGTGGCAACTTTTAAAACTGTGCTCTGTCTCTGCTTTTATGTTCCTTAACTTTAACATCACTGCTCCGGATTAACTATTTAATGCAAAACTTCAGCTTCAAGTTTATTACTGCAGACAAAAATGCTCATCAGCCATCACAATTGACAGGTTACTGTAATGTGTGAACTGTAGAAAGATATGTTTTCCTGTCATTGGTTGGCTGTATGGTACAAATTAATAAGAAGTACAATCCACTAAGAAAAACAAACCAGACCCCAGACCTTGAGCACAATTTGGATCAATATTTGCATAGCTTTCCTTCTATTTATATAGAGCAGAAATTAACGCTGAATATCTGCCTCACCCTATCCCTGTATCCTCTTCTGTCACACCAAACCTCTGTATGTCATTACCCACTACATCCATGAACCTCCTATGAGGTCTTACTCTTTTTCTCCTTCTGACATCCTTTGTCCAGTGTATCCAGGACTGCTCCAAAGCTTCTCAGCCTTGACTCTTGTTTGCCAAACAGCTCAAGCTGAGTTTTCCCTCTGATGTACTCATTTCTAATCATGTCCAGTCTGGTCACTTGCTTTTATTTTTTGCTGCTATCCTTCTGTCCATTGCTTTAGATGGTAGACCTGAGTACTTGTACTCCCTGCATTTATGCCATGCTCAAAACATGAAATGGACACGCGTGGAAAAGTTGCATTAATGCATGGAGAAATTGCTTTACCAGCAGAGGGGAAATAATATATTTAAAGCCATGAAGTCAGTAGTGAGCAAAAGACATGAAGTACATTCCAGGGTCTTTAATCACCGTAAATTAAGCTAGCTTGCTAATGTGTATATACTTGTAAATGTGTTAATAATGTCTGTTTAAACACTTTCCTGTGATCATTTTAGTGTTCGCTTGAAACAAAAAAAATCTCCCTCTGCTGTTATTGCAACTTACCTCAACTTCTGCCTGTGTGTACATTTCACAATTTGGAAAGGCAAAGCGTGAAATGGACACGGTGGACCAACGTGTCTATTACACGCTTTGCCGTGATATCAGGTTGCCTCATTTGTCAACTCATTCATCGCCATTGCAAACTAAAAGATGGAGTCCCACCACCACTTTGAAGCCAGCTGTCACTCTAACTGCACACCTCACCCCTGTCTGATGCATGTACTGCACCACCATATGTATGCATATATGTGGAAAATCAAGCTGTTTTTGTTACATCTGTGTGCTATGTTACAAATGTTTTCTTCACCCTGTGCATACTTGTTTCAGATCATTTCCGTTTCCTATATCATATTTTTCTTTAATTGTTTAATTTCTTGTTTTCTAGAATATTTTAGAAGTGCATAAATCAATGATGTATGTATGTTTGTAACCAGAGCTGAAACTGACTGATATACAAGTAAATATTGTTACATGGATAGATTCACTACATTTATAGCAAGTGCCTTTCTTTTTTATAGCACAATGTTTTTTCCAAAAAAAAAAAAAAAACAGAAAACAGTGACAAAAATGACTAAAATAAGAGAAATGTTACAACTTCATCAGACTGTACCCTCTTCTAACCTCCATTCCACTCTAACAGTCAATCTAGGTTTCTAATAAAGACCTTTCCTGATACAAAACATGCTAATCTCAGACCTTGTGTACTGGTAACTACCTTTGTGATTCATTTATAACAAGACTGTCAGCTCTGTGGAATACACTACGAGCCTGACAATGCCTCAACCTTTCCAATTCAAGGTCATGGTTTAATTTCCCTTTCCACGGCCCCATGAGCATTCTAGTATTTGCTTCATGGCTCCATTTTAAAAGGCTGCAAAGATTTTTTTTTTTTTTTTAAGGGAGCAGAAACGCATCTATACGAGGTGTGTAATGAGCACATGTCATCTGGAGATTTCTACAGTCTGGATCACTGGTTCAACCTTCTCTGGTACACTCTGATCAAAACCATTAAATCTACAGCCATAAGAAATTATGAACTTCTTGCAAATGTCACACACAAACAAAATATTGACTGGTTGGAAATGTCACATAAGAGCAGTAGACAAGAGAGGTGGCAAAGTGGAAAAAAGTTGCTGTTAATTTTTATGTCTTTTACGAAACAGCACTATTTCTATAGAAGATAAGCATTCACTAAAAAAAGGGGAAAAACACAGAAGGTTTAACAAATGCAATTTTACCATGGTGTATGGATAAATTGGCTGAGTAACAGAGAATATAATCCTTTAGGTAGTACAGCTGGGGTTATTAATCTGATGTAGGTGATTCCAAGTAAAGCTAAACCCTTAAGAGCTCAGCCTTAATACTCCTAAGGGTTAAGGTCAGTTACTGCCTGGAAATTCAAACAGTAGAAGTGTAGGAGGATCTATCTTTGATCCCACAGTTCACAAATGTCAGATTTACAAGCAAGGAAAAACACTTTGATGAAAAATATTACAATAACAAGAGCAAGTGAAGGAGACTTGACCCAAATAGGGAGTGAAGAGGTCACTCAGATCAGAGAGCTGAAGGTCAGATAAAAGAAGGTGGATCCTAAACAGGGTCAGGGAATATTTGTAAGCTATACAGCAATTAATGCTGAAGTACCCTTGAGAAAAGTCAGTTCCTAAGTATGCTTGTACTGTATAGACCCAAGTGAAGAATTTAAGCAGGGCACTGCTAAACAACAACTTTCCTCAGCCTGAGATAAACAGGGAGGTGAACAAAGGATAAACATATGGATGTGAGAGTTGTCTTTGCCAACCTGTCCTGGGTGGACAATGCATTTCACCCATTGTTAGCTGAGACCCTAAAAAGGTGGATGTATTCAAATTTAAAGCCTAGTCCACTCCAGTCATTTAGTACTTTAGAGTGCGCATGAGTTTCACTACACAGTTGCTGTTGCAGTACAGACAGAGCCAGCCTCCCACAAGATTCTGGTAATTGAGCAGTCCAACTGTCGCACAGCAGTTTTCATAACCAGCAAAAGAAATACCCATGCATGTACATGCAGGCGCATTACAATAATCTTATTCTGTAAAATGTTCCCTAAACTGTTTCTGTGTTATCTCACAGAAGTGAGACATATACTGCAGACTGTTTGTGTCCCAATACAAAAACATCTGCATGCAAAAATCCCTAAGGATTAAAATGACATTAAATCTAAAGTGTGTTTGCATTTTAATTAGCAAACCACTGCTTTAAGGCCTGAAAATACATTTAATATATTAACCAGTGGCGGCTAGTAGTGATATTGGGTGGGTGGGCTAACAAATGCATTATAGAGTTCACACTACTAGCAGCAGCATCACATCCTTGATACCGCATTACAGCCACAAGACCTTGTCAAAGCAACACTAACAAAACCATATAGAGGAATACTCAGAATGCCAGTCACACACACTCTCACACGCCTTTTGACTAGTTGTTTTTATACACATTAACACATGCCTTTTTTTGTTTTTACTAAAACAAAATATGCAAGAAGGAAGAATGACAGCTGAATGATGAGAATGCCAGAAAAATCTATTCAAGTTCTGTTGATGCAGCCACGGATGTACTTAAAAATGTAAAATCTGCCAATAGACTACAATTGCAATATTACTACTATACAACATACTGACTCAAACGACACTTCACCAATATGTATGTTGGTATCCACAGACAAAAATATTGATCTTTAAAGAAGAGTAACAGGTAACAGGAAAGAAGCATGTTACCTATTTTAAGGGGAGAGGGTGGTGAGCTTACCTTATTTGAAGAGAAGATCACATCGTTGAGTTTTCTGGGATGCAAACATGTTAATCACCCTGTCATTGAAGTCAAATGACACCAAGTGTTGTGCTTTCTCAAAGCGTGCCTTTGACTGCTCCATCAATATTTCATAGCACTGTGCTGCTACTGACGTTGTCAGCCCGCCGCATCCTGCGGCCTTCAGCTGCATCTGCCTCTGGTTATGAAGGTCACCTCTTCAGTTCACCGATGGAGTAGGAAAACTTCTCCTGTCTGGTTCTGAAAGGATCCGTGGTTCGTTTTTGAAGAATGTTGTATAAAATATCAACAAGCATCCACAATCCGTGATAGTGAATGCCTGTTTTTTGTTGTTTGTTTTTTTACTAGCTAGTTGGGTCTCTGTATAGCAATGCGGTGTCCTTCATACAGGCAATGTTAATTTTAGCAAACATTGATAGCTTTACACAATTTCCAGTGTGACTTAGTCAGATAAATGCTTCAAATCCACAATTCCTTGTTGAATCCAAGTTGTGTGTCCTCCAAAAAGCAGGCCAGGGAAACAGTAATGTGAATTCCTGCTTAACATGCAATTAGCCAGTCCTTTCGTTGAAACCACGTAACACAAAATTTATAATTCTGTTGTTTGTCCCGTTGTTTTATCTGAACATCGTTTGGATGATGTGGTCCCATTCTCTTCACTTACACTTTTTCCTCCAAAGACATAGAAGGAAATGGACGACTACATAAATAATCCACTTCGTTCTTGCTAATGCTCACCGGTGCCGCCATATTGATTTCGCCTTCGAGACTCCCACAGAAGACTCCTTCGCCAAAGTTCCCGCCTCTGGGCTGAACGAGCCCAAACGGTCACCAAATCAAAGGGGCGTGACCTGACTGACACCTGTCACTCACTGCTCTATGAAGATGAATGGTAGATGATGCTGCGGAGCATGGGCTGTAAAAATTTAGCTCATGTAGCTAAATCCTGTGTTTGTCTTTTTTTTCTTTGGACTACTTGGCATTGTTGCTGCACTTCGTTACACCAGCGTTTAAGCAATCTGTTCTAAGATGATTTTAGATATATATACAAATTTATATATATATTTTTTATTTTTTTTATTTTTTTTTATTTTTTTTTTTGTGTCCCGTTTGGATCTTTAGCCATCAGAATTGTTGTCTTAAGGCCAAGAAAGATGCCAAGCGGATTTATTTTACCAAGTGGATCATCATGGCCTTGCCATATTGGTCCATTTGATTGACCTTTATTATAATTATGTATTTATTTTATTTTCGGTTGCTACAAACGGGACAGACGTGACTGGGGGATAGGACAGGGAGAAAGAATGAAAGAAAGAGAGGGAGAGAAAGAAAACCAAAGGGGAGAAGAGATGGTGAGAAGGGGGGAAGAAAGGAAAAAACAAACAAACAAACAAACCAAACGCCTGGATCACCTGTATGGAGAAAAAAAACAGAAGAGAAAGCAAACAACAAAGAGCAACATAATAAAAACAGCACCATCACAATAAACTAGCTAGCAGTAGATAACAGTAGATACTAAATAATAAACGATATTGTGCAGCACGCAAGATAGACAGCGCACAATGTGCTTTGAGGCAGCAGCCAAGAAAGGTGTAGTCCGCGTCTGTGAACACCCGTGTGTACACCTGTGTGCATACCTGTGTGGATCAGCATGCTTGTATTCCAAAGGTTTCTCCATGTAACGATCTGCTAGGGAGTGTGGGGAGCCATAGCCCCGTCCACCAGGGTATGAAGCAGGTATGGAGGAGATCCAGGCCCCAGATATCCAGAGGCCCCAGAGTACAAGGACCCGAGGAGGACCACCAAAGGGGGGGGGAACCGTGCCACCCTCCTGGGAAGAGCTGAGTAGAGCCCCAAACGAGAGGTCACCCCGCAGCTACGGAGCAGAGGCCAGAGGGGGTTGCAGTGGCGTGCCCGCGGGCTCCGCCGGCAGCCAGCTGTGCCAGAGAGGACCGAGCTTCAGGCCCAGAGGCCAGAGGCCTGAGGGCATCCCACCCCCCGGAAGGAGCCCAGCCGGGCCACATATTTATTTTTTATTAAAAAGGATAGGGAGGGCTTAGCCCCGTCAGCCCATTCATACCAGCCGTCCCTGATATTAACAATGAATTTTGCAAAATTACCACATGAGAAGCTATTGAATCCAGCATCAGAGCCCTCTTTGCCATAAGTGCACTGGGCAGTTCATTAGATCCATCTCACTAGCACTAGGCAGGACCACATTTTCTTGTAAAAAAATAAAAATAAAAACAGCACAAATATCAAAATAAAATCTAAAAATAATCGGCCTAGTGAGAAGGCTGCAATGTGTGCGTGAGCCACCTGTTGAGAATTAATTTGTTAAGCTGATCTTTCACAGGCCAAGAAAAGATGGTTTTGACTTGTCACGGAGAAATCGCAGTACTAATATCATTAATGAAGGGCTCTGTTCTCTTCAAATGTTCCAGTGAGGCTCGACATTGTGACAGTGCCCCAGCATTCACGGCCATTCATTTTATTATTTACACCTAGCACGACCCAAATGTCTTCTGTCTGGAAAACCGAATGAATATCCTGTGATTAATATTTCAGTGCTGATGCATTTATTATTTTTATAATTTATTTTGCTGACAAGCCAGGAATGTGGTTTAGTCAAAGATTTTCTATCAGAAGACTCGTTCCTTTTAATAACTCCTTAGCTCCTAACAGAGCTAAAAATTATACCTCAACCACTCACATATTTTTGCCAACTAGCAAAAACTGCTTATTTCTAATAACCTTTTGTATGCTGCCTTTGCTGCTTCTTCCTCTCCACTGCAGAGGTGTAAATGATCTTACACCTGTTCCAAAAATATTTCCTTCACACTCTTAGAAGACAGAGGGAGAAGAATATAAGGACAGCCACTGGCATGAAAGAGAAATGAGGATCCTGAAAGAATTGCAAAAGGGGGGTGTTAGGTTGGGTGGGTCGGGGGGACACCAGGAGGAGCTAGATTACCAATCAGAAGTCAGATTGCAGAAGATTGTTTGCACCCTTAGGCGGATCAACGGCTTTTGTATCTCTGAAAGAAGGAAAAAAAATATTTTCACTGCAATTACTCCAAATAGCTGAATGCTATACACAAGCCACTGATGGGCTGTGTGTGCCAGCACAGAACTGTCCTAGCCACAGGCACATAGTCTGCATTCGATTAAACAGAGCAAGCCGAGTTAATCAGTCACCTCCACTTGCCCTTTTAAGGTCTCACATAAAAACATGCGCACACTTAGGAAGGGTGAAAGAAGAAACACCTATCAGAGGTGCCATTACTGACTCCTTTTTGGAAGAGCATCAAGTCTTTGATAGATCACCCAATCCCCCGCGTTTTTGCCCTACCATCATGTATTCATGGCAGGTTCTGATCACAGTCTGTGCTGGTACCATGCTGAACAGCTCTTTAGCATCAGGACTGCATCTTTGTAAGAATGAACTGAGATGATTAGTTTTCAAGCCTCTCTCACAGTAAATTTAACATGTAGATAAAGGTACTTTCATGGCAATAGCACCGCTACCAGGTAAATAAAGAATGTGACAGTGTGTTTTGGCATCACAATGAATGGCACAGGTCACAAGATGTCCACTAGATTCTTCTTTCTTGTGCCGTAGAACTATTAAAAGTTCTTAATGAGTGAATCACTGTGGTATTGAATTGATGGATGTTATTGACAGTAATCATGGTCAATTCACAAACATTACTACAACCCATTTATTAAAAGAAGCGAAATTAGAAGTGAAACAGAATGCGTGTGTTGGTTAATGCTAGTAATTCATTCGATCCCAATCCCATGATAACAGAGCAAAATAGAGATTTCTTGTTTTGTTTTTTAAATGTATTCACATTTTGAATTGAATGCTGGCAACATGTTTGTAAAACTTGAAGCAGGGCCCGTTTACCACTGTGTTGCATAACCTTCAAATCTTTCTAAAAGTGAAATGTTCAGGGTCTCCTTTGCCTTTTATACACAGCGTCAAATGTTTCAAGTAGCTGACAGCGAGCTGGACTGCATCAAGCAAGTTTAGAGAGTTTACTTCTTCTACCATAAAATGCTGTAATATTTTGAGAATGTGGTTTGTCTCTTTTTTGACCATCTTTTTCCTTTTTTTAACTTTGGGATGAGATCGGTGTTAATAAACCACCTCTGTGTACCACCTTTCTTTAGAAATGTGGAATTATATGTTAGTCTGTAGTATTCAGTGTTTGTTTTTATGTCTTGTCTATAATGCCGTAGAAAACTCTTGAGCCATTTCTTTAAATCACACTTACAATGAGGCACGCTTGTTTTAAAGTGGGCTTGAGCAGCAGTTTTTCAGGCATTCTGAAGGTCTTTTCATCAATTCTCAGTCTGGTCCTTGTACCTGGAATTTTTATTTTTTTGTTTAATTTACTTAAACCTGACCTGTGACTCATTCAAACATAAAAAATACACTTAACTCAAGGGATGAACTAATCTTGTCTTCACACATAAAAGACAACTTATCAAGGAACTGGTTTTAAACCAGTTTTATTTTTAGGCACTTTGTTACTAGCAGCCTAACACAGAAACTAAACCCGTTTCTTTAGCTGAATCTATAAAACATGATTCTTAGAAAATAAAACACACTTTGACAGGCATAAAATAGGATTTTTGTACCAAAGAGGTGATTCCCGAAGAACTATCAGCTTAAAACTTGGCATGTCTTGGCATGGTGTGCGGTTTATCCTTAAAACATTCAAGAAGACATGTCAACCCTTAAAATAAACTATCTACAGCAGATGAACAGTATCTGAAAGTCATATCCTTAAGAAAGAGGGGGAAAAGACTGAGAGCTATCTACTGTTAACTGAAGCCTCATCAGAAATGATCTCAGTGGAAGGACAGCTGTCAAAAAGCAAATCTTAAGGAAGGGAAACAAGGAGAAAAGAATGAACAGGAACAGGACTGAAAATCAATGGCAACAGGTATCATGGAGAGATGAATCCAAATTTGAACTGTCTGATTCTTCAATATGTACAGAGGAGGTCAGGAGGGAGATACAACAGTGTCTACAGTCATCAGTCAGGAAAAACATGGTGGAGGGTCTGTAATGATTTGGGGCTGCTTTTGTGAACGCAAAAAAGAACAGTTTGGTTTTGATCCAACATGTAATACCATCTGGAAGCATTGTTAACAGAGAACAGAACAAAAGGCACCTAACATCCAAAGAAGAGCTTTGAATGTCCAAAAGGAGAACTGGAGTAATAATAATAATAATAATAATAATAATAATAATAATAATAATAATAATAAGGCATTACTTGCATTAAACATTCAAAAGTCAAATATACAAACATGTAAAGCTCCAGCTTCCCAAAGTTATCTTCCAAATGGTTTTTATCAACGCCACAGTCTAAACCTCAGATTTATTTGACAGGGAGAAGCAAAGTTTTCTGCTTGATAAGGGTTTTTTTAATCAGTTCAAGTAAATTCATTTTTCTTGATAGACTGAATTCAGAAGTAAAAGAGAGGCTTTTAATCACTCAGCAAGGTCATAACTGTTTTCACTGCTACCACCTGAGCCATCACAGAAGCACTCAAGAGCTCAAGCACTGCCTCATGAATCACATTAAGGTTTTTGCATTTCCTCCGAGCAAAGATTATGGTATCAGACAGAAAAGAGTCAACAAACAAGGAGTGGGAGGAAGAAGAAAAGATGTGGAAGAAGAGGAGAAAGAGGATGTGGTAGATGATGAGGAAATAGCATGTAAGCAACGGCTGATCCATTGTGGCAGACAGCTCTAAGATCATGTACAGGGCTACATCAATCACCACTGTAATCAGGATCCACTGCTACTGCATACTAACTAATACAGCCTGATAGCTAACTGAGATTCTATATGAAGAGCGGTTTTACAAACAGATGCTTACACGGACATAAAGAGCATTAAGACATTTTGCAGCATGGAGATAAATAAAGCACATCTTACCTTAAAATAAACACAGGTGGTTAAGGTATAAGCAGCATACTGACCATCTCACAGTCTGCCTGCTAATGAGATAAAACATATTATACCCTCCTCACAATACTAAGGGATAGCAGAGGGGAGCTCTGCATCTTAACAACACAGGCCTGGTTCAGCTGAAAACATAATTCTTTCCCAGTGAGGGGAGCGTGTTTGAGGCAAATTAGGTTAGATACACACACCCACCCACACTGCAGTCATTGTGTACCTCTAGGAGGTCCAGCAAAAGCAAAGTGGTGGTGAAAACCAGTGGAAAAACCCCCCAAAACAAAACAAGGTTGAAGTCTCCCAGCGCCATTATGCATGTATGCGCTTGTGTATGTGAGATGGTGTCTTCTTCCAAATGATAGGAAAGCTGGGTGCAGAACACAGAAAGACTTGTAAGTTGAAATAGTTGCCTTCGGGCACTTTCAGGATCCATCAATCCAAAGTCACACTTATATCATACATTTATTCAGCCTTAAAGGGAAAGAGGGGGGAAAGAGACAAAGAAGTAGTTTAGAGGCTGGTATCAAATAAATGAATCTAAGATCGACGTGTAACAAAGTCCTAATGTTGGGATCTTTTTTGTAATTGCCGATGCCAGCATCTCCCATGCCCCTTTAAATTTTCAACAAATGACTTTCCAAACTTGAAAGCACCAGAAATTATGAAAGAAGTTCTAATCTGAAATGAAAGCTTGGGAGCTTTTAGAGCAAGCAGCATATCACAGGTTTTACCTCCATGTATTATTAAAGCTTACGTTAAACTGGCCACATGCTTTAATGAAAGGATGGAGCCATATCTGAAAAGAGAGCTAAATGAGACAGAGAGACTGCAGGGGAGGAAATAGACTGCTTTTGGTTATAATGATGAACTATTTTTTTTTTTTAAAGTGCATGGTTACGCCAAAAGGCAGCTTAAATATTATCATCAGACTGACCTGTCAGTCCCTGCATGCAAATAAGTACAGCACAACACTGGAAAGCAAGCAGAACCGCAGTATTTACGTGGCCACTATACATCATCATAGCATGGCAGAAACACTAAACTACTTTCACAATGGGGAAACTACACCCTGTATATATACACTTATGAAGTCCCACTAAGACCCATTGTTAGCAGCATAATCTCAGCCATTTACAACATTGTCAAACACCTCACCAATATCTTAGACCCACTTGTGGGAACACATTGCATCACATCAAAAACCAAGTGAACCAACAAGATCTGCAAACTTAGATGACATCAAAGGACATTAGCTGCTGTCAGCGTAACTTTTCACCTGTGTATCTATAATTGAAGCAGTGGAGGCTCTCAGAAAATGACTACAGCGAGTTTTACCACTGAACATACTTGCACCCTGCTATACTTCTACTTCAACACCACATATTTCAAATGCAGAAAGGTTTTCTACAGACAAAATACGAATGCATTATGGGCTACCCAATGTGACCCATTATACCCAACCTTTACATGGAGGAACTGGAAAGTAGAGCTCTGGGCTCCTTCAAAGAGATAGCACCTAGTCACCTAGTGGTACAGATATGTGGATTACTCCGAGGTCAAAATAGAAGCCTTCACTGATCATATGAACTGAGTGGCTCCAAACATAAAGTTCATCAGCGAGGATACCAAGGACTACAGGTTACCACTGGACTGTGCAGCGCTCACTGAGAAGAATGTGAGTTTCCTGGAAGCCCACACACACAGACTGAAACACAAACTTGGACCCTCCAACACCGGACAGAAAACATTCCCTGTAAGGCAGAAGGAAGGAAAAGGAATGTAAAGACTGCTCTTAGAATATGTGGTTATCCCAGTGGGGCCTTCATCAAAACAGCGGAGATGCACAGGAAAGAAGGTCAGACACCAACTAGGGAGAAACAGAATGATAAACAGAACAACAATGTCATCCTGTATGTAGCAGGTTTGTCAGGGAAACTCAGGAAACTTTTCTTCAAGCACGACATCCCCGTGCACTTCAGACCCAGCCACACCCACAGACAAAAACTGGTTCATCCCAAGGACAAAACTCCCAAACGCAAGCAAAGCAGTGTATTCTTTGAAGATGAGCGAGGAGTGCTCGGACCTCTGCATTGGAGAAATCAAACAGCCACTCCACAAACACATGGCACAACACTGAAGAGCTGACTTATGATGCCGCCATCCACCTACAATGAGGCCTTGAGGTCCTTTTCCAGGTGCTTCGACCCCCACTCAAACCATGTCTCAGTCAACAGCAACTTCCAAAGAGGAAAACCCAAACATTGGGCTCAGTACCTGAGAATCTCCACCCTTTATTTTTATAACGAAAGAAGCCTCTTGGATGAGAGGTGAAATGTCTTTGTAAACTTAAAGATGTCCAGGTGACTTCATTTTTCAAGCTGTTAAGACTACCATGACCTGGATGACTGCAAAGCTACAGAGACAATGCAATGTGAGTATCAAAGCTGAATCTTGCCACAACTGATACTAAGAGTCATTCTTTACTGTCCCCCAAATGGGAGAATGTTTACTGACATTTTTTAATATCAAATAGCCTACGGTACAAAACAAACATAGATTATACTGACTAACATCTGGTGTCACAATAATATTATCAAAGCACTCTGTGTTCTTCCTCATGGAAGCTTCTGGGCTTTTTTTGTTTGCTTTTGAGGGGGGGGTTCCAAAGTTTGGTGAAAATGAGCTGACGTGACTGAAAAAGTGAAGATTTCTTTCTCTCTTGCTCATTATGTTCAGTCAGAGTCTTTATCCGAGACGCTAGAAGGACGCTGGTTTGGTGTGACACTCGTTGCTATGCTTACGTTAACGTAATGTGTTGTCAGCGTGATTCATTATTTCACTTCAGCTGCGTCCTGTCAGTTTCACACCTGTCTGTGAGGAGGAAAAAGGAAAAATTACTGTGATAGTAAATGACAGCAGTTTGAGGCCTAATGACTCTCACTTTCATCTGTAATAAGACCGGCGCAAATGAATTAGTTGAATAACGATGACAGATTTATTCCTTCGCTGCATTTTTCCTGTTTTCATTTAATCAGTTAATATCAACAGTTCATTAAATTTGTATTCTTAGATGTATTTATATTTTACATTTTATGCTAACAAGCACAGAAAGTTATTCAAATTGCCTTAAAGGTTAACGAATGATTTAAAGTCAGGTCATTAATTTAGCACTGATGTCACTTTCTCTGTGAGATGTTTTCCAGCTGCGTTACTTCCTGTTTTATTTTGGAGTTCCCTGTCATCTGTGTTTTGTTTTACTTTCTTTGAATGGATTCGCTTAATTAGACTCGCCTGTTCTTTGGTCCCCACCTGTTTTCCTCTCTTTCATTGCCCTCTGTGCATCTATGTGTGGATATATAGTCTCAGTTTTTATTTCTTTGTTGAAACATATTTTAATCTGTCCATGTGTGGTCCCTGTTGCCTTGTGCATCGCTTCATAAACCATTATTAAAGGAGTGCTTTGAGTTGCATCTTGCCTGCTTCTGATGCTGAATTTCGTCCTCTGAAGAGGTTCATGTACACATGCCTGAATTTAACATCAATACTCGGTGCCAGTAGAAGCCACAGATTTTCCATCTATTAGTTGTAAAAAAAAACCAACTTTTTGTACTTTATTTGCATAATAAAGACTATAATAAATGGCTGATGTACCCACCCTGACATCACTCATGGGTTTGTGGATTATCCTGTCTTTTTGGTTTTTAGAACATACATATTTTAAAGTAATTTAACTATATTTTGCAATAAAAAATGTTTGTCATATATGCTTAAAAAGTCCTGATGAGTTTATTTTTTTTGTTTGTTTTTTGTCTTTCCACACACAAAAGGACCAGAGCATTTTTTGCCACATACAGCAAAGACAATTTGTCACATTTTATTATTCCTTTATTAGTTTGTTGGAGCCTCATTATCCAGGATCACTGAGGGAAAAAGAGTATAAAAGTGCTTTAAGTGCAGTTTAAGTAATGGGAAGATTTTAGCTTGTATATGGTAATGTTCAACAGCACCAGGCAAATCTTCCTTTATTACGCCCAGTGAACATGTTTGAGAAATATGAACGGCTTCTCAATGACACAGCCAGTGAGCTCGCCAAGAACTTTTATGTTGAAGTTAATCTTGTGAAAGCAAAGCTTTCGATGCCGGATCCCTTATCGTTACTGCACCTCAAAGAAAACAAGAGTCCCTGCTGCAGAAACAATCAGAATCTGATGCCAATACATGCTGTGTATTCATGTAAGATGATTTTGATACACCGTGCTAAAAGAGAAAAAAAAAACCCATATATTTATATTAACATACATTTTACTGCACTAAACGCGAACAGTTCAATATGAAAACTATTTAAGGTTTGGGATTATTAGATATACTTTCAAGCTCAGATAAAGCAGAGGATACTTCAGAAAGAATGAGGCCAGTCATCTGTGAGGACACATGCGATGGGTCAGTGTAGGAGAGGAGAATTTGCTTTAAAGCTGAGGTATGTTTTGATAACCTTGATTTTATTTTTATTTTTTCTGTGGGATGGCTCAAGAATCAATTTGCTGTCTTCAAAGAAATGGTCAAGCAGGAGAGGAAAAAAGATGGATTTTGTGTGTTTCTCAAGAGCAGGGGAAAGTCTGAAGATGCTTAACTGTTTTTTTGCACACTGTGACCTGTCTTAGTCATTTCTGTGATTCATATACAGCGTTTCCCTCTGCTGCGTGCTCCATGAAAACAACACTAATGCCAGATGATGCTTCAGCTGTCTGACATAGTTTCCTATAGATTATATTCACATAGTGATCGGCCAGCTGTGGATGTGAGAAAGTGAGCATGGTTTGAGCTTCTCTTTCATGCCTCTCTGTCACTGTATCCCCAATTAATTAAGGTGCAAATGTTTAAACCTTCTGATTGGTCCACAGTAAGACTCGGCCATCTTTTGTAACCCCCTCACACCTAAAGCTATTGGGAAAATGAAATAAGCGAAGCTGCTCGAGTGGGAAAACTGTACGTTCATTCATTTACTTGACATGAGGCATTTGAAAGGGATAAAAGCCAAACTTATCCGCCACTATTTTAAAAAATAGCAAAACTTGAACATTTAAAGGTAAAGAGGAAAAGAGAACAAACACCTTCAACCGTGTTATGAGTGTTGAAGTTGCATAGTTTGTCCAGCAGAGGGCACTTTGCAATTTCCCTGTTGGTGACACGTGTTTGGAACACCACAAAAACAACAATAAGCTGATCGGAGCAGATACATTGTCAATAAGTAATCCACAACTTTTTGTGACTATAAAATGTTTTTAAACTGCAATGGCATGTTGACTTATCTATAGCAAAATAATTATACATAGCAAACTTTAGGGAAACCTACTTGTTTCATCTATATCGGCCTATATGTCGGATTTTCAAATCAACAAATATCGGTATTGGCCTAAAAAAGAAATTTCTAAACTTGTTCCATGTTTCGCTTTTACAACAAAGGGAGAGATGACTGTCAGTAGAGGTGAACCCAAACTCTAACCAGTAGATGTAACAGCTACTGTCATGGCCTCTTACAGGCAATGCAGGTCACTTCCAGCTGAAACTACTTGTGAATCTGTGTGAATAACAACTCCTGTGTGTAATAAATTCAGGAATGCACCTTTAATCCCGTGCATCAGACTGGGAGGGTCTCCTACAGTGGAGTTAAAATGAAGTGCAGGATCAAAGACCTGGCTGCAGCTCAGAGGCACCGGAGGAGGTTAGACCTTCAGCCTCCTCTCTTCTCCTCTCCTCTCCCATTTTTGCTGGAGTTGCAGAAGTGTCTTCTTTATGTGTGTGTGTATATATATATATATACATATATATATATATACATATATCAGTCGCTACTTTCTCTCTCTCTCCTTTTTAACGCCGTTGTGATCGCTTGTCTTTAATCTGCTTTGAGATGCCTTCATGCCTCCTGTCTCTCTCCCTCGTTCCCGCACTTTCTCTCTTGACGTAAAGTTCAAAGGAGGGGCCTCCCACTAAGTACCCCCCGTCACCTCTCTCATCCATTTCTCTGTGGCTTTTCCCCAGTTTCCTCAGTGGGGGGCATTTAGATTTTCCTTCTCAGCCTCTCTTTCTCTCCCTTCATCTCTCTCTCTCGCTCTCGATTATGTCTCTCATTCTCCATTTTCTCTCTGCTGCTTCTGCTTCTTTTACCTGTCGCTTTCCCATCTTAGGCTTAAACTATCCAAAGTCTTCAGTCACCCATTTAAAAAATGTGTTTTATTAAAAACTGGCAGTTACCCAAAACACAGCTTGATGCATCTGCTTTCATCTTATTCTTTAAGCAGATTTTTTAAATAGGGAATTTTACAACTTTAGAGTAGCTGTATTTTACTTACTCAATGAGCTGTAACTGTAAATCAGAGAGCTCACACACACATGCATGCCTGCATGTGAAGCCAGCTGGTTGGTTAAAAGGTAGGTCAACCTTTTGTCTCTTCCAATTTCCTCTTTAATTACACATTTTAAATGTCAGTGCAGCTGATCACAGGTCCCTGAGGTATCCGCTCTGGAGACAGCTTTTGAAAGTCTCACTCTTTTGGTGTCACAAATGCCAACCTAGTGTGCACAGAGGAGCCAAATGGAAAGAAAATGATGCATTTCCAAATGCAGCTGGCTTAAAGGGCAAGTATGCTACAACAGAGGTGCCTGCCAAATGGTCAGACTGTAGAAACATCTTTTCAAACACTTCAAGGTTTCTTTTCTCCTGCCTCATCCAAAAACCTTTTGGTGCAAACTAATCGCACAGTGACAAGAATGATTGCACTCTTGTTCATTCTTTACCTTTAAAAAAAAAATCTGCTTCTCTTCCTGTCCTTTGCTTCTTTCTTCATCTATTTCTGCATCAGACGCCTCTGTCTGACCACAGAGATACGCACACCGACAAATCAAGTCCTATCATTTCCCCCTTCCTTCAGTGTTTCCCCTCTAGTCTCCCTCCATTTCCCTTCACCCTTCACTACTCTCCACTTGCTTCCTCTAAAAGATCCATTCGAATCTGAGTTCATGTATGTGTGTTTCCGTGCACGAACATGGCAAAGTGTGAGCAACTCATGCAGAGGAAGCATCTACTTGAGAGGGGAAAGTGGCTAGAAGGCACTTTCTGATAATGAAGCGAGCCAAATGGTTGCGATGAGAAGGAGAAGGTCAAGAGTTTGGATGGGATGGTTAAACAGATCCACAATATGTTTACAGTGCTGGGAAAACATATTTGGCCTCTTCCTATTTGTCACACGTAATTGTTTCAAACGAATTTTAAAATTACACAAAAATAACCCGTAAATGCAGCTTTAAATTACATTTATTAAAGAAAAAAAAACATACTCAAACCTTCCTGGTCTTGTGGGTTGTGCAATTGACCACAAACAGTCGGGTTAAGGTCAGTCTGAAGTCCAGACTTCGGCCCAGCCACTACAAAATCTTCATTTTGTTTTTCGAGACGTTCAGAGGTGAACTTCCTGGTGTGTTTTGGATCATTTCCCTGTTGCAAAACCCAGGTGTTCTTGAGCTTTAAGGCAAAACTGATGGTTGGATGTGACAGCAAGCCATCCAGGTCCTGAAGCAGCCCCAGACCATCACACTGCAACCATAATGTTTAACTGTTGGTATGATGTCTCTTTCTTATTGATAAATCATGAACTTTGACCTTAACTGAGGCAATAGAGTCCTGCAGTTCTAGGTTGTTGTTATTGTTGTTCTCTCTCCCCAACTGGTCGCGGCAGATGGCCGCCCCTCCGTGACCCTGGTTCTGCTGGAGGTTTCTTCCTGTTAAAAATTAGTTTTTCCTCCCCACTGTCGCCAAAGCGCTTACTCATAGGAGCTCATATGATTGTCGGGTATTTCTCTGTATGTATTATTGTCGGGTGTGGCTTGCAATATAAAGCTCCTTGAGGCGGCTGTTGTTGTGATTTGGTGCTGTATAAATAAAATTGAACTGAGTTGACTTGAAGTTGTTCTGTGTTCTTTTGTGGCCTCCTGGATGAGCAGTTAATGCACTCTTGGAGTAATTTTGGTAGACCGGCCACTTCTGGGAAGATTCACCTCTATTCCAAGTTTTCATTATTTGTTGATAATGTCTCTCACTGTGGTTAACAAAGCCTTAGAAATATCTTTGTAACCCATTCCAGACAGATTGATATCAATTTCTTTAGATGGTGGCATGATGTGTTGCCTACTTCACTTTGTCATACAGGTTTTATTTGAGCCATTTCTTGATTCTGGCAGTAATCGGGGGTTAATCACGGCTGCGGAGGGATGCCAGAATGACACCATTTTTCCAGACTAATCCTGTGCCAACCTTGCTTAAAAAAGGACAATGGAAGATATGAACTACAGCTCACCTTCTGTTCCAGAGTAATGATGTTTGCATGTGTGGAGGATGACAGGAAGAGGCATGATTTTAAATATGACCTTGTAAATTCAGAACATGGAGAAAGAGAAAGTAAGCAGCAAAGTTTATTTATGCATTTGCGTAGATGGATCACTCTGCTGGTTAAGGAGATGATGATGATGATGATGACGAGGCACTTATGTGCAGCGGCACAGTTAGGGAGTACAGATTCCACTCCCTAAAGACTTCTCTCACTGCCAAACAAACTCACACATGCACAAACACACAGACCTAATCAAATACATAGAATGACACGAATCTATTCAAACACACACTCTGCACACTCGCAATTACGTTAATGCAAATGTCCTCACACACACACACACACGTACAGCTACGTATTGAAAACAATTAAATCTCAGTATATATGAGTGTCGGGACTCTTTAGGAAGCGGTATTCAGCAGCATCAGAACAAAAAGCAATAGCTATCGCCTGTGTAATGCAGACTGTGTGTTGATAATGTTCACCTTAACAGGATAGCCACCTTTCACAAATTTTACCCATTGGTCTGAAGTTGTGCTATTGTGAAGAGAGCCTTTCCTGTAATGCAGCACTGCTCCCTCATGGCTCTCAGTGGAACAGCAGCAGAGAAAAGGATCATGACCATCGGAGTCAGCCCTGTTGTTTGAACTCTTTTAAATATTAATGTTTTTCCTGCTTTTATCTTCAGAAATATAAAACAAGGGAGACTGTATAATGCTTGTAGATGAAGAATACATAATAGTTACAGCTGCACTGTAATATCAGATTAAACTTGCATATTGAAATAAAATATTTAAAAGCTCCTCCTGAGGTGTTAAAGAGGCTGCAGCTGTGCGAGGGATTTAGAAAATCTTGTGTTTCAAGAAAAAAGGGGAGGATTTTTTGGAGGATCAGTCGGACCATATGCCACATTGTTATATTCTGAATAGCTCTTTTATTTGTTGATTTGAGAAGTTTAAAAAGTGGGGCATAACAGCGCCAAGTCTGAGGTGAGCATCAAGAGTGAACATTTCACCTCAGGAGGTTTCAAGTAAACCACACCAGCGCCTGAATGTCATGAAAGAGGTAAATCGAATAATAAAAAAAGGGTTGGGGGGGCTTGACGGATTACTTGTGACCTTTTAAACACTGGGTTACAGTCTGCGGGCTTGTCAGGTCATTTATCTGTGCTGCACTGCTGACATCGCTGAGGACAGTGAGATGCAAGGACACTGACCTTAACCCTTTTTACAAGCTGCACAATGCCTTGAGGACCGATGACAAATGGCCAAAGCGACCCTGGAGAGCGCCACCTCAAAACGTGACGCAGAGCTCCTTGAATGGTCTGGCAGTGTAGACTTTTTCCCCTTCTCTTTTGAATTTTGTGAAACTGTAACTGTCAGATATTTATTTTCGTGTCTTCATTATGAAACATGAGGCTTTGTTGCACAAACTTCGTTAACACACCAGTGAGTGTAGCGACTGTGTTGACATTCACAGGTCGAGGTCTCGCGAGCGATCAACGGGAGAAGCTGCTAATTGAGCAGAATCTCACCTTTGCGGTAGAAGCGGAATCAAAAGAAGAAAGGTAGCAGATGAAATACATATATCTGAAAATAAAATCGAGCATGATTCTGGCGAAAGCACAAGACTTATGAGGAATGAATTTATATGCTTGATGTCTGAGCAGGTGAAGAACAAGAAGGTGAAATATGGCGACGACCCTGCTGCATGTTGCCTCCTTTCAGACAGAAAATTGCTGATTATTCACTGACCTTTGATTAAATTTTACTGTAGCCCATCAAACCTCTGCAACAGTGGACCAACACATGCTAACAAGGTCCTTCACATAACAATAATATATGGCGTGCTAAAGGGAAGTTCTGAGCCTGTGAGAGGAGCTGCATAAGCTCTGGTGGTGGTGTAGGCGACTCCACCAAACTCCCTGTCACGGTAAAACCTTTCTGCAGTGACTGGCTAACAATTAAGTGTCTAAGATTTCAAGCATGATGACACCGCCAGTAGCATCCTTGAGCTGTTGAAGGTCAAGGCTTCCATCCTCATGACTTCGACGTGATAACTGAAAGCCAGTTTACACACATTAACCTGTGAAATGCAGTGAGCTACGAAACACTGGTTCAAAAAATTAATTATACACTATATAGACAAAAGGATTTGACATACCTCTTTTTGTTTAAAAATCAAGCACCTCGCTATCCAGATAGGTTTTACAGCCGTGGGTCATTTTTAAAAAGCTCATTGAATTCCAGCAAAATTACATTTTTCCTGTCAGGAACCATTTTCCCCCCCAGTCGAATGATGAAACTTTTAAAGTACTGGTAACAAACTAAGAATATATCAAAATGATATAATGGTAAATTGATTTGATTGGTTGATTAGCCATTATCATTTCCCCTGGGAAAAAATATATCTTGGACAAATGAGGGGAACATCAGATATATGATAACACATCACAAACTCATCACAAAATCAACAGTTTCACCTATTACCATTCAGTAGTTTAATTGATAACTGTAATAAATCAACATAAAATTTTTACCTATTTAACTTTTTCCCGAGGGCATCGACTCCTCCTCTGCTACTGGTTCCGTACATAGATCTGCATTGCAAACTGTTTATGATAAACTACTTTTTGCCTCTTTCGAGACAGAGGTCCTTAAAGAGGGACAGGAAGTCCCTCTTTAAGGCCTCAAAGTTAGTGGAGAGAAGGTTATTTGAAGAAGAAAAAAAAAAAGTTGGACATATGAACAGTTTATTTAAGCAATCATGCAGAAAAAACAAGACATGAAAGGTTGATGACTCACGAGGAAATCCAACTTATTTTTCATTTATGTATGTGAGAGAAAATGCGCGTGCACACACGCACACACACACACACACACACACACACATATAGACATGCTCAAGGGCAGTGCTGAGACTGTACAGGTGACAGAATATTTTCCAAACTGTTTTGCTTCACAAATTTTCATTTAGACAGGAATATGCTAAAAGCCACCCCCATGTGTGCGCACAACCCTCAGGTGGTAAAGTTTCAGTTTTCCCACCTCCTGCTTTTGGCTTCCTCTGCCGACAAAGTCACAACTTCAAAGTCAAAACAGAGGAGAGGTGTGACACACACACACACACACACCAGAGCACGTGCATGCAGGCCACACTTATTTCAAGACCCAGTATTCCCCGTTTTTCCACATTTATTTCCCTGCCTCTTTCGCCCTTTTGTGATGTATAATTGAAGCTGTGTGTAATTTTACCAGCTCATTTCTAGCTGAATCCCTCTTGAAGCTGAACTTTTACTTTTCTTGTAGTTGTGGAATATTCTCTCTGAAGTGGAGAGTTGAGCTCTTTGAACATGCTGGTTAACACACTTTTCCTCCCGCCAGGCTAACCCCGTCTCCATTACGCATCATTCTAACTTCATCACAGAAGCAAAAGTTTACCCAGCGTCACTTGAATTTGTCCTTTTTGGTCATAAAAGTGAACCTATTTATCCTTTCTTTCTACTGAAAGAAATCACAACTTTTCACTTGTTTCACTATATACCATGTACACCAGTGTTCACAGCCTTGACACTCAAATTGAGCTCAGGTGCATCCTGTTTCCACTGATCAGATGGTTCTACAACCTGATTGGAGTCCACCTTTGGTAAATTCAGTTGATGGTTTGGAAAGGCGCACACCTGTCTCTATAAGGGTCCGTAGTTGACAGTACATGTCAGAGCACAAACTGAGCCATGAAGTCTGAAGTAAGTAGTTGGAAGTAAGTCTCTTGCCCCCATCAAGGGGCCCAAAAAAGAAAAAATCCCCTACATGACTGCTAGCCTGAACCGTTAATACAAGATAGGATGGATATATGTTGTCATAATTTATGTCAAATACTGACTATATCATTCGAATGCCACAGCAGAAATGATGCAACATTTTATAATCTACAAATGCATAATTTTGGTGAGCCTGTGGAGATCACAGCCTCAGTTTTCTGTTCTTATCTGGGAGTAGCAGCACCTGGTGTGGTCTTCTGCTGCCGTAGCCCAACTGCGTCAAGGATCACTGTGTTATATGTTTAGAGATGCTCTTCCTCTATAATGGTTTGTAACAAGTGGTTATTTTAATTAATGTTGCCTTCCTGCAGTCTGACCTCTGTCATCAAACTATTCTCACTCAGAAAATTGCTGCTCACAGGATACTTTGTTTCTCAGACTATTCTCTGTAAACACTAGAGATGTTTATACAAGAAAATCCCAGAAGATCAGCAGATTCTGCTCGTAAGGCACCAAGAAACAAGCCGTTTTCAAAGTCACGCAAATTTTTGATGCTCTGTTTGAACTTGAGCACATCGACTTGACCATCTCTACAAGCCTAAATGTGTTGAGGTGCTGCTGTGGGATTGGCTGATTAGACGTTTGCTTTAACAAGCAGCAGACATGGCCAGCGAGTGTAGATGCTGATCGTATTAAACTTAACTGAAAGGAAGCGAGGCACCACCTCGTAGTGCTTTTCAGCTACTGTGCTTTACAAGTTAATTATCTTCTGAGCTGAATTCTCAAAGACGCAGACCACTACAGTATCAAAATAAATCAATAAAAACCAGCATGCACCTCTGTGTGACACTAAACCTTTAATTAGTAATAAAAGGAACCCGACCTCGCTCTCTGCCCTGCTCACATCTGATGGAGTGCTTAATGCAGCAGAAGGCTGAGAGGCAGCAAGAACATCTGAGCAGCACTAGGAGAGGTCGGGTCAAGTACAAAAGAAGGTGGAACCTACACCAAAAATATTACCGTAGCTGCATTTGGCTTGATCCTGTTAAATCTTTCCAGAGTGAAATACCTGAACAACTGTTGAGTGGGCTCTTAGGAGATGTAGTGCAGTTTGGAAGACCTTAAGGGTGTGATGTCTATTGTGACTTTTCATCCAGTGCCACCATGAGGCTGACACTGATTTTGAGTGAAATATGCTGGAAGTTATTTTGTGGATTTTCAAAACATGACTTAAAGACATTCAGCCTCCCTGGAAGATACATTACATTATTTTTTTGTTTATTTGTGTCCAGTTTTTAAGATAACCTCTTAAAATGTTGTGTGGCGATAGATGCCAGCCAATAACAGCTTGAGCTGACTTATTAAGTGAGTAATAGATTTTTGCTATGGCTTCAGACTTCATAACAATAAACTAGGCCTTAAGGACATGAGTACAGTACATAGGTTGGCTGAGCCTTTGACCTTGACTTTCATTGCTAGGACCCAAAGTCAAATTTGACCTTAGAAAGGGGGGTTTCAATAAACCATATCAATATATCATAATAAAAGGCATGGAGAGAGCTGAGCAACGCATCGTTTCAATACAATGCCCTGCGACATCACAGTGACGACATGAAGTTTTGGAAATCGCACACTGCATGAATATCTTAAAATCTCAATTTTTCACAGCTTATAGAAGGCAAAGATTTCAGCCAGTTCTGTTCCAATCATATGGGTAAAGACGATAAAATACATAATTTTAGTGTGTAATGCTTCAAGGCCAAAGGTCATACATCAGCGTGACGTTATTAAACATCTGAGTTCTCTTATCCTTTAGTAGTTTTTTGAGGCCCAAGGCGACAGAAGCACCAGGGCTCATTGATTCAGTGCCAAAAAGAAAACGCACAATTCTTTCTTAACATTTTATTCATTGTCCAAATTCATATTCTTCCTTTTTTAAACATTCTCTTAAACAAAAATAGAACAACTATTTACACTTGTAAAAAATACATAAAAAGCGTACAAGCAAAATCAAGTTGTCTTTCTAAAAGACATAAGTTACAACAGCTATTAAGTGTGAGACAAAAGCAAACTTTAAGCCACAGACCGAGTTAATACCTCTTTGTACAGATTGTGCAGCTCACTCACCACATTTAAGCTTATTGTTGTGCATTTCTGCTGTAATGCCAAAAGACGTCGACATAAAACACATTCACATCTCTCTTATTGCATTCCACAGCAGGAGACGAGGTGGGGGCGGGGCTAAAACGATGAGGGGTATTTCCAGGTGAAGGAGGTGGCATGTGCCTTCCTCCAGTTTTATGCAATTAGGAGCACGGAGATGCTTTTTTATTGAAATCTAGCCATTTGTATCATTTTGGAAAACTATTGGCAGTAATACAAGCTGCTGCTGTGATTTAAAAAAAAAAATCAATGGTGAACAATAATACTGATTTGTGGTTAAGAATCTCAGGGTGAAAAAAGAGAGCTGTCAGTTTCTGACAGTCTGTTTCAAAGAAAAAGGAACCCGGGTGAGGGTCACAGTAGGTGCTCTTGAGCAGTGGAGGGAAATCCATTAGGGGAGCCGAGTGAGTAAAGTGAGGAGGGAGGGTTAAAAGTTTAAAGTCCTGCTGAGCTGACGGGGCTGAGAGACCCTACACCACACAAGGCGTCATAGCAGAGCTTGTTCAGTTCAATTCAAACAGAGAGGAATATAATAACAAAAAACCCTCATTTCAATCATCGTGTCTGAGAGGGAACGAACTCGCCTCGTGTCGTGAAACTGGCAGCGAGAGACTCACAAGGGGGCCACCTTTCTGCAGGCGGAAGCAATCAAAGCAAAACAGCAAACTAAGACGGGCTTTTGTTGAGTTTGTCCTTATGTGCAGCATCCCAGACTGAATGGAAATGGGATTTAAAAAAAATGTTGATCCCAGCCTCACAAATATATAATTCCACAACACACACACTCACACACACACACACTGCCATATCCCAAAACACAGCAGCAATTAAACTGAAAGAGCAGAAATGGCACTTCAAAAACAAAAAAAAAAAAAGAGGGGAGAAAATAACAAAAATTCCTTAAAAGACTCCTGCCCTCCCGAGAAAAAAAAGAAAAAACAGGGCAATCACCACCTTGTGTTATTTCTCATAACAAAATATTCAAAAATAGCCTTTATAGACGACTCTCTTCTGTCATCATAACATTAATTTATGGCAAAGACACAACAAAAGATATATATGTATACTTTCGTATGTATATGCCGTGTGTGTGTGTATATATGTATATTAGCATCAATCATTTCAAGTCTTTGTGTGGCAAAACAAAAGAAGCGTCACAGAGCGCGCGACAAACAGCAGAAGGAGAAGAGCATCTAATTCCAGTTACACCCCTGCCGAACTGCGGAAGAAAAAAATCAAAGCACAAATGGAAAAAAACCAAAACATTTTTCGTTTGCATGTACAAATTTGCTTCTCGTTTTCAATACAAATAGACAATTTTCAAGCACATCCTCTTTAAATAGTCTACAAAACACACTATGGATACAGAATGAAGGTGCGAGCTACGCCTTAAAATATTCGCCGACTTGTTTGCGACGCTCGCGCTTTTAAATAGGAAGAAAACAAAAAACAAAAAAACAAAGAGATGAGAGACGAGAGGTACACTGTGAGCACATAATCCAAATTTATGCTGCATCTGCATATTCCTGCTGCATTATTAACACATTTACAAGGTCGGCCGAACCTGGAGTGTTTGCACTAACACTCAGCTTGTAATTCAATAGACAACTAGTCTAATAAACACTGTAAACAAAATGTGTAAGCACTGGTGTAAACACTGTCTTTATGCACACCAGCGTGATTTTGGTGTGTGTGCATATATATATATATATATATATGCATGCAAATCGTGTGGCCACACAGTGCTAATTTATCATTTTATTATAGCTGCTGCAATTAAATAACAACACATTTTTATTATTCTACGGTAAGCAGCAAGTCATTTGTTCTTCAGCTCATTAAAATCAAGTTATGATACAGTTTTTATAGAACATCCAGGAGGCAGCATGCCGCTAAAGTACCTCGCGACAGACTAAACAAGCAGTAAGAGAAGCGGCTGGCGGTGGGGAGTGCAACACGCAGCCACGGGGAACTGCCTGAGATCTGCAGTTTGTCTTTTTTTTCCCCCTGTAAAGCTCAGCAAACTACAATAAGCGCTAAACATGAACAGACGTGCCTTCCGTTGTTCCGCGGGTTTGATTTCTCATTTGTCACCACCTAAGGAGGGAGCGTGGGAAAGAAAAAGGCAACGGGCTCCTGAGGGGCTTTTCTGACCTCCGATGCAGTCGAAGTGTACGTACTGCAACTGTTCTGTGTATTTTTATTCGGGTTTTTTTTGTGCATTTGCTTTGTTCATGTGGAATCTGGTGTCACATGTGTAAATTAATATCATCAGTGCCAAAGCTTGTCTCTTTGTTTCACATTCATCTCCATTGGAGCGGACGACAATCTTGCAAACGTCAAAATAAAATGAGAAGAGCCACAAAAAAAAAAAAAAAGAGAAAACACCCCCGTGAGTTCATGTTTGTCCACGACGCTGCTGACTACTTTCCATCCCTTTTTGTCCTCACCATCCTCACATAAAAGCTCAGAGATGCAACTTAAAGAAGAAAAATTAACACTTTTACAAAAAAAAAAAAATCTAAACCACTGTACAAGATTTTAATTTAAAGAAAAAAATCAACAACAACACGAAAAGTGAGCCTGAAGCGCAAAATGGAGGTACACGGTCTGTTTCTGAGGAGGCTGACTTCGTCGCACGACGCGTCCTTATTGTCACTCTTTCCTTCTTTTATTTTGTTGGGTTTTTTTCTATCTACGGCGCCGTGATCCCATCACAGCGCCTTTCTGCTTTGTACAGAGTTTTTAAAAAGTATCCAAAGTCTCTGTTTTCTTCTTTTGATTTCTGAAACGAGTTTAAAAAGAGGTGCTTGTGTGAGTCCCGGGAGTTGGACAGGGGTCACCTGAGTGACTGGCCAGGTTCACGAGTGGTCTGCGGTGACGTCACAAGGGGCCTTGGGAGGGGCTCGGACGATGTGCTCTGACAGTTGACGGCAACCAGCTGACTGGCTTAGTACAAAGCCGGATCAACACGACTTGGTCCGTCGGTTTGTGCCGTTACACCGCTGAGACTTGCTCATCTGGAAAAGAGAAGATAAATATATAAACCTCATGTTCACATCGTAGCCTAAAATCTCTCTATCACATGATGTCTTTGCAATTCTTTTCTACAGAAAGGAATCAATTCTGATTAGTTTCCTACCATCCTCACTGTCAGCCAGATCCTGTGGCGGGTGGCAGATGCTTGGTGGTCTGGAGTGGCCCGGCGTGGACCCGGCTGTCCGTGCGTCTTGGTGTTGAAGGTGAAGGTTACCCGCCAGCCTGCGTGCCTCAGCCAGACTGCCGGCAGCTCCGGGACTCTGCAGGAGTTTGCTCCTCTGCAACGCCACGCTGTAGTCCGGAGGTTTGAGGTGAGGAGGCCTGGGGACGTGCCCTCCTGGCCCACCTATTACTCCGTCTGCGAGGCCGAGGTCCCCCAGGGCCAGGCCCTGGTAGCCTGGAGGGGTGGGAGGGGGAGCTCGGTAACGCTCATCCTTGGCAGGGGAGGTGACACAATACACTGGATGCAGGTGGAGATCAAAAAGAAAAAGGGTGGGGATGGACCGAAGAAAAGACGGGGGGACGAGGGATGAGGAGTGAGAGGAGGAGGCGAAAAGGTCGCCGGGGAGAGAGGGGGAGGGTGTGCAGAGGGTAAAAACAAAAGAAAAAAAAAATAATGGGAAAATTAAATCAATGCGATGTCACCAACACAACAGGCAGCTACACATGCACCACAGTGTGTCAAAAATGAAAAGAAAAACACAACAGATGAGATGGATGGCTGCAGAATACAGACAGAACTGGAACTGCAACTGAGAACTGACTTCAGCACTGATTAGTTTGTCGGTTATTCCCAGATCAATCGATTAATCGCTTGGTTCTTATAACAGTGAAAATGCCCATCGTGATGATCTGATATTTATTGTGAGCTAAGAAAAGAAATAGCAAATTCTCACATTTGAGGTGATGCAGGCGAGAGTGGCCGACTAGAACGATTAATCGATTGTCACAGTTGCTGTCAATTAAAATCCACACCAACGACTCAAAATCTGTCCTAAAAATTGCTTAAAAAAGACGTTTTGCTATCCTTATGATAGTAAACGGCTATCGTGTTAGCACAGCAGGAGATCCAAAAAGAGGAATTGACTCTGGACAGGATAGAAAGCTAACAGTGATAAGAATGAGCTCGGACTCATTCTTATCAAAGTGCAGCAAATTCAAGCTGTTTACTGGAGCTTAAATCAAAATATGGTTTGGCACCAAGAAAGATTTGGGGGGAAAAAATCAAAGTCTATAACCTCACAAGCAAATCTAGGATGGCAGAGCGTATTTTCTTCTTTTTCTCAACTTTTTCTCCTGACCACTGCTACTCTGTGCTGTGCTTACAGGGAATCAAACTCGCAAGCTGTTCCCTCACCTATCAGGCCCTTCTCTGTGCTTGATGTCACCGTTTTGTAGGCAGGGTCTGTGCTTTGCCCTCCTTCCTCTTTGGCTGGTGAGGAGGGGTGCTCCGAGGTGTTTCGCCGCTTTATCGTCCCGTAATTCCCCTCGTAGGTGTCCGAGAGCGAGCCGGACGACGCCCAGCTCTGCCGGCACTGATTGGACAGGTCTGAACTCGAGTCTCTGGAGTGCTGCCTGGCACCGCCGTCGCTCGCCCACATGGGCCCGGCAGCTTCGGCCTCCGCTATCGGCCGGGTCATCTGCGTGTGCTTGAAGTGGGACAGAGCAAGCGGGTGGCCGTGGATGCCGTGGTCCCAGGGCCGGCAGGAGGAGGTGGGGAGGCTCTGGAAGGAGTCGTGGGAGTTGGAGGAGCAGGACGTCCAGCTGCCGCGCCCGCTGTCGGCCACCGAGTCCAGAGAGGTGTGGTCGTGGGTCAGCTCCTCTGTCGAGATGGAAGAAGTGAAGGTGGAGGCTCGCGTCGGGTATCCCCGAGCTGACGAGGAACCGCTGTAGATGAACGAGAGTAATACACAGATGAAAATCAGCACAAATACCAGCTCTGATTGATGTTTGGTGCCCCTGTGAATAACAGTACCTATCCACCTCCTATTACCAGTTCAAATTCACTTATTTTACATAATAAAATACATTTATATAAATGTGTAACTTGGCATACTTGTCATTTCAAACCGCATTTGCAGAACGCCTGCGTGGCAATCACGACTACAGTGTAGAAAAACCGGCCTGTGTAAAAATAGTCAATAAAATATAGTCTGTTGCGCAGGACTGTTGAGTGGTGGTAAAGGTGGAGGTAAGTCATACCGAAATGAAGCGACAAGAAAGCAAGAGGGAAGAAGGGAGGGGCGACAGGGGAGGACAAAGGAGGTTCGTCAACCATAAAACACTGCTGAAGGGCACCTCGGTCAGAGGATCACCAGCACGAAAGACAAATGGACAAAGGATGAAGTTCAATGTTACACAGATCACAAAATAAACCGCACTCTTTGTTTTTATAATGACGTCGGTACCTGTAAAATCACCTTTGATTCTGCACACGTCACAACGTTTCCCTGCAGCCTGGCTTAAAGCGAAACATAAACTTTTCCTCTTCACCTACTTTGTTTGTTTTCATTCACTGACACTGTTTTACTGGACAAAACAAGCCACTCAATGAAACCGAGCCATATTTCATAAAACAGGTGCGTGTTATACGACGAGGCTGCCGAGGTAATATATTACCAGAGCGGGGACACGGGTTATTGAGGCTCCTCTTTATGAGACACAATGGCCTGATCATGGAGGAATAATAAACAAACAGCAGACAATTAAAAAAAAGCCGTGTTGTTAACTCGGCCAGATTAAAAAGCCGCCCGCGTAGAAACCGATACGCTGTTAATAGAGAAGAGGAGGAGAGAGGAGGTCAGTAAATGTGGGATGCTAATAAAAACCCGCTGTGTTTTAGAGCTTCCTGTTTAATGAGGGAAGGACGTTATTGGAATCCAGCTTGCTGAAAAGGTGGCAGCAGACAGCGTGTCTGTGCGTGTGTGTCGAACGGCGAGGTTTCTGACACGTGCCTTATAAAAATATTTGCTGGCATTTCGGTCGCCTGGTGCAAAATGTTCCTGTTCAAAAGCAAGGCAGCCTGCCCGTAGACTCCCATGTTAACCCTTTCCTCATAAAGATGACATTTAGCGACCGCCCCTGTACCTTTAATGGCGAGTTTTGACGCCTCAGCATAGCTCAATCAATATGGTTTTCCAAGAGTAGCTGCAGAGGCAGAGACCACTCTCATTAATGTCTGATGCAAGCCCCCGTTTTGTTCTGTAATAAGGTCTAAATTGTGACAGAAACCTCTCAGTTCATAACTTAAGAGCTTCAGGTGTTGCTCCTTGTAGGCTTTCAAGGGTTAAAGAGTAAAAGTTCTCAGCACTGAACAGGAATAAACATACTCACAGCCTCATCTCTATAGCTACTGTTCTCACTAATGTAGAGCGCATGCTTTTTAAATTATATTTAACCCATTTAAATGTTATTAAGGCCGTAAGTTTTAACTATTGCACATTGGCTGTTTGAGTACCAGGTGGTGTGTGCAAGACTCCTCAGCTTCACAGCAGCTAATTGGAGTCACTGAACTGGACCTCTTAACCATGTTTGCGGTGTTGATGCTTTTTAAGGTAATTATCTGGCAAATGAGATGGCGTGCTGAGTGGTTATTTGTACTAACAGCTTTGGTGAGTTACTTTCTGTGTCTGTGCAAAACACCCAAACAATCTACAGATGCATCCAGCTAATGAAGCTGGCCAGAATTAGGTCTTGTGCCCAGGTACGGTCTCTTCTGGCTACAACCGAGACAGCAATAGCCATAATGCTAACTCGAGGCTTCAAAATGTGAACAACGTGCAAGTCACACAGGCGTCGAGACCTGTCTGTAATTCCAGGCAACACACAGTTTGATAGGAATAAATATGTTTTCAACACTGTTTGGTGAGTGGTTATAAATACCTGCAAACTACTTGCGTTGAGTTGTGGTTTGGGAATCACCTCACGCAAGTTTCACTACTGCTCAGCAAGTAGTTGGCGGGTGTTTGCAGACAAGTTGCCATCTTGTCTAGCAACCTGCTAGCAACCAAAGCAGTGACAAGGAAGTTTTTTGGTGCACCGTATAGCTCCTTGCAACCAATTTGACCTATCCATTACCAGCAGCCTCCAGCAACTACTTGGAGAATATACATGTTTCCCTAGCAACCAGAGATTGCCAGGGGGGTTGCTCACGGGTCTCTAGGCCTGTGTTACTTAGGCCTCAAACATCCACAGTCAGTATACGATAGGAATCATAATCAGTCCTTGTATTATGCAAAGTGTCAGTCTATTCTATCAAAATAAAAGCACTTCTTAAATGTAATCTAAAGAATTAATCAGACAGATTAGACAAACTAAACTGAAGCCAAATTACCTTGTGCTGGGCTGGCTGTAATCAGCATTTACATGGGAATGCATTCCTGCTGCGCTCTCAGGAACCGCAGTAGCTATTGCAGGAGACGTTGTAGTAGCAATAGTGGCAGTAGTAGTCATACAGGTCCTGTTGCTGCTATTACATCGGTCATCAGGCCCAGGAGCAGGCACAGAGTCGACCGAACAGATACTGGAGCGGGAGGAGATCTCACTGTGACTCGAGTCCGACAGGTTGTCAGCTTTACCGGGCGGTAGGAGGGCATAACCTGGACAGAGGAGCATTTCAGATATTTACATTTTGGAGGTTAAGCTAAAGTTTTATTAAAACTGAACAGAGACTTTTAAACAAAAGCTGAGTGCAGTGGTACAAATGCAGATCATTTTACTGGGCTGCAATGACGATTACTGCAGCCAAAGTACGGCAGTGTTAATGTGCACTGTACACAAATGATGCTCTCTTTAGTGAGTGACTGCATCCTGAGGAAGACAAAGAGTAAAATAAAACTATGAAGAGACGACTTTAAATTTCGTTGACGCCGAAATCACAAACACTATCAGAAAGCGTGAGGCTGTTGTTTGTGTTATTTGTAGACTGAGACTGAATTGTGTAGAAATGACTGTGAAACACACACTTGTGGGAGTGGGTGGGTTCATAGTTTAAACTTTATATCACAAAAAACAAATAAACTGACTGTCGGGAAACTAAATGAACATTACAATTAAAATGCTGCACGCCACAGAAGAAATCCATATACCAAAAACAGAGCCTACAACTTGTCAACCAAAAACGAACAATAAATGTAATCATTTTAAAATTCAAATTCGGGAACGAAGAATGTTTCACAGCGACAAACGTGACTGTCGGCTGCTCGGTGACATCCAAACAGCTTTAACACAATAATTCATAGCTTTAACCCATGAATAAAAAATGTCAGGAGAGCTGCGAGAACACACTGAAATGCTTTTCCATCTGCTGTTACAGCCTCAGATGTACTCTTTTCCTATCTGTGTCGCATTGTCTTCAAGTATTCACAGCGAAAACTCTCAGGCGTCACATCTCTGTGACTCACGGTGGATCTGAAGCTCTCAAGCAGCACTTTTACTTTAAAAAGAAAATGCTTTTTTTTCTAATATGATGGACTCTTAATAAATGCAAATCATCAACAACAAAAAAAAGTCTCTCTCAAATACCACTGTGTCCCTTCTCGCTATAACTGTCTCAACGTGATGTCTGTTAGAGGGTCTTTCTCCTGGAGTCTCTGTCCCTGCACAGCCAGAGGAAGGGGTTAGGGCTGACTGATCTCCTGGCTCTCTGCTCTGTCTGCCCTCGTGTCTCATCCTGAGGTGAGGAGGACAAATGCTCTGCTGTTTCCTCCCTACTGTTCAGGTGTGGGCTGACTGCTGCCGGCCTCTCCCTGGACTGACTCCTTTTCCTCAGTATCCTGAACGGTGACATTAGCCTCCTCCTTATGGGGGACTCTGGGGGTGTGTGTCTTATTAAAGGAGACTGGGAAAATGGAGTTGGAAAACTGTATGGAGAGTCACTTTGGACCACAGGATGATCTCCATCAATCCTTTTCCTTTTTGGGGCTGGACTTCCTCCTCTTACCCTCAGTGACGTTAGCCCTGCATCTGCCTGTGCACCCTGGCTGCTCTGTTGCCTGGATCTCCCTTTCCTTTGCTCTGATGAGTGGAACAAGCCTCTCTGAACTGCCTCTGTCTCTTCCTGCATCTTCTCCTCTTTTTCTCTCTCCCTCCAACTCTTTTGGCTACTCTGCCTGGTCATCAATAGGATCCTCTTTTGGAGGAGGGTCCCACCTATGCCGTAGCTGCGCAGACTGACGGTGGCCTTTGAGCTAGCTTCGCTGGTCAGCGATGATGAAGATCCCGACAAGTTCATCTGGCTGGAGTTCTGGGACTTTGCCACACCTCCCACTATTTAAAAAAAAGGCAACGACAGAAGAGATGAAACCCAGAAAACACAAATTAAAACTTTATTATTCATGCATGTTAAGTCTAATCAAACCACACTAATATCTTAAATCAGTAAGATTATCATTAGTATTTTACAGCTCTATCCTTCAGGTGAGTGTTTCACTACATCTACTCAAACACTCCTGAAGTGGATAAAAAGAAAACAGGGTAAAAAAAAAGGAAGCAAGAAACAGTTTTGGTTGCAAACCTTTGCGCGGGGAGCCCTGAGGTGACACCGTGGGGCTCGAGTGAAGAGAGGAGATGGTGGAAACTGTGTCGTCACATGTTCTCTTTGTGCTCCACTCCTCTGACGAGTTCACTGGTGGTTTCTTAACCACCTGAGGTGAGTTGGAATCTGAAGAAGAGAGAAAATAAAAGGTCACGAAAGTCGCCAAACCAGGGATTTGGTTACACTTCATATAATACAGAACACAGAAATGTAACATTTAAATAAATAAGTAAATAAATAAATAAAACGACAACCCGACTGTTTTCTCAGAAACAAGTTTGAAATCATTTTGAATTTTGTGCATGACTGCAACTTTACAATAACCATAAAACTAGTCACTTATTAATCTTTGAAACACAAAAGTCTATCAAAAAGTAAAGTTCCTACATGATGATAAAAAGTTACATTACATGGCCTAATGAGAAATAAAACAGGTGTGTACTCACTAAGTGAGGCTATGTCCTTGGCAGTGCTCTTCTTTCGTAGAGGGTTCAGTGGGACCTGGACCTGTAGGACTTGTGACACCCTGTTTTGTGTTTTTCCGGAGGGCAGAGTTGACCGCAGCGAGACTGGAGACATATCCGACTTAGTGGATCGCCTCTCATTCAAATTCTTAGACACTAAAATCACAAGAAGGTGACAAAAATAATGTTATAAACAGGCAAAACTGCATCCAACATGAAGCCAGTGTAATAAAGCAATAATGATGTTTAGATCGACATCTGATGTGGGCTTTTTATTTGAACCTTTAGTTACCTATAACCAAGAAAAGTACCAAAATCGATGATACTAACCAATAATCCTGCTATTTTTGACAACATTACCAAAATCCACTAGATGGCAGTGCAGGACATCTATTTTTATTTATTTATTTTTTATATTATTGAACAGGACAGTGGTGGAGAGTAAACAGTAAAGTAGGGAGAAAGCGAGAGGCAGGGAGATACAGGAAACGATCCAGGGCGAAATCAAACCCGAGCCCCTGCTGCCTTTCAGCGTGTAGGTCGCCGGCTTGACCAATGAGCTGAAAAAGCCATAAAAGGCTGAAAGTGCCATTCGCTTGAATAAACTCAAATCCCATCGAACAAGTCTGTCTTAAACTTCACTGAGCCTCACATATCTAACAGTGTAATAAAACATGCATTAATCTTCTCCACACTAGTCACATCTCCCTGTATGGCTTTTCCTTGTTGAGCCAGCTATGTGGGTCCACAGTGGATAGCTGTGGGTAAACTGTGGGGGTGTGTGTACAGAGCAAAGCCACAGTTATCTAGTGCAGGGATGCGAGGTTGACCCACAGGCGGGGCCAGCGAGAGTTTTCTGTGGGTAAGACAGCTATTGGTTGCCCACAGAGTTCCCTTTTGGGACCCCAAAGCACAAAACTGGCCTCCATGGGAAAAGTGTAAGTTTGCCCTGCCCACGCAGCCCCTGTGAATCTGCATGGGCATGCTTGCTGGGATAATAGCACCCTAAATACTTTTTCTAATTAAATCAAAAAACCCAAATAGCGAATCCCTCTTAGTTTCTGATTTACTTACAAGTGTTGTAAGACGGCTCGCACTGCAGGGACATGATCTGGTGTTTCTCCTCATCCGTCTCCACTGTGAGGTTAGAGAGGTACTGCTTCACCTTTCTGGCCATCTGAGCGTCTTCGTACAGCTTCTTAGCATTGAGGAGCGAGCTTCGGCGTACTCTCTTCTTGTGCGCTCCGCCTTGCACGTCTAGCATATTGGAATTAGTGCTGCCCTGACTCAAAGACCTAAAAGATGATAGTAGAGAGGCAGGAAGAGGAAGGAAGAAAAGGTAGAGGAATAATAAAGACAGTGAGAGGAAGAAGAGATGGAAAAAGTGTGTTAAATTGAACAGAAGTAACAGAAAAGGTGGAGGAGGATGGAGCCGCAAAGAACAGAAAGAAGGAAAGGAAGATAAATGTGTAAGAGAAGAAAAAGGGCATGGAGGAAAAAAATGCAACACAGTCAATTTTAATCACCAATAAAACACGAAGGTCTTCCGTCTTATCAAATACAGCTTTTACTACAAAATCTGTACATCTGCCTCCGTTTTGGAGCATAGCATTTTAAAAAAAGGACCATGCAACTGGGAGGGAGGCAGCACTCCCTGGTGTGCCATGCTATCACAGTACAGAACAGCAGAACATTTTGTCAGATGGAGGCAAAAAGGGTTAAGAAACAAACAACGCACAATATTCGATACTGGGAATATTATGCCATGATGAACAAACGCCAAACCTGAGTCAAATAGTATCACTAAAATACACACTGGTGCGTTTTACGTTGCCTTTTTTTGCAGCGAGGTGGAGTTTGTTCTACAGGATTGTGAGCTGAGGTACAAAGGTGATAAACTGATCCACCCTTAAGTGCTATTTTGTTGCTTGTTTTTTCCAGTTCGTTTCAGCCGTTGTGCATTGTTATGGAAATGTTACTGAACAAACTTCACCTGCTGATGAAGACAATCAGATATAAATGAATGCTGCAGGACAGGAACTTAATGGAGCAATGAGGTCTAATTACTCTCCTGCTGTTTCCAGGCAAGAAGCTTTGCATTATAACTATCTACTTATATTCCACTTAAACTTGAATCTCCAGTTGAATAGCAGCAATTCATCATTTAGCCAATTTTCACTGGTAGCTGCGAATGTGGTAAGAAACGCTCTGCACCATTTCAAGCTACTATATGACTCAACATACACTCTCGTCAGTAGGGTAGACAATTAATGGGTCAATAAGGGACTTTAGTGTGGTTCGTGTGATGCAAACAGAAGGGTTAATCATGAACAAGCACAGGCAGACACATGAACGCTCATATAAAGCATGGCGAGACATGCAGAGTTTATGATGACAGGGATGCAGGGAGGATTCAAACTTTTGCCGGGCCAGACCGAAACAGGATGAATCTGGTACGCTGGACAAACTTACCCTAAACTCTTCCACCTCTTCTTCCTGCAAGCAAGAGGCGTGAAGATTGAAGCGTGACTCAAAGACAAGTTCAGGGGTCAGGGGAGAGGAGGAGACAAGACTATGTAGAGGTCATGCCGCAAAAAACAAACAAACAAACAGGAAATGACCGGAGATGGGAGGACACCAAACAGTGGACATCTCCCCATGTCAACCTGAAGAGTGTGTGTTATGACTTTGTATATGATGCATTTGGCACATTGTGTTGTGTTTTTTTTTTTAATATGTGACTTGTGTATAGAACTGAAGTTTGCTCTATATTTTGGGTTTGCAGTATGAAGGGAGTGTCTGCAGGGGGCAGTCATGCACCGTAGCAGTGACAGACTGTGATTAAACACACACACACAAACCAAGTGATAACAACTGCACAATGCGGCTGGCATCAATTCTACCTTCATTTCCATTCAGTCCATAACTTGGGTCATTGTGTGCTTATATTCCAGCAGAGGAATGCAATGCAAACACAGAGAGCCATGAACCGGACAGGAAGTGAACGGGAATTGATTGAACCAGACCTTCAGTGCGTGCCTGATCCTGTTGGGTGAAGGATCAAGGTTGGCTGGTGGAAGTATGGTGGTGCGGTTCCCTTTTTGCCAACATTGTAGCCTTCGGTGGGAAAGTCTTTTTACACGCTTCTGCTTCAGTTTTGAAGAAATATGAGGGAAGTTGTGGATTCACAATAACAAGCAGTTTAGCTTGTTATTGTGCACTAGGATGCTTTTTTGCAAATACAAAATTCAATCGTATGCTCCCCTGATGAGGACGTTGTCTAAGTAAGAAATTCTACAATATAATGTATAATGCCATATGCAAATACAAATAAATCTGCACAAACAGCCTTGTCATTTCATCACTTGTCATTTCGCTCCTAAAACCGGTTTAAATGGTTAATCGTGCTGCAGTGTCAAACCAACCGACCTTTGCCTAAACATGAGGGCAGGGTCCATGTTGGCTGAGGTCATCCGCACCACATGTCTGATCTCCTTCGCAATCATCCTCAGCTTCTCAAAGTTCACAAGGCCATCAACACTTGAGTCATTGCCTGAGAGGACAAACAGAAGTAGAAAGTGAGAAGTCGCCCGTCAGCAGTGTGGTGGAAGGAAATGATTGACGTTATGGACATTTGTAGCAACTGATATGCAACACTTTTTCCATATCACATTTTAAAAGGAAAATCTGAAATTCCCTCTATGTATTTTTTGCTATCATTAGCCACACTGCTTAATTTGAGGACACAATGAGGGCAACTTTTCATTTTACACAAACACTTTTAAGAAGGAGCCTTTGAGTAGAAGTCGGGCCAGCTTTTAGGTGAAAAAAAAAACGAAAGAAGAGGAAGCCTATAGCAGAAGTAAACCTCGTCAGTGAGTGTGACATGACCTTTGGCACAACACAGAGGAAGCTGGGAGATTAAATTAAACTTCAAGAAACAGAAACAGTCTTGTAGCGTATTTAAGAAACACAAGCGTGAGGATAATCTGAGAAGGCACACAAAGTCTTCTACCTTCATGTAAGAAGGTGAGGTCCTTCTTGACCACTGGGAACAGCGGGATGATGGGCGGCTGCATGCTCTGGCTGCTCAGCACGTTTCGGTACTTGGCCATGTTCCTGGATGGGTCGAAGAGATCTTGCAGGTCCCCAAAGAGCTTCTCGTACTTACTGGGCAATTTTTCCCAGGAACTCCGCAGTCGAGCCACCGGTGCCAGGTTCAGTCCGCTGCGCGAGAGAGGAAAGAGGTGCAAAGAGGGCGGGGGGAAGAGAGGGATCGAGGCAGAGATAAATAGGTTACGGCAGACAGAAGAGGGTGGGGGAAGAGGTAAAAACGAGGAATAGATGAAACAAGGGTAGAGAAGAAAAGGAAAGGAGGTTAGGTTTAATGTGAATGTTTCATGCTGCACAGTTCCTACTCTTTGAGCTAACTAACTTCAGTGAGTGGGGTCATCTTTTCCCACAGCTGAAAACCCCATGAGGTGATGTCAGCTCTGAGCAGACAGCTAATAACAATGAATGACACAGCATTTCTTTTCTTCTCTCCTGTTACATTGATTTGTTCATGCAGCTGGCACAGTTTTCTTTGTCATACTAGATCATGTGATTCAAACAATACACTACTGGACAGATGGCTTTGCTTTCTCCATATTTCACAATCCTGCATGTCTAACACCTTCCCCTTTTTTGCTATTTGCACATGGCAGCAGCCGCCACCACCGCCGTGCCCCTGTCAGCAGGCAGGTTGTGCATCCATATGTGTGCAGACGCCCTGCTGTGAGCAGGAATGTAAAGGGGCGAGAAGGTCAGGCACTTGGGCTTTAAAGCGCCTTTTACAGCGGCAAACAGAGCGTCTCCATACGGCTGAGCTCTTTTAACACGAGTCCAGATCAGGGAGTGGACACGGGTGCTGCTCGTCACACTGAGCAGGCAGCGTACTGCTGTATAAGAAGGCTGCTAACATTTATTCTTAGCACAGGAACACAGAGCAAAAAAACGTATTTAGTTCAAGTCATCAAATTTATGCGACATCTACATCAGTACTGAGCTCAGTGCAACTTCTTCCTGCACTGATATTTAAATTTATGCCACATTAACAATGCAGGCAGTTCCTCTTATTATTTATCACGTTGTTTACTGTTTCACACCGCAGTGCGCTTGTTCAAAAGTTTCAAAGCTAAAAAAGGACTTGGACTATAAAACCAACATGGAGTGAGAATTTGGAGTGGTCAGGTGTTATTTCACCTGCCGGTTCGGACACAGTGTGACAGTGAAGACACCGTGATGCCCACTTTTTTTGCCTCCTTTCTTATCTTAGTAAAGGAAGCTACTTTCGGCTGCTCCCTTAATTGCAAGGAGTTGCCACATCATGTAGCTCTGCATGTGTGATTTGGCAGATTTTTAAAAATAAATGCTTGATGTAACTCCACAAAATGACTTGTGTCTTCTCTTGGGATTGAACCTGGGACGAGTAAAACCAGATTAAAATGAGCAGGAGCATTTTGGGAAATCTTGAAAAAATGAATTGGTCTTAGAGTTGAAAATGCTTAAGCATCAAATGGTGTCATCTGCATGAAAATGAAACTCAGAAATTCGAAAAAATATACGGAGAAATCCAAAATGTTCCAGGAAACAAACGCTGCAGAATGTTAAACAGGCACATTTTTCAGCCATATGACACCAGATCCTCCGGGGCTGGGAGGAAATTAAATCTACAATAGTAAATGCTCTGGGGTGGCCACTGCGATTTTCTGATCATGGGGAAACAGACAGTCCTGTGCATCTTTAAGAGGGTAAACACATTATGTGGGACTGCATTTTCTTTGAATAAATGTCATTATTTTCATGGACCTTAGGCTTGTGTTTTAACCTGAAAGTTCTTATTAGATCTTAGTTAAAAACATTAAGGATAAATCCTACACAAACAAGCTTCTGTGCAGAAGCTAAGATGCTTAAACATGAAAATACTGGCGGATTTAAATTTACGTGCATCCTTAAACTAAAATACACTGACGCTACGTTTAATACTCCATAAAAGCTCAGCTAGAGCCAAACCACAAAGGCCACAGGGACTCAATCATTGTAGCAGACAATAAGCATAACTACTGCTGTGAGACTTGTTTTAAATGCTGTGCAGTTTCTGTGCGCTCTGGGAGAATCAGGGCTGATTACAGGAAGGAACAGAAGGGGAAGAGGGGAGGGGGTTAGACTGGTTCTCCTGACGATGTGGTGAATGGAGACCCACCATCAAAGCTCATCTGCCAGCAGAGATGGAGTAAATGCAGAATGAAGGACACAAACAGTCGAGGGGAGGTGCTACACTGAGCCAACCTGATAATAGCGAACATGGAGTTGAAGTTCTTGCACTCTCTGCAGTGAAGGGCGATCTTGATGAAGTGTTTGATGGTTTTCATCCTTTTCAGAGTGTTGGGCTCCTTCAAGATCTCTGTGGCCACCCAGAAAGTCTCCTGGTTTATCACCTCCTCAAACTGTTTCAGATTGCCACTTCCCACAGAAGAATCTAGTTTAAACAAGTCATCCACGTACCTGAAACACGTGACAGAAGGGTTCAAAACTGGGTTAAAAGGCAGGATATTATCATCTCAACAAATGGTATGTCAAAAAACTGTTACTGTAACTAATATTCAATCATAAAAAATATGGATATCCTCTAGTAATATGCTTCAACCACCTATCCGGCACTTTCTGGGTTCATAATTCCATCAATTTTAACAAGATTTCCACAGCAATGGCTGAAAGCCTCAGGCCACGAGAGAGCCTCCAAAACGTTTCTAGACGAATGGCTTCTTGACAGCCACCCCTCCACTAAGACCATTTCCGATGAGGCAATATTCCATCCAGCAGTTGTTTTTTTGAACTGCTGCTAAATTTAAATCTACATACTCTGTGGACTCGATGTTCCTGAAGAGCTCAAAGTCTCTCATGGAGAGCTGGGCTGCAACCTCCATGGTGCTCAGCTGCAGAAGTGAGATTTGACTTTCTCTGAGGAGATCCTGGGCGTCCTCGTCTGAACACAACGTCTCCGTCTCCATGTTGTTCTTCAGGTAATACCTAAAGAAGAGGGAGCAGGTGGAAGATGGATAAGTCTAAGAATAACTTTGTTATTTTATTAAAATATTTCTTAATGTTCCCAGACTTCCGTAACGAATTCACCAGATTTCAAAAGCTGCGTTACACGTGAGAAACAAAAAAGAAAAGAGGAGTTAAGTTTCAGCCTCTGAATCTAAAAACCTGGAGAGAAATTAACTGACGGTAATTATATTTAGTGCTAGAAATACATGATGCAAAACACTTTATTGATGACAGCTTACTTAGCATAGTATGCACTAGACTGCAGTTCCCTCAGATGCTTTAATATAGGCAGACAAGTGGGTGGATAAGATCCATTTTTCCAGGCTGATAAAACTTTCTGGACCTGATAAATTAAATGTTCCTTTCAGTCTTATTTCATTTTTAAATGGGCAAATTTTCTCTCTGAGAGCAGAAATTAGTTTCAGGAAAAGGCAAAAAAAAAATTGCTCTGATGCTGATGACAGATTATGTACATATTTTACATCTAAAGGTAAAGAAGGGGAGAGAAAGAGCGAAAGCAGGGCTCTTGGCAAAGTGAGGTTAAAAAAAAAATGACAGGTGCCTGAGTAAGAGCAAACAGGAGCCATTTCTCTTTAAGATTAGTCTCTAAATGTTTTCTGGGAGACTCTTTCACGCTAATGGAGCTGTAATGTGGTCATCTAGGAATGCTGAACCACAAATCAGAGCATTATAGGCCAAGAGAGGGCAACCCTCAGGGGTAAAGTGTTGGCATGGATGTACCTCTAAACCACGCTCAATTACTCTGTCAGACAAGCTCAGACAGGCTGTGAGATCAAGCTGAATTTATATTTAGGATAAAACATGAGACCTGTTTCACATTTAGAAGACAGAGAAAAACTCCCTCAACATATTTAGATTCAAGACATTTTAGGAATCTAATCATTTATGAGAATCTGCACACGCTGAAAACGCAGAGGAGGTGATGAGATAAAGCACTTGTGTAATGCCTCTGAAACAGAAGGAGGCATTAGAGGAGCAAAGACGACATAAAGCGAGAGAGCAGTCGGATCGAGCGCAGATGAAAGAAGAAAGAGGTAGAGGAACACGAAGGGAGAGGAGTAAAAGGAAGTCCAGATGAAAGGAGACGAGAAGGGACAAGAGGAGCGAAGGAGAGGACGCGGGACTAAATGATGTCAGAGGAGAGAAAGGGACAAGAAGATGGGAGGAAAGGAGTGAGGGGAAGGAGATGAGCAGGGTACTTAAGGGGAAGAGAGGAGAGGAGTCTAAATTAATGATGGACAAAGTGCTGCTTAATAGAACTGGGAGAGGGAACGTCACTGGAACCAAGCCATCGTAAACACCTACGGGCAGTGTTTGGGTGTGCAATCTGTGTTTAAGCGCTCAAGATCCCCTCGACGCATCTATATGTATATTTTGGCAGCATGATTAAGGCTTTGTGTTGGCTTAGCCTGGACACCCCCCCCCCCCTTTTCCCTTGGACCTGCTGTCAATCAGCAGCTGCAGAGAGGAAGAGACGGAGGAGGTGAGATATGGTGACAGAGAACCCAGGTGGAGATATATTTGCCTACTGCTCCAGATAGAAAGTACTGCAATGTGGACTGCCGATTGCCCTCTTACATATGTATACAGGTTGAAAAAAATACAGCCAAGCATTACAGGAATAGCAAGTACAGGGAAAAGATTTCCTCAAGAAACAGGAAAGCATAAGAGATTATATACACACACATATATATTCAATTTCAGCTGTTTAACCAGCGTAAAAAAGGTCTATACCTGCACAGCTACATGCCTATATCTTGTTACGTGTCTGTATGTGCGTGCGAGTGTGCGTATGAATAATTCCAGCCGCAGCATGCTGTCTGCAGAGGCCTCCGCCCCTGACAGAGGATGAAAAATTCATGCTAGGCTAGCTGGGAGGAGACCAATGAGGGACCACAGGAGACGAGTAGAGAAGAGGGAGAAAACTGTGGAGAAAGTCGCTTCAGGGTAGACGTAACGGCTGCAGTCCAATAATCCTTCACGTCTTAATTTCATCTTAAAAGGGAAAATGACAGAACTGTGATACAAAACAACAACAAATTGGGGGGAAAAAACCCTACACAGACACAAAAATATACTCGGTAAAAGAAAGAAGACGCAACATCCACAAAATGATGTTGAAGCTTCTTCAAATAAGTGGAAAAGTTGCCATTTTCTCCAGAAAAAGGAAAGGCCTCGACTCTTTGGGTGTGTTGCATATCACTACTGTTGAAACTGTTGTTCAAGTCATCCACGCCAGGCCGCGTTAAGTTAATTAACTACATCACAAAAATACTACCCCGTATCCCCAAGAGCAGGACTGAGAAGTACTTCTTTAGTAGAACATTCAAGCTTTTTCTCAGTGCTGATTTGGAAAACGTGACACTCGATGGATTAAATCGTTGTACTTAGCAAGCCTAGAAATTATTTGAGAGGATAATAATTGGTGCAGCTGTAAAAAACAGTGAGAAATGTGTGAACATTCACAAACTGGAAACCAGAAATCCCTCAGTTTCAGCATTCTGGGTTTTGAGTCCAATAACTACAGGCTGGATAATTCAAGATTTAAGTAGATATCCTTTTTGTTTTTGACAACAACAAACTGGACCTGCAAGTGTTGTTTCCGGCTTTATTCTGGGTTGTGTTTGTGTACATCATGTTGCAGAGAGAGAAAAACACTCAGCTGCTGAAGTTACGTATAAGAAAATACCACTGATAACCATTATGTAAGATGGGATGGATCAAACGGGTCATAAAACACAAATGCAGACCGAGTATTAGATTTTTCCACAACAATCAACACCAGTGTAACAGTTGTGATTCTTACCTTCCGTTAAGCTGAATTCGATCAGCCAGTTTAGAGAGCTGATCAGGCAGACGGCGCTGTTTTATGACTCCCTCTGGGCTAATTGATACCTCGCACAGGGAGTACGTCTCGGGTGCCGCGACGAGTCCAAACTCATTGACAGTGTGCGCGACGACATCCTTGGCAGTAGTGTCCTTACTGATGATTATGTAGCAGCTCTGCTGGTCGGCCTTGAACACTCGAATTACCTGGTCTGGGATGTCTAAGAGTGGAAGAGAAAGGAAACAGACGAATTGTGTGATGTTTTGGCAAAAGTCGGCTTGGCCAGTAAAGACAGGAAATTACTTTAATTATTAACAAGTTTAAGTTGGAAAGACTCTGCAAGAAACTTCCAGAAGAGACCAACTCTTCTGCCTAAACACCTTAAGTGTAAAATCTGAATTCAATTTTATGTATCGCCCCAAATCACAACAACATTCGCCTCAAGGAGCATGAACATTACAATACAATGTTCTTCTATGAACAAGCACTTGACAACAGTGGGAAGGAAAAACTCCCTTTTAACAGGAAGAAGCCTCCAGCAGAACAAAACAGACAGGGACAGCCATCTGCTGCAGCCTGTTGGTGGTGCGGGGAGGAAGACCGGATGAAAACCCATTGTGGTGAAATCTAAAAGGGATAAGGGTTTATGTGACTATGCTTTTAATGTTACAGTATGTCACAGGGCTCTCTGACAGTGCACAAAGGCAGATACTTTAGCACATAACACATTTATTCTGACTCTGTTCATCAAAAACAAATAACATAAGAGTCACATGCTGTCTTTAAAACATGTAGACTACAGTCTATTTGAAATACAGCCTTAATAACACTTAAAAAGTGAACAACAGACGGGAATAAAAAGAAGAGGACAAAGCATATGGAAAAACATGCATGCAAGGGTAGCAGAAATGCAAGCAGAAGACTTTCACTTCTTGGCAGATATATTGGGCTCAGGCAGCCCTGCATTGACCTTGGATATGCAGATATTCATCTTGAATCATCTCTAAATTTATCTCTGTGATGTGTCCTGCTAGTAAGTTTGTTCTTAGCATCATATTGTCATATTTTCTGGGTTAAGCGTCTTCACCTTAGCACTCTATTTCCCACAGCATGACAGAACTCTGTAATATTAGATCACTGTTGTTGTAAAAGCATAAGACTGAAAATCCAGTAATTTATTATTTAAACCTAAATGGTTTATAGAAACATCTTACGTGAAGTAAAAGATGAAGCCACTTCCGCGTCTGTTATTTGTTGTTAAATAGTCCATTATAAAGGCTTTGAATGTTGGTGATTGCAACAGATTCCCAAGGCTGCACGCAGCTGCACGCGACTTACATGGCGTGCTGTGTGTGTTAAATAATGGAAATGTTCCCCCTGAGTGAAATCCTGCATTAAAGATCCCTGTGTTTGAGTAAGGAAGAGGGTACGGCCCATTAGCCACAGGCGGGTAAAGAGCTTTAAAAGAATGAATTATGAACGCTGCACAGTGACAACTGGGAAGAGAGTCCGACAACCAGATGAAGCTATCACACAGCTGCAACATGAACCTTAGCGTGTGAGGGTTCACGCAATCTTTTCGTTTTACCTTGCTGGAAACAGACGGGATCGTGAGCGATGACTTTATGACTTTCTCATGCACACATACACAGACACACACCGGCTTCTTTTTGTTTATCAAGCAGGTACAGGGCAAAACACAAAGCCCGCCCTTATTTGCATGGATATCTGATCGGTCTGTGGCTGTGAGTGTGTGTGAATGGCGAAAGCTGTTATCTGTACACAAGTCAGTGTGCGTACTTTGGATTCAGAGCTCCAAATTCAACATAAAAAGTCGGTTCTCTGTATGCATCTGATGCAATGCTGTGGTCGCAGTCACGGTGGGTTTAGGGTGAGGGATTCAGTTTCCGCTTTTTAAGTTTAATTTATGCGCAGCATTTTGATAAGCATAAGTCATTTTTCTTTTTTGTTTGTTTTGTCTTTTGTCACCACTTTTGTTTCTAAAAGCGACCAATTCTTTTCTATTTCCTGTCATTTCTACTTGCTGATTCGGCTGAACTGTACCTGCCACCGAGCGTTACTTGTGGACATCGAGTGCTTATTTATAGTCTATTCATGAATCATTGCTTAATTTGAAAACAGGTTCCAGATGTTTCCCTGCACTGTTTCACAGATTTTTAGCCAGCTTTTGTTGTTGTTGTTATTTTCCATTGAACCGTATCGACATATTAATGTTTTGATGTTAGCACCCCTTCTTGACCTCTTTACTGACTGTGTTCATTAAGTGCAAACACATACATAGACACTTTTATACTCATTCAGATGATTGCTGACTTTTATGCTGAAGATGGAGCTATGTACGCTGACGCTCTGCTGGCAAAGACCGCATTAGAGAGTTTTAAAGTGCAGCCTTTCCTCCTCCCTCTGTGGTGCTGCAGCAGAAGAGAGCTTCTCTGTTTATGTGCAGCAGGGTGTTGAGAGAAGGCTGACTGGAGGCTAAATGCTTTGTGTCTCATTAGCTGTAATTTGTGATTAGTGTGGAAAGCCTTCAGATAAATTGCTGGCTATCATATCCAGGGGGCCTAATCGTGTTTAATCCTCTTGATGAGCTATGACCTGGACTGCCACACAGGAGGACAATAATGCCCACCCGGCCGGACACCTAATCAATTACCATCTTTAATAAAGTATTGTTCATTTACATAAACAGCAAGAAGCCAAAGAGGCTTTCTACACAAGAAGGAAAGGCGTGGGATTTTGCAAACACAGCACTAACAAAGGCTGCACACTTCCCACAAGTCTGCTCCTCCTCCTCCTCCTCAGCCTCCTTTCTACTGTTTGCCAAAGCTTTTCCAAGTCCCTCCATCATACAGTCGGAAGTCATAAATCACAAGATAGCAGAAGAAAATTTGCCAAGATTGCTCAGGTTCCTGAGAGGAGAGCGGACTAGCTAAGGTCAAACAACTGTTTTATGCCCAAATATCCTCCCAATCATACACCTCTTTTATTTTTTGCTGTTCAACAATATGACTATTTGGTTTTGGATTTAAACCAAGAGTTCTGTCAACTGGGGCCAGCATTTCTCATTAAGGCTGAATATCAGTATCCGTGTTTACAAACAGAAAAATCAATCTTACGAACATGCGTCCTTCACCCCAAAGGTAACTGCTTAAAAACAGACTGACGTGTCCTTCCTCAGACACTCGGAAGGTTTCACAACAACAAACCAATAGAAGAAGAAGCAGCAACACGCAACGGGGTCCAGAGCCTGAAGAGCGCCATTCATGGATACAAAGACACGTGTGTGTGTGTGTGTGTGTGTGTGTGTGTGTGTGTGTGTGTGTGTGTGTGGTGGGCTATCCAACAGTGGCAATGAAAAATCCTTATACTTACAGTAGAGTCCCAAAGCTTGGCAAGCAGAGAGGAAAAAGAGAAAACACAAGTAATTACAAGCACAAGAGAGTGTGGGAGGAGCACAAAGAGACACAGCAGTTGGAAACATTATGACAGATGAAGAAGAAAAAAAGAAAAAAGAAAAGGAGGGAAGACCAGCTGAGTTTCTAGTGTATCCTGAATCTGCTTATGGGAAACCAGAGAGGCAGAGTATGACTCAACATGTCGACACCAGAACATCTGTTTAAAATCACAGCAAGAGACACGCGAGAGGAGAGAGAGACAGTAAAGGACTGAAGAAGTGGAGGGAAAAAAAGAGGGAGCGAGAGCGGCAAAAAGACAGAAGCGAGTGAGCATCTGTGGGTTTAGCTTCACGCAGAGTTGTACATCAGACACGCAGACACAATGCCACTTTGCGAAATGAGACAAGACATAAGCAGCAGCCTCCAGAGAAAACACTCGTACTCTACTTCTAAAGCAATTCAGGCTCTGCCTCTCTAACCGATTCAGCCTGTGATGGCTGAAGCAGGAATGTATGGGCAACATAAAGTGTGGCAAAAGTTACACAAATACCTGGTGAAAGCAGGGCTGTACTTCATCTCCATTATGATTATTGCCTGCTTTTGTTCCCTAACTAAGCATTGATTATTAATAATGATATTTGTTTTAAACCCCAAAAAGCCTCTCAGATAAAAGTGGGCGGTGACTTACAGGGCAAAATGGCACAAAATGAATTTAAAATAGCTTTGCTATTACAAAGAAACATTTCAAGTAATGAAATTCTATAAGTGCAACTTAAATGGTGCTATAAAATAAGCCAAGAAAAGTCTAAAACCATCAAAATGAAAACCAATCTGAAAGTTAATGAGACAAAACACATGAAAAAAATTACAAATTTTCCTAAACATTGGCAGCCAGCACTTTCCATTAGACCTACTGCCCAGTATGGACTTGGGGAAAGAAATATTAGTGCATAGGCAGGGCATTGTTGGGGGTATTACAAGCTCTGCAGAGCATCTGGAAAAGGAGGTTTTTATTTCTGCAAGCTGTTCTTCATTCTACGATTAGAGCTAATGGGAGGCCGCAGGACCGAAGGAAATTTGATCTAATGGCGGATGATTAATGTGGCACATTTGTGTGTTTGTACTCTAGTATAACACAACCACATGTGATGTATAGGTCTGTCCGAGTGTGTGCGGCTCACTGACAAATGGCTTGTGGAATAAATCAAGACCATATTCTGTCTCAGCCTCTTTCCGCTTTCCCCTTCGATCTTTCACTGAATGTACACATAAATAACACACAAATCCACGGGGAATGCTGCGTGTTACTTTAAATAATTATGGGCTCAGGAACTCGTCTGAATCAAGCGCAGGTCAGATCTTGTCAAACAGCCACATTTCTGCATGTACATCTCTGTGCAACTCAGGATGTGTGCGTTTGCTTTAAAACTCCTTTGTCAGCACAATATAGTGTTTTGAGGAGTTTGCCTGTTTCTCAAGGTGAACAAATAAAAGGAAAGGCTTAAAATGAACCCACCCCCAAAGTGCACTCGACAACACTACAGTCGGCAGATGGATGCTTGATGCGTTCAAGGGTGACAGGCTGTTTGCTCAGTACTCAGCAAGCACCCAAGTCCTTCAACTCCACAAGCGGCTTATACTGTTCAAAAAGGCCAGGGTCACAGGTCAAGCCTCCTCATACGAGCAGCCGTGAACTCCGGCCGAGACAACTGAAATTCTAAGTGGCGTCTCAGGCTGCAAATACATGACGATATTTTTCTTTTATGAGTTAAAGTTTTGTAGCAAGACGTTAACTTTTCTGTTTCACTTTAAGTGAACGGCCAGACAAGTTTTTCCTCGAGATATACGCACATCATCAAATAAATTTAGTAGGACGGCACGCCCTCCCACAGCTTTAAATCAGAGACAACACAGAAAGCTCGTTATGAAAGATGGCTCTTTTTTGTTTCTCTCCACATTATCGCCATCGCTACTTTCATTTAAGCTTTTATTGAGAAAGATGAGAAAAGCAGAACTTTTACAACACAACGGAACTTTGATATAAACTGTAAATCAAAACAAAAAGTGAGTGAAACTGACTTGTCAGTAATAATCCATCACTGGAAAGTAAAAGAAAAAGTTAGCCCCAGTGCCAAATTACGCACTCATTTGAGTATGTGGTGTCTTCATTACTGTATCATAGTGAGTTGCATAAAGCATTTAGAGGAACCGCTCACAGCTGGAGACTATTACAGCTAAATGTGAATGGTGGGAAAACGGTTTCGTAAACACCCAGAAAATCCCAGGAAAAACATTTTGCTAAAGATTTTTTTTTTCAGATGAACAAGCAAACTTGTCTGTTAACTGTGATGGGCATTTACCGTGTTTTTCTTACCTGCAGGGATGGAGAAGTCCAGGACGCTGCTTGCTGGCTGCAGCAGGTCTGGGCTACTTGATGACAGGTTGCCAGGAATGGGCATGATGGCCACGCTGTGACGGCACTGCTTTGTACCCACAATGCTGTCATCTTGCGACTGAACTAAACCGCCATCACTGGAGACAAAATTCAGGAGCGGTGCAGAGTGGGAGAAAAGGGTAGTGAAGGGAGGAGGAAATTAAGCAAAGGGGAGGAAAAGAGAGAAACATAAAATTAGACTTATTCCATTAAAGACAAAACTATAATTAAAATATAATTATAATAAAAGTAAAGTTTTATGATGCTCATAAAAAAAAATGTTATGAGTTGTAAGCATAGGTACTAGCGCATTCCCCATCATCTTCAGGATATATTTAAAAAAAAAATCACAACTCATAACACGGTGGAATAAAACAGAGATTTAATCAAAATGTTTACTCTTGCAAAATGAAAACACAAAACATCAATATCATTATATGTGCTTTTTAATATGCAGCAGTCACAACGCTGACATTCGTCCACGAGGAGATTTTATGAATGGCAAGAACTGATAAGGAGCATTCACGGAGAGCGAGAGACGCACAGCAAATGGTAAAACACGCACACGCACAGAGAGAACAATGACAGAGAGCTGGCACAGATAGGAACATTTCAGAGGAGCACATTTGAAAGTCGTGGGGATTTTTTAGTCAATTATATAATTACCGTTACTTTGCATGTGTGTAGGTTGCTCTGCTTTTGCAGACAAGTGTTAGGATTTGGCTTCTTTAATTCCTCCTGTGTGTGTTGGGTTGGACAGATTGCAACCCTGCACTGAGTCTGAGAGACTTTACACTTTGCTCCTCAGCTACACTCTGGGATATGCGAGCTTTAACCTTTATATTAACAACCTCATTCTGGCCTCTCTTGATTGGGAAGCATGTGATGGAGATAGTAACTCTTCAGACACTAAAACAGAAGTCGGGTGTTCAGATTTTGCCTCCAAAAACCTACATCAAATGAAAAATGTGTCATCTGAAGCTTTGAAGAAAACCTTTGTGCACAGCTTTAGAAGCTTCGATTGAAAGCAGCAAATTTTAAAATGCCGCATGCTAAAAATAAGAAACAAAGCAGGGATTGAACATCCTGCAGATGACAAATGGATCTTTGTGACTTTGAGAAACTGTAGTGTCTGACAGCGAGAGTTCACCCCAGTCTGCCTGCATACTAATCGCAGCTTCCCTCTAAGGTGTGACTGTCTGTACAGCATGTACGGAACACGGTGCAGTAATGCAGGGCTTCCACTAACACAGCTGCACGCTGCTGTAGCAAAGCCTCTGTAATCTTTGGATCACCCAGCTGACAGGCACTGCACCGACAAGACGGAACAAAAGAGTCGAGACGGAGAGATGGAAAGATGGGCACAGGTGGACGAAGAACAAGCAAGAAAAGGACAAAAAGATTTAGGAGGCGGACAACAGTGACATTGAGACAGGCAGTGATAGGATTGGGTTTAAAAGACTAGACTAAGACTTTGGTGGCTCTTTAGTTTAGTTATGACAAGCATGGGTTGCTGTTGATCACAATTACAAGCACCAATATACAGAAATCTAAATTATTTTTGGCTGGAGATGATGATTACAAAGTTTTCAAGAAGTTAATTAGTTTATAGCACAAATACTCATCTGCTGTATTTAGATGGCAGCTGTTCTGACTGTTAAATAGACCAAAACAGTTTGTAGCCATTAACGTTTCTGTTTGTAATAACCCTAAAAAAATACATTTGGCTGTACAACATATTGTAACTGAGTTCAATATGTTAAAGCCCTGAACATAAATGTAGCTGCAGAGTTTGTTTGATTGGGAAAATGAAGCGAAGGCTGGCATTCATGCATTTAAGGAATTAAACCTACAAATGTAGTCCTCTAGTCATGTTGCTGAAGGTCAGCAGTGCCGGTGAAAATGCGGCTGCCTGCTGTGCGCAGGTCTACAGATGGATACTGAATAAAATGGCTGGAGGATGGGGAGTTACGCAAGAGGTCTTACCCAAACAGGCCCCTGAAGCAGCGGAGGCAAACGGGAGAGAGACAACGTTGAAAAATGTGAAAAAGTAAAAAAAACAAACAAACAAAACAAAACAGATTTCTGCTGAAGTGATTCAGCAATGTCAGTGTAGCAGTGAGACAATGCCTGTGTATGACAAGGCTGCTTTCTTCGCACAAACACACAGCCCAAACAAACATGTAGGCTGACGGGACGCACAACAGCTGAAGTTTAGACACTGACAGGTTTGCTGAAATAAATAAGCAGAAAAATGTCAACAGCAACTTTCATAACGCCAGCACAGATTTATCCACAACATGAGACATTAGCAAGCAGCAGCAGGACACACATGAGGATCACTCATATCACTCATCAACCCAGTTTGATATCAGGCTAAATAATAGGATCACCCCTCTATCTGATATAATGCAGTTTAACAGCAACATAAACTACACATAGTTTGACATGAAAGAAGGGTGAAGAAAACTAATTTGGAGACTCGTTTTTATTGTTGCCATTCATTTCTTTACCAGATGAGCACAACATGTATTAGCACAATGTATGCTAACGTATGAGCACAATATGTATTACTGTAAAGCACTTTGGTGTAGCGCTGGTTTTAAATGTGCTATACAAATAAAGTTGTATTGTATTGTAACATTGCTGCTACCAGCATGTCGTGAACTGCTCAGCAGTGGTAGAGCTGTTTTGCCGGCCTCCTCGCATCCTCAGTCTTTAAATGATGTAAATACTAAACAAATGACACACTAGCACCACTTTTCACATAATCTGAAAGTGCAGTCCCAAAAATCAACGGTCAGTCAACCAAACCGCACACCTAAATATCCATCCAATCCAAAAAATCAGGAAGTATGAGTTTAGATTAGATTAGATGAAGCTCCAGTTTACTAGTTGTTAACAGTCTGGCAACAAAGGCTAATTATCTAACTAGTCCAAAGGATCTGCTGTAAAGGCAAATCAGTATCTGTGAGAATAATAATGTCCTGGACAATTTACAGTAAAGCCATAACTGCAATAAAAAGTGGATGTCATGGCAGACACAATCGTTGAAAAACACACTCGTTATTGTGGTCATATCATAAGTTAGCAAATGTAACTGTAACAAAAAGAAAGGGGGATGCAAATAGCAAAGACTTGAAAGACAAACTGAGTAGAGGCTAGAGGCTAAAACCTCAGTGTATTGCTTTTCAATCTAAGCAATGTAAATCATCTGGGGTGAATAATATGGGATGTGTATTAAGGCAAACGCACAAGGCTGGACATCTTCATTTGGCAGAGAGACAACGTGTTTACTGCCTGCATCCCCTTGTCATATAAAAATCTACTCTGCAGTGGAGTACAATGACGTCCAAGATCAGAAGAAGCAGTCGCCGTGACGATCGCTTCGTAAATAACCCAGTTTGGCTGGAGCACCGTTGAGTCTTAAAACACAAAGTTTTCTGACTTAACTGTAAATTGTAAGAGTGTGTGCATAATCGTAACTGCACATTATAAAGTGCACTGTCCTCGTACCTTTCTTATATAGGCATACATACGCGCGCAAACAGACACACAAAATGTAGACAACTTCACATGATGGCCTCCCCTCAAATTTTCATCCCACAACAGGCACTGATGAATCATGATTGACCCAAATCACCAGTCTCATCTCCATTCTCATCTCCACTCCCTTTAATCATCCATCTATTCCTTTGAACCAAAGGCTCTTTTGAATGGTGCCAACTTGCAGAGAAAAAAAACAAAAAAAAGAGGAAGCAATGAAAGTCCTTTTTTTGCTTTGATAGCACAAAGTCGGTTCAATAGCTGTGTGATAGTGTGTTGCGTCATGAGACGGAGCGCGTTTACTTTTCGTGCGAACTCTGTGGCTTTGTGGACATCACTGCGAAGATGGAAACTGATAGAGCGGAGACAGCGAGACAGAAAAGTTGAGTGAGCCGGCTCTGTAATTAACGGAGAACAGCGTTCCTGTCTACACAGTCACAGTACGGATTTAAATGAGGCCTGGAGAGGCATGAAATGATCAAATGAAATCAAGCCTGTTACGGGAGGAGTACTGAATGTGAGCCTCATCCGCACGATTGCCGCAGATGCTTGCCAGTACAATGGCTGGTTATGGATTGGCAATGCTTATGAGTTTTTTTGCGTTCTTGTGATTTGCCTAGAAAAGATCTGCATCACACCGGCTGAAAATATGTGAAAGATTAGGCTGATTAGACTGAGGCTGAACCGCCAGGCTTCTCAAGCTTGTGAAACTTCCAGAAATGGAAATTCCTCGTAAATACCCAACAGTACCTGGAAGTTTTCTGTGCTGGTCCTGTGAAAGGCTGTGCACTTCCACAGCAGTGCTCACTGATGAAAATCTGACATTTCATGCAGCTAAGGTATCTTTTCAGGAAGAGGTCCCTGTAGTTTGTGTTGAATTGGTTGGACTCTGAAACACCACTTATCTATAAATGTGTGCAGGCATTTTAGTCGTCATCAATTTCCTACTGTCACGAGCTGAAAGGTAAAAGGGTAAAATGTGCTACGCTGATGCTTTCTGATGGGCACTGAGAAACTTTAGTCAGTAAGTCACAATTGCACACCTGCTGAAGAAAATTATGTACAAATAAAACCACCAATGGAAAGGAAGTGGACTGATGCAATCACACCCTGTCTGAAGCTGTCAAGGAAAACCACTTGAGCTCACTAATGTGCTAACACCCTCCCATAAACCATTCGATTCATGGCATGCTATTTTTGTGACAAATTACTACACTTTTTTGCCAACATCAAAAAATCCTCTCCCCATTTTCGCTATCCCAGCCTTACAGTATTTTCTTCTATACTTAATTTTACTTTAAGCTTATACAGGCAGCAGTTCTTCTCCGTTTTTCTTTTTTACACATGTGTACGCCTACCTGAAAGGTTTAGGTGGCAGTATACTGAAGCGCGTCTTCTCCAGCATCTTCCTGATCTTGTTTCGTCCTCCAGACACAGTGTTGGCCTTCATTTTTCGGGTGGCCTTGTGGTCAGTGGGGAACTCCATGTCTCCGGGAAGGTCGGCGATGGAGAAACGATTGCCTTTTTTCTCCTGGATCTTGGGAATGTGAAGGCCGCCGTTCTTCTTCTCATGCGCGATCCTGCTAAGGAGCTCTTTGAAGACTGAATGGGAGGAGGAACAGACAGAAATGTAGCTTTGTTTTATTTGATTTTTTTTTACACCTTCGTGGGTTTTCTACCATCTTTTACAGCTCGTGATAGGATGTCAAAAACTGGCGTGCAACCAAATGTACTCACCAAAGATGTTGGTTTTAACTGTGAGGGAGAGGTGTGTGTTATTTCTTAGGATGTCTGCAGCTTTGGAGAGGGAGATGTTCTCAAAGTTCTGACCATTGATCTCCATGATCTGAAGCAAAAAATTAAAAACATGGCAGCAAAGAATCAAAACTGCCTGAAGCACAGCAGGGGTGACCACTAGTGTAATAAGCACAAATCAAATTACTGTGACAAAAACATAATGTAGATCTTGGACTCAAATCTGAAACACAGCTGGTATTATTTTTATTTCTCTTAACTCGGCATATCTCTTAATAAGGTGGCTCTGGTCCTCTATGACTCCTCCTTTCATGCCACCTTTAGAGGAGAAGAATCTGCTTCAAGTGAATATTGTGCAGTTTGTTTTTAAAAAGCAGTAAGTCAATCAAAAAAATGTGAAAGCAGTTCACCTGCATCAAGTATAAGAGTCCTTACAGTGAGGTTGTGAAAAAAAATACCACAAACTATTTCAGTCTCATTCACTGCGTCCCTGACGGCAACATGAACAGTAAAGAGTCCCAGATTAAAATAGCTCAGGGCTAACTGTTTTCTCACTGTGACACGTTCAGCATAAGGATATCTGATCTGTAACTGTGTCAACAGCAAGCACAAAGGCTAGCGACACAAATACAGACAAGATGAGTCATTATGAAGTTCTTCTGATGTGCAGCTACAGGAAGCCAGACCTTCACTTTAACCACCGTTATAACAGAACTGTCTTCTTCAAATACCTTCATTAGTTATACCGCGAAACTAAATTCCAGCTGCTAATGATATCTTTTTGAATGACAGTTGATGGCTTTAATACTCAGATCATCTTAATCTAATCTAGTAATTATTGCCATTTAAGCTTCAACTCCCAGCTGAGTTGATGAATAAATTTACATTTGGCCCTCAAAGCCACTCAACTTCCGTTTTAATGAGTGACTCTTTGTCCAGGTTTGAGGTAACGAGAGCTGCAGGGCAGATATATGTAAGGACTTGGCTTTATTGTTTCAAGTTCCTTTTTCCGTTCCCTAAATACTGACCAGCCTCCAAGCTCCTGCTTGTTATGCTGAGAAATAAATCTTTACTCCAGTTTGACTGACGATAAGGATAGCACTACTGTTTTTACTTCCCTCTTTCATTCCCTGAATGCTGATCAGCTTTTAAGAAGAAATGCATGATTCTGTCAACACTGAGATGATTTTTCAAAGTCATGATTTGCAATTTTTTGCCCTTCCTAACATCCACTCTACATCAATAATGTCCACTACGTGCACCTTTGTCTCTGTCTCTGTCCCCTCCCCCCCGGAAACCTTAGTAGACATCAAATGGCATCTTAACAATTTAGAGAAGTCACTAAACATGATCAGACTTTCTAATTAACAGGCTGCAGTGTGCTGACGAAAGGCTCATTACACACCAGCAATGGGAAGAATCTGTGTGACAGACCACTGTACAGTAACCACACTGTCACATTAGATCCTCTAAATAAGACTGCTGACCTTGTAACCGCTGGACAAACCAAATCATGAGACTATGCTGAAGTGATATACTGTGGTAAAACATCAGTACTCCTGCTGGGAAGAGCTAAAACCTGAAAGATTTTAATAAATATATATTTATTATGATTTTTAAGTTGATTGGGGTGGATCACATCACACAGAACATTTAATTATGTGACTGCATGCTATACAGTCCATAATCATCTGGGAACTAGTTGACTGAAGCGCTGTGATGGTCCTCGTTATAACTGTTTAATTAGGGACTAATTAACATCTAGGGATGCATTTAAATGGAATAAAGTACCGCTCATGTTTTCCTACATACATGTGTAAACTATAAAAACATTAAGATTGTGCATTTCATGCAGCGGTGTTTGTATATTAGGATTTCACCACACTATTCCTTACTGTCCTCTTACCTGATCCCCCCTTTTGAGTCCTGCTTCTGCAGCTTTGCTTCCTTCTTCCACCGACTCCACAAAGATGCCAAATCCTCTCTCGCTGCCGCCCTGCACGCTGAAGTGGAGCGGTGATTCCCTAGATGCCTTCTGCAGAGTGATCTGTCTCCACTTAGCCTTGGCTGCACATGCTATGTTCAGCAGCCTCAAATGGCCCTTCATTTTCTGACGATGAGGTAAAAATAAGAAAATTATGAACTGAAACAGAACTGCATTTACACGTGCACTCGCATCCTTAGGTTTGCAAGTTGTTTTGGACAACAATAATAATTTTTAAAAAAAGAAGAGGTAGAATATAAATACTGATGCATTAACTGTTTGACCTTATCTAGCATTCTGCTCCAGGGAATCTAGACCATAAAGAGTTATCATAATACACCAATAAAACTAGAGGTGTGAGGCTTAGCTATGACCATGATGATTTTAATATTTGAAATATATTTTACATTTTCAGCAATAAAAGCTGAGGAAAAAGTGCATAAATAATTGAATGAGTTCACAGAGACAGACTTGTTACTTTCAAGAACTTGTTGTTCTGAATTAGCATTTAAATAATTTTTGATGTCTTTGTTATTGCATGCGATGAAGGATTTCTGCTAGAGGGCAGGGAGGTGTTGAGTGTTTATGAAAAGGTTAATCCCAGAACTCTGATAGAGCAAATCAACGAGCACATCAAAACAAGACATTGTGCCAAAATGTGGCCAATTACACAAGCGTGCAGCTGAGGTAAATAAAAGCTAACATCACTATTACTATTGGAGAAAACGCTGATGGCTGTTTAACACAATTTCTGAGCTTAAAAGCACTGAATTGGAAAACAAGTCAACAGGTTTTTATTCTTACTGTGGCTTCTAGATGTTTCTCGAAGTCCTCCAAGAAGCGCGTCATAGCCGGGTCACCCTCGAAGTCGTTGAAGTGGTTGTTGACCCACAGCAGCACTATTCTTGTTACCTGTGAAACAGCGAGGCAAAGCACACAAAGGTAGGTCTTGTGAATGTGTTTTCACATTTCACATTCTCCAAAGTCCTTCAGCTGAGCTTTGACAGGAAATGTGATTGATAATTATGCTTCTTGCTAAGGTCAGAGATCATCTTGAATCGAACTCTACCAGGAGTTAGACTTTCAAGGACACTTTGGGAGGCGAAATGCTTGGAAATGTGAGTCTGTTAATTACAACCTATAGCTTCAGATTAAAAATATGACTGTTACCATAACAAAATGCAAACTTGGTTAATTCTTCAGTCCAATTATAGAGGTATCTATCTTTAGCTTCTGAGGAAAGAAAGAAAAACCATAGTAATTAGTAAACGCATAAGAAACGGAGGCTGTATAATAACGAGCATATGGCTGCAGAGAAAAGCTGTTAACTACTAGTTGACGGCTTAATTTCTGCCACAATAATTAGAAGGGAAAAAAGGCAGAGGGAAATAATAACATCTGTAAATTTACACGGGTGGGAACATTGTTCTAACCTTTGCAAAAGGTCAGAGTAGAACACAATGCATCAATAAAGAGGATCGATGGACACACTCCGCTTTTCACTCTCCTTTGTGCGAGTGTTTGTGTGTGTGCGTCTCCAAGGCAACTTATGCTCATGCTTTCTTTTCTCGTCTTCCATATTCTGTCTCTCTCTCGCTCTGTGTTCGTTCTCTACAAGATTAGTTCCTCTTTAAGGGGGCTGAAGATTATAAGCCTGAATGACAACCACATAAAGACTATCGACTGTACAAGGCTAATCTTAGGTTAACGTAGCTGTGGACGACGGGAGTGTCAGGCACGCACGAATCGCTACAGTGCTCAAAGACGGCTGAGCTTGCTGAACTCGTATTGATCGGCGTGCCAGTGGCACAACACGTGGATTTCCATCAACATGCATGGATGCAAAACATCAAGAGGGCTAATATAAGCACGGGACCACCATTTAGAGAACCACCGTATAATGAATGATTAACGTAGACCGTTTTAACTGTACAAGCATTTTCACCTTTGCAGCGTCTACACATGCTAATGCTTTGCCATTTCCAGACTTTGTGGCTTTTTACATTTTTCACACCTACTGATACTGTGTGAAAGCATTCACACATCTCTCCACACACCATGCAAAAGTATGAGAAAGCTCCTTACCCACATCTTAACCATCCCAATTACAACTGCCCAACGCAACCCCAACGGGCACAGGTTACCATCCTTTCAAGTGATGGCACTCAAATAGAAATCTGAAGGTGCGCGAGAAAGTGACCACCGGCCACAAGATAGTCATACATGCATGCGCACATACACACACTCACCGTGTCACGAAGGCTGTCCATCTGGAACCACTCCAGCAGCTTCTTGCCAACCTCCATGGGACTCGAAAGGAATGTCCTGTAGGTCAGGAGGAAGTCTTCGATGTAGGTGGGGTCGACCACCGACGGTTCCTCCACCAGGTGCATGATCAGACGCTCGGGTGTTCCCTGGGGTGAAAAATACACACACACACACAAATATATATACATAAGGATGAGCTGAGAAAAACATAGATACACATGTAAGACAGTTAAAGTCCAAGGTCACGAAGGATCTGAGAGGCAAGAACACCAAGCTGTGTCAATATCAATCAGAATAGTGACAAGGACATAAGCTATAAAGGTGCAGGTATTGAACAGAGCTGTCAGTGTCCCATCAATAAAAAAGACACACTTACACACACACACACACACACACACACACACACACACACACACACACACACACACACACACAGAACAAGTATTTTACAAGTGCAAATGCTTTTTTTGCAGAATTACTGATAATTTAGATTTGTATAGGAATAAAATACCTCAAATATCCGAGGCTACATTCCTGATTTCTGTGTCTAGGGGAATTTTTTTTTTTCCTAAGCAGCAGACTTAAAGTATCGGTGACGTATAAACGTCACTGTTCTTGTTTCTGTGAGTTTGTTATTGTTAATGCCACCATAGCAGAGGTTTCTCGGGGGGGATGTTTCATTTGACAGGGAACAGAAACTAGAAAAGAATCCACTTTTGTCAGACACAAAAAGAACAAAGCCAAAAACAGAAGCAGAAATGCTAACACTTGTGAATCGACTCCTATCCGCTGGACGTGTTTCAGAGCCAGCAGCTTTTCCTTGGAGCAGCAGCCAAGAGAATCGTTCAGGCCCATTATCGGATCAATACCTTGGGCTGCCTCTGGAGATTCAGGGAAAGGATCAAAAGGGTTTAGGAAGGCATTACAATGTAGCGTAAAAAAAAAAAATAAAAAGCTCTGGCAAACACTAATAGTGCTAACTCTGTCTCTTAACAATCACTGAACAACATCGAGCAGCTACACTCGTATTTTTGTAAGATGATGCATGTGAGGGGGATGGTCGATTTGTAATGATGATGTACTTAAATCAATCACGGGGCATTTGAGTATTTCTTTTAGCAGATGATAACGTGTGAAACCTTGACTTTCTGGTTTCAGAAGCAAGTCATGTTACAAGCTCAGGGTGAGATTAAACGTGCTTATTAGCTTCTGGCATGATTATAAGCTTAACCTTCACCTTGGGTGTTAATCCTTCAGCGTGTCTCTGCCTGTCTCATCTTTATTAGAGTATGTTCTTGCGAAAGGTTAATTGTATTTTGGCACCGAGTCAGTTAAAGAAAAACAAAGAGTGCCACTCTGTCTTGATCCTACGTTTGAACCTCAAACATCTTTTGCGGTTGAGGTTGGGTTCACACAAAAAGCAAAGCAGGCTCTTGTTCTGGGACCCCTCTGCTGCTCTTTAACATTTTAAATTACTAACCTTGATGACAATGTGTCCTTTCCTGGTCCCGCTGCGGTCCAGCTCCCGGTGTTCCTTCACCATCACAATCTCCCCCTCTTCTTCCACCTTGTGTGTATTCCTCTCCACATGGTTGAGGATGCGCCAGTAGTCTTCCTGGGCGATGCAGACAAACTGGTCGAGGATAACATGAGGACAGCGGATGAACTTGTAGTAGAGCAAAATACTGCTCTGCACCACATTCGGGTACTCAAACAACAGCACAGATGTAGAATTACGGATGGTAGAGAGAGGCATGGGAGGGACGAACGGATGAAGGTAGGAACGTCCAACACTAACAAAACTAAACCCGATACTCTGCCTAAATTTAAAGTACCTATGGTGGTCCAAAATCATCTCAGCTAGCTATTTTGCAGAAGCATCCTTTGCTATAAATTAGACACCAACTAAACTAACCTGCCATTATATCATGGTGACAAGACGGCACGAGTCTTTACTGCTCTAAAGCATCGTCTCTTGCTATGCTTTCCCTTGAGTAAATCATCAGTTTCTGCATTTGCCTAACCAAGCCCTACCTCTGCAACTTCCTTTGCATATAAAGACAGGAAATGATGTGTGCAGCAGAGGAACTGGCCAGTGTGGACAGAGGCAATGTTACCGCGAGTACACGCTAGGTTTCTTCTACCTTTCAGGTTCCTGCTCTATATTAAGACCAAGTTTCTCTGTGAAACCCACAAGGCTCTTAGAAAGGCTGCTAGTGTATGCGATGTGAAAGATATGACGCAAGCTACGCCTGTGTCTTCACAACTAAAATGCTGTACTAAATTTGAACTCTTTTTTATTTACTCATTCCACCTTTTTATAAGAAGATTATGAAAGAAGGGAAAGCGTACTTTTGACACGTAGATTTCGCTGTGATTGCAAACCACTACTGGGCGCTTGAAAGAAGAAATGAAAGCAGGACTTCACTTTGTGATTCTCGCACTGTGACACACATTTTCCAGAAAATGCTTAAACACAGCAAGATTTTAAAGAAAACACAAACCCCTCACAAAGTTCTCTTAGTGTATAAAAGCAATGATAAAAAGTGTAATTATGACAGTGTAAAAATCGGTTATTTTTACCTGGCAATCATCCCCTTTGGTGCGAACCTCTCCATTCATGTACTGCTTATCCAGTGAGGGTGAGATGCCGAAGCTGTTGCCCATACAAAGAGTCTCCGTTCTCCCATCGTGATGGCTAATTTCGACTGCTCCGTTCAGAATGACATACCAGTGGTCCAGCTACAGACGGAGGGGTAGAAATAATAGAAATAATTTTTAAAATGACCACAAAATAAACAATGTCAAACTTTTGTTTTGCTTGAAGAGATTATAAATCTAACAGCATTGCTGATTTCTATGTGTGTGGTTTTTTTACTTTTCTTTTATCAAAACAGGGTAAAATGGGTACATCTGTTAAAACCAGTGTTAAATACATACTGGCTCGACTGCAGACGAGCAAAAAGGAATCATTACCGTCACTTGGCATGGATTTATCTTGAATCATTAGATTTACAGACCTTTACAGCTTCACTAGAACGTCTATTAAAATGGCAATACATTACTAAATGTGGTAAACTGTGAGCATAATGTGCTTTGTGTGAGGTATGAGTAGGCTGGTGAAGAGGTATTGTGTCTTTAGTGGTGGCTTTTGAAAAGGAAATGCTAGCAGGCATAATATAACAAGCCATTCATCCTGAGTGTGAGCGGACAGAGGGCGGGTGAATGAGCCCTGGGCTCCCTCTGCAGCAATAACTGATATTTCCTCCTCATTGCCTTTTCATTCTCTTGCTGTTTCTCACCTAGCAAATCTCCGATTCTACCCTCTGTGCTTCACAGTTTGGCTCCCACATCGCTTTCTAATGCTAATAAATAATAATGCTAATAAGGTGGGCTACGATGATCCGCCACACATGCGCTGTGAACAAAAGTTCTCTTTTAAATAAACTTTACACAAATATAATATTTCCTGTAGGATAGACCATCTGAATTTATTGCTATGAGTAATGAAGCCTGCACGGGTAAGGAATATGTTCTTATTTCCTATTATCAATCTGGAGTGGCGTTCTAACACCGCCAGGAAATGAGTAATTAAATCTGAAATGCGGGTTAATACATATTACTGTGGTATGATTTAAAATGTCATTGCTTCCATTGACTGCACAGACACATCCCAGGCCCCGCTTATACCTTCAAACACCTCTCTTTTACCTTTGCATCCCTGTGATGCGCTCATGGTGCAGATGTGAAGTTGCCCTAAAGTATTTAGCAAGCCCGACTGAAGAGGAGCGTGCATAAACAGAGGGACATCTTTTTAAACAGCTCATCAAAAATCGGCAAACACGCAAGTTGGTTCCGCGCAGTTTGTCACACAATGTGTCTGCTAGCTAAAAGGTACAGTTCTCCCAGCAAGAGAAAATGGTAAATGGCCTGTATTTGTATAGCGCTTTACTAGTCCCTAAGGACCCCAAAGCGCTTTACACGTTCAGTCATCCACCCATTCGCACACACATTCACACACTGGTGAAGGCAAGCTACATTGTAGCCACAGCCACCCAAAAGATACAATGTAACCAAGTAGTAGGGAAGGTTGTACGAATGGAGCTCATTTTGTTTGTCAGCATTTAACTCATTCTATGAAGAAGTATAGAAATGTACTATAAGAAGTTTACTCCTGTTATTCAAAGGTTGCATGTAGCAGCACAGCTAATTACAGCCTGTGCACAAAGAAAAATCTACTGAAGCTCCCATAACAAATGAATATGCGACTTATTTTCTAAGTCACTCTTTTCCTCGAGCTGCACTGAGGTTTCTCTCATGCAAAATCCCACTTTAACCCCAAATTCTTTAACAAATTCTTCTTCTTCAAAAGCGTCTTTCCATGTGACACTCCCTCGACTCCCCCATTGTCCATTTTCTCTTCCTTTCTGGCATATGGAGCACTTTCTCTCTCTTTTCTACATCTGTAATACCACTTTAGACTCTTTATTTTCCTTTCCCTCTTCACACTCACTTAGCAAAGTCATGCTCACTTCCGAGAAGGGCCAAGTGCTTCTCTTTGACCTTCAACACCGAGTCCACAGAGAGGCAGTGGAGTGGAGGAAAAATGCCCATCAACTGCCTCGACACAGACGGTACGGAGTTAGTTACACAGACGCACATCACCTATTTGTGCGCGTTTATGGTTTTGCCCTGCTGATGTGTGTTCCCGTCCTCCTCCGAGCTCGGCAGCTGGCAGTTCATTGCCATTTATCACCCTGTCAGTTCTAATGCTGCTGCATGTAACCAAACAGCCATGACAGGGCCCCCGTTTCTCAGGCATGTAACTTAATTAATTAGCTGTGTAGCAGCTCGAGTGATTGACGGGGCTTATATGCTGCGGTGACTTTGCACATACCAGTTTTGCCTCGTGAATTAGGATGGTGAGGATGTGTGTGCACCTGTGCACGGGAAAGCGCACGTTGCTCCGTATATGTTCTTCTTTCGTATGTGTGAAGGCCTTTATATGCTTCCACATCTACGTCACTGCTTTCCATAATGGGTACGTTGGCGTGTTTGCAACTGTTTAATACTTGTGCGCACTTATGTATGTCTTTTTAAAGGTTACACCACTGTTCTGCTTGATAACAAAAGGCAAAGTTAAGATTTTTTTTTCTACTGTGATTACATTAATTGCCCAATTAAGATTCAGCAACTCAGCAAACAGACCTTGTGTCAGACTGAGTAAGGATAAACACTCATTTAACTGTTAAGGGAATTTAGTGTGTTATCGAAGCAGATATAATAAAAACATACTTTGCATGCCGTAATTACACTGGAAGCAATTAATCTAAGTCAGTAAAGTGGCAAAATAGGATGGTGAAAAATGAATACCACTAGTTGTTGTTGAAGAATTGAATTCTGAAGGTTAAATAGAACTTGTTCAGTTTCTGTGTGTCCCTTTTCACCCTGTTCATACCTCCTGTTTGTCGTGGAGTATGACTGTGCCGGCCTGCTCCACCACTTCGAACATCATGACGCTACACAAGTCCCTCCGCACGGACATGGTCATGTTAGCAAAGGCAGGCAGCTGGTGCATGAACTCCAGCAGTTGCTCTGTGTTGCACAAAAAGAAAGCAGCATAGAGAAGAAGTCAAATGAAAAAGAAGGAGGAACAAGCATGAAAAGACCGTGCACTGACCAAAGCGATGTGTCTCAGGTGTTCAGGGCAAAATGCACATTGATTTTTTTTCTTCCCCCACCACAGACAAACTGCAACATTTCCAAAACGATCTATAGATTTTTAAATGGTCCTTTCTGCAAGAAAATGTTACTCATATACTTCACCAGAGCAACTGTCAATGTCAATACTAACACAAAACATTTTAGGATGCTTGTCGTCTCAGGCCTTGGTGCTCTGAAATGCTGTAAAAACTCGTGATTAAAATAGAAAAAAAATCATAACTAGAAGAGGACTCGCAGAACTCCAAGGACAATGCTGCATTGCACACCAAAATTTTAATCTCTAAATCTTATTAAATTGGGCTTGAGCGTTGGCACACTGCTGCTGACAAAGAAACAGCAAACATGCCTCCACATCAGCTCTTAAGTCTTAAATCTAACCCCTCCAAGCACAAGTGGATCAGCGCGTACTACTAGTTTTTATGACTCCTCAGAAACATTTACAATTTCTACCTTTCCTGTTCATCTTCCCTCTGCCTCCTCTGCACTGCAGCTGAGAGCACAGTGACCCAGCTCCAACCTGCAAACTATGCTGCTTGGCTCAGTAGCTCCTTTTTACTCCTCTTGGTGTTAACACCTCGTTCAAATCTTCCCTTTTCTTAGTAAAGGAAAGTAGCTTAAAGTGCAACGCGTATAGAGTTTTCCATGGGAGGAAAACAATCATAAAATGTAGATTTATCACGTTTAAAAAAAACACTAGGAGCTAAGCACCAAAACTCTAAAGGGTACCAGAGGGTAGCACATATTACACATATCATTAACATTTTGATGACTGCCAATTGTCCTTAAATCTGGTTTACAGCCTCTCTATCTTGTGATATATTAAAAAAAATTAAATATTACATCAGTTATCCCTTTATAGTAATTTATTACATTTTTAGGGGCCAACAGAGGTGAAAAATGTAATAGAAGTTCCAAAAAACAAGAGAAAAAAACAAAAATCCTGATTTTTGAAACTATAAGTGCCCTCTCCTGCTTTATTTTTCTTTTAACCATCTCATCAGCCCCAAGGACGTATTCATCAACCGCCTGGGAAAAATGTCTTTTTAAAGCCCTGAAAGCCCAGCGAAAATATTTTTGTCTGTTTATTCAGGAAAATTCTTTCAGAGAGTTTCTGGAGAGCATTAAAAAAGTAACTAATGACGTGAAACAGAATAATAAAAGTTGGTTGAATTTGGGTTCAGCCTCTTATCCCTTCAGTTGCTCTCTGTGTCAGGTATTTCCTCTCAATGAGCTGTGCTTGTAATGCTGAAGGCCATGAGAAGGCCAGCCTCCCAGCAGGCACGCAGCAGGCCAGGCCTTTGCTTCTCTCAGCTCTCTGATGCAAGCCCCTCCTTTAGGACCCCACTGGGTTCTGTTAATGAGGTTGCCTCTGAGTGCCTGCTTGAAAATACAGACTGGTGTTTGGGGACAGCTGCAAGGGGTCTTTATGAGAGAAGGACATTTGTATATCACTCATCTCTCATTTCTGTACTAAATGAGTCTAAAAATAGCCACTGAGATAGCCTGAATCTGTCAGTTTATTTTAGGTCACTTTTATCCCAATTCAATCAAATCAAAGTTGTCAAACTGACCGATGTCGTCGTCGTTGCGGTCGACAGGATCTTTTTCTAGACACTCTCGGACCAGATCTCGGCCTAGAAGAGTGTCCGAAGCTCTCTCCAGGTCCTCATCTTCCTCCTCCTCCTCCTCACTGTCCACTGCAGCCTCTGGAAGTCCAGAAAGGTCGACATCCCCCAAATCACTCTCTGTGGCCTGGGAGCAAAACACAAAGAACAAAAAACGGAATATTGGCCGGTTAGTAACATTAAAAAAAGGAAGGAAGAAGTCTTTGAAGTCCATCATGTCTCATTTAAATGACAAATGAATTGAACATTTTACATATTAAATGTGAGGGCTCCTTTCTTATGGGTTATGAAAAACATTAAATTATGAAATTCAATCGCTTTTGATGGGGCTAAAATTGCCTCAGTGTTAAATGGCTCGGCTCTCACATCATTCTCGAGCTTCCAATTCCCAAAATAACGTGACCTAGAAATTCAAATTGGGGGTATTGATATTTACAATGACAAGAGTCCTCTCAGGCCTTGTAAAGAGGAGTATGCCATTACAAGACAGTTTAGCAAGCACAACACGGTGACCAATTATTTGCAATTATTGAAAAAATGAAGAGCATGAAAGACGTGCGACTGTGACGACATAAAGACTAAAAAAAAAAAAAGCCTTATTGTTCATAATTTCTAGCATTCACGGCTTTTCAGTAAAAATTTGCTCGCACGAAACATAAAAAAGGCTAACCTTGGAAAAAGCAGCTGTAGCTGCGACCGTGAGCTGCACCCAGACACCAAGTGCCAGACTACAAAAAACCAGGCCAACAGCAAAATATTTAAATCCATTCACTAATAATTCATATTTCACAACATTTCTCCTGTGCGAGGCAGACAGATGGTTGGAAGAGTATGGATCTAAAAGGGCATGAGGGTTAGGGTCAGTTGGGAATTGAACCGTCACCTAAAGGTGAATCGAGGAGCTCTCTGGTGGTAGTGGCAGCGTTACCGGCCGTCTGTTAGCTTTTTTAGGTGGGCCTAAAAAAGCTGGAGAGCTAAGCCTGACTTTACCCCGGCTTCTGTCTGCTTTCCAAAATAATGTGAATGCATGTGCTCATTTAGGCACATAATTCACTTAGACCTCCAGCATTTATCCTGTTTACTGAAAAAGAGATATTTTGTTAAATAACCACTCGTTACAACTAAGGTATGCAGAAGAGCACCTGTGAACACATGGTGATCCTAGAAGCAGATGGACTACAGACGAATGTGATTTCTGCAGCGACGTTAACATGTCAGAGTCAGAATTTGGTGTAAACGTCATGAACGCATGAATCTATCCTGCTTTGTGTCAACGGTTCAGGCTGCTAGTGAGGGTGTAAAGGTGTGTGATGGGGGGAGAGTATCTCTTGGCACACTCTTAGTATCTGATCTTTATATCCATATTCCAACTGATGCTTCTAACCAGAATAGCGCTTGAACGTGACAGTGAGTACTCAAATAGCTTCCATAGTCACCAGACAGAGAGTCCCTTGGGGATGTGGTGGAATGGGAATTGCATCATGGATGTGCAAGCGACAAATCTGCAGCAACTCTGTGATGCAACCAATTCAACATGGACAAAATCTCTGAGAAACATTTGCACCTTGTTGAATTTGAGGCAGTTCTGAAGGCCAAAGTGGTCATACAATACTAAATGTAAAGTGTGCCTAATAAAGTGGCCAGCAAAATACATATTAATTAGCCTTAGCTTGAACAAAAAAAAAAAAAAAAAAATCCCAACGATACTACCCTAAATTTATCAGTAACTATTGTGCGTTTATGTCTTCATTTGCTCAGCTACATTATTTGTTTTTTCTTCATCTTCATTCTTTCTACATTTTGGATTTACAGTTGAAAAGACAGGCAGAGATATATTAGCTGTTGATATCTGGTGGGGAAAAGTGAATTTCCTACTCTATAGATTGCCAGCTAGCAATACAATCAAGCTCTTAGGCTCTATGGATAGTTGGGACATGGCCAAAGTGTTTTCTATGTTTTTCCAACCCAAGGGTATTGAGCTAATAGTCCATTCAAAGTTCAGGCCTGCTGTTGTTTTTATAAATTAGGTTGAAGAAGCCATTTAGAGGACTTTTAAAACACACCTGCTCCTCAGACCTTTCCTGTTCCCGGATAGTAGATGAATTTAATCTGGTTGAATATAAGATGGAAAAAAAAAACAAGCCAGGAAACATATGCGAACATAGATGTGCAGCTGAACTTTTTAAAACGTGCTTTCCTCCTCTTGTAATAATTAAATGACACGGCAGTATATGGAGCATCTTTAACACATTGAACTGTCAAAAGGCTGATTTTTTTAAATTAACTGTACAAGATATAACATAGGAAACTTTATTTCCCTTCTAATTATTAGTCCATGCAGTTAATATGTCTCAGAGACTAAGCCAAAATGCAAAAAGCCTTTTAACAGAAATATTCTAGGAAATGTGGGAGAAAAGGGGTAAAAAGAGACAAAAACTCATTCTCTTCCTCCTCACCGACATATCAGTCAGTGCTTCTGAGAGCCCAGTTCATTCAGAATGCATCGTCTGCCCTTTCAGGCCAATACCCCTGGTCTCAGATGAAGTCTGAGGCAGGGGGACATTTCTTAGAAATGTGGCATCAGATCTACACAAACCACTGCATTTTACCACGTCCCAACCCCAGAAAGGAGGCAAAAAGGTTCAGGATATACCACGGCTAGGAGACGAACAAGCATAAGAGAGGATTACGAGGAGTTAAAGAAAGTGATGAAAAGATGAGGAGAAAGAGGGAGGTGAGCTGCTGAGTGTTAAGCCGAGATAAAAGAGGGAGTGGAAGGAGGAAAAAACAAAAAGAACGTGTAAGAGAAAACCCACAACAGATAGCGTTTGCTGCACTGACAGCTGAGGATCACAGCTGAGTGAAGGGTCAGCACTTTAAGACAGCTGTAAACAAACACAGAGCCGGGTCAGCGACAAGTGATGGGATCAGATGCGTGTGATAAATATCTAATCTGAGGATGAACAGAATGAGTCTCTGTGTTAAACGTTTGACCCGGGCCGACCTGACTTACATCAATCTGCAGTCACTCACAGACAGCCTGAGAGAGAAAGGGGTTGGATTTCATTTTATTTATTTTTTAATTCAGCAAGTCTCCCCCCCCCCACAGTAATTTGTGGCGATTTCCTCAGTTTGTCTGCTTTGATCACTCTCCCGTGTTACCTAACCTTATCTTTCACCAACGTTATCTTGTTGGCGAACGTTTTGTTATGCGTTGTTGTAACATTTACAGTATGTACTGGAACCTAGAAAAAAAACATAAGCTGCATTAACATTCCCGGGTGAAACAAACAAATTAGTTTTGTGGCCAGCAGAGCCCACAGATCGCACCAGCACATCAACTAGCTCATTAGTGTGTGGCAAACAGGCCACGCTGGTTCCCATTAAAGCCAGCAGAACTAACAAGCCACTGTCAAAAAGGACGTCTATACACATATTCACAGACGTGTGCAGAATATAGCATGTAGGTTGTAAAGTGGGGGGAAGATAGCTGAAAGACAGCTGAAACACAGTGCCGAAATGTTACATTTAGTGTAACTTTCTGTGTAAAGAGGGGGGATTAGGAGAGCTAAGGGATTAAAATGATTACATGGAAAGCTTATGTTTGCTTTTATGGGTTACTGATTTGCAATCACTCACACAGTCTACACTTAAAAGCTTGCTCAACTGCCAAAAATGTTGCAGGAATGTTAGACAGATACAAAGACAAAGGCTCTTCTTTGGCTATTTTACTTTTACACGTAGGAATTTCCCTTATGTAGATTGAGCTGTTCTACCTGCTGTAGCTCAGTTAAAGATGGAGCTATAAGTGTTAGGTTCATTTTCTACATGTGACCTTTAATCTGCTGCAGGAAGTACAGAGGGGGACGAGTCACTAGGACGCACAATAATTAGAGCGACAAAAAGGATTAGAAGGAAGGTGGGCGGAGGGTTGACTGATAAACTGAGAACACATGAAGATGGAGAGAATTCACCTTTCAGCAAAACACACGACCAGAAACAGTAGACAGGGTTTTGTCACAGGATTGGAAAGAGTTCATTCAATTAAAAGCTTTTGTTTGCAGTAAAAGCATGAGGATACTTCAAGTAATTTGTGAGACAAGAGTAGTTTTAACTGACTGGCTGGATCCTATTTTACATAATACTGACTTTTTATAATGAATTTGAACAATTAAAGGAAAGAGAAGAGGAATTTGGCAAAATGAAAGGGAAAAATAATCAGCTTTGTGGAAATTTGTATCCATAAATCCATATTTATGTGTGGGTTTATTTGCAAATAAATACAATAAACTTTTACCATAAACAGGGAGGTACCCACCTGGTAAATATCTGAAAGGCTGCTGCTACCCGAGTCACTGGCGATACTGCATCCCGACTGGCTGGGCGGCATGTGCATCACCTGCTGGTGGGCATGGTCTGTTAGGTGCATCTTATTGAGATCGGCAGGAAGCTGCTCAGACAGAGAGGAAGTAGGAGATACAGAAGAAGACAAACAGAGAGGGTGAAGAGGATATGAGTTCAGCTGAGGCAAACATGCACAAGGTTCAAAAGAGGCAAACACACACACGCACAGACACAGTTAACAGTGACAAACACACACACGCACACACACACAGCTGTTTCATCAGGCTGAAAGCCACAGCTGGTTTCACATGCTCTGGGCTAATTAACCTGAAGACGATGGCGCTCAGGATATTTCACATTGCAGTGAATTATGAGCCGGGGTGCAGACAGATACGATATCTGGTACACTGTGAAGGTTTGGAGGTTGCTTTGATATTTTTGGAGTGACCTTAACAAAACAATTAAACAGTAAATCCTGGTTTCCTCGTTACACAGACAGCTTACACATGTACAGAGTACACACAAGGACACAGATGAATACTCAAACTTCAACAGATGGAAATGTATTTACCCCCCTCCCTCCCTCCAAAAAAGGCAGAAATAAGCACAAAAGCACATGCATGAAACTCCAAGTTAATCAATTAAATCAGAAAATACACCAAGCAACAAAAAAGACAGTAAATAAATAAATGTGTCTACTTCCAGAGAAGAAGACGATTTCCACAAAGACGTGTGAGCTTTGATACAAACAAAATCAATATTGTTTTTATTTTGTTATCACGTTTGCTGAAAATTGCCCACATGCACTCAAAATCTGAGCTGCTGAGAGCTCGCTCTCCAATAACACTAAATCCAGATACAGAATGAGGTAAAGCTGTCAGTCAAACAGTCAAGAGGCTTCCAAAGGCAAGAGCATCAAAGTGCTGCAAAGGCGCAGAACCAGCAGCCTCACCGGTGTAACCTATAAACATTTGCGTAGCCTTCACTTTGCACTGAACCGAGACGCTTCACGTACCACAGAGCCACTTCAAGCACAGAGGGGGACGAGTCACGAGTTTCCATATTGTGAATTCCAATTCTCTTTAGAGAAATTTGTATTAACTGGACGCCAAATAATTCCCAAATGCACATCACAATACACATCACTAGGAAACCTGCTTCAAAAACAACAAAATGCCCCTCAATGTAGAGATTTTCAGGGAAAATAAAATAGAAAAAAGTTCTTAGTGAAGTTGAGAATGGCGGCACTCTTCGATCAAAGACCGTGCAGCTCTGCGAGACTGGAAACAAACACCAGTGTCTGAAATGTCAGGTGCTGATTTTACTACAAGTCTATTAAATCAAGGCTGGAGAGGCTCAGAATTAGAAAACAAATGTTGCATCTACTAAACAGCTGTGGAAAAGAAAAGAACTGGCCTAAACTCAGATGAGGATGACAGAGTGTGAGTCTGAGGAATTAAAAACATTTCGTTAAACCTGTTTAACCTCAATTTTATGTGCAGGCGGACCAATGTCCGTGCTCCCCTCTCTGCTCCAGGAGCAACCCAGACGATCTTTAAAATCTCAAGCCTTACCAGTTTGGGCCGGGGCAGTGTCAGGGTGAGGGAGGACGTCCTCCTGCGACACTTGGCGAACCTACAGCACACCTCCTCCATCGTCACATCAGACAGCACTTGCCTTCCAAACGCACACATAAACACTCATTTTAAGTCTGCGCGTATAACCTATGGTGGGAAAAGACTCACCAAGCCAAACTGAAGCTAGGCGAGGCTGCACGGAGCCAGGGTACCAACATGCAATATTAAAGACGTTGAGTCTGGGGGTACGCCACCCCCCACCTTTTCTAATAGGCCTGCTGGCCTCTACAACCACATTCATATAGAGGGGTGGAGTTTAAAAAGTGTAAAGGCTTGTTCTTAATGTGCGTTGTATTCAAAATTAACTATTTTTTGAAGGCTTCTATTCTGAAATTTCTTGTTTTATCTGGATGCTTTTTAAAATGCAATTTTGTGAAATATGTTTGCTATATTGTGAACTTAAAAATCAAACACTTACATGTTTCACTAGACCACTACACTGTTTTGTTTTGTTTTTAAATTGAGAAACTCTTCTCGCAGAAAACAGTAGGTACATTGTAAAATCAAAGTGTCTTGCAGACAAATCTACCTGCCAGTTCTTTACTGCATTTTTACAGGCAAATTAGTTTCAAGTGCGCTTATTATTCTGCATTCCACTCCACACAGTGTGCCAGCCTGTGCACAGCCACCTTTTCCCCTGAACCTGGAATGAGAAAGAGCTCATCCTCAAAAACTAGAGCTACAGATGGTAGTGAAGCAAAAGCCATTTAGGAAATTATTTATTATTTATGCATGAATTCTTGGACTAAAACCTGGCCATGAGAGGAAATCAGCCCAATTAGGACCAGTATTAATCCATTCACTTTTGTTTAACCCTGTTAGCTTTGCCCTACAGATTCAGTCTCCCTTACATACACTTAAAAAGAATCTGACAGCACTCGGCTAAAGTACTGTCTAAAACTACAGAACCCTAATAAATTTGTCGCAGAGCGTTAATAGTCCTATTAGTGACACTTAAATAGCAGGATTCTAATTACAAAGTGTGCTTTTGTATCATTCACATGCACATAATGAGTCGGGCCTGAGGTTTAAGTCGTGACTAAAGGAGCATTTAAGTGAAATCCATTTACTATTAAGTACAGCTATATAAGCATATTGACCAGTAGACAACATGTATTCCATGCATTAAGTCTGTTTTGATGCTATTGACTAAATTCCACACAATCATCCATAAACAGAAGGAGAATTCGCCAATCTTATTGTTGAGCAACACTCTTTGCTGTTTGTTGTTCTTCTTTGTGAATAAGAAGGAAGAGAAAAAGTGAGAGGGAGGACAGAGAGCGATTGCTAATTTCATTACAGATAAATACTTATTGATTTCTGCGTGATGGAGCAGTTATCAGGCAGTGATCATGAAACTCCCACCCTCATCCATTCAACAGATTTCACACAGAGGTAGAAACTAATGTATCAAACTGCTCACCGGATCGAGACTCACAAACACACCCTAAGAGGATATTACCGAGGAAAAATGTTGATCGCGATCGATTAGCTGGTTAAGTTCAAAGGGGTCCAACAACAACAACAAAAAAAATTGATAAAGTAAGTTGTGACAGCAGAAACTTGAGAAAACACAAGACTTGGCTGTGACTTTTAATTAAGAAACATCAAATCAGAATCGATACCTGTCTTTCTGAACTGCAGAGTTTCACAGCTGGAGAGGAAATGTTGGCTACTTTAATTATTTTGGCCTCAACTGTCTTCAGTTCATCAAAAATGTTGCATTTTTTCCCAAGAATGCTTTAATATGGCATACTGCATATGCTGCAAAAAGTTACCAGTCACCATGGTTTAATCCTGCTATAATTCAAATTAAACTTAACTTGGAGTTTAAGGGGTTTGTCGTGGAAATCTGCAATAATTTAGCACATTTCACTCTCGATGATGCTCCCCTTTCAACCACAAAAAGACCCTGTAACTTTCAGCAGTGCTCACTTAAAGAACATCAGCACAGAATCTTTGGCATCTTTGGCACAGAACTGCAAGTTACTACAGTAGCTATTAGAGTAGCTGAAGTTAAATGTCACCACACTAATGCACCAGAATGACCGACTAATCTCTATAAACAAATTCAGTACTTGAACATGAAGAACCTGTCAACAAGGAGGTCAATTTTTAGTACTGCAAATTCTCCAGTTCCTGTCTTGTAGCACAAGAACTACTGACAAATCGCATTTGAGCAACCTTTGGCTGCATACGACCAAAGGAGGGAAATACATTAGCCGAAATGTAATCTCAAAACCATAGGCTGTTGTTTGGCAATGATCTGGCTTTTTATTAGCTTTCAAAAATGTTATCTGCAATTGTAATCAACGTCCAGTACAAGGAAAAGTGCTGGCTGCTACAGAAGCCCTCACACATTGGCTGGTGTCCCACAGCTGAAGGATGCCCAAACTATAACCTACTGACTCTCTATATCAAGGATGCAAAGAAAGACGGATGATTCAATCATTATCTGATAACACGCAACTTAATCTGCAGGTAAAATTATTCACTGAATAATCTTTTACAGGCAAAAAGATTAAATTCTCAATAAAAAGTTTAAACTCTGATGTGTTTTAGAACGTACAAAAACACGAACACGTGTCTTTGTAGGTTTTGCAGAGAGACTAAACGGTTAGAGGGGTGAAAGTTGACTGATGGTGGAAGTGAATAATTGTGGCTTCCATTCACACAGACTTAATCCTGCTCTAATCCCCCTCCTTTCCTCTGCCAACAGGCCAAACCACGAAGTAGGGGGGCGGGGTGCCGGGGTCTCCCATTCTCCTCATGCATTAAGGATGAGAGTTGGGAGATTAAATATAAATGTGAAAGGTTCCTTCAGCTGTACAATTCTATCATGTCAACGAGCGGGCACAATCGCAGGAGGCTCGAGCAGACTCTATACATTACCAAACAAGCCGAGCTTTCACAGCAGCAATTATTTATAGAGCCAGATTAACTTGAGAGAAATAATGGGTGTAACGCAGTCTAAGTAAGATGGCCAAAGATGGTGAGAATTCATTTGGAGCTCCCAGATCACTAGCGTGTTGCAGAAGACCCACAAGCCAAGAGAATTCGCCCGAGTTGACCAATTCATTCGTGCATGAGTTATACTCATGATGACGTTCCAGCATTATTGTTTTATGTTCAAAATCTCCATTTAAAACTTTCAGTAGATGTACAGTGTTGTTGTTTTACTTCTCATAAAATCATCCAGTCAGCCATAATAAAGACTTTGTGGGTAGAAACTAATATAACTAGACTGCATCTGAATAAAAGCCAGTGGTTACATAAAATCATAGCTCATTGCAATCTAACCACCTAAATAAGGGCATTTCCTCCAAAAAGGGAGAAATAATTAGTTATCCACTGATAACTCTGTTGTCACACCCTCCCCTCAGGTTAAGAGTCTTGGTGTCATTCTCGACAGCACTCTGTCCTAGCACATAAATAATATCACTCGGTCTTCCTACTTTCATCTCCGTAATATTAACCGTCTTCGTCCCTCACTCACACCACACAGTACCGCCATACTTGTCAGTGCTCTTGTCACATCTCGTCTGGATTACTGTAATTCTCTTCTATGGTTTACCTCATAAATCCCTCCATAAACTGCAGTTGGTTCAAAATACAGCTGCTCGTATTATTCCCAGAACTAGATCCACTGAACATATAACACCTGTTCTTAAACAGCTCCATTGGCTCCCAATTCACCTCCGTGTCAATTTCAAGATCCTGCTTCTCACTTTCAAAGTGCTTCATAACTTTGCTCCTCCATATCTATCCGATCTTCTCCATACATACTCACCCCTTCGTACACTCCGCTCTTCTTCAGCTTCCCTTCTGTCAGTTCCACCTGCTCGCCTGACTACCATGGGACTCAGAGCCTTTAGTTGTTCTGCCCCGAGACTTTGGATGCACTTCCACTTGCTCTACGGACCAAACAGCGTCTCACCACTTTTAAATCACTACTCAAAACCCATTTGTTTAGAATTGCATACACCTGATCTGTCTTAGGCCATTTTTACCTTGCTCAGTTTTTATATTTGCTTTTATACTTTTATGACTGTTTATGTCTAAATTTTATCTACCATGTTTGCTATATATACATTTTTCTTATGTTTTTTATGGTATTGTTTACATGCTACTGTAAGGTGACCTTGAGGGTCTGAAAGGCGCCTATAAATAAAATGTATTATTATTATTAAAAATACATTCAGAATATATTATGATGGTTTCTTCTTTCCCATCTTCTAGAGACCCCCCCCCCCCCTTTACTTATTGCATCCAGTTTTAAGAATGAGATTAACTGGTTGTGAGCATGACTGCTATGTTCCACCTATTACCTCAGTGGTAAAGTGGGCTATACAGCTCAGACTAGCCATTTGCCAGCAGAGACCAGAAACTGGCTTTCTTAAAAAGCATTTTAGTGCTGGAATTATCTTTGCTAGGTTGAGTTTGAGAGATATGTTGGGGTCTCGATGGTTTTTGGAAATCCTCAAGACATCACCGAGTGACATGGGCTATTTAGCATAGTGCACTGGTTGATTTGAAATATCATAAAAGTGCCAGAGAAGATGCTGCTTATGTTTTGCTCTAATAAACCTATATGCGCATACACACTGTATATGACAATTGAATGGCAGAAGACTCCTGAAACTTCACTAAACCACTGATAATCAGAGACTCCTACACACACAATCAGATACCTCAACAACAACAACAGAAAGAAACAGAGCAAAGATCAAAAGAAATGCACCACAGAATGAGGCAGAGAAGCAGAGGTGAATATATGAGAACATTACACTGAGATGAACAATGTAGAGAACGAGTAAGCAATTAAAGAAAGTGTGATGAGGCTCATGAATCTTGATAAGGGTGACAATTAAAGTGGGTCCAAATAACAATGACACAAACAAAGCTCGATGAATATTTAATGACATGTGACGTGTTTGCAATGAGAAAACAGAAAGACAGCTTTTTGCTAAAGATCAATGGCAAATCCTTATTTTAGCCAAGTCGTATGCATAGTCTAGGCTGCAGAAAAGAAATGAGGCAGGAGCAATCAGTATATTCATGTCTCACTAAACTCAAAGAGCGAGGCAAAGTGTTGCCCAAACTGCCTTTGCAAATATAGTGACACAAGCACCATTTAATGCCCAACGTTTATCACTGTCCTCGTTATTAATAATACCTGAATAAACCAGCCAAAACCACACGTAAAAGTTTATAACTCACTGCTGTAACATCCAAAAATATACAACAAAAACAGGCCATGATGGTTCTTAATATAGATGGAGAGGGCTGAGCCTGACCGAAGTCAAGACTCAAGTGCCATTAATCATCCAGGCAGCCGGGCTGCCAGCTCATTTCTACCACCATGCAGAGTGCCAACTATACACTACTCATAACCTCGGAGCTGACTAAATAAAGCATGGCGACGCATAGTGAGGTCACCAATGGGGTATCTGACACTTAACATGGTTGGCCTGTAGGTGTCAGCAGTGGCAAACAGCCTTGACATGACCCGACGTGTAGAGCCAAGCTTGACATACATAATGTATATAAACCTATGCCGGCTCAAAACTTCTACTTTAATCACCTAAAAATGATTTGATGAGACTTATACGCTCAGAGATAAACTCATAGGTGTTTATATGTGGAGGTGCTCTCAAGCTGCATCACAAGTGCAAAAATCATATAAGTTCACCAAAGTAATTCAAGACGAGTTTAGCGATATCTTGTTGAACAGAAGCTGTAGAAACCTTCATAACTCTTCCCCCTTACTATTTAGTGCACAATCCTTTAAAACGGGGAGCCTTGGTGACAGTATGTCTTTGACAGATAACAGCTATAACCGTGCAGACTTTGGTCTCAGAGCGGGCTGTTAAACCAGAAACCACATCAGAGACGACAGCAGTGCATCTCCGCACCGAGAAACAATGCTGCTGTCACGCAGCAGAAACAGCTTATAATTTCTTTGATGTAACATTCAACGCAAACCCCGAATCAGATTTCCACCGCTTTTCTGCTTTCTCCGCTTCTTTTTCGCCGTTTATCACCACCGGCTCGCATCTTCGTCTTGTGGTTTACACCCTCATTACAAGCGCCGCTGTCTAGTCTCCCTTGTCGTAGTTTCTCACACCTTCTTTTCTGGCCTGAACCCATTTGCTGCCAAGTTTTTGAAGACTCTCTCCATTCTTGCCTTTTTTCCCCCTCTGCTGGTTCAAAAACCCACATTCAAATCAGCTTCAAAGGGAGCAAGGATGAGTAAAAAGGCTGCGAGTCGCCTCATCAGACTAGCTAGGTGAGAACATAGCCTCTGATGTCTGGACAGGGACACAGACACACAAGTACACGCATAAATTTTGAAGCTGCGGATTTCGCCCTGTAGTGCTGGAGAAAGCTTTGATCAATTGAGGCCACTGTTAGCTCTAAAGCTGTAACCGGTGGACAGACAGATGGAAAGAGAAAAATACACACACATATATTTATGCATTTATTTATGTACACTCAGACAGAGTTTACGATACGGAAACTGCATGCACCTATAGGCTTCATTTAGGACAACTAAGATTACTGAATGGGCTCAGCACTACTCCATTACTGGCAAGCCCACAGACGACTGGATTAAGACAGTGCAGGAAGACAGACGGAGACATGGAGAAAATAGAGGGACCTTAACTGAATGTGAGCGACAGAGACAAAGGGAGACCGAGTCAAAAGAAAGAAGTGCAGGCGAGAGTGAGAAAGGCAGAGTGCAGAATATGATTGAAACTGAAATGAGTGTGTATATGTGCCTTTGTGAAAGCGAGAGATAGAGCAAAGGTAGCAGAGTGTGAGGCAGAGAGTATAAGATAAGAGTGACAGTGTGGGGTAGAATGAGGATGAAGTCAAAGTGTGGGAACTGATGAAGATAAAAAGTCTCCAATATTCTCTTAAGAATCCAATTCTACCTCAGTGCAGACTTCCATATCTCTGGCTATGTGTGTGTGTGTGTGTGTGTGTGTGTGTACACATATGTGTGAGACAGTGTCTGCACCAGCTGGAGCAAGGGGAGATTTAATGAATTGAAGTTGAAATTAGAGGTGACAACTGCAAAGAAAAGCATGTAACATAGAGAGAAAGAGAATGTGTGTGTGTGTAGTTATGGACCAGATGAGGAGATGAGGACTCAAATACCGCCGAGCAGAGACGACTGCATGTGAATGGATGGATGTCCTGCCTGGCTACGTTATCTCCATTCAGCTTTACTTTCTAAAAGCTCTTACTTGTGGCAAGATAAACCCTGAAATTAAGGCCCAGATTGAAAGTGTGTGTTGCTGCCCGACCATATTATTCCCGCCGCACCACAATTTAACATTAAACTCCTGGAAAAAGATAAACTAATCATCCCAGGGAGAATAAAAAGGGATAGTAGTTTTGAAGCCAATATGCATCATCTTAAACTTAATGGGATTAGACACAATATGCTGCTTAGGGAAAGAGATAAATATATCATTTATGCGGTGGTTAGCTCAAGCTGCACAATCTTTACAAACACGATCCTACGGATGCAAAAAACATTCTTCCTTTTCTGTCAGAAATGTATGCTAAAAATGTTCTGGAAAGAGAAACTGGGCACTAATCGCTGGAAACTGAAAGTGGGACAACATGAAGGACTTTTTTTTTTTTCTCCCTGAAATTGAGCTGGGAATTCTCCATCCATCCAAAACTCTCTGAAATCCATCAATTCTCAGTTGAGCAAAAAGAAACTGCATCCTGTGATTTGGCAGGCATAGTTTGCGAGGTACAAGGTTCAACAATCATTGGTTGGCAAGTTCTTAGCTTGGGCAGACATTGGCTGGCAAGTTTCTGTGGTGGATAAACAGCCATTAGCTGGCAGTTTCCACAGCGTGTGCTGCCAGCATTGTGACAGACGGGAAGCTGAATGGCACCAGCACTGCCAAAGGCCTGTGACTTTTGCCCCTGTAGTCCCACGAAAGAAAGAGACATAGAGAGCATGATGACAAGAGAAAGGAAAGATAAACAAGGTAGAAAGTTTTCGCGCGTGTAATGTCCTCATTTATTAGATAAATCATCCGCAGAGTCGAAAATCCTGAACACATTACTGTTTTGCCAAAACAAAGAGATTAACCTCTGAACAATAGAAAGTAGGTTTTGTGCATGCGTGTCAGAAGGCTTTGTGAGTGTGCGTGACTATTAAGGTGGCAGAACCACCTTAAAATTCAAATAAAATCTTGCCTTGGAATTCCTCTGCCAAGGCGAAAGCTGACCACCTTCATTAAAGCTGCAAAGGAGGAAAAAAAGGCCTTGGCAGAGGGTGTGCTGTTCAAAGGCTTTCAAATAAGTCCACACAATAATGACAAATCTAAAAATCACTAGGGGGAATGGAGTCATTGTTTTCTAAGATGCAAGTAAATCCCAAATCCTTGGCTCTGAAATCCTGAGCACCACTCCAAAGCCTAAGCGCTAGTTTCTTTTGCAAAATTCGTGACTTTTAGGGGATAATATGAGCTATTAGGAGTGATAATAACAAATTACTTATCAGCCTTCCTCCCTTGATTAGTGTGAACCTCAGCAGTCTGGATTTTCTTGGAATGAGATGTCTCTACATGCCAAGTCATCCTACACAATTTTTACTAGACACTCAGTCATCTGGTGGCTTACACACCGAAGGAGATAATTAGCATGGGTCGGCATCCCCGCAGTCACTTTCTCTGGCGGACTGGAAGTATTACAACCAGGCTTTAGTGGAAATTCCTTCCAGCTGGCATCTAGCATGTCGCGTGTGTGTTGCATGAGCATGTGCGTATGTGTGGCAGCAGGTAGCAGACGCCAGTCGCTGCCCAAGAGCTGGTTGCTCCTGAAAGGACAACTCAGCCCAGCGCAACCCATCTACCTCCCTCCTCCACCTGCTCCGATACCTGGGTGGAGGGCGCATGAGGAATCAGAAGCTGTGTGGATTACTGTTTTTCCCTGATTAGGCGACCAGGATGAAATTATTTTGGTAAAGCCTAGATCTTCCAGGTATCACTGGATTATCTGACTTTTCCCACCTTGGAGAGAGTTATTTAAAGCCTTTTCTTTGCCGTTTTTCCATTATATTCCTTTCTTTCTGCTATAGTTCAAATACCTGTACCAAAATAACAGTTACAAAACGGAATACATTTAATCTGTACATTTGGTGTAAATGAGTAAAATGGCACCGATATTTACTGTCGAGAAGCATTTTCACTGGTGCTACTACTTAAGTTTGTATGCATTCTGCAGGCTTTGTACAGTATATGCAACTCATATCTCTCAAATGGATGCTATGAGGGATTATTTTCCCTATCTGTTGGTCAACAAAGTCTTTCAGGGCGAAACACTACCTCTCTTTGGTTTCGTTTGAGCACGCGTATCTGTGTGTGTGTGTGTGTGTGTGTGTGTGCGCGCGCGCGCGCACAAAGTTATGTGTGTCACAGGAAGCTACAAGTCTGTCTGAGCCCCTGAGGAAGGTGGGCCACGGCCAGGTCTGCCGGATACAGGAGGGAATGCAAAACACTGGGCTTTAATACTGATACAAACACATGTGCACTTAAACATACACGCGCACAAAAATATACCATACTGGCCCTCCTGAATTAACAGATGCTTCCTGCCCAGCAGCCAAATCCACAGAGCTTCACACACACACAAACACACACATACAGCACGGCCCTGGCACCCCTACAGGTTGACCCAGAGGCCACTTTAAGGGGGCAGCTCCACCCGTGGTTCTCTTTTGGTGTTTTTGTTAATGTTGGATCCCGTTCCACTCTGTTGGCTCGCACACACCTCAGCCAAACAAACAGAAGTAACTGCAGTTTTAGTACCGCAGGAAATTTATTCTACCATACAAAAACAATGCTTAACAGTAAAGCAAGTACATGCAAACGACCTGCTCTTAACGTGTGAAAAAGTTATTCCCATTTTTATATAAATCTAAAATCATTTGACTCCATTCTCCTGCCACAACGCAGGCTACAGATGTGGATTTGTATTTCAGAAAAGGGTTTTTACATTTGTTTAAATATTCAGTGCCAAAATGCTAATGTGCAAGGTGGCTGTAACAATGCCTGAAAGCAGAGGGTGGGGAAAAAAAAAAAACGAAAGACCTTAAAAATTCAACTGAAGTCAAAAGAAATGAAATGCACAAATGTCAAGTGTTACTTTAGTTTTAAACAATTTAACTCCTACAAATTAGAAATGCACAAAGGAGGAGAAAATCTTCCACGATCGGCCTCATCATATTTTTTTCCACCCATTCGGGGTTCCCATTTCTAAATGCTTCCCTGCCCTCTCCCCTCTCACAAATTCACAAAACAACCAACAGCATATAAAAACCAGCCACATGCAATCACCCATTTACCCCGTGTTGCATTTATAAATGCCCTTGAAAATTATCCAGTAAAGGCTCTCTGGATCGGCAGGCGGACGAGGGGGGATGTGGATCAATAGCAGTGAAATAATGGGAGCAAGTGAAATTGAGTGGGTGGGGGCCATGAGTGGCTGAAATATCAGCACTAGAGTGTGTCGTGTGTGTGTGCTGAGGGTGTGTAGTCTGGCAGTTGTAGTTCTTTATATATACAGGTGGAGTCTGTATATATAAAATGAATGTTTTTGCATATCTACTGTATGTGTGTGGTTACTGTTCTATGCATTTGCGGGTGTTAAAATGCATACAAGAGTGCAAATCTGCTAAGTTCATAGGTCACATGCACGGCTGTAGATGAGGACACGTGATAAGTGTATGCGTGTGTCTCTGTGTGTGTGTATTTTATGCACAAAGTGTCTCACTTTCACTCCTTTTAATGCTGTAATGTTGACCAGCTTAGGCCAGTGAATGCAAACAGGGCCTGAGTGGGCTTTTCACTCTAAAATTTCAGCCTATCAAAGCTAATGGACAATAATTACACCATTCAGGATACAACACAGGCCCTTTTATGCCACTAACTACTAAAACACTCAATCCCAGAGCGCGCCCCCGCCCCGCTTACTATTACATGAAAAAGAAAAGTGTGGTAAACTACTAAGAAAGCAAGTGCTTTTTCTTTGAGCTGCTTCACAACAGCTTCAACTTTAACATCACACTGTGGTGTGTCGTCATAACCATATCCTGCATTGCAAAAAGGTAAACAGCAGCGACAGTGTGGTTAAAAGCAAATCAGTAAATTGTGAAAACTTGACAAGAACAACCCACCAACCAAATCCGGCTTTAAAATAGCATATAAGTGCACGCGAGCAATCACGCCCTTGTCAGTTGTTTCTGAGTGAAAAGCAAAAAAGATGTCAAACTCAACGAGCATGCTTAGAGTGTCAGTTTGTACCTGGGAGGTACAAAGTCCTTTAATGTTCCATTGGAACAAGTCAGAGCTGGTCCTCAGATACGCCAGCTTCACAGCTTAAATGACAGTGAACAAGGCCCATGACTGACACATCCAACTGCCTACGAGTCCTCGCAGTGTACTTCAATGCAGAGATAAGACTCCATTTGAACTCTTGCAGTGACACTGGTGTCGATGGGAATGCCACATTACCCACAAAAACATCTATTTTTTGCAGAGAAACAGAAGCAGACTGAATGCAAGTGTGCAGTCTATCTAAATATCCACACAGTCCACATACGGCTCAACCTGAGTGACCATTCTGACCAACTGAGTAATAAAATATGTCATTTTTATCTAATCTCAAAAAAAGCCAAGCGATCCAAATGCAAGCTGAAACCTTCATTTTTCACATGGAGAATGATTCAACAGCATGATGACTTAATAACACTGTACAGCATGCTCACAAGTCTGCAACCGCTGCTTTTCTAGTTTTAAGAAATCTTCAAGATTTCTATGAGACACGCTTATGGAAATGAGAAAGAAGCAATGCGTGTTTTTGTTTACAAAGGACTGAAGAGTAATTTATGGCTTATGGGAGGTGAGTAGGGCATGGCTTGGCTTAATGCAATCCATATTGATCTTTATCACCCCTACTTCCTGTGCATATGATATTCTAGACCTCCCCTGGTATGCTAAAAGCTCTCTCTCTCTATTGTTGTCTCTAACTCCAATTCTCCCTCTCCCTCTGCCTTTGTCCCATCGTCTCTCTGGCTCTCTCTCTGGATGCCCCTCCTCCCCATCTATTGAGCTTAAAGGCCACATTACCTTGACTGCCTGTGTGAATTCTGTCAGTTCGTCTATTAGCCTGTCTGCGGGGCGGAGGTCAAGGAAAATCTGTCAGGGCCAATGTGAAGAGGCAATGGCATTACCTCACCTGGCAAAGGTCATGCTCTGAGAGCACAAAAATGGTTTTGTCAACATATTCATGTACCAAGGGAGCCATGGCTCATCTACCTAATGCTTAATATTTCATCTGCTGATCTCATGATGCAGAGGACCGCAGTACAAAGAGCTTTTTATCATCGACAGCCATTCTGACTTCAACATGTGGGCTGTAGGACTTACTAAAAATCAAATATTTATTTAAAAGATGCTGAAATTTTGGTCAAAAGTCATTAAAGTCAAGTCATTATGGGAACTCTTTAGAAAGCATTTTTATTTCGAATATGACACTAAAAGCAGTGTTAAACTGATTTTCCAAGTTCATCTTCATACATGGTGGTAGGAGTGCTGGAGTCGGGCCATGAGTCTATCACATGGCTAACAGTGTGACGATCAACATTCACACTCATTTTAAATCACAAATGTATCCAACAAGCATGTCACTGGGCTGTAGGTAGAAACCAAACCCAGAGAGAAGCAACACAGGGCGAAGATGGGAACAGGGGAGAGCAGGACCTTTTTGTTTTTGGGAACTGTGCTAACCACTGCTGTTTGTTAAGAATTCGTGCCATATTTTTGGCCCTTGGAGGGAAGAAAAAGAAAAAGAAAAAAATGTTGGAGGTGCTCAGTTCCTAATCAGCCTTGCACGGATGTCTGGGCATGAAGCCACAGCACTAAGCAAAGGGTCAATAGACTGCACTGACGAATAATTAATCTCCGCATTCCACTCAATAGAGTTTCAGCAGTTTAATATAGCCATCTATCCAGTCTGATCTGATGGTGACGGCAGATCAGCAACTGTAGCTAAAACATATATCATATAAATCTTACACAACATGCAAAGTATTTTGGAAGGTCTATTTACATCAGTTTAAGGTCTTTCAAATCTAATTTGGACCCTGTTAAATTTTACTAAACCAGCCATTTACTTGATCAGTCCCATCTTGCGTGATAACGAGTTAGTGCAGTTTTCCTGTTATTGCTGCAAATAAAGTATGCCAGATGCTTCGTCTCCCTACCTGTCCATCTCCCTGACCTGCCTCGCCTGGGTCTGAATGCTCTGGCACTAAATCCATCATCCCACGCTGGCTCTCCCCTACCAATGCCTCTAAAGCCCCATTACTATTCGACCCAGCATGGGTCCATACAAGCTGATTATGTCAATGTTCAGCAAGATCCATTGATTGCTGAGTGAAGCAAATGCAGCAGTGTGGGTCAGCCACGAGTCTGGACTTGGTGGCCTATGCCAGAGAAATCTGCAGCTGAGGAGGAAATTACTTTCAACCTAAGTTATGTGCTTGTTTTGAGCACGAATCCTCTTATCAGCAATGCGTGACATTTCCTGTTTCAATAAGAAAACTTATCTCATCTAGTATGTATGTATGTATGTATGTATATATTTCTTCACACCACAGCGATCCAGATGGGTAAAACAGCACTACAAGTTTGAGGAAACATGAGTTAATCTGATTTTGAGCGACGGCAAAAAGGAGTCGAAAGAACATACGAGACCTTGGAAGGTTAATAAGTAATGGGTGGGATTTGGTGCAGAAACAGAGAGCAGAGGTTGGTTTTAGAAGAGTTGGTGTGACATTTATAAGACACTGAGGTGCACGTGAGTGAGGATAAAACCCAGCAGGGTAGCAACAGAAGTGGCAGCGGCAGCATCAGGATGACAACAACACACGGGCCCCGTTATTGACAATTTAATAATAGATGCAGGTAGAGGGAGAAGAAGATGTGGACAGGCAGAAGAAGATGGAGTCCCTGAGAAAGAAATGAAAGGGGCAAGAGGAAGACATCAGGAAGTCCTCCCGCTAACAGAAATGAGATTTAAAGATACAGTGAGAGAAAACGCAAGAGACAAAAAACAACAACAACAAAAAAACAGAGGAAGCTGAGACAGCCCAACAGAGAACTCATGTAAGCAGCAGGGAGGTTCAGAGAGTTCAGCAGCAGAACATTTTGACAAGTCTTCCAGCATCGAGAGGATGTAGACTGAGGTTGTGTTCCGCTGGGATGAGCAGGATGTGATTTAAAGGGACAGTTCATCCAGAAACACTGTACAATAAAACTATAAAATCCAAGCAAGACTTTAAAAGCCCCTTATAAAGCATACAACTAACTGCCTTCTAAAGGCGACTATGCCCCCCTCCTCAAAAAAGACCTCAAGTTTAATGTTCAGGGTGTTTATTGGAGTAAGTAAATAAATCTAGGCCTTGATCCCTCAGAAGAGAAACCCTCAGAACAGAACTGGCCTACATTTGGCTGCCTGTCATCTGATGCCAAATTTCCAGCCACTCAGTCAATATTTCAATAACTAACCCTCTGATGTTAGAAGCTGGAGTAAGTGAGCATGGTAAGAGCTGCTGTTTGGAATAATACTGAAAAAAAAAGACACCTAACATGGCAAAATAAGCTGCTTAGTTTCCATTGTAGCTCATTCACAGGGGTTCCTCTCTAAGTCTGTAGTAATCCAAGCTGGAGACTGTAAAAGCCAGCTGGCAGCTAAGTAAACCTAAGTGATTTGTTTGAATTAAATAACCTACTCTATGTTTTTGGACTCTTAGATCTTCAGTGGCAGCCCAGCTTGTTCAGCTATCGGGCTATTAATTGTGTTTAGGCAAATTAAAATAGGGACTCGCCGTAATTCACTGCAAAGCTGCATGGACTGCACTGGTGCTGTAGAGGCCGGTGAATCATTCGAGATGAATCCGAGATCACAGCAAGGAAGGAAATCGCCAATCCCAGCCTGTTCAATAAAGCCAAAACTTTTCAAAAGAAGGCTCACTTCTAGAGAAAATAATTGGCCGCCTTTCTGAGAAGGACGTCAATTATAAAATTGTGAAACCCTCTCGTGGACTAAAAGTACTTTCTTATACTCACTGAGTTATTCTCCTATCGCTCTCTCTCTTTCTTGCCTTCTTTCTTTCTTTTCTGGCTGTGTTCTTTATCTTCAAATCACGCCCTGCCCCTTTCCTCATCCCTTCCTCCCTGAGATCTCACGATGGATGAAATTACACTGTCATAAGGAGGAAAAAAAACCCAACTGGAGTCCACGCTAACACTTTCGATTTGCTTCTGTTTCCTTTAAACCCCACACGGCCGTGTCTGTGCACTGCAACTGCACCTTCAGAAAGAGCAGTAGTAATAAGAGGAACCAGGGAAATTTAATTAACCTTTGCAAAAGGTGGGCTCATCACAGACGCCGACCAATTAAGTACGGACTTCAAACGGGCCACGCTGGATGAAGCCTTAACAGCTGTAGATGGAGGATAAATTAGCTCTGCGTGTGCAGCCGGTAGAAGGAACAGTAATAACATCCAGATAAACAAGCTAAGCTGCTGCAAAAACAATGATAATGAATCCCTAAAATGCTAATTAACTAATATTTGATTAAAGCAAAAACCCAATCAGTGGTTTTAAATGAGTAAACAAACCAAAACAAAAAAAATCACCTTAAGCGACATGAATTTGTTATATTTACTACTGATTCATTAATTGTGACTGAAGTTTAACGACTATATTTGACTGATCAGAAACAGACTTGGCAGGATAACTGACATTAGCCTGAAAAATCCCATTCGTTCAGTTCTCATAAAATACAACCTAATGCAAGGAAAACTATGGGAAATTTGAAAGTGAATACAATGCTGCCATTAAGTAGTGTTTACATGGCTGCGGGGGTTGAGCTATCATAATGTGAAAGGAGCAAAAAAGGAAAAGAAAACCCTCCAGAATTAGATTTTAGGTTTATGTTCAGCAGAAGATACATTATACCTTGTAATCAGCGAGCACTCCGTGTAAAATTTGGAACACACAAGGAAGGAAAGGCAATAAAGAAGGGTAACAAGGTATTTAAGAGTTTGTTCTGTACTATGTGTGGTTCAGATTTAATGTGTTCTCTTAGACTTAACATCTTCTCGCTTTATCCCCTTTCATCTCCAAGGACCTAATTATTACTCATCCAACTGAAAGCATCTACACACACACATGCACACACACACACACACACACACAATGAAGACAAACATCGCTGAGGCTTTCAGCACCTAGACTGACAGACATATAAGGTAGAAGGTACAGTCATTCTGCTGTGAACAGAGACATCAGATAACCCTCTAGGTTCTTTTTTCAATTATTCAAATAAAAAAAAAAGAGAAGAGAGAAACAAACAATAGAACAGAATTGGTACTTCACTGCACTGTAGCAACTCTCCTCACCAAGAAGTTCACCAGGAACAACCTCCAGCCAATTATCTTAAGAACTTCAAACTAGGACATGTAATTGTTAACTATACAAATAGCGACATCATTACCAGCTCAGTGCTGACATCAGGGAAGCAACATACAGACCAGACATACCAGATCAGATGGCTAACAGGTATGCACCGACTGAAAGAAAAGCACCAATAAATGTCATTTTGCACAAACCAAGGACTCGACTGCTTGTAACTTTACACGGAGAGTTTTTCGCCATAAAGACAAACAGTTCAAGGTTTTACAAATAGTGCATGTGCGCTTTCATGTTTTAAATAGTGCAGTCTGGCTCAACACCTTTACACCAACACCTGCAATTGTGATATAAGCAAAAGTTAAAAAAAAAAAAAAAAAAAAAAAAACGGTATCAAAACACATAATTCATAGCAACATATTTTGGAAGCCCCTCTAATCAGTTTGCTCTTGTTGTTGCAGCTGCTGAGAACAATTCAATATTTGGTGCAAAGCCAGAAAAAATGCCTCCAACAGATCAAAGCATCAAATGTAGATTAATATCAGGTTCATTCTCCTGGCTGACTGAACACTGTCCAAGCAAAAGGAGGCATATTCCCACATGGACACAAAGTCGTCTTATTTTTTGAACTACAGACACATTTTTTTTTGCTTTATTCTGTGCATATTATTAGCTTTTAAATTCCTCCTTGAAAAAGCTTTGGCATGGTGCCAGCAGTTGTGGCTATCAGTCATTTTCAGTGCAGAACACTGGTTAAAATACAAATTACAGCCACATGCACAGCATGCAAGCGTCTCTAAACAGATAAAATGCATATGCATATGAATCGAGCTCAGTTTCGCTCATCCACACCCCATCTTTCGCTCAGTAACACACACACACACACAAACACGCACATGCACAAACAGAGGCGGCAGCATCCTAAGCCAGAGGCACTGGCCAAAAAAGGGATTACGACATGGCTTACTTTGGAGGACCACGGCTGCAAGCAGTTGGCATAGCAACGGACCAGGAAAGCCATTTCCACAGGAGGGAGGGTGCCAGCGAGGGGAAGTTTCCCCTCGTTCACCAAGAGATGAAGGAAAAAAATGAATAAGTAAAAGAGAAGGGCAAAGGCTGACACCACGCTCTTTGCTGCTGTGGTTTATTTAAAAAAAAAAAAAAAAAAAAAAAAAAAAAAAACCTTCCTTGATTTGGCCGTAAAAAAAACAACAAATAAACAGAAGCCTCACTGGATGACTGTCAGATATCACTACAGAAAGAGACTTAAAGTCAACGCAGATCCATTCATATGTCACGCTTTCTCCCTCCCTCTCTCTCTCTCTGTCAAGAGACTGCAACAGAGACGCTGATAAACCTCAACGAAGAAGAAAAAATTTCTGCTGAATACACAAAACTGAATCCAAAGGAGAAGGAAGTTGCATGGCCAAAGATAAAGCCATCCAGTTCAATATGCAAGTTTAGCAGGTTTGTCTGTCAAAAGTCCAGAGCAAAAACTCATTAAGTCAACTCTTCAAAATTTCTTTTACTTCTTTAAGAAGCTCAGATTTCCCTCCTCAGTAGATGAGCCAGTGTTGAATTTAAGAAAAAAAAATGTGGGGGAAAAAAAAAGGGGAGGGGGGCTTGTTTGTGCATCTGCAGCCCCCTGGGAAGGAGCCTCTTGCCAGGCTTCAAGTCATCCAAACAATGCCCCCTTCACCTCCCAAAAGCCAGGACCGATGCCTGCAGCTCTCACTGATCTTCATTCACTGCCTGTCAAACTCCTCTCTCTGCCCCTTGCAACTCTTTCCTGCCTATAAAGCTCCAGCGGTGTAAGTGTGTGCCCAGCAGTGCAGCTCCATGGCATGGGGCCAGTGATCCTGCTCCTCGTACCCCAGCTTTAAGCTCTCCTCCTGGGTTAGCGCTCACACCTCACACCGGCATTCCTCATCCCCCTCCCACCCGTGGAAAAGAAGCTACTGTGGATAGATGCTGCGCTTTGGAGAGCCAGCCGCTAATGGGGAACGGAGGAGAGAGCGAGCGCGAGGGGAGGGAGGGAGAAGGGAGGAGAATCCAGCTGGAAAAGAATGACATCACCTGTGCAGCGAGGGAGGGAGAGAGACGGGGGAAAGGGAGAGAAAGGGATGGGATGGGATGGGAGGTGGCAGGGATGAAGATAGCAGAGGGAAACTGCATTAGATGTATTGGCTGCTGAGCACATGTGGATGAGAAAGAGAGAGAGAGATGGACAGAGAGGTAGAACGGGAAAGACAGATAGAGAGGAAAGCGAGGGAGCATCTTTATTGATCTGCTGGTAACATAAAGCTGAGTGTATTGAGGCAACCCCCTCCCCTTTGTGAGCATGCCGCATAAATTACACAAAAAAAGAGGGGGGTGGGTATAAATCACAGAGTCCCTATCAGATACAACAGACAGGCACTGGCTGTATTTTGCCGAATGTGAACATGTGACACAATAGCACAAGGCGATAATAGTTGGGGGGTTTTTTCCTTTTACCCCGTTTAAAAAGCCCCCGCATCTAGAAGATTTGTGACACAGTAGAAAGAATTTGAGTACAAGGAAAGACACATTAATCACAGATAACTCACTCTAATACAGTACACTGCTGGCCAAATATACAGAGGTAATAAAGGCATTAGACTGAGCAGAACCGCAGCTGTAAACAATTTGAAGCAGACCTGGTTCTGACAGGAACTACAAATAATCCTGAGTGGGGTTTATTCTACTATGCATCAGATGTGGGATACCACCCAAGAAAGTTGGAATGACACAAGTATTTTTTCAGGTTCTAATCCAAAGGCGTACAATACATGCAACCTCAACAACTGGAAGGCTTTTTTTTTCCCCAAATCACCAAATCAGCTCCTAATTAGAATAACAATGCTTTTAATGACAGCAAATGAAGTGGAAACTTAGCAAAAACAAATTGAAAACCCACGTCATGAAACAGCGCTTTGTTTATTTTGGGGGGTTTTTCCCTTTCATATTTCAATAGTTATGACTCAACACCTCAGGGGTACAAAATCCTCCTTTTCTCTGGATTCTGAAATGTTTGCATTGAGTTTCTTTTTCTATTTTAATGAAGGACACAGTTAAAAATCTCATGATCTAGTTTTCTTTTCATATTTACATGCATCTCCTAAGGAAGCTGCAACAAGTTTAAGTGCCCAGAGCATAATTTTTAATAGTCAGAAAAATTAAATAAGTTCTTCTAAGTTCAATTTTTGAAAAATAAAGATCCATACAAACTCAAAATACAAACTCCTTCTTCTTACTCCAATTTATTTATTTTTTGTACCTTTTAAACTATCCTATAAAGACATTTTTTTAAATGGTTTTAAACAGCAACCGCATGTTCTGCAGGATCAAAGATGTCAATACTTTCACATGCAACATTTGTTTCTCTAAGATGTGTGTTTATCTGTGTTTTTCCACACCACTTTTCTTCTCTTTGCTCATATTTCTCCTGCAATATCAGCCTGTATACTGTAGCGATTCTGATGCACAAACAACGATGAGCCAGCGGAGGGAAGATTTGAAAGCAGGAGACATTAGGAGCTGTCTGGCTGTCTGAATGGCCGATTCTCCTCGAGCACAGGAGAGATGCCAGCTTGCATCAGACACATCAGAGAGCTGAGAATCTTTCTCAGCATTTCTCCCTGTCTTTCTGACCTTCCTCCCTTCATTATGCTGTTTGTTTGTTTTTTTATGTCTGTCTACATCACCCACTCACTCCCTCTCAACGCTCCTATTTTTTGCTCCCCTGCTCGCTGCTGTGAACCAGGATTTCTATCCTCAATTCTCCCTCTTCTGTGGGTGTGCATAGGAGGCGAAACACACCTCCCAACTAGGAATGACATCATCGTTTTACTCGGCAGCCAATCGGATGGAAGCACATGGAGCCCAGCCTTCAGAGGAGCGTTATGTACACAAGAGAGACAGAGAGGAGAGGGGGGGAAAAAAGAAAGCTTGAAATGGATAAGTGGGCAAACAGAGGCATATACCGGAACAGAGGGATAAAGACAAAGAGACAGAATTAAGCCTGAAGTGGACTAAAAAGATGAAATACACAAAGACACACAGAAACACACAAATAGACACACACCCTTTAACCTCCACCTCTCCACATGAATGAAATTACCGAACACTGAATGGATTAAAGACTCTGGGACTAATGGAGGGCTCTGTCTGTGAGTGTTTACAGTGTGTTTGTGTGTGCGAGCAAGAGAAAGCCATGATCCGACAGCATGTGTGTCTCAGTGTGTACGAGCTGCAGTCTATCCCCTTTTGAAGGGTAGCATGCGCAGCACTACATCATCTTCTTAGCTTGGCCTCAAAAAGACCCAGCACTAATTAACACACACACAAACACACACACACACATAGCTACAGTTATTGGTGTGTGATGAAATATACGTTTTCTTTGTCTAAGCTCTCGTGGGTGTGACGGGACACACTGAAGACAGTTTCAGACAATGGTTAGAAGCAGTTAGCACTGTTGCCTCACAGTCCAAAGACATGCATGTTAGAATAACTGGTGAGGCAGATAAAGTGTTGAACATCTACAGAATAAAGAACTGTTTGAATGTACGTTAACCTTTTTTTTAGGAGCCACCAGGTGGGACTGGACTAGAAGTAAGCATATCACAGCGAAACCTCAGATAGAGACCGTTTAGACATGTGCAGAAGGACCGGATAAAGGATGCTGAAGAAGGAGCTGCTAGGCAAGAGGAAAAGAGGAAAACCACAGAGGAGATTCATGGATGCAGAAAAGGAGGACATGCAGAAGGTAGATGTGAGAGAGAGGAAGATAACCTGCTTAGAGGGAGCGGCCAAAAGGAGAAGAAGCAGAAGAAGAAGTAGAGGAAGAAGAGTTTAACGTGGCTTGTAGTCTGAAGTGGTTTGAGTGGTCAGTACGATAAGAAAAATACTACATTAATGCCAGTCCAGTCCACATTTAGAGCAGAAATACAGATTCATTAATAATCATTAGCTAAGTCGCAACTAAACTTTTGATGATGTGTTCATCAATAATTGAGGGAACACATTAATTCTTATTATTAATCCGTTTATCTATTTTATTTCATGTAACTCAGGAGAGGAAAACAAATCTCTGCTGCTCACTGAAAAATATCAGATCAATCTTACACATGTGGGTGTGGCAGTTGTGGTGTGTGTGGTGTGTTAGATGACACAATGGCAGGAAAAAAAAAGTATATATAAATGACACTAGCGTACAGTAAAATTCAAAAAGAAACTTTCCATGAAGGTTGCAAGAACCTGGAAACTGCACATAAGTCCTACAAGTCAAAGGATGCAAGCTGAATGTAGTAAAGTCACCAAAAGGTTTCCTCTTTAGTAATATTCACTGTAGTCACTCTGAAATGCAGCACTCATTCAATCATGCTTCACTCATACTGAAAAATAAAAAATAAATAACTCAAATTCTTCTTCTTCTTCTTCTTCTTTTTTAAATAATACTCGCTATTCTGGAGATTTGATAACCTGGTGGGTTTGTGAATGAAGATAAATAAAAATACATCCACACGTTTGGAAAGACTTTCGTAAAACTTCCATAACAAGAAAAAGTCCCACATAGCAGCCTGCAGAAGCACACCATTAAGCACTTTCAAAACAAGACAAGTTCAGAGGAGTCAGTCGTCTCGCCGTGTGACTCATTCAGCTCAAACTGAAAAAGAAAAAGTAAAGACGAGCGCCGTAGTCTGAGCACGGCTTCTCAGACGACCGTTTACTGTAACTGTACATAGATGTGGAATGCGTCTTCAAAACACGGAGCAGGAAACACGTCACGCAGGAAACGCTTCCTGGAACAGTCGGCCTGCGACTGAGTGTCTGTGCGTGTGTGTGCAGCTGTCTGGTAAGGTAAGTGCTTTCTGGACGAGGCCCAGAGAGAAAAGTGAGACAGAAAACAAATACTGGGATGGATCTAAAGAGGCGGAAGATGAATGAGTGAAGACTAGAGAACGATGCAGAAGGATAGGGGAAAAAGCAACACAGAGAAAATGAGAGATCAAAGATAGGAAAAGAGTTTTAAATCTGGAACATATGAGTAACTCAAGCACTGACTAAACACCCTCACAGAGGCGGCGCATGGATCAGTGATTACCGAGCGGGGCCCTGTATCTGTTTTATCATTCAGCGTGATGCCACTGAGAAAAATGCCCCCGTGGGACACCACACAGTAATTTGTATACACATGCATCCCAACAGAGAGCGGTCATCTGCATATATTGTCTTCAGCTAGCTTGTGCTCACAGCCGATCAGTTCTGCCAGTCTAATTAAAAGGAATCCATTGACTAAAGCTGCTACAGCTCTTTAACACACAGACATGTGTTCACAAAGAAGTGCTGAGTTATTGAAAGTTATTGGTCGGCACAACCAATCAACACTGCACAGAAACATCAGCGATTAGTTCACATTGACTCTGTGCCTTTAGTTGTTATTATAATGCCCCCTCACACCAGCTAACAGGGCTGCGCCACTGCTCGAAATCAAGTCTGATCCCTTGCTCGTATTCAGCAGGACACAAAGCACAGCAAGTCGCTTGCAGACAAACAGACACACGCATTCAATGCTACACAGAGACTCAATTAAGAGAATCTGCCTGCTGCAGCCACGCGATCATGTGTGTTGCCGTGCGTGAGCACTCAGCCCTGTGTTTGCCTGTCTGTCAGAAAGACGGGACAGGAATTCCTGCTATTTAAACCGGCCCTTCCCTTTCCGACTTCTCCCTGCAGAGAGAGGGCCGACGGCGATTGCAGTGTAGAAAGCCTAGGTGCAAAAAAAGAAACCAATAAAAGGACAAAAACGGGAGTGAAATCATAGAAAGTAACTGCAAGAGGTAAACTTACAAATGTGCCAGATAAACTGGAATCACACACTTTGTTTTGACCTTTAGGTTCACTGGGGCTGTGAAACCTTGAAGCGGAGGCTGATGCGACGTACACAATGGGCGAGCATCATCATCATCATACAAAGTAGGAAACGGAAAAAAAAAAATAAGAACTCCAAGGTCAGTACTAGAGACATACTGACAGCAACCAAGAGGAGACAGTGAGTCAGAGAATAGGACGCGAGAGGAAAGAAAATGTTTGAGTGTGGGTGAAAGATTTAGACAAACAGGAGCGTACAGAGGAGAAGGAAAAAGGAGTTGAAAGGAGTGAAGCCTTAGCACTCGGCACCAATTTATTTCTACTGCCAGGACACTTTGATTCTGTTCCCCTGCTCTGGTGGGGAGCCTTTTAGACAAAATGAACTGTACAGAGGCTCAAATGTCCTCCAGCTCACACTGCCTACCTTTACACATTAAGATTAAGTTATAAACACTCAGATCTAGTGAGAGCTGATGAAAATCGAAAGCGTAGCTTGTGTTTAATTTCTAGGAAAGCATAAAAAAAGGGAAAAGCCCCCAGAAAACATACACAGTAAGGTTAGATGGGGGGAGGACGAGCAAGCAGGAAAGATGATGGAAGTACGAGGGGAACCGGTAGGAAGAGAAGAGAGAAAGGAAAGGAAGGGAGGAAGGAGAGCTGGAAGGAGGAGGAGAAGAGATGAAGCAGAGAGAAATACAACGCGAGAGTTCAACAAGGTTGTCATCTTAGTGCTGCTGATGTAATCCCTAAAATTAGCAGCAACAACAGCCGCAGACAGTGCCCCACTGGTACACTGTGCTGCCCAGCATACTATACTCCGCATGTACGCGATCACGATGTCTGCCGACGTTTGAAAGCCAGTGGAAATAAATGCCTTGTACTTTTTGTGTCATGCTAAGAAAGCGGGCATGCAGCTCACAGAAAACCTGTGTATTCGTGTGTGCTCTGTGCATAACAATGAGTGCAGCGGGACTCCAGCAGCAGCAGGAGGGCCGGGGCACCCTTCAGCTCGCTCAACACTTAGCTGAGTCAGATTTTGAGGACGTAAACAGAGGACTGCTGCACCCTGACGGCTATTTGTGTGAAAATATGTCACTCATTAACATTTAAATAACTTCACAAATTATGTTTACCATTTACCCCAGTTAGTCTTCTTCTCACTCCTTTGGTCCCTTGTAAAACCCCCACTTCTGACCTTGCTTTCCCCTCACCCCATCCTCCCACTTCCTTCACTCCCATGTGACCTTCCCACAACCTTACCTTTCTACCTCAGCTCTCCATCCCCACAACTTAGCGCTCCACCTTCAGCTGCAAACCCACTCATCTTTTCCATAAACTGTCAACCCCTGTTTCACATTCCTTGTTCCTTCCGTAACCCCTCTGCTTCATTTCAGCCAACTTCTCATGCATATATACAAGATCTCAGAATATCTTTTTTCCCTGTTAACTTATCATTCCATTTGCTTTTCACCACTTCATGCTTGTCATCTTATGCCTACTTCTATTTTCCCATTCTGCTCTATCCTACCTGCCCTCCCCTTTCCCCTCCCTCTTAGGTATTTTTAAAGGTTGCTGTTATGGCATCTCTGCCTTACAAAATGTGCGAGAGTGAGAAGACATTTGACAATCTACATCAAAATAAAGCTGTCACTCCTCTCGTCAGGAGGATTCTCTTTCCTTGGCTGCTGAATGCCAACAGGATTTTCGCTTGCCCTTTACAATCCTGTCCTGCCGATTATTTATTTTTTGGATACTTTACTAAAAGGAAAAATTAGGAGCAAATGTAATGTGGCAATGATCTGAATTATTACAAATAATTTGGCATAAGAGAATGCAGGTATCGTGTATTTTTATGCCTCATTGATATGTAAATGGGGGGAAAAATGTCAGCATATCAAGCTAAATAGTTTGCATTGCAAATATGCTCTAGATAAGAAATCCACGAAGGTGCCATAACGGACGTATGGACATTTAAATCCACAGATGTGAAGCAAAACTGAAAAGCCAGACACATCCCCGAAACATTATGAATTAAGCATACACATGGCACACGTGTGCTTTGCGAAACCACGCACGCAAGCACACTAATGACAATGAAAACCAAGCCAGGAATATTATCGGAACTTTAACAACTTCATCAGTGTGCAATGCCAAGCAAAACTCTCCTTGGTGAGCTAAAACCAGCCTGTTGGAAGTTAGAGAAATTTTCCCCAGCCGAAGAGAAAAATCACAGAAACTCCCAGGCCTGGTTAGCAGACTCATCTAATCAAAAACAGCAACCAAACATGAGAAAGCATCTTTGTGTCGCCTCATCTTAGTGATTTTCCAATCTCAGGGGAAGGTGAAGGATGATGCAGAGTAATACTTCTCACATCCCCAGGTTGACACTGCTATGACAAAGCATGCGTATGAGTCACACCTAGTCACCGCGTGAGGAATGCAACCTTAGATTTAACCTGATTCTAAGCAGTGAGGTAACCTAAGTACTGCAGCTGCATGACAAGCACAAGCTCATCAAATTGAGTTAAAATGATACAGCAGAAGACGACATCACCGCGTTAAAGTCACTCCTAATGGATCATTAAACGGAAACTCTATAATATAATGTAAGTCTTAAATGGGTAATACAATACAAACAATTTAATCAAGCTTTTAAGCAATGGGAGGTGTGTTTGTAAGAGACAAAATTTGTTTTCCTTACGGCCAAATCACACAATCACCAATAAAAAAATAAAATAAATAAAAAATAAGTCCCAGCAGTGAAAACTGCATCTGTAATTTTGTATAACACAAAATACTGATAGAGGTGTACGGTCCCAAGTGGTGCTTGTAGTCCACTCAACCAGTTAACAGTGTAAAAAGAGGAAATAAATAACATTCATTCATGTCTAGCTACACGTCACGCTCAGTGTGGGTTGCTGAAGTTTAGGAACAAGACTGGTGCGATTTGCTCCTTCCTGTGTGCAGCGCCTTCCAGTAAAGGCAACCTGACAGTGGAACGTGACTACAATAGTCTTAAATACAACTTTAGGCTTCAGGAAGCTGAAGCTTTCAGTCTTACCCCCCCATCTAGAGGAATTAACAGTAGTACATCAGTGCCCGATGTTTCTCGTTAGTAATGCAGTTTTGCATACTCGGCTCATTTTTAGTGTGAGATTAAAAACAAATGCTAAAGTGTTTTGTAGAGTGGAGAGAAAAGGAAAAAAAGAAGAAAAAGCAGCAGACGTCAGACGTTTTGCCTCCAGGATGTTAAGTAACCACAGCCGTCGCAAGAGACGAGTGTTTCTGATCTGTTGTGTAGCGACACTCAGCAGCTGAGAGGATGCTGCTTCATGCTCCAAAAGCATGATCACAAATTCACACATATAGACAGTGACAAACGAGCCCCAAAACAAAATGTTCAAAACAAAGATTTTGAAAGCAAATCGAATGTGCCAAACACCTGCACGTGGCAACCTGCTTTTATTCTTTCTGAAAAATCATGAGTTAAACTGAGAAAGTGGCCCAACTGGTGAGGAGAAAAGAAAAAAAAAAGCATAACAACACTCTCCTGATTTTATTCTAGTGGTGAACTGTGCAGATGGCTGAACCTGCATCATGTTAAATTAATGATCCCGGGGTTCCATGGAGTAGCCTGGCACTAAAAAGCCCATAGAGCAGGTTTCCCCTGCAAGGCAAATGAGGTGATGGGTTCATCTATCTATCCTGCCCGGCAGGAGAAAGGCAGTAACCCGGTGAAGCATCTGATGTCTAAATGAAGTGACTCTGTATCTGTGCAGCATGTGAATGTGTGTGTGTACACGTGTGTGTGTGGGGTGTTTGAATCTGAGTCATCAGTAAATCCCAGTGGTCTGTTATAGTAATAAGAGTGCGCAGGAGCTTCGGTCTAGCACCTCGCTGGCAGAGAGGAGTCAGGTTTCTGGATCAATCGCAGCCGTATCAGTCATCACACAGAATAAAAGAAGTAACAGTGGGTAATAAAATAAACATCGATCTCACAGACATTTATCTTTCTCTGCCTCTGAAACTTTAAAATTTAAAGCCAGCAGACCAACTCATTGGTTTGATTTATAATAATTACTGTAATTATTGTGTTGTATTCTTCGTTTAGGAGAAATACCCCTTTTCAGGGTTTTTGTGAATCATCTTTTTGGGCTCGTCGTAATTCATAGCTTCAGGAACTTCATTCACTCCAACAGAAGCTATTAAGAGCGAGCAAGACACACCAGACACCAGCACAGAGCAGCGATAATGGATTACTGATGTTATTATGGTTCAATAAGGCCTCTAAACAACATCCTCTGATCCACTGCCAGAACCACAGCGCTGCTTTGAGCGTGTGTATGTGTGCATGTACAATATGCATTTACAGAAAGGGGTTTTATCCTCATGCTGTCACTATATCATCGCAAATGGAAAACCAAAAAAAAAACAGAAAACAAACAAAAAGAAACAGAATCCCTGTCTCATATTTGTAAGCAGCCACCAACTAATCAAGTTAGAGTATACATCCATGTCTGTCACGGCTTGACCTTTGACCTTTTAGATAAATAGTGTCAGCATTTTATCAAGTTTCCCTGTGTGGTAGCTGCTGCTATTGAGGTTCAGAGAACTTAAAAGGCATCAAGTGCCGGATGTGGGCTATGATGCAAATAATAAGTGTGAAAATATAAATATCAAAACCTTTTTTTTGTTTTTGGTTTGTAAACTAAAGAGCTTTACAATTTCAGATTGTAGAGAATTAATGCTAATTACAAATGATCAATATCGACCTTTGTTTACGTCTTTGTTTATCTGTCAGTGCCACACAAAGTCACTGGAGATGGGCCAAAGAGGCGCGTGCATGTTCGAGACCCCGGTTACAGACAGTTTTATGCTACCATGTGATTTGATTTGTGGCCACAAATGCGTTGACATGATCATCATTCAAACCAGTAAGGCTCAAATCCAAGTGGATGTTTGTGCCCTCGTAAAATCCCTGTTGTATCATATACATAACAATGGGAAAGACGTGAGGTCACAGTGACTCTGACCTTTGAGGACCAAAATGTAATGAGTTCATCTTTGAGTTCGGGTGAACATTTGCACAAAATCTGAAGATGTACCCTGAAGGTGTTAATGAGATGATGTGTTCGCACAAACGGAGCGCACGGAAAGACAGATGGATGGACAGACGACATGAAAACATTACTCCTCCGGCAACGGCCATCACCGGCGCAGACGCATTAACATTACACTGCGTGCGTCTCACAGGAAAACCATGGATGATTTTTTCTTATTAGCCCAGCTGCTTTACAAAGGGAAAAGTGTCACCTTTAAATCCTGACCCAATAATCAATCAGCAAATCAATAAACCTTGTTCTCCACAGCAGCAGACACAGAACTTAAGCTATCTTAAGCTAACGTGTCTGTTTCATCTGAAGCCAAGTACAAGCTTCTCACTTCTAAAGCAACTCCTTTGTGTGGCAAATGACGACTGATTTGATTGGACTATCGGGGCATAATAAGCAGGGATTTTTATTATTATTTTGTGGGGTAATGTGTGGAAATTTCCAACTTGTGCCACCGACAGCCCTCATCGCACAAAACAAATCACAAGTTTCCACTTTCGAGGGACATGTGCCAATGATGTGACTTCCATCTGAGGGGGAATCTGAAACTTACACTATTACATTAAACCCATCTCTGCCTAGCAAGGCAATGTTGTTCCCAGCATGCATCTGTTAATTCCTCTGTCTGTTTATTCCTATCTGCCACCCACAGTGTCAGCAGACAGCGCAGTGTGCATGTGTGTGGCAGCCTCTAAATATGACGACGACAACCCCCCCCACAGGACTGCCGGTTTCTAAACAGGTGCCTGAACCCAAAGTGACTCATATAAACATCCGTGCACGCTCAAGCACACTGATCACATACATGACACAGACAGACACACAGGCAGAAAAGTTCCATGTCTTGTATTTCATCCTACCTGGTTGTTGACATAATCCTGAGCGGATGCATGAAAAGGGAAGAGAAACAAGAAATAGTCACAACAGCAAATTATGCAAACTACGTCTTGTCAAAGTGAAATTAGCACAACATAAGACATCATTGTATTCTTAATGAACAAAGGCAAGCGCACCACTCAAGCCAAGGGTCACACAGTCACCTCACAGCAAACACAGTGCAACACATGTCAAAGAACAACAATCCCTTGTGTGAGTTGAGTCTTTGCTGTCCAATATTGCTCCAATTCCATTCACTCCTAAAGTAATTCTCTATATTTCTCATCTGTTTTAGTCCTGCTTCTCTGGAGCAGCGCTGCGCTAGCACATCTGAGCAGACAGCCTTTACATAATAAAAGGCAGTCACAGAAAAGAATGTGGTGGGATTCAGCGACGCTGAAGGCTAGAAATGTAATTTTAAAAAGTGGAACAATCACCATGAGACCACAGAGGCAGGTAGGGTCGACAGAGGACGCTTTAAACTCTGCATTAAGCCCCGTCGCAATGCTCCGGGGAGCTTTGCACGAGCTGGGAAAAGTGTGCATATGACCTGAGTGTGGAAGTTTGTTTGTGTGTGCGCGCCTTTGTGACTGTGTGTGGCAAAGCGTGGCTTCTAGTGATTAGTTAAAACTGTAACTGACACACTTCTGGCCACAGCGATGCTATCGCAGAGAGGGAAGTTCCTACACGCTCAGCTTTAATACTTTTCCTACACAACTTTGGTTCAACAGACCTTCAGAGAAACTTTGTTTTTCCTAACAAAATTCAGCTTTTACGCACGTTAGACAGCAATGCCTCCGGCATTTGTTTTCTCTGTGGCATTGACAAATAAGTTAAATACCAGAGCAATGCATGCAAACTGCGAAACAGTGTTTCCCCATACGCTTTACCATCCCCCTCTAGCTTTATGGTGCTTTTGTTATCTTATTCTTTAATTCATTAAACCAAAACTTTATTGAGAATGAACTGCTCTCTGCACACTGTGCACATCACAAGGATACTTTAAAACTGAAGCTAATGATTATAGTTGGGGTGTCAGCGAGCTTCAGAGAACCAAATGTGTGAAGATCTTTAAAGGACCCTGAAAAAACAGTAGTTGTTTAAACATATAAAACCCAACCAGCCATGTCTGCTCAGTGTAAGCGATCTACTGGAAAGAGGCAAAGAGTACGTTTTGATTGCCTTCCCACTTACACAGAAGCAACATGTCAATACTGTAAATGCTGAGGGTGGTTAGCATTAGCCTTTGCTGTTAGTAAAGCTTTTATTCTTACCGTGTTGTAGCTGGCGGGGTCTTGGCCGTCTGTGATCAGTTCCCGCTCTCCCCTGGGGTTGACCCTTCTGAAGCGCCGTCTGGACCGCCGTTGGGAACCCTCCCTCTGCAAGAAGCTGTCGTCCCCCTCGCTGCCGTTATCCACCTGCAATATACAGGGAACACTCTGCTCAGAGCAGAAACTTTGACGGGATTTGCCCCCACAACCTTCAGGTGTCTGGGGGTAGCTGGAAGATCGATCCTCAGCGTATGTGACCTGAGAGCACGGCTCAGAACAGCTACGTTTCAACAGTTCAGACTTCTGGATCTTAGGGAGTGTGTTCAGATGGTTATATTCCACATTCTGGCTGTCAGATTCGGATCTCTGCTTCTTATAACCCAAACTTTGGGTCTCAGATTCTGTGACGCTCTCCAAATCTGAGTTGTGATCCTTGAATGCGTTCCCTTTCTCCCCCCGTGGCTCTGCTTCGGGCCCTAGGGCTTCTGGGATCTGGTCCTGCTCTTCTGCTGGCTCCTGGTTGAACATCCAGTTCTTCCAGAACGCAGAGAGTCGGTGCCAGCGGAGCACACTCATCTGGACTCAAGAAGGGGACCAGAACAACACATAAAAGCAGGAAATACCACAAGGGGGAGAAGGGAAGAAGAAGAAGAAAAAAAAAACAGCGGGGAAACCCTTTTATACAAAAGATGAACAGAAGTGCAGCGTCCAAAATTTAAGACAAGGTCCAAAATCCTGGGGGATCCCACGACATTTCATCCTCTGGGTCACTCCTCCAGAATAAGAGAGAAAACAAGGCAAGTAAATTAAATGAAGAAACAAACAAATCGACGACGAGGGCAGAAGAACGAGCGCCGCATCTCCTCCTTTCTCAAACTTGGCGAGAGTAGTCCTCCTCGAGACAGAGCTCATCTGCTCGACATGTTGCATACTGACAGGCTTGCTCACATGGTCGCTCGCTCGCTCTCTGACTCTGTATGACGCGCGCACACAGCACACACTGAGCCACCAGTTTCCTCCAGGAAACCGTAAATACACAAATATCCTCATCAGGCAGGAAGAAAAAAAAAAAGAAAAACAGCAGAGCACACAGATTCCGGCCATACAATTCATTCCCTTTTTGTGCGGGTCTGTTGTTGTAGGAGGAATTTGTTTTCTTTCTTCGTTGCATAATGCTAAGTGAAGTCAACAATCTTATTATCCCAGCAATGAACGGACTTTTTCAATAAATAAATGATGTAACCCAGCTCCTCTGCCTTCATTTTCTTTCCCAAGGCTCTTGGATTTGTTTTTAACTTAGCTTTTTAAACTTTTTTTTTTAAATTATCTTGTATTTCAGTATCAGTTTTGTGCTAGTTCCTCTGAGTCTCACACTCTCTGGTTATATAACAATGTCTAAGTCATGGCAGTTCATGAATCAGAGAAAATTATAGTGTTTTCGATTTTTTCCTTGTCAAAATTTGTGTTCATGTGTGGTCCTGCCACGCTAATATTAGCCTGAAGTCAGGAAAGATCACTTCCCGCACCTAAAGATTTAAGATTTAAGTTTTAGCACCCCCTAAAGTGGGCAGCCAGAAGCAAAAGAGACTCAACAGTAGCTTTGTTTACTATGTTTTCATGCACTCAAGCATAAAAAACATTTGTCAGCTGGCAAATACAGTAACATCAATCCATTGCCTTTACTGTGCATGGATAGAGTGCTCAGACCAACAGTCCCCAAACAAAGTCCTAATTCCTGGCTTTAGGTTTTGTTGTGACTTCCTGTTACCACCATTTTTTTCCCCACTTTATCCTAAATAAATATTATGACACTTTTAAACACGTGTAATGTTTCTTTATCAATAAAAATGGTAAAAGTGTAAGGTGACGTTTTAACGTGTTTAAGTGTGACCTTCTTTCCATCCATCCCCCCCCCTCCTTAATCTGTAACTTTTAACTGAAATCCCCCCCTGCAAGATTTTTTCCCCAGGTAGGATTACATGATAATCTCAAGGACTGTTAACTCATAAGTGCTGCACATGCATATTTGCATGCATCTATTTTCTCCATTCTTGGACTACACGTGACAGACAACCTAGCAAACAACCAAACTAACTTTAATTTATATCTTCGGGCCAGTCACAAAAAAAGAGAGAACAGGGAGAACACAACAGAAGGATGGATGATTTATCATTTTGTTACTTTAAATTTTAACTTCTATTTGAGTGGTTGTCATGAATTTTCCAACAGCACGCATCATTCATAATGAACGGCACGACGCGCTACACTTCTTGGATGTTAATTTGTCATATTTTAGTAACAAGCGAGAGATTTTGACATTAAACAGTTCGCACATTTAACTTGATATCTGAGTGTTTCTTCGTTTTAGACGAGTCAGTTAATCACATTTTTCATTTTTTTTAGTTGACTATGAAATCCCTATTTTCAAGCTCATCACAGCTGTATAGGCTCTGCTATTATTTCTATATTTACTAGAAATAATTTATTTCCTTTTAGGTTTAAATGTTTCAATAAATAACTGCACTCATTTCTCATTTTGCCAAAGACTTTTGTACAGTCTTGTACAGTATATATGAAAAAAAGACCAAACTGTTTGGGAAGATCCGATAGGAAATGTTTTCTTCAGCCTTTCATCTCGCAACAATGTGTTTACTATCAGAGATTTCACCATAGCGTATGTACACCACAAATGGCGTCTTTATATGTGACCACTGTGTGTGTGTTTTTTCCCTCTTCAGGTCAGTCATGTGTCAGTCACTGATACAGTTCTTAATACAGACCCATGATCAGCCGCAAAGAGTGGTGGGGATGAGTACAGCTTCTGTGCTGAGAAAAGTAGAAGAGAGTTAAAGAACAGCCTTAAGCGACTGCCGTTTGTGCTGTTAGCCTTCATGTAGTCACATAGAATAAAATCTATGACACCTCAAAACTCTGAAGGGAAACGCCACAGAGCAGTTTGAGTTTTGACAATCTTGTAAAACAATAAGAAAAAACAACTAACTTAGAAACAAAGTGAAGCCTGACCCAAAGATTTTCTGTCAGTAGAAAAGAGACTCGACAGCTGCTCTGGGTTGTAACACACAGAAGAAAAACCTTGTCTCAGGGAGTTCTGCTCTAATATACCGAGTAAAAACTGGGTTGTGGGTAGTTTAGCTGTCATGGTCTCTAAAACAACTGCGTGAAGGATAGTTCAGCAATAAAATACCACATAACAGTTGTAAAAGGAGCCTGGATTGGTATCAATGTGCCCCTTCTCACGGTGAAAAATGTCATCTCGCCTCATTTTAATGAGGCTCATGAGACAGACAGCCTGAAGGTTATACACAAAAAATTCTGGAGGGGAAGGTTACACTTTCACATTCATCCTGTGAGCCTGTAATACACATGGCTCTCTGTCTCCTCGACTGATTATAACCCATTCTGTCCCATGACCACCAGTTATGTTTCTGACCGACAGTCACTTCTATATTAAGTTTCCCGCTTCCTCTAAACATTTTAATATGCCTGTGTGACTAACTTCACGTCTACTCACCTCCCGGTTTACATTCCACTCCGTCTATCTGATCATTTGCCTGGCAGCATGCATCATCTGCTTTTTTTTTTTTCTCCGCTTTTTCATTCCTTACTCTCTTTTTCCCGCTGCGTGCTTCTTTTTAATTTCATCTATTCCCCCAACCAGACACAAACACACACACAAACAACCCCACCCTGTCAGTCTTTGAATGTCAGTCCCTGTCATCCTGTGACCAGAGTCATGACGAAAGCTACAGATTATATTCCCTCTACTATTCCCATGGTCCTAATTAGCTGATTGGCTGCAATGCAGTCTGACTGGACCGCAGTCCCTCTGCCCACTTGTGTATTTATCCATGTGTGCATAAAAGTGTGTGTTTCGATTAGCATTTCTTGGTATTTTCAATACAAAAAAGGGGTTATTCAATAATTCTTTAGTTTTAACTTACTGGGGTCCTTTTGAACAATGCTTTCCAGATATTATTTATCAACCACTCTAAAGATGGTCTTGTTTTTTTATTGCTCTTTGAATTGGCATACAGACATACGTTATTTCTATGAACGCATTGGGCCAACAATAAATTAAACCTATAGTAGCTCTTTAGCCTTGGAAACCCATGTCACGAAGCTCACAGCACACAGTTTCTTGTGCTGATGTTAATGTCAGAGGAAGGTTGGAACTCTACAGTTATCAAGTGAAATGACCCCACTCTGTGACTTCATGTGGTCTGACACTTAATGGCTGAGTTCATGTGGTTCCTAAAAGCTTCCACTTACAGTTTATCATGGAATATCTAGGAGAGAAGGAATCTGGCATGCTATTAAAGTACCAAGCTCGAATTCAGCGAGCTCATCGATTCACAAATGTTTTTAAAGGCAGACTGCGTGGCTATGCGCTTGACTAAACAAACCTAAATTCAAAGGTTAAGAAGGCCAGATTCTTTTGTCTATATAGCACACCATAGTTTCCATATTATCATTCGGCCTTGCTTCAGAGTTTTTTTTCCAAGGCAGTGCTGTTTGTAACTTAAAAACAGTCATATACAAAGAAGCAAGAAAACTTGTGTCCTTTCTAAGGTTCTGATAAGCTGGTTCATTTGGTCTTCACCCACCTCTCTTCACTCACTGTGTGTGACACACACAGTGAACTGTTTAATTCAGTAATTTAATTCAAAGGCCAGTTTAATTCAAACCAATTTTATTCCCTCAGCCACAAACTCTTCTTTTCACAATTAAATTGAATTTAAATGTACCTCTCGTGCCCCGGGCAAATGAGTGGACTAAATTCACAGGCTCTTCTTCCCAATATTCACAAACTATCACACAATCATACCTGGAAGACTGTCAGTATCGCTGCTCTCTGTTACCATAGCAATCACCTCTGAATGGGCCCATGGGTGTAGTTCAAGATTAAGCGCCTTGCTGAAAGAGCACCTTACTATTGTCATCTTTTTTTTCACTGCAGAACATTTCCAGGAAAGTTCTGATGTCCCTGAGACTATTGGGGCAGGGTTTCCAAAAGCCACAAAGAACATGTGAGTGCTGAAAGCTTTTTTTTGTCATATGATAATACCCTTCCCACCAATCTTAAAAGAGCCGAGGAGATAAAGAGAGCCACTGGGTGAAGCCGAGAAAGGGCAACAATGGGGGGGGGGGAAAAAACACAGTGGCCCAGTTGCTACTTTGTTACTCTTGCATAATTGTCCTGTTCTTTATCTCTGCAAAACACAACAGGTACTTTAACTTCTAGATTGTAGTTGCTGAAGGGCTAGTTAGCTAAACTACAGGCTGGCTAAAGCTTTGTTTTGCACCATTATTTAATTTACAACATCCACCAGTCTTTACATGTTCCTTCTTTAGAAACACCACACACAATCAAAGCATAGATGTGCGTTAGCATTAGCTTAACTGGCTTGATAATCATTTGCTACTTACTTAAATCAACTGATTTCTAGTCTGAAATAATCCAGTGTGTTCTCTGCACATCCACCACTGTATGGTTTGGATCAAACACCAAAAAGGACAAGAACAGACTAAAATGGACAGACTGCAAAAGAACAAGAGTGCCCAATTGCCCTCTATTCAGTAACTGTAAATCAGGAAATAGACAGGTATCATGACTGCAGACTCATCGCACCCTGGAGACAACCTGTTCCAACTCTGCTACAGAGCACTGTGCACCAAAACAACCAGATTATCTGTGGGTTATCTGGGGTTAAATTTATTTCGTTTATTTCTTTATTTCCTATTCAATAGCATCAGTGGAACTGGTGTTACCTGTCCTCTTTTTGTATAAAACTTTGCAGCTTATCTCATCCCATCGTATCCTTCTAGTCCCTCAGACAAAGCTCAGGCAAAAGAGGAAAATGAGAGCAGGAAGAGCTATTAGGTAGGAAGAGGACAGAAATTTGTACGCACTGCGACCTTGTGGAGGCAAACAAATACAACGTTCTTATATACTAAATGTTAGGGCAAACTTGACCTGAATGAAGTCTTTGTGATGTTGTCAGACACTAAATTAAAACCACAGACAGGTGAAGTAAACAGCATGGATCCTGGTGTTACCATGCAATAGAGTGCTGGGTAAACCAAAATTAACTGGACAAACTTACATCGTTTTAAATATAAGAAATCTTTTTAATACTGCCTCGGATACTTGAGTATCTCTTTGCCTTGAGAATCTCTTGGGTTGCTTTTGCAGGATGCTTTGTCTCAGTATTGATTTGCACTGTTAAGCGCTGTCCAATCCGTTTTGAAGCCGAGTCTGAACAGAGAGCGTATAACCTTCTAGATGTAATATCAATTAAAAATATGGTCCTTTATAATACTGAAGATTTAGATAATGCTTATGCTATAAGAAAATGCAGAGAACAGAGAAAAAAAGAACAGAAATGGGCAAAAAGAAGATGAAAAGGGTGATCAGGACAATGACAATGGAGGGAGGGGGAAAGGTACTGCAGACATCAAATAAAGATAGAAAAATAGAAATATTATCAAAGCCCAGAGATGGGAGAGTGCATGGGAGGATAAAAGGGCTTGGGAGAGGGACAAAAGACAGACCAAGTCTAAAACAGAGAGGGAGAACAAGAGACGGTGTCTCTACTCACCACAATCATTTCTGATGGCTCCAAAGTGATGCATTCACAGCCTCGTCTACCTCCCAGCTGCTTGCCAAAACTGTGGAGAAAGGCCAGCGACACACAAAAAGTGAGTGTTAAAACAGAAATAAACACACTGCAGAGATGACACGAATATCACGAGAGACAGTAGAAACAGACGCAGTCGATCATATCTGCCCGACCACAGACACAGTACCGGGAATACAGGCCGATGAATTTACAACAGCAATTTTGTGCTAGACCCGGTTTGTGGTTAAGCTTTGCTCTGACCTTAGATCAATCTAATACAACTTTTATACACAAATAAAATTGCACACATCACAGAAACAAGCAGGCAGAAGAATGTGCAGTGACAATGTGTGCACCTCACACATACTTCAAACCAGATAAACTCAAGTGTACCAGAAATAGCTGTGGACAACATGAGATGTAAAAGGAAGTAGTGTGAGAGATCGAATGTCACATTATAGCTTAAGGTAGTGACCAGTTTTACAGTTTTCACATGTTTAAAGAGAAAGCAAATAATATTTTTTCTTTGTTGCAAAACATGATTTTTAAAAAATATATATAATAATTTCACCATTTTTATTGATATCTGATCAATCCCTTCCCAATAATCCATGAGTGAATATTCTTTATACATAATTTTGAAGCATTTTTCTCAGTTAGTACCAGCTCTGGACATTAAATAAAAACAACTTCCAATGCAGTTTTGAAGGGCAGTCACAGCTTTGTGTAATTTTATGTGTAATGACAGTTGCTCAGTAGACGCTAGCTGGCAACCCCACTGATGGGGCGCCTTTGGTGACACTCTTTTGCATCTCACTTCACTGCGTGTGGTAGAAGAGCTAAAATTAGTTATAATGACAGCATAATAATAGAAAACATTAAGCTCTACCCCAGTGGGTTTTTGTCAGCAGCTATGCAAGCTTTGAAAAACAGATTTCCAGTTTGATCCATCCATTTTATCTGGGTTTGGTCTGTGGGTGCAGCAGAGAGACAATCTCTCAAGCATGTCCCGTATCTACCCTGAGGTTTCTCCCCAGGTGGACATCACATCCACCGCTTATACAACCACACCTCGTGTTTATAGGTGGGTGTAGGAACGTACATTGACCAGTAAATCTTCAGCGTCACAACAGATGCAGCACCAACCCGTCTGTCTGTCAATCTCCTACTCCGTTCTCCCCCAACTCTTTAATAAGACCCTGAGATACTCAAAGTCCTTGACTTGAGGAAGTAACAGCTTCCCAATCTGGCGTGCCACTAGGTCTTTCAACTGCAGTTAGAAGGAAAATGTATAAGCTAGTCTCACTACTCTGTGAGATGGGTTTTAGCAGTTCAGTTGTGTCAGTGGTTTGTGGCAAAAGTTCAACCGCTGAGAGAAAAGAGAAAGTCGCTAAATAAGCATTTGTGTTATACATTTAAAGGTACAGAGAGACTAAAAAGAAATAAATAAGACTCTGTTTACACTTCTTAGAAAAGTACCAGCACATCCTGCATTGATGGTATTTTTTCTGTTATATCTGGCCAAATTTGTCCCAGGCCACAGTGCAGAGTGGTTACACAGATCAAATTACTTCGGATCTTGGTGGTTGTTTACACTTGTACTGAGTGATCTGACCACACAGGACAAGTGTAAACACAGTGTATGTTAATGAAAAAGCATACAGACTGCTTACATCTCTTATAATGAACGCAGAACTTTTGTGCTTCTCTGTCAATTAGAAAAAAAAAGAGCTAAATGCAGAAGATCAATCTGGATCAGGCCAACCACACCGTTACAAGTAAACAGCTTTTGCACAGCGTGAGTCTCTCTGTAGTCAGCTGGGTCATTTTGTCCACTGACAAGCAGGAGTGGAGCAGCTGATGCTGTGGCGAGACCACGTGGGTGAGTTTGGCCTTTTCTTCTCCATGGAGATGACTAAGGATGTGTTTGGTACAATGAAACCTTTGTTACAAATAAACTCTACTTGATTTTGATGTTATAACATTGTAACATGTCAGCCGCCATTTACATTCTGCGTGCAGCTGATGCATCTTCATGCTGACGTCTAGACTGAATTGATGATTAAATGGATTCATCATTATGATCACATGGATGCTGAAAGCTTCCTGTTGGCACATATGCTCTGTAAGTGTGTGAGTAGTGTGTGAGCTTAATCCTGAGAACTGCACTGAAAACGCGTCTCCATGCTAAAAGTGGTGCCTCAGCATTGTTTGAGGACCAGGGGGGAAGAGGTTGGTTTTAATCATGGAAGCGTGCTGAGCTGGGAGAGAACAAACTTTAACTCCTCTCCGATTTCATTCTCACACTGTCACATAGTGGCGCCCATCTGGTTTGCAGCTTTTTGCTTTCCTCGCTCATATCCTTCTTGTTTCCTTAATACATCTCTCTTAGTGCTTCACCTCCACCCCCTTTCCCTTCTGATCATCTTCACCCTTCCAATGACTCCGTGTTTTCTTTTTTCCTGCATCCATATTATACCACTTGTAAATAATTCCCTGTAACTTCATGTTCTTCTTCCTGTTTTTATTCATTTGCTTCCTTTCCAAAGCCAAATCCATCTTTTCTGTCTCTCTTTTCTATATTATTTTTTTGCTTTTGCCGTTTTCCTCCCTTCTCTCCTCATCTCATTCTGTATTCCCTTTCATCATTTCCTTCACTCTTTTTACTGCCGGTCTTTGCTTCCTCTAAGTCAAAAAAAAGAAAGAAAAAAAGAAAACTTTCATCTAGTCACATCTTAAATAACAGCTTCTTACTGACACAAACAACACTCTGAATTTAGGCCTCACATAAAAGTCTGTCTTTGTAATGCGTTCTAATGATAGAAACTTTTTTTTAAATCACGCTTTTCTTCTAATAGACAGATTTTTCCAGGATATATTAGTGGAAGCCAAACCTTTAATGCCTAACACCGAGGGAGGAAATAAACCTACAGCCACAAAAGATGAAGGAAGCCGCCACTTCCATGGAAACCTCTCTCTTAGCAGCTGAAAAAGGCCAAAATAGTGGTGTGTGGATTTATTTGGCACGTACCTGTCGCATACACTCAGGCCACTTTTTTCTTTTGGTAGCACAATTAAAGCACAAAAGCATTACATTAGGTTTTCTATAGAAAACTAAATTATTCACTAAGCCTAAAAAAATATGAGGCACTTCTTGTTTTCATAAAGTGCTCTGTTCAGGTGAGTCTGGGGACAGTAAAACCCATTATCAGTTCTATTGATTTTCTCATTTTAATACCATTTATATAGTGCTGACAGTTGGAGAAGGGCTTTAAAGTTCAAAGCATGCCTTGAAAAGGTGCACATTGCATCTTTGTTTACTGGATTTGGATTAATTAATAATAGAAAACTTTCTTGTTCATCTCTCGTGATTTTGAGCCGTTTCGTGCCTCCCCACAGGTAAGAGGCACAAATCTGCTGCAGAAAGCATTTCTACAGCTGCAGAGGGTTTGCCCTCGTCCATTAATGCCACGCAACACATGGGCCTGACCACTGGGTCCAGTTTACATTCCCCAAATTGTTTCACACCACAGACTGTTCTTTTTTTCACATCTGCAAGCCTGTATTGTTTCTTTAGATGTTCTGATCTGATTTTATTATAAAAATAAAAACCAACACGCACAAGGGAATAAGCAAACAAACACAAATGATCAAAATCACAGTCTATCCATAGAGTGGCTCCCAGAAGAGTATAAACTCAATTGTTCCCAATGAGGAATGCAGTCAGCTGGGCAGGGAGTTTGTTCAGAGCCCTTAGCCTGGAGGTCAGTCTGACTCTGACAGGATCTCTCCGCACTCCACTGAGGCGAGACGCCTGGTCCCTGTCAGCGCTACACAAAGCCTGCCAAGCCTGTCTCCTCACTGTGTGTGGGCGGGTGCGCGCAGGGCAGAGAGACAGGTTGTGCCAGAGAAATACAGGAGAGATGCAGTTTGATGCTAAAGGAGAAAAGATTTCAGCCCTTCACATCCACAGCATTAGCCTGTATGTGCTTTATGTGTTTGTGTTCGCTTGCTCAATATTTTTTCTTCGGTTTTGACCTTACTGCATTTCCACAAAGAGCACAAGAGCCAAACAAACTTGAGTCAACTGTACGTGAGTTACCAAGGTTATGTGTGGGCGCACATATTTGTACCCACCAAATGATGCTGCTGCCCTGACTGAACTGAAATGTAATAACGCTCTGTTGTTATTTGGTGTGAATCTGTGCCTCACACAGGAAATTAGACAGCCTTCTAAAACCACACTATGGCCAAACATTAGCCTTCAGTCTTACAAGGTAATAGTGGGTTTCAAGTTTTGTGAACTTAAAACCCCCAAAACATGCTGACGAACACTGCTGCGCCAAACATTTATCCACACAATTCTAGTGTGTGTGGGGCTGCGGTAGTTTAGGTCTCGCTGCACTCTAATTCTTGGGTAGTTACTCTTATGTCTGTATGAATAGAAGCTGATGGTTTGCATTGAAGACGCTGAACTGTGGTGAAACCTGAACAAGTGCAAACCAAAGGAGAAATGGAGAAGATTCGCCTCCAAAATAAAAACTGTCTTACCGCTGCAACCAATACATTTCAAAGGGTGCAACTTTTACTTTGAAAGCGAATAGTTTGAGTCTGCTTTAAGTCTCACTTTTCATTGTTCTCCTCAGCAAGCAGTTGGTGAGTGTTTGCAAACAAGTTGGCATCTTAAATGCAAACTATGGGAGATCACGGCAACCTGCTAGCAACCAAAGCAAATTTAGACTGAGGTCTAAACTAAACACCTAGAACTAGTTTTTAACAAGTAAACATTTCTTGGCTATTATAGCTTAAGTAATGCAGCGATTATAAGAAAACGTGTACAGCACTGTCCAAGTAGAGGAAGTGCAAGATGATTCCAAATTCCCAAATATAACCTTTTAGATGCATTAAAAACGACATTTTTATGCATTTATTTCATTTTTATGAAATTTATGTAAATTTCTTGTAACAATAATAATCTCTATATTAACAAAAATGGAATTGTGGTGTAGATTATTGATTGTAGAGGTGTGAACAGATGGATCTCATTCAGATCTCCATAAAATATATCAGACTGACATTGACTGATGATGTCATGACAGGAAATTAGCTTTCAGATGCATTCCTGCAATTACGGAGCAGAAGCATCAATAATGTATGCTGTATTAATGTATGATGTATGCTGTTCTAAAGATAATACTACACACAGCACAAACCCTTATCTGCCTCAATTTATCACGACAGGCTTCAATGCTCCATCCGTCCATTCATCCATTTATCCACAGACACCAAATGCTTATGCACTTTGTTAAAGAAATCACCATTAGTATAACCAACCTGTATGGTATTTTAAAGGCTGGAAATGTATTATGTCTGCGAGGCACTGGTTTTTCACAAAAGCTTTAAACAATAAATTCCTCTCACATTAGTAAGTGAGGAGTACTTCTACAATAAATCAACTTTAATCCCCATCATCTCTTTCATCTTTTTGGAAGGGAAATCTCGTCCCTTCGAAGTACTGAGGCTGTGCCTTTGCTGGATTTCAGCAGGTGATGATTTCTCTCCCCTCCTTTTCCAGCAAAAACAAGTTGTCGGCAGAGCTGAGAACAGGTTCAGTGACAGCTGCAGTGCCCTGGGCAATAAACCATGACAGCTGGTATAGGAACTGACCACACACACACACACCTCTTGAGGTGTCTATTGTCTGAAGCGTGGAAAAACCGACAACATTCTCAATAGTGCAAAAACAATATTAACTAAATAGCAAATAGCTCTCTTTTAGTTTTACTGAACACTTCAAGTATATTTACAGCGCTCTAACCTACCATGCACACACTCACATGTTCATGGATGCATCAGGAGAAGGTTGGTTCAGTATCTTGTCAAAGGACACTGACACAGACTCGAGGAGCACGGGATTGAACCAGTGACCTCCCGATTAGTAAACGATGCGCTCTACCTTTTGAGCCTACGTTAAAGTTGCGGTTTGAGATGATGAGACGATTAACTACATGCTGCACTTGCGCAGTCTGCAATGACTGATTGGCATGTTGTGTGCCATCATTTCCTCCATGCTGGCGACGGCGTCGGCCAGTCACGTAGTCTATTCAACACAGAATGATAAATCAAGCTCAAGTTGTTGTGTAATGCAGAGAATTCTGACAAGATTCAAATCTGTGTTTGATGACAATGTAGGACGTGCCCGGTTTGACCTGCTGCATTTTTTCACGCGGTGTTATTGCCTCCGAAGAATGCTCAAAAATGATCTGCTCCCTCCAAAGTATGCAGGTATTCAAAAAATGAGTGCAGGACAAAAGCAACAAGTCTTTCCATGTTACGTGTATTCGCACTAGTGGAAATGTTCTTGCTTAGACGAAAGTTGGTGCCTGGGTACGGCATATACGGAGGGTAGGAGGGGCAGGACATGACGCACATTCGCTCACTGTGAGCTACCTGTGCTATTCAGTCATTGGGCTCTGAGATTAAACAGACCCATAGCTGGCAGAGGCCCGCTGATTATCCAATTCGACTGATTCATACTTTTGCAGTCTCACATACAACTTTGCCAGGTGTGAAAATGAATCCAGAAAAGTTTCCACAAACTTCCAAACGGACAAGCTATGTTATTCTGAACAACCTCCGAGTGCGCAATTTGATAAAGTCTGAAAGAAATGCGTTAATTAAACCCCAACAGAGGTCCGTGCCCATTTGGCACCAAAGTTTCCATGGTAATAATGACAAGCAGTAAAGACACAGTTCACCATACTTAGAAATCTACTTCTCAGTCTCCCCGACCGTTTTTCTTCTCATTTTTAGTGCTTGGTTGGCCAACACTGACAGCTCTGACTCATAATAAAAGAAGACTGAGGAGCTGGCCAGTAGCGAGACCACCAGCACACAAAAAGACAGACTCCAAGTACTCCAAGTAATGATCCAGTGGGTCATTTAGAAACATCACAACACATTCATGTGGAAATCAGCAATCAGTTAAAAGGGTGACCTCAAATGTATCCATATCAGATTTAAAAAATTACAATTAAATAAGCACCATTAACAGCTACTGCTCAACTCCAATGCAGCGATTGACTTTTTTTTTCCTCCACATCTTAGGGAACGACAAAACTAACATTCATTCATCCCTCTGCTGCGTGTGATGTTGTTGTACTCTTCACTTCCTCCTAGGACAGCAATGTTCCAGAAAACATAGAGAAGTGAGCAGTTTTGTTTGAACTCAAGGAGAAGAAGTACAAGAAAAATAGGAAATTTTGTAATAATCTCACCAATAATTTTGAATATTTTACTTGGATGTTTCACTTTTGAATGGGGACAATCTTTTCTCCGTATCTTTAGTTTTATATATGATGAGTTTAGTAACAAACTGAATTTTCTGCTTTTTTCCTTTGTGTTGGTCAAAGGTATAAAAAAAACAAAAAAACAAAAAAGCACTACATATTCTATTTTAGTCAACATACTTGTTTAAAGGTGTTGGCAATGTGAGAATAGAGGACTGCCCGTCTTTAAAAAAGCCATTGTAGATATGTATGAAAACACACAGGACTCAGTAGCGTGTTTTTTAGAGCAGTGCTAAGCCACAGTGCCCTAGGGAGAGCCTGGTTGTCCAGCTGGTTAAACTATGGCAGGCAGGCAGGAAATGAAGCGTGCTGGGCTGAAGAATGCGTAAAGAAATAGTGAGGGAGTTTTGAAAAAGAAAAAAAAAAACTCCAGAATTACCCCGAAATCCCCGTCGCCTTACAGCAAGTGTATAACGAAAAGCTTTAACATTACTAACCAGGATCGGGAACACAGGGGGTCCACTCCTTTGGATTCCTTGTATGTGAAATATTATCCAACATATTATCCGCAATGAGGAGGGGAGAAAAGTTCATTATTTAGATAATCCAGGATTACATCCAAGTGTGTTTGTTTTGTACTCCAGAGTGTGAACTAGTGAGAAGTTTCCTCAGAAAGAAAGCAGAAGAGGCTTTTAGTTAAACTAAAGGAGAAGTGTTCTCTCTCTGTTCACTTCTGTCTGTCTGTCCGCTGGCTCCAGTGAGGTTTCTATTTGTCAGTGTGTGTGTGTGTGTGTGTGTGTGTGTGTGTGTGTGTGTGTGTGTGTGTGTGTGTGTGTGTGCGTGTGCGTGTGTGCGCACGTGTAGCCTGCTCATTTCCTGCCTGGATGTGCTTTTGGGCTCCAGGCAGGCAGGCTGCTCAGGAACACATGGCCAGCCACTGCTCTGCCAGGGGTTCCGCATTCTTTGCTCTCCTACACACACACACACACACACACACTCTCTCTCACTCTTACACACACACACACACACACACACCCTATTAGCTCTCTCAGTGACCCCTTCCAAGCCCCCTGCTGCTGCTGCTCGTACTCCAACACACAGACACACCCTCCAGTCCTTTCCAGTCAACCAACCTACCCCCCATCCTACCCTTCAATGTGTTATCAACTGGGCCACAATGGAATGACACGACACACACACACAAACAAACAAACAAACAAACAAACACACACACACACACACACACACACGTTATTGATACTAGTCCAACAATTCTCTCTGTCACAGTTGGTCACTTGGCGCTTTGTGTTACAATTAAAAGAACTAGAAACTGCACTAACTGTTGAATTGAGGTTTCAGTTCTGCTTACTATGCCAACACTCTGATCAAGAGTAACAGTCAGCCAACAAAAGTTGCTGGAGCTAGTGATAGCTTTTTTTTTTTTTTTTAAACTTATGCCATGCAAAGGCTGCAACATTTACTTGACGGAAAAATGATCTGTAAGCATTTTAATATTTGTTAACAGGACTTTTCTGAGACCAGCTGTGTGGTTTAGTAATTTCATTTCCTAATAGGCGATCGTGGCTCAAGAGTTCGGAGTTCGCCTTGTAATCGGAAGGTTGACGGTTCGAGCCCCGGCTTGGACAGTCTCTGTCATTGTGTCCTTGGGCAAGACACTTCACCCGTTGCCTACTGGTGGTAGTCAGAGGGCCCGGTGGCGCCAGTGTCTGGCAGCCTCGCCTCTGTCAGTGCGCCCCAGGGTGGCTGTGGCTATAATGTAGCTTGCCATCACCAGTGTGTGAATGTGTGTGTGAATGGGTGGATGACTGGATATGTAAAGCGCTTTGGGGTCCTTAGGGACTAGAAAAGCGCTATACAAATACAGGCCATTTACCATTAATTTTTAATCACTTTTTTGTGTCTGACTTTGGCTCACGTGCATATTAAGGTTCTCTGCCATAGCTGTTAACTTATTTTTTATTTCATCAGCACGGTGGCGTAATACCCAGTATAAAACATGGACCTAGCGTTTTGGGTTGAAGCCAATGCAGAAATACCTTGAGTAGGCATTCGATCTCAATGGACATTTTTAACTCACTTTCTCTTCCATGTTCTTCAATGTTATTTCTCTCTCCAACAATGTAGGTTACAATTACATTAGCATGACCTATTATGCAAATTAGGCGATGACATCATTTAGCGACTTCTAGCGACTTTTCGGTCAGCCAATAGTGATTTTCCTTACTGAGGAGTTGGCAACACTGCGTGAGGCTCCTGACTACGGCAGCCGTAATGCTCCGGCAATCCATCAAGCGATGCGCCTTCATAGCTTACCAAAGTCGTACTAAAACATTTTTTGACAGATTTCTATGCGCCGTGTACTACATAAGGTCAAAATTCATACATAAGGCACACTGTCGATGTTTGAGAAACTTAAAGGATTTTAAATGCGCCTTATAGTGTGTAAAATACGTTATAAAGAAGAAAATAATATATCGCGATATATATCGTTACCGCACGTGCTTCAAATTATACCGTGATATGGATTCTAGGCCATATCACCCAGCCCTACTTGTCACATCCATTTTTTATTTTTTATTTTTTTGGTGACGGCAGAAATGGTCAGAGGATGGAAGATGGGCTTTTGAGTGGAATCCTTACAGTTTTCATCCAACTCTGAAATGTTCTCACATTGTAAATAATCATTAAAACTACAGGGAATTGCTTGGAAAACTACAGACTGATGCCAGAGGTGCAAGAAACATATGAATGTATGATCCCATTTAAGCGCTGTGATTGTCAGTTTGTTTAGCCTAGTCTAAGAGATAAAGCAGTCAACCAAAAGTTGAACTTTTTTTGTTTTGTTTTGGGTTTTTTGGAGGGGTTAGATATTGCTGTCCTCTCTTCATTTCTGGCATGTGTTGCTTCTGTTTCAGTCCAACTATAACAGCAGAGGGAAAGGTAAACATGGAGCGAAGGCTCGGCCTCTAGCAACTGCTGTCACAGCTTTTTCTATTACCATCAGTTCCAGTGTTTAAACAGGTGCAACGGCTCTGTGTAAAGAACTGCAATTTATTTTGGCAGTTTGGCTGCTCTAAAGACGAGGAGGACTTGACATTTTTATATGATATGGCCTTATTAAATAGCAAATGTTACTGATGAATCTCCGCCCAGATATAAAACCTAATCTCTCACTGACGGACTACCGGCAAGCTTTCTTTCTTATATTTGGCTCTGTACTTAGGTCAGCTTGAATAGTCTCAAAATGATTTTTCAGCACTTTCCCATTTGATTTCACATAATGCCCATTATGGATGTACATTACTATAATATGTGTTACACACATGAGCAACTCCCTGCCAAAGAGCAGCAATTTAGAACTGTACAATGTTGATAGACATCCGAGTGGAAAATCAGAAATCCCTGTGTCCGGGCACAACAACACAACAACCATCCGTAAAATTGTTTTTTCCACAGATAAAACAGAAAAAACATATTAGCATCTACAGAGCTGTAACTGCATGAGCAGGGGGCTTGGAAAAAGGAATCTGCTCTGTGTTGTTTAACATAGAATTACAAGCACGATATACAAGTATGTGTCTTTGTGTGTGCACATATACACAAACGATTCATTCCTTTACATATCAGTAGGCGCCATCTTTTCATAAATCACAGCTCTGCCATTTCCATTTTCTAGCGTAAAGATGGAGGCGCATATATACAGACATCTTGGTGGCAGTCATATGGAGTGCGGATGTGAAATATCTAATCCCACCTCATCTCCCCTAGACTGATCGTCACCTTGTCTCACCCCATCATATTGTTTTTCTCTTCTGTGAGTGATACATACCAGCACCTTGCCAGGTACATGTGCTCCTTGACGAAGACCGATCCTGAGAGCAGGATGTACCAACAGGTAGCAATGGTGTCTGGGCTGCAAGAGAGAGAAAGAGCACGTGTCAAACCCAGTGGAAATGGTTTAGTATTGAAGGCTGAAGTGTACACCATGTGAACCTTCAACATCATTTCAGAACTTTTGTTACATTTCATGAATACAAATTGATTAAATTGGTGCGTTTTGAAGGTAAGTGGATTGGTTTTTCCCTGGACTCTTCAAATGGGCTTGGCAGTTTTTGGTTTTTACTTTGGTTTTCTAGGTTCTTTTTCAGTTAAGGGCAGAGGCTCGTTCAGTACATGAAGTACTTCACGGAGTTGTGCCAGAAGAGCATAAATTCTGAAGGTTTTTAAACCTCTGGCAATACTTGTACAATATGAATGACCTGTTTCAGCTTGTGGCCTTCACCGGGGTTGTTATAAGACATCACAGAAAGCATTCGAATAGCATAGAGAGTAGGACAAAAATATAAACTTCATATGTATCCTATAGAAAGGAGAAGCTTTAAAAAAAAATTGACTTTTAATTTGAGATCTCTAATTTTGGAGATTTGCCTCTTCAAAAAAGTATAAAAGCTATTTCAAAGGGGAATAATTCTAATGTAGACATCATATGACAAGTCATCAGTCATGTTGGCTAAACAGTGAAGAACCACAGCTGTCCTGCACAAGCTTGTACAGTTTTGCTAATTTTTATGAAAGGGTGAGCTAAGACAACTTGTATAATTATGGCTAAAAATAAAAAATTTGAAACAAGTCATGACACTTGAGGAACTTTTTCCCCCGCAAGGCTTTGAAAACTGCAGGAGTGTTGTCTACAGAACTCAAGAGTGAGAGCATATAAAGCACAGTTGCACTTTGAATGCTAAACGCTGAATTTTGCATTAGCATCAATGTATTCTTAGGAAGCCAAGTGTTATAGAATCATAATAATGTGGCATTGCTGTGAGATGGAGATAATCCATTAACATCAGGACTGGCAAGTCTGACAATCTTGTCTGCCATTTACAAAAGCTGCAATATAGAGTTATTTCACCTAAAAATAAACTCATCTCAAATATGTGCTGTGTGACTTTCCATGCTGTTCCACGCACACTGTATATATGATATCCAATAACGCCAAACACAAGACTAATTAACTCCGCAATAACAGGGTGCTCGTGTCAGCAGCAAGCGTGGATGCAGTCATACATGAAGAGGGGAGTCAGGGGATAAAACACAGTATCTGTGCCTCTGGGTGTGAATATGAAAGAAGAGAGTAGAAAAAAGAGAGAGAGAAAGCACTGTGTGAAGAGTGCAGATGAAAAGATGCCCCACTGAGTGAAGAATTATAAGAACATATTATAAAACACACGACAGTCTGATGTACGATATACATTTAAAACAAGAATTTCTGCAAATGTCTTTGATTATATTTATTTATAACATAATTAGACATTTTTCATCTGCAAGTGGTGACTATGGAAAATTAATAAGCTGGAGTTTATATTCAAAAAATAAACTGCTATAAAAAAGTAATTTATACAGAAAACTCAGCTTAACAAAAAAAATGGTTAGATAAAAATTGCAGGCTGGCTAGACTGAAAAAAACAAACAAACCTCAATGATAAAATAATTTTTAAATGTCCTACTCTGTGGCCCAAAACTTGTTTACATAATAAGAGCATGGATCATGTGTTCACTGTAATTCTGCATCTCAGCACCTTGGTACAAATGCATGCAGTCAGGTTTTCAGCATTAATTAGCCAAATGTATCATGTCAGCTTCTGTCTGAACCAAGTAAATTTAGATATGAGCAACACCAACCAATGTGTGATCACTTTCAGTTTTAAGCAGATTACACACATCCCCTGGTGGAAGGCAACTTGTCTCCAAACATCTGTGATCAGACTTTGACTGGCTACAATCAGTTTCAGACAGGTTGCTGAAGTTTGCAAATAAATGCTGCTTATTTATAAATGCAGACAGACTGCCAACACATTGTAGCTACTGTGGGTCAGTCAGTGATAATTATTTTGATTAATTTTTTTAATTTTATTACTTTCATTTTTAAGTTCTGTTTTGTTGTTACTACCCCCCCCCCCCCCCCCCCCCCCCTTCATAATGTTTAAAGAAAAACAATAAAAAGAAAGTATCAAAAAAAAAAAAATCTGCAATAGCACATCTGCAATGTGTGTGTTTGCAATAGGACACTCAACGCAACTGGTTGCCAACTGATTGTATTCTACTTATATTAATATGTAAAAGTCAAGGTTGCCAAGCAATTTTGCAGTGAAATTCCCACCCTGCAGCAAATCATTATGGCTCTGATTCATATGTATGAGGTTAGAAGGCAATTCTCACATTCTCATAAATATCAGAAACAGACTGCATGCAGTTGCCAACTTGACTCCATTCAATGTTATATTGATAACACAATAACTCTGTCTTGTTGCAGTTTTAGGGCCATCTTGTTGTCTTCAAAGCCACTTTGAAGACAGCGATTGGCTGTCAGAGACCTGCTCCCTGTCTCTGAAGCAACCATTTCAAAAGCAACAAGACTGCAAGTTAATTGAACACGTTTGCAATAATTCTGGCCATGCCACCGTTTCCCCTACTGTAACTGTTGCATTAGTCTTTCTGAACAGCCTTGGATTCAACTTTCACTTGAATCCGCACAGGGCCAGAAAATTATTATGGATCTGCTTTTATGTGTTTTCTTTTTATCTATGTGCAGCTCATCGTCTTCATGAGCCTCACTATTTCCCCAACACAAGCTTGGGGAGATCTGGTACATTTGATCCATTTTGTGTAACTGGAGCGGATCTTTTTGTACTACAGAGGAAGCAAGAATGGCCAATGCGGTACAAAAAAAAAACAAGGAGAGAGTGTGACACAGAAGCTTAGAAAACAACAGTGGTTCAAATTGTTTGCTTTATTTCATGGTAAATTGAGTTTTGTCCCCTGAAGAAACCTCGAGCATTTTTAATAATTTTCTGGCCCTGTTAATTTAATTCGAGAGACAATCGGCAAATTGGACAAAAAGAATCATTTGGTGCAGCCCTAATCTCATCTGCATCATATCCATTCCTCCGCAGGTCGTTCATTTGATGCTTTTGGTATTTTTCAATCAATTTTCATTAAGCGTGGCACAAGAAAGCAGGTATCCTAAAAATAATTATGTTTAAAAAGCAGACAGGAGATTAATTTTTGCATTGTTGGGTGAGGGTAGCATTAGTAACTTTTATTGCGGTTTCATTGCAGAGACCTTGATTGCTTTCATCTGCAGCCTTTTTAGCGCGCGCGCGCGTGTGTGTGTGTGTGTGTGTGTGTGTGTGTGTGCGTGTGTGTGCGTGTGTGTGTGTGTGTGTGTGTGTGACAGAAGACTAATTGGACATGGTCTGGGTTAAGGCACTTACAACAAGCCTCTGGTAGTAGAGAGGCAATGGAGTGTATCAGAGAGAGAGTGTTTTGTGTATTTATTTGGTGCTAAATGAAATCACAGGGTGCTTAATGTGATTCCGGTGAGCATGAAAATACATTAATAACAGGTGAAGGTTGGCCCTCATCCTTTCATTTGTCTCTGTCCTCCCTCCATCTTTCACACTTCCTCTACATTCCTCTCCTGCTTTGCGCTCATTCACTCCTGCCTTCAATTCATTTGTCATCTCCCTTCCCTCTTGACATTGCTATCCCTTCCTCCTTCTTCCTCCTCTTTAGCATATTTACCTCTTGTTTTCTTGCCTTCTCGGCATGCACTCCTCAAATTTTAATATAACTCCTTAAAGCTTTTTGTTTACTCTTTGCTGCTCCCTCCTCTTCTCATCACCTCTGTTCATTACGCTGTGAACTCTGTCTTCATTTAATCATCCTGTTACCTCTGCTTTCACGAGCCTCTTGTTCATCTCATTTGTTTTCTCTCCTCCTACTTCTCCAGCTTTCCCATAAATCCACCTTGTATATGATGCTCAAGTTGTATTAACCATCAACCATTGCAGTATTTATTTCTACACAACGCCATGACAGGAAATAAAAAATGTTTAAAAAAAATGAAAGAGGGCAGGCTGTCAGCGATTGGTGTTTTAAATCTGGATAATAAAAAACTAGAAAAAAGGAGGAGAAGCATTTAGCTTTTCGTCATATAATGTTTATGTGCTGTGCTAATGGGCCCCAGTGCACCTGTTTAAAGGAACTGTTATTCTAGGCCAGTGGTTTTCAGCAGTTGAACCAAAACCTTGAAACTGAGATGTGCAAACACTGCCTACCACCACCAGCATCTTTACACTGAAAAACCTTTTTCTGAGGAGCCATGAAGTGTAAATGTTAAGCATTCTATAAATGTGAAACACAGTAGAAGACAATCACATAGAAAAGTGTATGAACTCAGCAGACCATAGCTCTTGATAGTCACGTGAGAGCAAAGATGGAGAGGTAAATAACAGCATTTCCTGCTAAGAGCGAGAACATGTACTTACTAGAACAGGACGTGGTTAGCCTCATGTTTTTCATACCTGGCAGACGTGCACATCGACCTGAGAGAGAGAGAAAGAAACAGGTGTAAACATTTTCTCAATTTAAAACCTCAGCTTAGACTTTTCTGGCTCTTCCAATCCATCGTTGCATCCACACGTATTTCTCAGGCAGCAACAAGTTCCCAGATTTCAGGCACAATTACTACTGGCCGCCAGCGTAAAATGTTAAGGTGACCCGCTTCTCTAAAGCACAACTCTGCACCTGGTCAGTGAAACTTGGTGTTTATACATTCAAGTCACATATGCCTTATCTTGAAAACTGGATAGTCTCTTAGATGGCTATGTGAGTCTCTGCATGTCCCTGAAACTCGCACACTTACAAGCTGCCCCAGAAAGTGGTTTTAACCACAGCCAACCTAAAATCCCTAGAAGGGAAATGAAATTATTTTTAATCTTTTTTTCTTAAAGTTTGTGATTTTCATTTACTTTAGCATAACAGACATTTATCAGGATCAACTGCTCAATTTCTGTCAATTAACAAAGACCTAGAGCCTTTTACATTACATGGGCCGATCGTGTGGGTACGTGGATGCCCTCCTCTTCAAAGGACCATCGTGAATTAGGTTAAGGAGTTGAGGAATCAGAATCACTTTTCAATGCACTTCCTGCTTAACCTGTATCAAACTAGCAAGAATAACATTTAAGCTTGTTTGGTATCAGTAGAGGAAGCTTGACTTGAAGTTGGTATGAAAGGTGGCCAGGATGGGGAAAACCCCTCTTGGGAAAAAAAGACATTTGCAGAAACAATGTGTAAAAACCTGTTTGGGTAAGGTGTGCTTAATATAACAATTCAATGCAACTGACGTAAAACGTAGGGCTAAAGCTTACTATTAAGGTAATGTTATATTCTGAAACTGGGATTGGCTCCTCACCTGTCAGAGTTGAGTGAAACTCGATGTTATTTATTTAAGTTTGGAGGTAAAATGGAAGTGGCTCACCTTAGCTGGTGTTCTCTAAGGTGTGAGAGAACATCCATGTGGTAGAGGTGGCAGTAGATGGTATGCAGGTCCTGGAAATGATGTAAATGAAACCATTACTGAGGATTATCTCACATTTCCACATGCACAAGAGTTAAAAACTATTTCTGCAGACTATGACGTGGCACATGCGATCTAGTGACAAAAAAGTTTGTACTGTATTTTCAAACGATTTACAGTGTATTAAAGAACAAGTCTGTGTAAACTGCAAACTGCAGGGACGATGCTTGAGAATCGAAAGCTTTTTAAAAGATTAGCTCATTGTTTCGAGTGAGTATAAATGGTGTAAATCACATCTAGTGCTGTGATTTGACGGAAGCCACTTGAACTACGCCAAACGCTGTCTGTCAAACTGACGCTCTGCAACCAAACAGACAGGCGTAATACTTGTGTTTGCACATGACAGCACTGAGACACCCAGATATACCTTACCACAGCCTAAAAATAGAACTCCATCAGACCAGCTGACAAAACATTAAGAGTGTGTGTGTGTGTGTGTGTGTGTGTGTGTGTGTGTGTGTGTGTGTGTGTGTGTGTGTGTGTGTGTGTGTAAGAGCAGCTTCTGTGGGTCAGGACACAGTTTTCTGGTTAGATACACACAGACACACATTGTCAATCAGCACGTTGACTTGTGTGAAAATACACTTTGCCTAAATGCCTAAACTACTGCCCTGCTGTCACCCTGATGTTGGAAGAAAGCCTGAAAACAACTGGAAACAGCCTTTCTAGAAACAATATCTGCCTACTAGATATAGATATACTTCTATTCAGAACCCTGAATAGAAATCTATGGAAGAGTTATGCAACGGCAGAGGTGAGTAAGATTTCAGCTGTATTCTGACAAACATACAGGCTTGTAAATAGTAAAAAAAATGCACATAAGTGTACTTATTGCGCTTCCTGACTTACTTTTATCCAAAACATCAATTAGCATGGAATTTGCTTGCTGCTCTGGGTGGATTAGCAAAATGAGCAGAGATGTTGATGATGTTTGGACTGAGGCTTTGAATAAACCTCTAATGTTGTACAACTTTATTAGTAGAAGTAGAAGTACAGGGGGAAAATGCCTAAAGCTTATTTTCGGCAACATTTCCACACTCAGTTGAATTCTGTTCATTTCAATTCTATTGTATTTATATAGCGTAGGTAAAGGCCCTACAATAATACCCCAACAACCAGAGGTCCCCCTATGGTGACAGTGGGAAGGAAAAACTCCCCTTTAACAAAAGACATACAGTGGAAGAAAGGCAGCTTTTTACTCATTTTATCAGGTTTGACTGCAGATTTTATGTCCACGTGACATTAAATGAAAAAAAGGTTTTATCCCAATCATTTGGTTGGTCTTGTTAGCCTAAATCCCAAATGGCTCCTGAGTCATTGGTAGTCGCCAGTACCAAGACAATTCCTGGCAGCATGAATGCTTCGACAAGGACTTTGTGTACAAGCACCTCTAAATTTCTCCACTAAACATTAGGCCACACAAAAACAGTGTAAAATGATAGCTCACTGCCACCTCAGGGCAAAGCTAAAACACAGCTGCAGTTCAGTGAGGATACTCACACACAAAAACAAAAACTGGGACAGCTTCAAAGCCCCAATCTAATCTACAGTAATAATCTAACAGGTCAACAGAGAACAAAAAACTAATGCACTGTTTTGTCTCACTCCTGTTTTTTTTCTCTCCAGTCAGCGATGTTCTGTGAAGCAAAACTTTTATGCATGCATCTTAAAGTAAATCCTCTCCAAAATAAATGCAGATATTATGATATTTTACAATGTAAAAATCGCACGATGAACACTGAAAGGTGTTTATGTTACATCAATTAGTGACGACACTGTAAATCTGACCAGACTGAACATTACAGTTTTGTGAGCAGATTAACAGACAGTGCTGAAGCATCATAGTAGCAACACAACAGGGACAAAGACCAAAAGAGGAAGGAGTATAGTTCTTTTGAAAGAATACTGTAGTCTCTGGTGTGTGCCGGTAAATTGAGTCAAGCAGTGGGAGCCAGCGGAAGCACGCAACAACACTGGGGAATGGGGAGGCTTCAATGCGATGGGCCAAAACACTGCTGATGTGTTGTTAGCTCGGTCTATCACAGGAAGGAAGGAAGGAAGGAAGGTCTGGGTGAAAGAGATGGAAGAGGAGAGAGAAAGCGAGCAAAAGGACAGAGGGAGGGAGAGAAGGGGAGCCAGACAAAAGGAAAAGACCAGCAGAGGAAGGCTGAAACAAGAGGGCGGGGGCAGAAGTTCTGAGATGAGAGGTCATGTGATAAACTGTATCAGGTGAATCCCTGTCTGCAAGCTTTGTCCCATGCACGTTCTCAAATATTGCAGTAAAAATCATTCAATAACTTGTCACCAGTAATGTCTGAAATAAATATAATACAGTCTGCTTCCTCTACTCCTTACTGTGTGAATGTCTGACATCTGGAAATGTCTCAAGGTTGTTAGGAGACCCCTGCCTAACCTGGGTCAGGTACCTACATTTGATCCATAATATGATGTCATCAAATCATGTTGACTGCTGCTCTCAGGATGGTTTTAGCAACATCAGACAGACGAACCTGGCAGAATACATCCTCCAGCCAAATGACCTTCAGATAAGAGTTGCCCAGTTCTGCAACAACCATCCATTAAATATGATATATATTTTACATTTTGGATTAAAAAAAAAAAAAAAAAAAAAGTAGACCCACCAGTTGCATGTTTGCCAGTTTGGCTATCACTGGTTGATTAACTGTGCTTAAATACTCATGGGTCAAAACCTGGCATTCACAATCTCCCCTGAGGAGAAACACAGTTATCTCCGTCTGAGAGGTAAATTCTGATGGACAGAGGGCTTGACCTGGAAAGCCATTTACAGGGAGAGATGAAACCTCCATTTACTGAGAGACAGTGAGCGGACAGCAGACATGGAAAAGCCTAGATCACAGCAGTGAGAAAGTGGAACTGTATTGACTTCAAATCACAGTTAACTGGGTTAGTGAGCACAACAAACTGCTGCAGTAAGCACTGCTGTCATGCTGCTGAGCGTGCGTGTGTGTACGTACAGCAGGAGTGTGTATGTTAGGACATACAGCCCTGAGGCGCTAGCTACGAGCCAAGCCTCAATACCCACCTCACCCCTGCTTGATAATGACTTCCTCGGTTACGCCTAATACCTATAAATGCATAATAATGTGCCCTGCATATTAATTTGGGAATATTTTTGCTATTGCAGATGAACCCACCCAGATGATAGCAGATTTCTTTGAAGTCTTCCTCCACTTCAAAATATTTTTTTAAAGTGTTATACATAAGTTCTACTGAAAGGATTTCCCCCCATTTATCTGTAAGGAAGGGAAAAGTACAAAAAAGTATTTTTATATATAATGGATAGCGTTTGGTAGATTTTTCAAGGTAAGATAAGAAGCTGAATTAAATTCAAAAATGTGTAAACTTTGTGGAAGAGCTGTTAGATTTTCTTCTAAGTCTTACTAAATGCTGGTAGAATCCCAGAGACAAAGGCTTACAGCTCAGCAAATGGGTCATCGGAAGATTCAGTTAAATCCATCGAAACTCCGTAATGATAAATGCACTGGGTTAGTTTTCTGTTGTAAAGCTCATCTGGACACCTCGCATTTATTTACAAACAGCCTTATTACACTGGACACTGTGAATCTTCTACTACTACTAGTACTACTCACAGCCATGAAACTAAATGCCCTTGATTCATTCATGATTGTATTGATTAGTGTAAACCAGGTCATCAATAGACCCAGACAGATAGATAGAAGTCATCCGCATGTCTGAGGATGCGATCTCCGCTTTGCAGTTTTAGCCTGTGGACTCCCAGAGACACAAGAATAACGTGATTACTGGCAATCTCTCTCCATGCTCTCAGTATGCACATACACTGCATTCCTCTGAACTCAGGGTGTGGTGGTTATGATGTGCCTGAACAACAAAAACAAAAAACAACAATCGCTCAATTTTAAATCGATGGTCGCAGCAGACGGCTGCTCCTCCCTGAGCTTGGTTCTGCCAGAGGTTTCTTCCTGTTTAAGTTTTTCCTTCCCTCAGTCGCAAAGTGCTTTATCAACGAGTGTTGTTTGATTTTTGGCATTTTCTCTGTAATATTGTAGGGCCTTCACCTTACAATATAAAGCACCTTAAGGCAACTGCTGCTGTGATTTGGGAATATAGTAATAAAACCAAATTCAATTGAACATTCAAAACGATTAAAAAAAGCCCCCTTTGAAAAAAATCTTGTTTAATATGCAAAAGATTCAAGTTCAGCCCACAGCGATTGTTCTAATAATATTGGCTTTGCCTTACCAATTAATCGGTTTTCACGTGCAACCCTCAAAGCTATATCCCACGTGGCTTGTAGCTTTGCTGTTTTTGCCGTGTCCTCCCACATGACACCACAGGGCAGCGGTGCAAACCTCATCAGTGACTTCTGACCTCTGTCCTGGCCTCCCTAGAGGCTCCTACAGTGTGGCCTGATGACCCCATCTGTGATTAAGACATCGCCATCTCAGCGGAAACATCCATTAACTCATCCCCAGCTGAGGCTGCAGTCTTTCATTCAAACCTGCCTGACGTAGTCAGAATAAGACGCTGGAAAACACGGAAACCATCCGAGTTCCTCTGGATTATACACCATCTGAATTACGTGACAGGCTCAAATCACTTTTTTAATCAAAACGATGCTATGATTATACATGTGTTGTCTAATATTCCCATTCATTCATGTTCCATAATCTCCACCTTCTCACTACATTTACCGACCACCTTGCCCACGTCTACATGTCTAAATTCATCGAGTTGCTTTTGTGTGACTGGCTGATTTAACATTTGTGTTTAAAAGCAGCTGAACAGGTTCACCTAAACACTAGTATTAGAGGTTCAGAGGAATGATTTTAATGCACAGCTGTAATGGGAAGTCCATTTTCCATATTTTATTTGACACTTTGCATGCCTTCAAAGCACTTATTAAGAATCGGTCAAGAGGAGAAGAAGCAGTTTTTCAAAGATACTAAAAATCCACTCTTTGATGATGCAAGCTCTCCAACTGGCTGCAGAAATGAGCAGCTGTATGACTTTTAAACTAACAATAGGACAAATAGAGCTGACCCACAGAGCTAATCACTGATGCACGGCACTCTGCACTTGACCTGCTTGTGTAAGGGTGTGCACAGACGTGTTTCAATCAGGCATCTACAGTGCTGCTGCTGCCACCTTCTGGCAGAACGCCTCAGCACTGAATAGACTTGGTTCAACAGATACTGCACATCTCCCTATTGGCAGATTGAAACTAGTCTGAGAAAGATTAGTTAGATCCTCCCAGATGTCAAAAGAGCTGTTTGATGTTAATGAAGATGTTGCTTGATTATTTAATTACATTACAGCAGTAGAGAATAAGTGAAACCAGCTTGTTCCAGGCCATCATGTTATGTGTAACGCCGACATAGATAGACCCCGACTATCTGCTCAAATCTTTTGAGGCTATTTAAACCACACATTACAGTAACAGTAGGTATTTGTAACCCAGACAGGAAATTAACATTTTGACATGCGGCTGAATAAAGTATGTCTCACACATGAACAAGCTGCGACAGAACTGGAGCCAGTCATACAAAAGCAAGTTGTTGCAGGACTCTGCAGAGGCCCTGTGTCCAACCCACCACGTTTCTCCTTTCTTATCAACAGATGGCCCATTAACACAGAATCCATTATATGCATTCACTTCCACGCGGCAAAGAAAATGCAGGCAATATAGGAAAGAAAAAGAAGCTTCAGACTCTTTCCTGATGAGGCATGTAAAGCTGGAAAAAAACCTGATAACATGCAAAGTAGCTGCTGTGACCGTGTGGGGGTAAGTAAACTATTCCAAACATTTTTCTGAGGTTAAGATTCTTTCGCTAAATGTCACTTTTCAGGGGGAAGCGGGTCTTTGCTTCCAGCAGCGGCTGCCTCTGTAAAGGATTCAATCAGCCACCAGCCCACCCTCGCCTCCGCCAGAATGTACAGTATGCCGGTCGCGTCTGTCACCGACACAGAGAGGATGGTGTAGACGATACAACGCTTCCATTCAAGCGGCAAGAACAAACAGCTTAGCTAACTTTGTGCATTCAAAACCAGCCCTGAGCATTTACATTACACAGAACTCCCCAAGACTCTGTGTCAACACTGCGCCCAGATAAGGCAAAACAGTCAGAAACTAGGAGCACAAAGACGTTAGTGGGGAGTGGAATTTAATTTCTTTTTTTTTTTTTCTTTTTTCTTTTTTTTTTTTTTTACATGTTTCAACACTTGAAACGGATCAAGTCTAGTATTCAAACGGAAGTACTCCATTTCAGTGACAGTAGCGAACAAAAGCATTTCAAACAGGCCTTAGCAGAATTGTCAGGAGCTACATGAGATGGTCGTTTCATGCAAGTGCTCTCCTGTAAGCTACCGTGCTATCCAAAAGCCTTAAGCTACCCATCATTTCTCTATATTTTGCCAGGAAAATGGGAAATAAGTCCAGTCATTTATTGACTTTTGTTTTGTTCACTGTCAGAAATTTCCTACTTGCACCAAAAGAGCAGCTCCCATTCACTGTCAGTCTTGTTCTTGTGTAATTTGGATACCTCAGCTTCCCCCCCCCCCATTTCCCTTCCTAAAGAATGGCTTCTGACAGCCAGCCTTCCTCTAGTACTGACTCTGAGGCTTCAGTGAACAGTAGATGGATCAACTCACAGGCCAAATGCCTCTCAGAGGTCCCGTGTCATGTTTTTGCTGAACTTTTTCCCTCCTCTTTTCAAAGGACACGACTTTCAGATGCTGTTCATCTGCTGTAGATGTTTTTTAAGCCTAACACTGCTTCTTTTGTCCTTCACTTGTCCAGTTTCTTCAAAATTCATTTTGTAAATAGGGACACCACGCTAAGACACGCCAAGTCTTTTTGGCTATCTTAGCATGGGGAATCCCCTTGTTTGTGCAAAATTACTACATTATGCCTGTCAAACTGTTATCTTTGACATTTTTTATAGACTTAACTAAAGACGTGAACAAATGGGTTTCTTTGACAAGGTGCTAGAAGTCCCTTAAGATGCTAAGTTGTCTGTTATGTAAAGACAAAACTTTAATCTTTTATGTCTTAAAGCCAACTTGTGACAAGTAGGTCTACTAGTTCCATTTCAGCAGATCAGTAATATCCAACATTAGGGATTTACCAAAAAACTTCATGTGTCTTAACCAAAAACAGATGATCCAATTCATTTTTCAAGTACCCTGATTTTACAATACAAAAATTACGCTGCTGGTTATGATTCAGACGTATGTCAGCTATAACGGCTCTTATTGTAAGATACTGGAGAAAGACACACGATTATTCTCGATAAAACATCAACACTTGGAATCAAATCAAACACCCAAAGCGGAGAAACTAACAAAACCTCATCCGTTGACAAATGTTTACATAGCTGCACAATCTCCTTAGAACAAATTTAAAGGCTCAAGGCGTTAATGTTGCTAAAGCTCTGATGGTTTAAACCTGAGTGCCTGTAAGGTCAACTGTAATCCCGTGGTTATGATACCAGACTCCAGGCAGGATGGATCATGATTCATACAATGCAGAAGCTCCCCTATAATCCCAGGCTGCACTGTGCGGTGCGCCCTTATCACTGCCAGAATTGGTGCGAGGTTTCAAGCACACTTGCTCCAATTAGATCTCAAATCCCCTCTTTCTGCTCACGGCTCAGCCTCTCCTCGACTTAACAAAAGAAACTATTTTCAGGAACAAAGCCCAGTCGGAGAGAAGGGCTTGACACAGCTGGCACAAAAACAGTCAAATACCTTTTTTTTCCTTTTTAAAGCTTTCTCCACAGTGTGAATCTCCAGAATTAAAACTCATACGAATCTGAAGTAAATCACTTAATGCACAACGCGAGCGTGAGTGCTGAAAACAAATACAGTGAGAGTCCTGGATCGAGAGAGTTTCCACACTATGAAAACTGAGGACTCGGGTTCATAAAAAGACTGGTGACGACAGCCGTGGTGTTGCTGACGGAGCGGGTTATGGAAACAGGCATACGATGGGAGGAAGCGGCAGTGGAGGTTACACTACGTGTCGAATCAACAGCAAAACCTGTGGACCTAAAAACAAAACGCACAAAGTAGATATGAACACGGTGGGTTAAGTATCCCACTTTGCAGAATGGTTCACTCCGTGCCTCTTTGTAAGGATGCCACATGTGCAGCAATGCATGACCACTTTATGCAAAAACAAGTTCACTCTGACACTTTCCAAGCACTGCACCAATAAGTTATGACTCTGCATCTCCCTTTCTTTACTCCTCCTAGAAAAGCAAGAGGTTGGATTGAGAGTCTAGCCCAGAAAGCACAGCACCAGCTGCCATTTTTTCCACTTACCAGCCAAGCCAAACAGCCACACACAAAACTGCTGCCACACAGGAACGGAAAATCTGAGCCTTTATTATAATCTTAGCTGCAGTTCTTTTTCCTTTTTTTTAAACGCTGAAATGAATGAAGTAGTCAGAGGAAGTTTCTTCCACGCCTGAAAAGGACTGGGGTTTTTTGTCGTCTTTTTTTTTTTTTTTTTTTATTCTGCTCATGCTGTATTGATCATTTTTACATTTCTACCCTGTCACTACACAATCACTTTTTTTTAATGATTCTTCCTCTTGGGTTCCAATCTGGGAAATATTACCTTAGGAAAAAAAATATTTTTATTTTTTTGGGGGGGGGGGGGGGGGGGGGGGTATGTGTGCATTGACTTGATCAATTTTTTTTTTTTTTTTCAGCACATTTTATGGTTTTGTTCATTATAAATTATAATTCCCTACCTAGCCTTTGGGTTAACAAAATTTCAAAGGCATCTTAAAACACCATTAAAAAAAGAAAAAAGACAGAAAGAAATGTTTTCCACTAGGGCTGTGCGATATGACCAAAATCTCATATCCTGATATAAAACATCTATCGTCCATAACGATATAAATCACAAAAATTTAACATTTTCTGTGAATCTCGGGTAGCAGAAGTGTTTCCAGCTGGGCGTTGTGTATCTGGAGTCGAGTGTTTTACCGATGCATTAAACTACACATTTTTAGACGTAGGTTGTAACGGCTGCCGTTTTCTTTGTGAGTATTTATTACACGGCGTGCTGCAGGGAAAAGCCTGTTCTAACTAAGGTTTATTTTTTAGCACCTGACGGCTCCTTTTTTGCTTCTCGTCGGTAAATACTCTGCATACTCTTTCACGTGATTCAGTTTATTTTGAAAAGTCTCAACAGGATCTTGAGCTTTATTGTGAAAGGTTTATGTGGAAAATAAACAAGCGGACACGCGATGGTTTTACCGTCATTGTTGCTAACGACAATGCATAAAAACAGGTGCTTGTCCATCCGTAGTGTGGTTATATTAAATATAAGAGACAGAGAGAACTTTAGGAAATTAATATAGCCGCTACAGTGACCATCAAAACGATGAAAAAATATTGCCGTAAACAGTTTATTTTGCAACAGCACAAAACAAACGATAGCGTAAAATGAAACTATAGACGTTTTTATATCGTCATCCGATATATATCGTTATATCGAACAGCCCTATTTTCCACTCCCCTCTGCTACCTCTCGCTCCCTCTCATTACCAGCTCATTTTGCTCTCATCTATCATTTCCCTGTGTCGACAACAGTACAGTCTGCACCTTTGTTAAAGGCTCCCATTTACTCAGCTGTAACCATTGCTCCTTGGTTAATCCTAATTGCTGGAGCTATAAGTTTTCAAGAGTTTGACGCTTACAGCTAAGGAGCTCTTCATCACCTGTGGTTTTCAACCCATTTCTCTTTTAACCCCTCTCAGAGATGGCCGATGCTGCAGCCGGGCAGAGAGGTTCGGGTCTGTTCAAAGCAGCAGATGTTAGAGAGCGAGCACACGGTAGTGAGCTGAACTCTGCTGCTGTAGGTTCCTGCCAGACAACAGCCCAGCTGGCAGGCAAAGGTTGGGGGGAGGGTGAGTCGCTAAGTTTAGACAGGCGCACAAACAGATATGTGCAAACATGAACATGACGAAGCACGTAAATGAACACTGCACCTCTGGTTTTCTGTGGTAGTCGGTGTAAAATAGACAGCCACCTGGCCTAAGCGTAGCTGTCATCTGCGTGGCCTTACAGCCACAAGCGGGCTGTCATGTAGCCAAGATATGGAACCGATAGCCCAGTGTGTTCAGACAGGCAGCTCTGCTCTACTTCTCACACTCTCACTGCAGCGCCATGAATCATAAACGGAACCATGCAAGCAAAGCCGGGCGCCTTCTCCCTATTTTGGACTGCAAACACAAATAGCGCCGAGTGTCCCACAGCTCCGCTCGCTAGTTTCAGCTGGCCTGTGGGGCTTGAAAAATGTATTTCTTTTTTTGTAGGTTTGGTTTCAAAAAAGCCCCCAGAGTCGTCTACAAACCAGGTGAAACGTCAGCAAAATTTAACCACTACTAACACTCAGAAAACAGAAGTTCTTGTTTGTTTTGCTCCTGAAAGCTTTGATTCAACAGTGGTTCAACACAATGTCAGAAATGAAGGTGCTACATATGACTAGGCTCTTAAATCTGCATTTCTTTTCTCAACCCTCCATGCCTCAGTCGGGCAGTATTCAAATCAGAATTAGAAATTATCATTAATGCCTTCATTTCCTCCCAACTGGACTATTGTAATTCACTGGACATTGGCTTCAGTATGTCATCTTTGGATCACCATCTATGCACTGGTTCCCCATGAAGTCCAGACTTCAGTTTAAGGTCTTGGTGATCACTTTCGGAGCTCCGTGTGCTTTCCTGATCACATTAGCGATTTCTTCCATCCATATACAACGTACAGGTCACTGATGTTCTGACCAAAACCTGCTGGTGGTTCCTCGTCCTAGACTGAAAACTAAAGGAAAATGTGCATTGGAGGTCATGGCTTCAAAACTATAGACTTGAAACTTTTAAAGACCCCGAGTCTTACATGTATATGCTTGATTTTAACTAAGGGCTGCACGGTGACATGGGAGATTAGCACTGCTGCCACACAGCAGTTTATGGAAGATTGTCCAATATGCTACTGCAGGGTTCCTTAACAGATCCTCCAAGCGCTCTCACTTCACACCTCTGCTAGAATCACTGCACTGGCTCCCTATTAAATTTAAAATTCTGGTAGTCACCTTTTAGGTCACTGCCTGGTGAAGTCCCCTCATCATCAGGATGATAATATCCCTGTGGATGAACTTGTGGCCACATTCACATATACAGTGGTTTGAATATATTTGCATGGAAGATAGTCATGTGTAAATCACATCAAAAGCCGTATCACCATAGTTACACAATCAGACCACCATCTGACTTACAGGAACACACACAAACCCCTGCCAGTCAATGGTTTTATGTCTGTATATATATAACCTGATTGACACAGTGGACTAAGTGGACTAAGCTATTTCAATGAGCACAGCGACCGCAGAGGTTGGCGGGGAAAAGCTTTCTCTCACATACTCAACTCCATGTACTTCAAACTTTCTCAGGCCTTGGACAAATATGTTTTCTGCCTTAAAATCCAGGCAAGTGGGAGGGGGAAAAAAATCAGTTCAGACCACCCTGCTTACAATGAAAAACTCACCACAACACATCTGGCTTTGGTGGAACCAATATCAAGACAAGAGAGAAAAAGAATCAATCCAGCAGCATTTCAAGCACAACTAAGAACTGAAGATCTTAGAGCAGGATCTCCTGGTGGAAGTGGAAATGATTTCATTTGCTTTTTTTCCATCTGGCAACAAACAAATACATAATTAAAAGATTCTTTAAGACTTTTTAAAAGTGGCTTCAGTACAGAAAACTTTCTTTTTTGGGTAAATTGGCAAGTCTGGAGGAGTGTGTATTAACATTAACATGTCACATGCCAATGAAAACAGACGCCACATCACACTTTCAAACCCTTCAGCATCAGGCGACACCACGCACGCTCATCACATTTTTTGATAATGGAACTTACTGTAAGCGATCAGTGAGATCACCAGAGCCTAACCTCACTTTAACAGTCTCAAAGGATTTGTTTCCATGTGTAGAGATCAATCTGTCTCTCTCTGCCTCTAACATGCCTACTGAACTACTCTGTTTGCTCTCAGCTGCTGAGTCAATAGTCCTCTCCCTCCTTTTTTAAAGCACATTCCTCTAATCCTCCCTCCTCTGAACACACTTGTGGACATTAAGGCTGATACAATCCTTATCGATGAGCTGGACTGGGTGGATACCTACAGTTTTAACAGGAAGTTAGTTCTTATGCCATCTGGAGAAACCAGTTAGAGAGAGTTCACTGGTTACAAATTAGAGGCTACAAGTTACTATTATGGACTCTGCAAACATGTTGTTATTATCAGCCTCTGTCTTGATAATATATATGTTTAAGACTGTAACCTTTAGAAGCCAGCTGATACTGTTCCCCCCATGAGAGCTTGAATACTGACGTCTAAATTTCACACTTTACCCCGCTTACCTCATTGTAATAATATGTTAAGGATGACTGATTCTATGACGTGATGTTAACGTACAGTCAAATCATTAGAATCATATGCAAAGTTAATTCCTGCAAAATCTAAATAAACTTCTTTAGAAAAATCTGAAAGGTTTGATCAAATGTAAATTTGTATATGATGTCCTCAAATGACTTGTGAACACCAAACATGTCACATTACGTGCAGATTTTTCCGGGTTCCCTGTGCACGCACATTTGCACCTACCTGATGAACATTAATGTGTCTGTTATGGTTCAAACTGCACTACTGTCTGATAAGAATTGAATGAGCAGCTAATATTTTATCTGATAGGGGTGTGAGGTAATTGCCAACTGCACGACTGCGGGTGAGAAACAGCAGCTCGTACAACCTCCAGGGCAAAACTGGGGTTTAAAGTATTTACAGAATTGCACAGCGAGGTCAAAAACACCCTTATTTTCGCTTTTGTTTTAAAAACAAATTTCCCAGATTTAATAGGTTTCTCGCTGACTCAAAAATGTGTTTTCAGAACCTGACTACTGCAATACTGAAGTATCACTTCCTTATACCGTGTAAGAGATTCAATCGAGAGAGAAAAAACGGGAACATCCCTCATTTCAAAGAAATTTAAGAAATTTCAAAATTAATAATAAGACATAGAAGATCAGCACCAATATGTCCAATATACACAACCCAAAGTGCAATAAAGGACGAGGGCACACAGAACAAGCATTCATTCACAGAGGTGTGATCTATTGTAACATATACCACCTTTAACGGTTTATAAGCACATTATTAATACTGTAAATTCTGATGCTTTGATAGTATTTTTTGTTAAACGACCATGCCATCAAAGCCCTTTGAACTGCATATATATTTTTTATATATATTTAATGCTACGCTGATCCTAATCTGTTCTGACTTACATTGTTGCCTGAGAACTTCTCAGCAGGGTTTTTTTTTAGTCCAGGCAAATTAGCTGATTGTTTACTGATTTGAAAACACGCCATTGTGTCATACGCTCTTCAGTTTAGCATGCTTTCAGTAAAACACCTTCACTGGCAGCGTGTTTAGCTCGCGGCACTGCGGGCACATCTAAAGTAAGGGCAGAAGGGTAAAATATCGTTGCATGCAAGAACACTTACATGCATCTGCAGGTAAAAGCTAAATTAAAACATTTTTTTACAGCAGTTTTAAACTTAGCTTCATTCGCCATTCCCCACCTCACTCCTCAAACCCAACCACTTCAAATAATTCTATTAACAGATGCACGTTGCAAAGTTATTATCAACTAATGGGTTTAATATGAAATACTTTTAAAAAGGCACAAACGTGTGGTATTACGTCACAGGTGAGCGGGCTTTCTTTGTCTTGACTGGGTTCATGCCGTGCTCGTGAGGCAGATGGGAAGTTCAGGGAACCCAAGCTTTCACATTCCCAGCATTCCAGAGGTGAGCGCCCTGCATTCTTTTTCAAACGTGTCAGCAAAGGAGGTGACCGAGCAAGTAAGTCAGATAATGACTTGGTGAATAAATTTGCAGGTGACTGAAAACACTTACTGTAAGTGAAAGGCTGGCAAGATAATCGAGGCAAAGGTGACGCGAACAGGTGACGATTCCAAAAAAACAACAACAACAACAACAACAAAAGAAAAGAAAGACGAAAAACTTCCCATTTAAAGCTTCACAAGAGTAGAAATTTGGGGATTTGTCACACACGAAACTGAGTAAAAACTACATGAGTACATGAGTCACAATGATAGTTGAACCATCAGATTGAGACACATGGGTGTCAAACCAAACCATGCATCATTATGTTTGCTTATATTTTATCATCACTTTCGACTTGTCCTCACAAGTCTCTGCAAGCGCAGTGTAGCGTACCCGCCACACCATGATGTGTAAGTGGTCTGGTTTACAAACTATTGCATCAACTCTTCTTAATCGCATGTTGCTCAAACGCTTGCTGGAGTCTCATCTCCAGGTGCGTTACTGCGGAATTCCATGTGGGCTGCATTTTCAGGAAGTCAAATTTCAGTCGCTGCGCAAACTTGCAGAAATTGTAAAGACAAGATTTATATGATCTTATATTCCTGCAACATATCTTTAAAACATCCCTCAACCACTGTATTCAATTAACTGGTATTCTAATATAAGTGACCGTGAGAACAAGCGCACAAAGACCTGAGTGACGGCCAGTGTTGTTCCGGCCTGGCTTCATTCTTTTAATGCCTTTAAAGAAGGGGAAAGCAGGAATGTTGTCGGTACAAGCCCTTGTAGCTCGTGTCTTTTGCTTTCACTTAACAGAAACACTGCCCAATTCCCGATATCTTCAGAGTGGCCAAATCTCTGCTTTGAATATTAAAATATCAGGTGAGCAGTTGCACCTGGTGTGCACGGCCCGTGTTAAAGACAAAGAGGAGACCGTGTGAGGAGAAAAACGTCTTTGTGAAGTAGTGGTTTTCAAATGTTTTCATGCACAACAGCGGCCAAGCCGAAATTCCCAGCCACGACAGGACAGCCCCTGTGTCATCTGTTCCTTTAACATTTCCCAGCACCCACCTAGACCTCACACCTGCAGTTTTTCTGCAAGAGGATCACCGCTTCACTAGCATATATCCTGCCTCCGTGACTTCATCAGATACAGCCACGCAATCCTACAAACGCTATTGTTGCCTGTGGTCTGGATCCAGAGCTCTTTTGAAGTGGGACGAGTTCCTCTTCAAAGTGATGTTTGGTTTCCAAAGCTCGCCATGTTAGCATCAGCTTCACTCGATGAATGACGTCCTCTTGACTCGCGTTCACTGGTGATTAGTTGTGGTTTGCACCACACAAGAAAGTGACTCATCCCCCTCCCCGTTATCCCCCTTACTGTCGAACGTGGCCTTTGATGCGTCGCACTCTCGTAATCCCACCATCCAACCGCTGGGTAAACACACTGAAGTTCCCTTTCACTTTTTTAGTGGGAATGAGTGCGTGCAATGTACAGATGCTGTAAATGAACAATTCATTCATAGTTTTTTTTCGCAGTTTATTGCAGTAACAATCTTTGTCATATGAACCCCAGAAGAAAGTAGCTCTGGCTCAAGAAACACACGACTTGGTAACAACCAATCTAACATATTTAAGATGTAGGAAAAGAGGGCACAACACAAACCCACTGCTACTTACAACACTTCAAGGACTCATTGATCTGTATTTGATTTCAGTGAAACGTGATGCTGAAAAATTAGCATCCCAATTTTGTTTAGAATGAAGGCAGAGGTTTGGGTCAGAGGGCTGAATGGGAAGCAGAGGGGAGAGGGCAGCCAGTCAGCAGCCTGGGGTTTGTGTTGTGATGTGGACAGTGACTCAATGTTTCCACAGTGGGATCTGCCAAAAAAGAGGCCTCCCACAACACCGCTTCTGTCAGCACTCCAGACTTCATCCCACTCAATAGGGACGGCTGGCAGCCAGTCCATCTCAAATGTATGGGATGAGACAGTTCATGCCGACTATCAGAATCTGCTAATTACAGCTGGGCAGGAAATACTTCTTGTGATCCTCAAGGCTGATGGATTTCTAAACATTTTGTGTTACATGAATATGACTTTCTTTTTTTCTTTTTCTTCTTAAATGGGAAGAAAACTCCAGGGCACGGCAGAAACAACCACAAATTACCAAACTCTACTGCTCGGCTGCCCTTTTCTACAGTGTTGGAAACTTTTCTATTATTCTTAATTATACAATACAAAAAAGAAAAAACTCCCAATATTGTAACTGATCTAGAGGAGATTGAAACACAAATACAAACAAGGTTTTCAAAGGTCTGTACAGAAAATCTCAACATTCCTGCCAATATAAAAATCTGCTGTTTGTTTGTAACTATGTTGGTTAAAGGGGACTAAGCGATGCTTTTCCTTGTTTTCTCTCATATAGACTGCTTGACAAATTTATTAGACCACCGGTGATAAAAACAAGAAAATGCAAATATTTTATTACCATTACAGAAAACAAAAAAATGACTTTGGTAATTACCAATACTGATAATTTAGGGCAGTAAATTAGCAGGGTTGGTAATACTTGATAAGCAGTGTCAAACCCCAAATCCCTTTGGGGAACAGATAATACATCTCTAGTATAAAAGATCTAAGTAGTCGCTGTGATAACGATCGTTGGTTTTGGACTCAAAGAGTAATTATTTACGAGGCATTTGCTCGCTCCACGACTGCTGTTTAAACCTTCTGTTTATGAGGGAAAGCCAATCAGAAGAAAGCAGGCTTTGAGGGCTTGATTCAAACAGTGGATAACCTGAGGGGCTACACAAAGACACCAAGTGTATGATAAACAAAGATTATTTTGACAACTTTAGTAAGGGTTCAAGTCCTTTTTTTAAGCTTCCACCAAATGAGGATGTTAAACATCCAAAAAGCTGTTCGCGTTCTTTGCTTTCTATATGCTGTGTTCCAAGGTGAGAAACAGGTCACGGTGTGCTAACAGTCTACAATGAGGCCGCTAAATAAGAACAACAGTAATGGAGCTGGACTCTTAGCGAGACCACATATTACTATAGTCCCAGCCTGAAAAAGTTAAAAATGATATACAACATCTGGAAGGACGTGGAGCAGGTGTGCCTCCTTGTACAACATTCTGCCTGAACACTCCGCCAAGAACCATAAAGTGACTCTAAAAAAATAAAATGAAAAAAAAAAAACCCTGAGGGGGGGAAAAAAAAGGACTCAAACTAAGTGAAAGCATTTCTGTCCCACTGACTCGTTACTCACACATGATTCAGTTTCTAGGAATTTTAGCATTATACCACGACCATGCAAGAAAAAAAGATGGCTACTTTTTTTTTTTTTATTACTTTGCGTCACCTAAGTAACAGATATTTGGTTACTCTATATTCTTCATGCCTCATGAAACGGTGAAGAGACTCAATGGCTGCACACAGTGTACTGACGCAAATCTGAAAATAGTTCGTCCGGGAGCTACTGGAGTTTTATTTAGTAGATCTGAATTGTTCGTGGCTGTAAATCACTTCGTGAGATTGCATTTCTAATCTTCAGTCTTCAAAAAGCCCTGACTCATCTCAGCAGACTGCATAGCTCACTGTCAACAGCTCAGACCTCTAGAGATAATGTGTGCACTAACCTTGGATCGGCTATTTTGTGTTCGCGGGCAAAACAAAAGCCGCAGATACACTTTTAATTCCCTCGTGTATCTGCACTGCCTGGCTACTGCAAGGAATGCTTCTGCTGTTGACTACAGCCAATCTCCGAGGAATTTACAGGGCAGGGTGCTTGAAACCAGCAAAATGGGTGTGCTTTACAGAGTCCACCACACAAGGGGAACATGTTTTATTGCTGTGGGAGCAAACATTACAAAAAAAAAAAAAAAAGACAAAAAGAGGTCAAAAATGCAACAAGCTGTGACATTTACTACTTTGCGTTTTTGTCACCCATTGTTTACTGGGTGACAAACATGGGCTGGAAATAGCCATTTGTTTCCCTCAGAGTCCTTTATGAATTGTGTCCGATTGAAACTGATCTCTCAGTGTTGTCTGGGAGAGAGTGATGTAGATTCAGGCAGTGCTGCAAAGTACAGATGACTAAAGTGGGCAGATCAATAATTAGATTTGTGTTGTGATGTGTTAATAACTGCAGGGAGCCTGTTTTAATAACGCTGGAGTGGTGTTTTAAAATTTGTGGCTGTACGCGTCCAGAGACCGCTGTGATATGGGGGACGATGTCTGCATCTTCTAGCCATCTGCGGCTCCATATTCAAGCGGCCCAACACCGCAAGCATCAAAGCTGCGTGTTCTGGTCCCGCAAAAAGGCTGATTAAAGTGCATACTCTGAGTCAGTCTGGGAACCCATCCACCAGTCCATGACTTTGCCTCTGGGGGCAAGATCCACGTTTTCAAGGGCTTCCAGTGCAGCCAGTGGATACCCTGGCAAAGATTGGCATTTCCATCTGGCAGGAGCCATTTTTGTATTAAGATCAATTTTAAAAAGCTAACGGAAAGCTAGCATATCAAGAGATGGCTGCTGACGATTACCCAAAGCATTTCAGCAAATGAAATTCCTCGTCTGCTCTCCACATCGGTCAGAATTACTGCAGCTTGTTTTCCTCGTGTTGTTGGTGATGCCTGGTGGACGGACTGGTGCTCTAGTCCCTGCTCCAAACGAGCGGCATCATCCATCACACCACACGCTTAAATGGGCAGCAAAGAAGTCGGTCAGCTGATTTTGACTGAACAGTCTGCCGTCATGCCTCTCAGTACCATAAACCTTGTCAGTGTTGGCTTGAAACATTGAAATGTGACTGTTGTACTCTACTAGTACGTTAACATTTTGTGGCTTTAAGTACACACGCTGTTAGTTGCTTAATTTCTCTTCCACTTCCCACATGTGTGTGGGTCGCTTTATTTTTATTCAGAAATAGTACGTTTTAAGAGAATTATGTGCTTTTTTCTTTAAATTACTAACCTGTAATCATGAACTGGTACTTATATTTGAACTCTAACAGCACTTTTTTACTACAAGCCTCATTCACTCATTTACAAACACACATTTTTGTTTTGTTTTTTAAGTCACACACACACTCACACTCCAGTGGATCCATCAGGGGTAACTCAATTCAGCATCTTTCCCAAGGATTCTTGGACGTGGGGATCTAACCACTGGCAATCCGCTCTACCTCGTGGACCGCAGCTATGATACTCCCACTGACATCAAAAGTTAGGACTCTTGTTTATTTCTTGGCTTCGCGTGGTGCTTAGTTCTGCAATTTTTGTTATGGTGAAAACTGTCATTCATTAAAAGACCATGCTTTAGCCTTCACCTGTTTCCACTCGGTCATAAATTTTATTCCCCTTGCCCCTAGAGAGCTGGTGACGGGGAATCTTAAGATTTAGTTCACTAGATTTGGAAGACCAATAAAAACGCAAAACATTTGCCTAGCCGTTTATCCATAAGATATATTTTCGGAAATAAACCAAAGATATGTAAAAAATAAATAATTAAATCAATAGGAAAAAACAAAATAAGCACTGCAACAAAAATTCTCCATCTCATTAGAGGCCTCGCCTTCTCTACTTAAAGCAAATGCATTCGATCTTTATGCAGAGAAGCATAACGGATGTCAGGAAACTTTGAGCTGACAGAGGAGAGGGAGTTTTAAATGTCCAGTAAGTCAAAGTTGATTTGACATAAATGGGAAATCTCAGCCAGATTCTGCCAGTTCTTTAAGCCTTAATGCCTCTTTGTACCGGGAGGAGAAAGGATCATTTTTGCAGAGTATAATGTCAGGCTTTACAAAATATAGTCTACAGGGTTTCCTGCATGCCAGGCGCAGTCAGCCTACAGAAAGGAGGGCTGCTGACATCAGCCGGCTCTCTGTTGGCAGAACTGCCAGAAGGGTATTTGTGTACACTGGTGTTCTGTCCAGCCTCATTCCAGTTTTAAGCTCACATTTGGCATTTTCACTGCAAAAACCTGGCTGGGATTCCCCAAACTAAAAATAGAAGAAGAAGAACATAAAGTAATTGCTGCGACGAGAAACAGTTTCCATAAAAAGGAGTGACCCTCCATGAATCATTACATTATTGTGGTGTTGATGGGGAGGGGTTTATGTGCCCCCATCATCCCAGGAGTTATGTTGTTTGCCCCTGGTAGAGTGCCCCCAACTCAAATTGGTTCTAGGTGGATGGTCAGACCAAGAGAAATGTATAAAAACTCCTATGATGGAATAGATCAGTACATAAATAATAATCAAGGGACATGGCTACACTACTCAGGGTAGGGTGCAGCCCAAAAGAATTACACGGGCCCGACCACCTGTGGATCCACCTCTCACGGGATGGGTCATAGGGATTTGGTGTTTTATGGATCAGGCAGCAGTCGGGGAAATAGGAAAATTAGCAATAGGAAGATGGAAGTATCTCAGGGTCTTGTCCATGATTGAGGGCAGAATGGAAAGAAAGATTGACAAAATGATTGGCGTGGCATCTTCAGTGATCCAGATGCTGTGCCAGTCTAAAGGGAAAGCCGTCGCTTCACCGAGTGATCTACATTCCTACCCTCACCTGTGGCCACAGGCTCTGGGTAGTGAAGTAAAGAACGAGATGCCAGACACACACAAGTGGCAGAAATGAGTTTCCTCCAAAGGGCATCTGGCTTCTCTCTTAGAGGCAGGAGAGGAGCTTGATCATTTCGGATGGGTTAAGTGTAGAGATGCTACTCCTCCAGATTTAAAAAAGCTAGTTGAGGTGGTTTGGGCATCCAACTAGGATGCCTTCTGGACATCTCCCAAGTGAGGTGTTTTGAGCATGTCCCACTGGGAGGAGGTCCCAGGTCAGGTCCAGGACATGTAGGATGGTTGGATGGATGAAATTTAGTACAGTTTAAGTCATGGCCATATTCAAAGATGAAATACAGTTGATTGAGAAAACAATCTGAAGGTGAATTCCAAAAGAAAGTTATTGTTATTTGCAGTACTGGCACCTACAGCACTACAGGGATGCAGGGAGAATTGCTTTGCTATGATATTCTGATTGGTACGCCTGTAAACTGAATTTTATTGGATTGTTTTATTGTCAAGGAAAACAGCCACATGCTGCCAACAGACCTAAGATACAAAGTCTGTCAAGTAAAGAAAATACTTCAGGGTAGAACAATTTAACTTTGCCACAAATCATTACACTGCAAAGAAACACTCAAATCGTGACCCAGATCCTGACCGGGCATGATCAGTAAGGCAGACTCGTACGCAAACATACAGCTGTAAGTCTCTGCTGATTTCCTTTTCTAACACACATTCCAGGCCAGTTTTGCAAGCTCATAAAACTGCTTTAATAAGAGTACTGCGGCAACAGGTTCCTACACAGGCTGCTTCTTGGCCTGCTTTTGCTCAGAGAAAGAGAACCAAAACAGTAAAGCGCCAAGTCTGACAGATTTCTGGTACCTCCGAGTACCACACCCTTCATGCTAAAATTAGTTGGTTAACTGGAAATAAACGTGAGTCATTTAAAAGTCTAAATTATCCAGAAAGTAGCCTAATGTTTACAAAGGAGAAAAATCAATGCATCTCTATTACAGATCATTGACAGGCATAAGTAAACAAATGTTGATAGTGAAAATATTAAGCAGATGCACAAGTTTTATGAATCTACTTTTCTTTTTGTCATTCCTTAAGGCATAGCTACTTCCTGCTTTAGTACGTGGTCACCCTATGGTCACAGGAGCATCTCCTTACTGCTCATTATCACAAATAAAGCTGTCACGCATTAGTGGCAGGTCACTCTCAATAACTGCACCAACAAGATGGCTAACATAGCATTAACAAGCAAAGTGCATTCCAGGACAAAGTGTCATCCCGGGGATATTTTATATTTAAGAATTTAAGCCCTTAACCCCATGCCCCACCGTTTTTTTTAATATCTACCAAGTTTAGTAATAATCATTTTGCAATTGGGCATTGCACACCAGCTTTTGGCAGAGCAACACAGCAAATGATCAACTCATGCATGCTGAGCATGTCAAGGTAACCCCGTCAGCTAAACAATGCAATATGACTCCCTATGTAGCCTTGATTTGCATTCCCTACAAACCCAACAGCACAGAGCTGACGATATCTGCCTGTTCACGCCTGCTGCTGTCCTGTGTGGAATGTAGTTACGCTTCCCACCGCTTACGCGCACACACAGACACACACACACGCACAGCAGCAGTGACGTGCTATACCGTTTGCGCTATGCATTGCATTCGCATATGCTGGGAACCTTGGGCTTGTGGGCGGTGTGGTTGGTATGGTTGGTATGGTTGGTGGCACCCACAGGAAAAGCTGACGTGTTTACATTCAAACAATACCCAGCGGGACAAAGCCCTGCTGTTGTTGTCGACTGCTGTGCGAATGAGGGACTTCAAAACAGGCTTTAAACAGACAAGCTATTAGGGACTTAGCATTACAAGTGGTTCTGTTTCAACACGAGCTTATAATGAATGTGTAAAGTGAAACGTGGGATTACAGAGTGATTAAGGCAGTAAACACAGACTATGGTTAGATTAGTTTCTTAGAAGGATTAAATGAGTAAACACAGCTGACCAGAAAAGAGTGAAAGCAGCATTTCAGATACATTTATGTAACAATTAGTATTTTTATCAATGGGGGTGGGGGGATTGCAACTAATGTAGCCTTATGAAACTCAGTGAAAAACCTTTGAAAATTCTGTGTTGTTCTAGTATTTCATCATATGCCTATTTAGATGAAACAGTGTCATAAATTGCTTTCATTATTACACTACTCTGCATTTTTTTTTTCAAAGCGCTAACTTTACCCTGGTGCCATTTCTCAGGCTTTACCCGCCTGCAGTAGCATATATATAAGGCTAAACTGAAACCAACAACCACAAACTACATAGAGGAGAAAAACTCACTCACTAAACCTTGAGTCACTACCAGTTTTTCAGCATCTGCCTGCCTCCCTCCCAGTCCACAGGCCCTTAAGCTCAGTTAGGAGGGGCCTTTATTGGATCCACAAGGAGAGCTTTCAGTGTCCCGGGTCAGGGGAAGGCTGTGTTTATTCACCCAGTTAAACACACAGACACGCACAGCTTCGCCACTCATACACAGACTGCTCTGTGCCCGTTTAATTTCAGATTTCCTGTTGTCTCGGCGGTTCTTTTGGCACAGTCGGGTTTGTTGATGTCGTTGCAGGTATGTGGGAGTATCCCCTGCAGATGCGAGTTAAGTTGCGCTGTGTTTACATCAGGCTGGATGAAAAGACCCTCGTCGTCTGACGCTTTGGGGCAGAGACTGACGAAATGTGACGATGTTGCAAGTATAGTCGCTGATATGACATGAGACTGTATATTCAAGTCATTCATGACTGTCACCTTAAAGAACCTTAATAAAGAATCAAGAGCCACAAGTGGAACTTTAGAAACCTGGTTCGACAGGCTCGTGGTCATTAGGGGATTGCTTAGGTGTAAGGAAATGAAACCCAATGATTACCCAAGTCAAACCACGGTTAAATTAATCTAAAGGAGCAGGGTGGCCTCTCGGGTCTGTGTGTCAAAACAGTTCATTTTTATTTTATTTCTGTAGCGCCAAATCACAACAACACTTGCCTCAAGGGGCTTGAATTCAGGTTACATAATGGGGCAGCCTCACAGCAAGAAGGTTCCTGGTTCAAACTCTGGGTCAGGCCTTTCTGTGTGGAGACTGCATGTTCTCCTCTTTGCCTGCAAGGGTTTCCTCCAGGTACTTCCTCAGCTTCCTCCCACGAAAGTGTTACACAAATGCCAGTCGGTTCCTTTCCACATTTAGTGTCCTGTTAAAATACGTTGATTAAACACTGATGAAAGGTTTCTGCCAGAAAATTCAATAGGCCCGGCAGCTGCAACCAGCCAGCATCCACCCACGAAGATGCCAGCTGTGCGGGACGGACGGATCGCTGCCCTGTGTAGGTGCAGCTTTGCTCACAGAGACACTCAAAGACAAAAGACAACATCCAGCATGAAGACAAAATCATTGTTAATCTTTAAAAAACTAGAAAGGGTAACAGTAGTGCAACAAAGATGCTTGCTATCTAAACAATTTTAACTATTGTCTGCTTTTTCTGTGACCATCACAACCACACTGGTTGACTTGTGACAAATGCTGGTTGAAGAGTGAGATGCCATCCCACAATGTGTGACCAAGCTGGTGACCAGCACGAGGAAGAGGTGCCAGGCTGTTACAGTTGGTAAAACCAATAAATAAAAGTATTTTCCTTACAAATGTGGCACCAGTTAGGGAGAAATAAACAAGCTTTTCAGCGGTATAAGAGTTTTTGCCAAGAGGAATTGTTATAACAATGATATAAAGACCAAATACAAAATTTTGTACTTTTAGTGCTACGTTTATATACCCCAGTTGACCAGTGAATCAACAGGTTTTTCATGGACACCTTACACACCTCACTCCTTCTCATTTAAATGCAAACACCGCATTGAACACATGGTGCTTCAGCAAAGGGATCATCCTAGCTCATCTGTTGTTGCAGCAACAGATAAGCTAGGATGAACCTTTTATTGTCATCTGACAACAAACAGTTATTGGGCAATTCAAAGTGGACTTGCGTCAAATTGCATTTTCTCACCAGTACCTGAAGCAACACACCGACACGTAAGCAAGATCTAATTTAATTTGATGTGCACATTACTGTGGATAAAAAGGTTCAAGTAAAATCTTCTAAATAGGAACTTTTGTGCCATATCTTCTGCATTCAGACAGCACTATTTTATATCCTCTATGAACATTTATCATTGTGAGATGTTTTCTCCCTATTCTGGCGTGAAAGTTCACGTCAAAAAATTACACAAAAACTTCATCTGAGGTTTTCTTTATGCATCCACACATATCTGTCTAACATTACCTACCTGACTTTCTCAATGTAAAAAAACCCATATCTTCCCCTCCCACCTCTGTGAAGGACCTTCTTGTATAACCTTCCAGTAACTTTGTCTCTTACTTTCCCCTTCCTGCCTTCTGTGTCACCTCTTCAATAACCCATCTATACCTCATAAAAACGTTCTTATCAACGAGCGCATCTCTCTGGCTCTCTCTCCCGCTTTCTGTATCATAAAAACTTCCTCAGTTTCCCTTCTGTTGTCGTGTATCTATTGTGCTGCAACTCTTTTTTATGACTCATCTGACTGTTCCCCCACCTTCCATCTCTTTACCCTGTTCTAATCTTTTGAGTTTTCCACTCTCCCACTTATTTTCTCCCTTTGCGTTACTGATCTAGTGTTTGCCTAGCACGCCAGTTTATAACTGCCATAATAGTCAGTCTGACACTGTGAAAGGAAGTCTCACAAATTCAGTTTCTCTTCAACAGATGTCTAAACCACAGGCCAACCTGTGGTTTAGAAACCAATAGTAAATGCTGAGAAATTTTCTGAGGTGTATTTATGTTTGAAAGCTTTGCAGAAAATTAAGAAAATATACCCATTTCTCATGCTAAGTGGGCCAGCAATGTACAATAGGCAGTTTTAATATGGAAACCACCTGCATTACACCATGTAGGTCGCCCCTCTTCCACCAAAGCAGTTCCGACAAAGCAAAGACCTCTAAAGACAGCCTGTGCTATCAGGCGGGAGGACACGAGCTATAGGTTCTTTAAGTCTCCTCCTCAGACTTTGTCACATTCATTAAAACTTTGCAGAATGATGCACTATCCTGTTGGAAAGGGGTTGAAGGGAGTCTGCACCAGTGTTTAGTACACGTCAAAATGGCAGGGCCAACTTTTCTCAGCAGAATGAGAAGAGCTTTCTTTCCATAGTGCATGGACTCATCTTTTCTCCAGGTGAACAGTAGACGTGCGCCTGGTGAAGGAAGAGAAAAGCTGATTCATCAGAGCAGGCCACTTTCTTTCACTTCACCACAGTCCAACTCTGATGCACAGCCAGCTACGAGTCCATGTGAGTTACTATTAAGTCACACTACAGATCTTAGCCAGCATTAAGGTTTTCAGCAATTTATGCCACAATCAGTGAGTACTAGGCACCCATGACCCTGTTAAGACTTCACTGGCTGTCTTTCCTTGGACTGCTTCTTGTACTAATCACTGAATACTGGAAACACCCCACAAGACCTTCCTTTTAGGAGACACCGTGAAAAACTCTGTGCAGCCAACACAGCTTGGCTCATATCAAATTGATTCTTATGCTGCCCGTTTTTCCAGCACTTCCGCTTCAAAAAAGTGACCGTCCACATGCTGCCAAATACATCCCGCAACTTGACAAACGCAACTGCAACAATATAATCAGTGTCATTTACCTCACTTCAGCTGGCAGTTTGCGGCGTTCGCCTTCAAAAACGCTGCATCCAAAAATTTGGCTTTGAAAGGTTAATTCACTCGTCTAAAACATCACTTCCTATCCACTTCATTCACCTCGATGCTGCCCCACGATGACAGAATAATGTCTCACTGACTATATTTCATACACTGGCAAAAAAATCCAACGAATTGCTTGGCTCATCAAAAATGTCAGTGTGTTCAAAAGCTGCTGATCTGAGATTTGATTCCAGTTCTTGACTGAAAACTGGAAAAAAAGGTTTTCACAGCCGCTGTTTAACAATGACTGTTATTATGTGATTTAGGAGGAAGAACAAGAAGGTGAAAGGAGAGACTGGTGGTCAATTCCCACTTTATGTGTAGAACAGCAGTAGAGCAAAGAATCATGGCTATTCTTCTACTCATACATTATAAATGACCAGGCCTATTGTCATTAGTGCAGATAAGTGGAGTCAAGCTGTACAGGTCTATTAAGTCATGAGATTTGACTGGTTCTTTATAACATTTTTTATATAATTTTTAGGGTGGTTTGTTGAAACAGATTAACTGTTATAGAAAAACCAATCTCTACTAATAGGGTTTTGCAATGCACTGGCAGAAACCCTGAAGTTGTATTCTGCAAAGCGACCAAATCCATTCATCCATTTTCTTTTGCTCATCCAATTCAGGAGGCTTACTGGGGGCGGTGGTGGTGGTGGTGTGGGGGGTATTGAGCCTATCCCAACTGCCATAGGGTGAGAGATGGGGACAGGACGCCAGTCTGTCACAGGGCTAACAAAAAAGACTGACAACCAGTCATGCTCACATCAGATCCACCAGCCAGTTGGTGGATTTGAACCCAGGACCCTCTTGCTGTTAGGCAACAGTGTTAACCAACACGTGCCACCATGCTCCCTTAAATATGAAAAATGTCTGAATCAAACTTCAAAATGCAACCCACACAGTTCTCTGTAAAATGATGCATGTGTCAAACTGGTTTTTACTTTGGTTTGTTTTACTGGAGTACTTTCCTAATTTTGCAATAATTACGGTTAAAACAGCAACCCCGGAGAAAAGTGCATAGTCTGAGGTACTTTATGGGTAATAAAATATCCTGTAGTAAAGCAGGCTGGGTTAATTACTGAAGCCTAAAGATATAGCTCAAACTGCAATATCAGTACAGCTAGAAGACGCCAGCCTTGTCTAGCAACATGTCTAGCCATGTTCAGTGGTAATTAGCTGTAAACTACATTGAACCAATTGGACGCCGCAAATATCTGAGAATATCAGTTTTACATTTACTGGTGTCACGCGTGTTTGGGTGTCTTCACCTCCTGCTGTCTTTATCGCTGAAAGTCACCGGAAGCGTATTTTGAGCAGACTTTGTCAGCTGTGCCGCGATGCCCGAGCAACACCGAAGAGAAAAATAAAGTACCAATGAAAGCAAGCAGGAAGCAAGAAGACTATATATGTCCACATGCAGTTTCAGATACTAAATAATGTGTGTGTACTTTGCACAAAAGCACATGCGGAGGCTTTCTTTTAATGTCATTCCCCTTAAGTGTTCTGTCATTTACATCACAGCACTTAAAGGCTCAGCATCAGAGAGAGCGGCTTTACCGTCTTACTTCGCTTTCTAGAAAGATGCAACTGAGGTGTCGTGCAGAGCAAAGTATATTCCATATGAAACTGGAATTAGGATGCAATTTCTTGTCAGCCTCACGCAGATTTGGCTCGTTCTATGACTTTAACTATACCATGTATATGCGACTCTGCATTTCCACGGTAACGGCAGATGACTGCCCCTCCCTAAACCTGGTTCTGCCAGAGGTTTCTTCCTATTTAAAGGGAGTTTTTCCATCCCGCTGTCACCAAGTGCTTGCTGATTATTGGGGTGTCTGTCTATTATTGTAGGGTCTTTACAATATAAAGTAACTTGAGGCAATTGTTGTGATTTTGCGCTAAATAAATTGAATTGAATTTACAGTTACATGAGCCTCTCTGATGCAGTGACATTTTGATCAAATAAAGAAAATCAGAACACTTGGTACCATTTCCACTGTTGGACATCATCTAGCCCAGGCTGCCCTCAGCTGTGGGGCCAGTTTTAAAGAATGAATGGGAGCCAAAGGCCTTTAAAGAGAGGAAAATGACAAATGCTGACATTTCTGTGCTGACTAGACAGTACCAGGGCCCGTGGATAGAGGCCTTTAACCTGGGCAACAATTTTTTAAATCAACATCCCAGTGTTATCCTTTACTTAACCCTAATTTGTTGAGCTGGGTCAGCGCTGAGCAAACCACTGTCTTCGGTAGCTCCTGCTGAAACACACGGCCTCTTTTGAAACATTTCTCTGCAAGCACTCCAAGAACAAGGCTTCGACCACACACCGATATGCTCCTCCGCTCTGTTCATGCTTGCTGAGAGAGCAAGCATCTCTCCTTTACTTGCACCTTTCCCTCGGGAGCCTGTGGCTTTGCGATGACTGGAATTCCCATAAATGTCCGATGTGTACTGGGAGAAGCCCAAACCACCGTAAATCACCCAGGCATGATTTGTCGTCCGTTACCACCGGGGCGTCTGGATGGCAACGAGAAAGGTAGGCAGGGAGGTAAAAAGACCCACAAAACTAGGGAGGGTTGGGGAGGAATTAAACGTGCGGTGGGAAAGATTTCACACTCAGCCAAACATCTGTACAGGAGACAGGCGTACCTACAGCACATCCAGAAAATTCAGATGACAGGTTTCCAGTAAAGTACAATTGTGAAAATTCACCTGATTTAAGCACAAAGACTTCTTAGTTGTTTGTTCTCCAATATGTCTCTTTCTCTTATTTTTGTATATATTTCTCTTCTTTTGTATATAACTGTCCTGTTTGCTATTTATTCTTGCTGTTTACCATTTGTATTTTATTTCGGCACAGTTGATGTGGAGCACCTACAATTTAGTTGTACGTGTACAATGACAACAAAGGCCTAGTCTATTCTATTCTCTCACACATACTCCATGCTGGCCGCTAAGCCACCATGCTACATGCTCAATTGCTTGTGTTGTACCACCTTTTCCTTGCCCCGAACTCCTACAACATTGAATCTGGCATGCTGACACAAGAAGGGACATGCTACTTTGCCCATTGAAAAACTGCATTTTCAGTTTTCATCAAAAGTTTGCAAAAAAAATCCCCACAAGGCCTCGTAGCCCCTCTTTAATCTCAAGTTCATCTCTACTAAGCCTCAGGTACGCAGGGGGAAACTGATCTCTGGAAACCACGCTTTCATACCCAAGAACATGTCCCAACTCATGTAAAAAGAAAAACACAACGACTCAACATTATTATTAGTGATGTAGTACAACACAATGAGATAGGTAAAACATAAGCAGAAGAAGAGATCTGACGCTGATCTGCAACAGAGTGAAGTCAAGCCAGCAGCTAAGTTCAAGATTTGGTTGTTGTCACTGGAGCGAAACACGCGTTAAGGTCCTGAGATTGTGTGAGGATTCTGACACAGATTTGAGAAGATTTCGTGTACTTCTTGAATCTGGTTATTGCGTCTGTCTCACCTCAAATATAGCGAGGCCGTTTTTAGGCTGTTTGTTATTTGGAAGGTTTTTTTTCTGCCTCAAAGCAAGAAGATCTTGGGTTCGAAACAACCGACCAGCTGTGATCTTCCTGTGTGAACTTTGTATGTTCTCTCCGGGTACTTTGGCTTCCTCCAACAGTCCAAAAACATGCACTGGGTTAGATTAATGGAGGATTTGAAATTCTCCGTAGATGCGAACGAGAGCATGAATGATCGCCTGTCTCTTTGTGTTAGCTCTGTGATAGACTGGCGTCCTGTCCAGGGTGTACCATTCCCTTTCACATTACAGCAGCTGCAAAAGGATCCAGACCCTAAACCGGATAAGCTGAAGAAAATGGATGATAGATAGTTGGATGGATGATATGACACTACCTACATCCTTTAGCGTCAGTCTGTACACTTAATCATGACCAACTGGTTCAGCTGTAGACTACTCCATGGCTACTTGTGAGAGTTTTAGACCAGGAGTGTCACACATAATGCCCTCAGGCCAAATCCAGCCCAGCAAAGATTTGAAATGCAAACAAGGCTCTAAATTTTGGACCTAACTGTATTCTCAAAATTTACAGCTTCTTAATTATACCAAAAAGTAATTAAGTAAGAAATAAACACACAGCAACTCACCCATGTACAAATATGATCAGTAAAGTCAAAAAAGAGTTACTTTGTAAGTATCACACACAAATAATCACAGACCCACTTCGTTGCCATCACTGTGTCATATTTATAGACTAAACAAGGTTGTTTTGGTTTGTTCAAGTCTGCACAAAAGCTCTCTATGACGGTGTGAAAGAGGCTTTCTACCTTCCATACACCCCACAAGCAAACAGGAAATTGGAGCCTTTAAAAAAGAGCAGGGGCGCCTCCAGAATTTTTTCATTGGGGTGGCCGTATGGGGGCACACCAAAAACAGAATTTCCAGTTTTATTATGCTGTTGTCTAATATAGATTCTTTAAAAATGTAGAAAAAGAGAGAAAGAAAAGAATTATATGCCTAGTTAATTTCCCGCAATTAAAGTTGATAACACTGAAAATGGCTACATATGAAAACCAAATTAGAGTTTGAAATTCATAATAGTCGGTTTTAAATAACAAGTTAATGTTTCATCTTAACATAGGGTGTCTTCCTCTCTCTTCCGCTCACCTTTATTAAAATTATTACCAACATAGGACTGTCTTGTCAGGGGTGGCAGCAAATTCTGGGCGTGACCAGTGTCCCCCTTTGGCCCCCCTTGGTGGCGCCCCTGAAAAAGGAGCCTTTCCAAAAGAAGAAAAACACAATATTAACTAACTCTCTGAGTTATTTTGGGTGGGTGGGTGGGGGGCAGAGTGTAACTAAAGCAATGACAAGCCAGCTGTGTTTCCATAGCTTCACACAGGGAGGAGGCAGAGGAGGGATGAGAAAGGAGCAGCAGCTCGATCGGGATGAGGTTTGCACAAACTCACTCCCAGGCTTATGGATTTAGCCATCTGATGGGAAGCTGCGAGGTTAGGGTTTGTTTTGTAAGACAGGATGTGGAAAAAAAAAATTTTAAATAAAAAAAAAAAAAAAAAGGGTTTACCCAACCTCGGCCTTGAATCCCCGGCAACCTCTCAATGAACCACTCCAGAACCATCAGAAACTCTGACACTAAAGTCTGCTAATCTAAAAACTAGCTAAATATCTATTTTCCCCCTTTCTATATTACAGACTGTTATTTAAGTCATGTACACTTTCCACTAACGAGCATGTGACTTCACTGAAAAGTCTCAATTAGATCGTTATACCACAAGCAAGCCACTGTTGGCTCAATCAAGTCAAACTCCAAACACCAAGAGCCGCAAACGTCTGATTTTAGCAAACATTAGCGAGGCAATGCTAATTAAAGAAACGCTGGTTTTGTTTACCTCCGCCGTCCGCAGCGAGGGCGGCTTCTTCAAAGCCTGCTTAAAGGAAGTTTCCATAGCGCCGGTCATTTTCATAACTTCGGCTCAAATCCACAGTAGGACTTTTTACTCCGTCTGACTCTCACTTCACGTCTCCTAGCTGCTCTTAGTCGACCCGGGATGACCAAATCCCCGTGGATCTTGTCCTCGCCAAGCCGAGCATGGATGGAGTTTACTCCAAACGGACCGACCGAGAACTCCTTCTTCTCCAGGAGAAGAGAAAGGGGGGAAAAAACTTCACTCTCAAGTAGCTCCTCGTTACTGTGCGTCTGAGAGAGAGCAGGCACCGCCAAAGTGTGACAGAAAGTTACGTCTGTTGGACCTGCTGCCTTGATTTCTGTACATCTTTGGTAAAGGAAATATCCACTTCGGTAGTCAGCGTCATTTAGATCCAGGAGTTCAGATTTAGATCCCTCCTCCCGCGAATCTGACGGTGGAGAGTTGACGACATCTGTCTGCCCGAGCAGGGTGCTGCGTTTAAGTTCTGTCGAAAATTACACTTCATCGTCATAGTAGCTACACATGTGCGCCACAAGTGGTAGCTACAGTTGTGCTCATAGGTTTACACACATTCGTCGTGGGCATTAGTGTCATGGTGAATCTGGGCGTTTAATGATATCTGTTAACTGTTTTTGTTTTCCCCCAGGCTGAAGTGACTGTACAGCAGGTTTGACACAACACCCATTGGATTCACCAATACTCAGAACAATGAGAAATTCAGAGACATTAGTGATCATATAAGTAAGAGATTTGTAGATTTACATAAGTTGTCAAGGTCTCTTAGAGCCACAGTTGTTTGCCAGTTGTTTCTAAACAACTACAGATTTCAAGATCAACCATTTAAACAACTATTTAAACAAAACTATTCAGACACAAGCATGACCTGAATTAGAAATGGCTGGAACACCAGCATCAGTGTCCACAGTGAAGCAAGTTTTACATCACCATGAACTGAGAGGGTGTTGATAAAGAAACAAGACAAGCCCCTGCTCCAAAATCAGTTTGTTCAAGCTCAACTGAAATGTGCTGCTGCCCACGTGGACAAGCCAAATGTCTTCTGGAGAAGGGTTTTATAGTCGGACGGCAAAAATTGAGCTCTCTGACCACAGCGACAAGAGGCATGTTTGGAGACTTTCCAGCCTAAGCACACTGTACCAGCTATCAAGCGTGGTGGTGGTAGCATCATGATTTGGGGTTGATTTGCTGCTAGTCCTACTGGTCCTACATTGCACAAAGCTTGTGGAATAATGGAGGAGGCCAATCTCCAAATTCTTTATCTTCACCTCAAATCAGCAGTTACCTGAAACATGGAAAAAACTGACCCGAATGGCCTTCCCAAAGCCACACCCTCAACCCTATTAAAAATACAAGGAAACCACCCAATTTAAATAACCTCTACCAGTTATCCTAAGAGCTATCCCAGACGTTTGCTGTAAGCTACTAAACATGTCTGATTAAGGTGCAAATTGCTAAGGGGTATTTAACCAAATATTAGCTCTGGTGCATGCGTACTTTAACCATGTGTGGATTTGAAAAAACCCTAAAATGTTTAAAACCTTTTTATTTTAAGTCAGTGTACAATAATTCTATCATAAGAAAAGAACAGTTCAAATAAATAATTAAAAACCCCAAAATATGGCATTCAGGCCCATGATGAGTGTATGGAAACTTTGAACAACACGATCTATCCACTATCCATACATACCTGTATTGTCTGTGAACACATTACCATACGCTATTTACAAGAAAGACATGCAAATTGTTATACCACAGGGACTTTTCCAAACAACCACAATCATAAATGAAAATACAGATAAAAGCTGAAAGCAGTGCAGCAGAAGGGAAGGGTCAGGTTGTGTTTCAGTGTAGGAATTATGAAAGCAGTACTTAAACGCAGCATAGATCCTCCCTCTGCCTTTGGACACACGTGAAGGAAAAGTGCAACCAGAGTTTTGCTCTGCTTGCGGAATATTGAGATTACCCTAACGCGTGTGAACGCAACACCTGACTCGAGGGATTATATTGAAGTCGAATTTTGCCACCTGAAGAATACAAATGGCATTACAAAGTATATTATAGTTAGATGATGTTTCTCAGAATTTGGAGTTGGTGTGTTATAATTATGGATTCCTACCTCACAATTATGACTTATTGACTTTTCCAGGTGGCAAAAATCAGTTTTCTTCAGCTCTTTTGACCTTATATTTCATAATTAAACCCGTGCCTTTAGAGAATGAGCTGCAGAGCCGAGTTAGATCCAATAAACCACTCCTTTAATGTGCACATGCCTCGACTTCTACTGATTCTTGTTACCCTGTGTTAATAAATTACCATTCATATAAGGCAGCAGTGTTGCTACTGTGGGGAAACATAGCTTCCAACAGTGTATTTGCTTTGAGTCAGGACACTCCTTCATTCATTGCATAACTGCGGTGTGTGCGTACGTGCTCTGTTCATTTAACCTCGTGCACTGAGAGGAGGGCTGGGTGGAGTGGCAGACAGCTTTAGGGTGGGAAATTCAAAGGTGGGTACAATGTGTAAGGCAGATGGTGACTGCTGACAGCCAAACTTAACAAAAGTGCTGTTGTTGTAGAGTCTGCCCTGATTTAGATCCACTGTCTGTGTAAGACAGACCCAAAAAAACAAAACAAAACAAAAACAACGCATAATTTGTATTGCTTATATGATAAGAAAGAGAAAATGAAAGACTGCTTTCCTTAAAAGCTAAAACCAGTTTACATATAATTATGCAGTCATGGAATAGTTTATTATGTAGTGTTTGTGGGGAAGGAGAGAAGAAACCACAATAGAAGGATGTGATGAAACGTAAAGCTGGAGCTGCGCCAGTGACTCAAAGGCTTGTGGTTTGACAGAAAGCCACTTTGTAATGTCTTGTAAACCAACCAAAAACACGGGGTCATGTCAACTAACTGTCCGTTAAATTCGGAGACAGAAAAACTTTCCCAGAGAGGCACGTAAATTTTCATCATCAGCATCTTTATTGCACAACGTTCCCATAAAATTGGGAAAAGAATAAATTCGAGGAGACAATTTTTTAAAAGACATTCTGTACAAATACATAGAAATAAACTTGAGTATGTACAGTTTACACAAACCGTTACACTTAAACACGGGCAACTAAATAATTTATCCATATACAAAGAGGGAAAAGGAGATATAAATCCATACCCTTTAAACATAATGGCTGGTTTGTACAAAAAAAAAAAAAAAAGTAGGCTGATATAGCGGAGTATCTTCAAATACAGTAACAAGCATATTTGTATATATCAATTATAACAGCAAAAACGAGCTCTCCAGAAGCCTGCGACACATTTATGCCACTTTTCCGTTAAGACTTGGGTTATACCCAGGGTGCGATTTGGGCTGAACACACACACACACACACACACACACACACACACACACACACACACACACACACACACACACACACACAGTGCAATTCCCAGGGTTAGAGTGCCGCTTTCAGAGAATGCAGTTAGACTGCGCTTCCATTAACAAGCTCAAACAATATTTTCATCTTAGAGATTTGCAGAAGTTCAAAAATTGTCCCACTGCCTCCAAGGTGCTGGATAAAAAGTACGCTATAGTTAGAAAATATGTGAAGCTCTCTCTGATTTGGGCAGTTTGTGAACGTGTTAAAATTTTCCCATCAATTCAAGATTTATTTTAAAAAAAAGAAGAAGAAAGAGTGTCCCAGATTCCACAAAATCTAAGCCTGCATTTTTACCCTCAACAAATCGCACCCTGCTTATGCTGCATAACAACCAAAATCTGTCAATGCCAAGAAAACAAAAGGAAAACGTGTCCTACTATAGTTTTGTATTTTGTGAGTCTAACTGTAATAGAAACAAGCTTGAGAATAGTGTCAGCTGACATATACATATCCACTATAAGGCCTACTGTGTTCCTCTATTCCTCTCATTGCAGCAAACATCAACGCCGTAAACATCGTATAAAGGTCGCAAAGCTATAAAAGTGTGAAAATATTTCAGCATTTTTTCTTTTTTGGTTGTAAAATAGATGTAGATAATGCATGGTTTAGCTTTTCCACAGTATAAAGGGACCCCATTTAATCACATTCTGACGCAAAAATAAGTTTCTTCCTTTTTTGTGTGAATCAATCATCTTAAGGAATTACACAGCCTTTCCCTTTTTTAAAAATTTTATGAGAACACAGCATAGAGTCTGCACAGTTGACATTCCTCTGATTAAAATAGCTTAGAAAGTACCTCAGGGTTTTCTATGGGGCGGCTGTACATGGTTAGCCACATGCCCATATGAAGATCTGAGGTAGTGCTGTACCTGTGATAAGAATGTCATAGCCACTTAATTCGCCATTTCAAAACAAGTTTGCAAAAACAAAACAAAAAGTCAGGTGGGCACTGCAGTTTGACAAAAAGCAAAATCTTTTGATCTAACTCAGGGAAATTTGGCCTGTAAACAAAGTCCTGACGATAAACAAAAAGACTTAATTGGCATGAGATTGATAAAGTTCTCTTCCAAGTGATATTTACCTCAAAGGAAAGTTTAAAATCATCCGCCTGCTTCATTTAAACATGTTATTCATCACTTCGTATGACCAGGTTTAAGATTGTACAGGGGGAAAAAAAGCAGATGAAGAAACAAATCCATTGTTATTACACTATAGACACCCTTAGATTTTCATTTTCAGCTGAAAAATAAAATTAAAGTCTTTGGCTTTTGTGTCCTAAAATGAAAGAGTCCCATTTAAAAACATTCAAACAACGACAGGAGAAGGTCATCTCAGGGATGTTTCCATTCATCCGCAGTGCCTCGCTCCATCTCTGGGTCTATGGTCTCTAACTCCACCCTGTGGTTCAACGTCATCATTGCTCCGAAATAGCAGCAATGAGTTTAAGCGTCAGCTCTGGCTGTGGTCCATAAAGACCTGTGCCACACAGACACGCGGGTCAGGAAACCATGTAGAGAGTCAGCAGCAGAGCGTGGACGGCCCGTTTCTGGGGCCGGGTGGCACCGCACAGCTCTGACCGACCTCCCCAGGAAGCGAACTGTTGGAGACCTCAGTGCCAGTACTGTTTCATAGTAAGATCTGGGCAACATAGGGGGAGTGAGTGCTGGCCACGGCAGCTAGCAAGGGGAGGTCGCTGGACTCGATTCTGCAAAGATACCAAATAAAATAATAAATAAAAGTTAGATTAAAGGTTTACACTGTTGTTCACCTGGGAAATTTATTCAAGACCTGTATTTTTTTAAGATGGGAGTATCCAAGTCACTAGCTGTAATGATGAAAACAACTGGCTGAAATGGGTGCAGTTGAACCTTTACAGAGACAAACTTTAACATTTGAAAGTCGGAATAAGAAAAAAGGTAAAGGGCTTACCCTAAAACCATGCCCAGTTCTTTCACGTGGACTCTGGTCTGGCCCTTCAAATACTCAGCAAGCATCTTGCTCTTAAAGTAGATCTCCTGCAGACGGTCCTCAAGGTGCATTATACACTAAAGAGGAGAGGAACAACACATGGAGCATGACTTATAAGCAATAATATAAGTGGTATTTACTGTATACACACAAATTATTAGGGGTCAACATGATCTTGACTCTAAAGCAGAAAGATGAAGACTTAGCGTACAAAGTTGGGGGACACGTTGAGTTTGTAAAGCTGGTTAGTAGACTGCAATAAGCTGGAAACCAGGCTGGACACCAGGACCTCCTTCCCCAGCTTGCTGACATCGGTGGCTCGTCTCTGACTGCTCGCCACCTGCACTGTCCACTTGTCTGTGTCTGCTATAATGCAGACGGCCTCGGCTATGGGCTCATCCAATACTGGATGCTACAGGAGGATAAGGATGGCCATTTAAACCAATGAAATACACATAGAAAGCACAAAAAGCACGAATATCCATAACGTAACCCAGTCTTCTATTTCATTACTTCTCAAACATGCATAAGTCAACTCCATTTTTTTCTTAATTTCTTAGTGACTTCCTGCTGGATTTAATTGTGTGCTTAGAATCATTTTCCAGCTGAAAAGTAGAGTTCAAGTTTAACTACTGGCATGATCTCAGGCTGCCCACTCCCTGATGCTGCAAAGCCTCCTTTTTGGGTATGACACCACCATTCAGCTTTTTGTTTATGCAGGGAAAACGTGTGGCTCCTTAAAGAGTAAGTCCTTCCAGTCTTTACCTGAACTGCATGGGTTAATTCAGTCATGAGGTTCTGCCGTAGCTTCTCGTCACTGGGCATCCCATGCAGTACAAAGTCTGGCACATAGGTGGGGCAGTAGCCTCCAAAGAGAGACCGGCCAAAATTAGCAATGCTTGGCTTAGAGTAGTTCTCCACCAGCTTTGACCTGTCGATGAAACATGACATGAGGAATTTGTTTATTTTATTTCATATTTTGTGGATAGATTTAGTTTTTATTCCTCAACAACTAATCAGCTATTGCTGAAAACCAAAACACGTTTGTGAGCAAGTTCTACTCACCCGGGAAAAGGCACCAGAACTTCCTCCTGCCAGTCCTCAGTCTCTTCACTCTCACTGTCTCCCAGCGCACTGTCTGAGCTCTCATTGCGTGGTATTTCCCAGTCGTTGATGGGCGCTGATTTGTGCTTTTGGTCCTCTTTGCTGTTACTCCTTGCATCCTGGGGAACGGGGACTGATAACACAAGATCTTTGTCCTGCTCAGCAGGACAGCCCCTGCAGACGCAGATGTCAGAAGAGTCTGTAGATTCACACCTGCACCTCCTCTCCATATCCAACAACCTCTCTCCCTTCCTGCATGACTGCATCTCTCCACTACCTGGACCTAAACAAAGGCCCAAACCCTGCACCCTGGCCTTGCTGTGAAAGCCAAGATCCCCTAGTTCATGATACCGAGGAGCCGCTGAAAAGTCCACCGAGTCCTTGTTCCTACTGGCCTCATGTTGTTTGGCAACATTATCTATAGTCCTAGTTTCCCCAGGGTTGAAACAAACATCAAAATGATCCCTACAGTTCAGGTCCCACTGGGAGATCTTGCTCGGTACCCGCTGCAGGGTGGAAACTGCCTTGGTCTGTTTGGTTTGGTCCTCTGACATTCTGGTGCAGCTGGTCTTTAGCTCGGCTCCCATCTGCAGCTGCTGCGGTTGCTGCTGATAATGCTGTCCTCGTTGATGCTGTGATGGCTGCTGCAGCTGCTGCATGTGTTTCTTGTAGTCCTCCTCCACCTTCCTTCCACGGCTCTCTGTGTCTGATTCAGGAGACAAGGAGTCTCCAATGAGAAAAGTCACTTTTGTTGTTGGCTCTTCGTCTTCTGGCAGAGTCAAAGCCATGGGCCCTATCACAGAGTTTCCCGGTATCACTGATACTCCAGCAATCAGGTTCTTATCTGGAGGCTTCTTCTCCAAATGCATCCCCAACGACCGAGCAGGGAGCACTTTAGTGGTCTGGTTTCCAGATGCTGCATTAATTAAAGCATCTAACCCACAGTTTTTAACTTCTGTGGGGACAGGTAAGGATGGATCTGATCCAAGGGTTGTGGGGATGGATGGATCAGTAGGTTTCAGGTCACCCTTGGTCTCTGTATCCAGCACACAGACCTGCTCCCTGGTGGAAGCCAAGCCGACGTGCAGCACCGTGTCCACTCGAGCCTCTGTGAACAGTCGGCTGCTAGACTCCTTGCACACATCCTTAGCTTCTGCCACCTCTGCAGTCCTGTTAATGGGAATTGTGCCCTGGCCGTGTCCTGCCTGAAGCACACTGCTCCTCGATCCCTGGCTCTCGCTGCTGTCTTCCTCATCCTCATCCTCCTCCTCTTCCTCGTTGGGCGGCTCTCCAGCACTGTGCTCCATTTCATTGTCTGTGAATGTGCTGCTCTGCAGGCTGTTGTCTGAAGGGTAGATGCTGTCTTCTGTCTCAGTCTGCTGACTGTGGGCCCCTTGGGATAGGTAGTCTCCGCTGGGTTTATGGACGGTAACCAGGACATAATCCGACTCCTCCACCTCGCCCTTTCTAAGGGAGGTAGTTATAAGGGAGCCGGGCATGACAATGGCCTCGTCCTCAGCACTGTCCAGCATGTGCGTCTCCAGCAGCTCAGAACAGCGAATGAAGTAGGTAAGGACATAAAGGAGTCTCTGGACAAGCTCCTGTCTGCGGCCAACTACTACAGTCTTTGACAGCCGAACTGGGGAGCCAATGGCCCCATACAGGTCCCCTACAAAAAGATAAAAGAACAGTAATTTTTACAAATATGTTAATTAATTTTCTTGGCTTTATAATTTTACGTTTTTTCCCTAATCTCAGACAGAAAGTTTAATTGGAGAGTAAAAAATATCACCCATACACACCAACAATACTGTACTTGGCTATCTCTTTCACTCTTCTCTTTACATATGACACACATCTGTTTGCAGCTCTCAGCTGTTAACACTAGGTGTCAGTGTTAACTCACTTTCTAATTACATTCCATGTCACATGAGTAAAAATGAGGACTCATTAAGGACTTCCCTTTAAAATTTATTATAGGATTTTACATAATAGCCAACTACTAATAAATCTCAGTACTTCAATTAGTTCAACTTCTGTAAAACAACGCAGTGCTTTTCACATGAATCAGGGAGAGTTTAACAGTATACCCAGTTTTCACTTCAAGTTATTACAATTTTAAATAGCATTTATATTACACATGCAATGTGGACTGGAATGACCGCTGCTTCTGAGATGACTTAAACGACAATGTCTGCATTACACCTCTTAGGATGATGCACAGACATCTAGCTTACTCAGATTTAAAGCTGCAGGTAGCGAACATAGTCTAGTCATAACTTGTCTTCAAGTTGTAATGATTAACAATGCCAACAATGTTCCAGTGAAAATAAAGAGCAAACACAGGTGTTACGTTTTACTTTCACTCCACCCAGGTGCTTTAACAACAAGCAAAGGCACATCTCGCTCTCTCTGCCTGTGTGTTTGTCTTTGACCGTCTCACCTAGCTGTGCCCAGAGAGGATTGTAGGGGTGCGTCTTTGCCAGCATGTCGACGCTCTGGGAGGAGTGCTTTTCAAGGAAGATCTTGATTGGAGGCTGCCCGTTTGGCATGACGGTGGGCACCCAAGCCAGATGATTGGTCAGAATCGCTGTCAATAATGCGGGAAGGAATCTAAGGGGGGAAAAAATAAATCAAGAGAGAATCAGTGCATGATCACGATCCGTCCATTTTCTTCCACTTATCCAATTCAGGGTTGTGGGGGCAGTTGCCATAGGGCGGGAGGCAGGGTAACACAAAGAGACAAACAATCATTCACACTCAAATGCACATCTACGGGCAATTTAGATTTCCTACTTAACCTAATCCTACTGCGTGTTTTTGGACTGTGGGAAGAAGCCAGACTACCCAGAGAGAACCCACGCAGACACTAGGAGAACATTTAAACTCAACGCATTTAACCTTCTTGTTGTGAGGCAATAGCGCTAACCACCATGCTGCCATGCTATGAGCACAGCTTACGACCATATCGCCCTGATCACCCTCGATGATTACCATCTGTCCAGAAATTGCCTTTCTCTCTCTCAGTCCCTCTCCTGACCTACTTCAGTAAGGTCAAATGTGCGGTCATTACTTGGAAAACCTTGGTCATTTCTTTCTTGTTGAACTGGACACCACAAACACAAATCCTTTGTTTGAAACATACCCAGCTATACACATTAAGTGAAACACACACACACACACACACACACACACACACACACACACACACACACACACCATGAGCATGATTCACTTCTCAGTTCTGACCACAAGTGTCTACTTCCCTTCCTGTCTCATGACTCAACTTTGTCATATTAGCAGAGTTCAATCGCGTGCCGGGACTGCTGGAGTTATCAGAACCATCAGTCATGGGAACACTGATGAGATGGCCTCATAAAAGATGTGATGTGATACAGTAAAAGCACTGGTTCCCAGGGAAACATGACGCTTCACTCAAGAGTCAACAGCACTTAGAGGTAGTTGCAGTAGTGGTGGAAACACTGACTTCAGCTAAGTGGTGATGCTGATACAGAAACTGGTTACTTAGGGAAAAAAAACTTCTATTTAAGTTCAGTGAGCATGCTGGAAATTAGAGAACATGAGAAAAGTCCCAAATGTCTTAAAATCCATGGCTCATGTAGTACAGTAATGATAATCTGCCTTTATCTATGTTCTCTCATTGGTCTAATATGTATAAATGACTGAATGTAAAAAATATACGTAAAAGTAAAATATAGTTTGGTTTTCAACAAAATCAGTGAAGTTGTAGATTTTGATATGGAGCTTATAGAAGATAAAAGGACAAATTAATTTTAGAAAAATACAGAAAAAGTTACATATAAAAAAAAACCCTCAAGCACAGTTTTAATATTTTCAGCTGTGTGAACACTTCCACTGTGGTGTTACTCTCCAATTAAGATCTGATAAAACATTTTAAGGCATTTTTACCACCTTACTAAACATTATGCAACACCTCAGTTCAGTGCAGTGAATGATGCTTTAATTAACTCTGCTGAATATGGGTGCTATGTTCAATAAAAGCGCTGCAACCAATTCATACGTGCACAATTAGCAGTGGTTTGACATGGCTTTGTAATAGCAACAATAAGCAATTAGAGACTGGCAGGGATCTTCTCATTCACAGCACTTTTTAAAGCGGACAAATAAATGCAAAGAGGGTGTCAGTGTCTGTGTGTGCGATTAAACATAACAAAGGAGTATGAGGGAGAGAGAATGAATAGTTAAGTGTGTGTGGAAATCTGCATGTTCCCCATTTCTGTTGATAGGAAAAGAAAGATGCGACATGTATATATATTTTGTGCACCTTGCATCTTTAGTCTAGGACACAACATCATGGACTCACTAAATCTGTGTGCCATCTATAGAAATTCCTTGACTAATAGTGAAGTAGGTGGAAGAATAGGGAGACACTCAACTGGTTCTTGGAGGCCTGCTCCATCAGCAGAGAAAGCTCCCTCATGAATTGACCGCAGAGCTGGTTCTTCTCTGATGCTCCAGACATCATAGTCAACCAGACGGGTTCGGCCACTCGGGGCATGGTGTAGAGGTCACAGATGGTCATCCTGGAGATGAGGTACAGCGAGGGAGGGAGCGATGAAAGAGGGGGAGGCCATGGAGAGTCCAAATGAAAGGGAACAAGGAGAAAGAGAGAAAACAGACAGAGAGAAAACAGGGACGTTATTGTCTCTTGGGGTAAACAAAAGAGATCTCAGTTCACAGAGCTTCGCTGTCTACACTGAGGCCATAGGAGACCCTTGCTGTATCTGTGTTTGTAACAGTCTGACGACCTTGCGTGCACCCTCTCTCTCCCCCTCACACACACCCAACTTTGTCTCTTGGTCTGTACAGTGTGTGGGTGTATATGCATCTGTATGTGGCTCGGCTGGGGCATTTGTCCATTGAGAAGGACAGGAGTTTCCATGGAGCGTGGGGTGAATTGGTGAGCATGTCTCGGCCAGAGGCCAAGCTTTGACACAGAGGCAGAAGGGAATCTCTGCAGACGTAGGAATGTGGAAAATCAGGAATTTTTAGTCATGGTTAAAATATGGACTGCAGATCATTGCTTTAGGGTTTGAAAATGCAAATCCATTTTCCCCCATATTAAAAGGGCAGTTTTCAGTAGACAAGAAAACAAAAAGTGCTGTCAGTTTCTATCAGGTGATGAGGTGCTCTGTAGAAAGTTTTCTGCTTACTTTAATTCTGCTGCAAACAAATTACCTGAATCTATAATACAATTGCAATCTTCAGCTAACACAGCAGCATAGTCAAGGAAACTGAAATGGATTTAACCATCTGCCATCAGCTCGGCTGATCTGTCACAAGGGTTGTAGGTTCTACTGATAAGCAATAAAACCCCGCCCTGATTTCTTGATTTAGTCTTACTGGAGGCTTCGGGACAGCTGTAAACACGGTTAATTCTGCAGTAAACTCACAACCTCTCTGACCTATCATGAACCCGGCGACAGGAGTGATGCAGACAGGCTGTGAGAAAACACAGGTGTCACACAGTGGAAGTGACATTCACTTCAGGTCAAGTATTCTGGTGATCAAGCTATTTTAGGATTGCGTAATTTTCCAAAGAAAACAACTTAACGCCTCACTGTTTCTAGGTGAATTTAACAGCACTGCCACGCAGATCTATTTTTAAGTAAGATGTTTAATAAATCCATCCCTAAACCCAAGCTCAGAGTGACAAACAGCCACTTTCCTACATGTGGATTTTGACTAATCCTCAACTAAAAGAAAAACTCAGTGGAGACCTTCCAGCTTAATCCATGTCTACAAAACTAAGTTTCAAGAGTTCCTAATGTTAAAATAGAAAGATGCCAAATATCTAGTTGTTATAAACAAAACAAAAAGAGCTAAGCGTTGCTTTAGGTGACCTTTGGTGTTATCGATTTCATTTTAACTGCTGACAGTCTTGCTTTGTCACATAACGAGTCTTTATCAGTGTACTAGCGCAGAAACAAATCGTGCTAAACTAGAACATCACAGCGTTAGGTAACAGTCTGACAGATAAAATGTGTGATAATAGCAAGAAGATCAATGATCAATCGGTGAAGCAGAATGAACTTGGAATAAATCAGACACACATCTCCAGATCTCATTATGTCTTCTTGTTTGCAGGGCAGCAAAGATCATCCATCATTTGACTGTGGGATCAAATGAACTAATAATACTTTATTCACTCCTGTATTATAAACGGGTTGACTTTTTCCTGTGGCCTCTCCTAAGCCCCACTTGTTCCCGGTGTCTGGTGTACATTACTGAAAGCCTGCCACTGGAAAGAGGTCTGAGGCCAAGCCGGCACTAGATGAGTGGGGAAATCTAGCTTCAGCCTCCACGCATCAGCTGTTTAGGTGAACATTAAAAGAGCACGGCTGTGATGTGGAATTAAACTGTTGTGTCGGGCTGAGGACCCAGATATAAATTACCTCACTATGGTGAGAGAAAGTCCAGCATTTGCCCTCATTGGCTTGAATAAGTTGGTTTCATAAGTTGACTTTAAGAGGCATCATAAATACTGTTAGTTAAGCTGTTTATAGAGACTAACATGTTATAAATCCAATAATAAGATTTTTGGTTGTGGGAGTAACCTTTATACAAACAGGGAAAACTCTGTTTTGCCACCATTATTCAGATGCTTAAGGCTAAACTAGAATGGAGGCAGGGTAGACTTTAAGAGCACTGATTGTCCTTTTACTGTCATGTCAGCTCACTTTGTCAATATCATCTATGGAACCAATCTACCGACTTTAAATTTCAGTTTCTGGGGGAGTTTTACCCAAGAGCTTCAAGGGACTTCTTACTTATTTATGTATTTTTTGTTTAGAAAGTTTTAGGGACATACAGCTTTATTATTATTATTTTTTTTTTTATTTATTTATTTATTTTTTAGACACTCAATTTCAGTGTCTAAAAAAAACTTCCCAACTTCACTGTATGTGTGCCCGAATGAGAATTAAGACTCCAGTGTGTTAGGTGTTTTGCTTTGCACAGAAATCCTGTTCGAACTTAACCCGCAAATTCTGGCATAACCCCAATATACAGGGAGTGCAGAATTATTAAGCAAATGAGTATTTTGTCCACATCATCCTCTTCATGCATGTTGTCTTACTCCAAGCTGTATAGGCTCGAAAGCCTACTACCAATTAAGCATATTAGGTGATGTGCATCTCTGTAATGAGAAGGGGTGTGGTCTAATGACATCAACACCCTATATCAGGTGTGCATAATTATTAGGCAACGTCCTTTCCTTTGGCAAAATGGGTCAAAAGAAGGACTTGACAGGCTCAGAAAAGTCAAAAATAGTGAGATATCTTGCAGAGGGATGCAGCAGTCTCAAAATTGCAAAGCTTCTGAAGCGTGATCATCGAACAATCAAGCGTTTCATTCAAAATAGTCAACAGGGTCGCAAGAAGCGTGTGGAAAAACCAAGGCGCAAAATAACTGCCCATGAACTGAGAAAAGTCAAGCGTGCAGCTGCCAAGATGCCACTTGCCACCAGTTTGGCCATATTTCAGAGCTGCAACATCACTGGAGTGCCCAAAAGCACAAGGTGTGCAATACTCAGAGACATGGCCAAGGTAAGAAAGGCTGAAAGACGACCACCACTGAACAAGACACACAAGCTGAAACGTCAAGACTGGGCCAAGAAATATCTCAAGACTGATTTTTCTAAGGTTTTATGGACTGATGAAATGAGAGTGAGTCTTGATGGGCCAGATGGATGGGCCCGTGGCTGGATTGGTAAAGGGCAGAGAGCTCCAGTCCGACTCAGACGCCAGCAAGGTGGAGGTGGAGTACTGGTTTGGGCTGGTATCATCAAAGATGAGCTTGTGGGGCCTTTTCGGGTTGAGGATGGAGTCAAGCTCAACTCCCAGTCCTACTGCCAGTTTCTGGAAGACACCTTCTTCAAGCAGTGGTACAGGAAGAAGTCTGCATCCTTCAAGAAAAACATGATTTTCATGCAGGACAATGCTCCATCACACGCGTCCAAGTACTCCACAGCGTGGCTGGCAAGAAAGGGTATAAAAGAAGAAAAACTAATGACATGGCCACCTTGTTCACCTGATCTGAACCCCATTGAGAACCTGTGGTCCATCATCAAATGTGAGATTTACAAGGAGGGAAAACAGTACACCTCTCTGAACAGTGTCTGGGAGGCTGTGGTTGCTGCTGCACGCAATGTTGATGGTGAACAGATCAAAACACTGACAGAATCCATGGATGGCAGGCTTTTGAGTGTCCTTGCAAAGAAAGGTGGCTATATTGGTCGCTGATTTGTTTTTGTTTTGTTTTTGAATGTCAGAAATGTATATTTGTGAATGTGGAGATGTTATATTGGTTTCACTGGTAAAAATAAATAATTGAAATGGGTATATATATTTTTTTTGTTAAGTTGCCTAATAATTATGCACAGTAATAGTCACCTGCACACACAGATATCCCCCTAAAATAGCTAAAACTAAAAACAAACTAAAAACTACTTCCAAAAACATTCAGCTTTGATATTAATGAGTTTTTTGGGTTCATTGAGAACATGGTTGTTGTTCAATAATAAAATTATTCCTCAAAAATACAACTTGCCTAATAATTCTGCACTCCCTGTAGTCTGCTGTGACATTTATGTCCAGATGCTTCTACTAACCTTATCTTTGCCAACATGCAGGGTGTGTGTGCGTGCCCACCCTCCAGCTATGCTGAAGCCACGTCAGCATCACAGAAAGGCATTTCGTCCAGTTACGTCTTGCAATGTTCCATTAAGTCAAAACCACTTAATGGCAAAAGGTGCTTTTGCAGCTATTTAGTGAGTCCAGGGCATCAGCATTCCTCCTCCTGGCACTTGCATATTATTTACTATTCTGGTGCTCATGACCAGTTGTCTGAGACAGATAGGGCTGACACTCAGGAGACTTGGGTTGCTGAGGCCGGCTGTCAGCAGGCGTATGACTGCAGCAATGAGAGGGACGTCAAACAGGGAACTGCGTGCCAGTGTGTATGTGGAGAGTGAAAATGGTGGCAGAGCCAAGCAGGTGGGCACACGCACGCACATTATATAAGTCGAACATTTTACGAGTCACACAATAATGGCAAGCATGTCTCACCCACACACAGACAGACATACCAAACAATCCTACAGGCCAATCATCACAAATTTATGATTTCATAACTCATGTCATCACAAATAAAGACCGAATCCTTCTTGGAACCGATGTTTCTAAAAGGTCTAAAGAAATAATTCTCAACAAAGTATGCAGTGATGCATAATTTGAGATGTAGCTTCTAAAACCGTGATCAGATAAGCCTGCCTAAAATTAGTCAAAGCCCCAAAGCAAAGGCCTCCTGTGTGCACTGCAGTAACAAAGTAACAACTTTGATTTGGTCAAGGCCAAAACAGCAAATGTGCATTTATATGCAGTTTACAAATGACCTTTAACCCATTTCCCGCTACATTCGTTGCTCCCAGAACTTTATTTTTTCCAAGGAGATTGCATAAACAAAGACTCACAAGGTAAAACTATGACACTCGCTGTTGCAGCCAGTAAATATTAAATGTCACATGTATTTTCAACGCAAGCCACCCTAGCTGGTAAACCCCAGGTCTCACACTCACATTCACTGCCTGCTTGGTGTTGAAAGAGGACCCTAGTAACCCACTAGCTTAACAAACCAAGCTTGGAATGACAGACGCATATAAAATACTTCTCAGGTAATTAAAGCTGACCAAATGTCGGCACCAGCATAAAAATGGATACTTGGTGACCCACTTTGCAAAAGCATCGTGACTTTGCCAACAGCAGCTTTGGATAAAAAAAAAAAGTCTGATAAACTATTTTGATATAAATCTGTGTCATCTGATTCCTTGTAAATGTTGAGTCTCTGAAGAATATATAACAATGGCTGCCTCTTTTATAGAGTACCTTCCTTCATCAGCGCAGCAGTTCCTTGTCTCCTAAACAGAGGAATATATTACCCCTCTTTTTCCATTCCTTCACAGCTACTTTCCTGCAGCCTATCATGCCTACATGGCCTCAATAACAGAAAACAAAATAAGTGGTGCTCAATGCCAGTAAGTTTGACCAAGTCCAGATCTCCTCTGTCAGTATTCATGTAGGGCTGAACCTCGAAGTGGAGCTGGGTCAGTGGCTCTGCAGTGTGCAGCCTCCAAAATAAAATTATTTAAATAAGTTTAAATAAGATGAGCCAAGTCCCATGATGTGTAGATGGATGCAAGATTCAGAGCATCCTTTTCAGTTTTATTTTGTAGAAGTTGAAAAAAATAATCAGTTTCCCAAATACACTGTATATTAATGTATATTAAATGACTGAAACTGAATAACACAGCTGACTTTGGTTAACAGAAAGAGCCTACAGTGTTAATGCAACCATTTTGTTTTAAGAAAGCTATGAGCACTTGTGTACATTGTTTTTGTCACTCAAAGTTATTACTAGGGTTTATGTTCCAGGTTAAGTTCTGCCCTGTTATGTAACATCCCTTATTGCATGGATAAACACTTCCTAAAAAAAACCCAGCTTTGTTTTAAGAAGTGTTCAAAACAAAAGCTTGTAATTAAAAAAGCGAGAGAAACTACACTCTGTAAGATCACTTATATATTTAAGTGAGTAAATAGAATATGTTGTCCAACCTGAATTCGTTGAGTCCCTCCACCATTCGGCTGTAAGCCAGAGCCCTCTGGCTGGCATCAGCTGACCGCCGACTCATCTTCATGGCCTTGAGAGCGACACAACACGCATGCACTTTTAGATATTTGGCAACAAAGCTGTCAAACTAAAGAACTTGTAAAGGAGAAGACTGGGTAACACTGGAAATCTACCAGAGCTCTTACAGTGCCAACAACAGACACCAGTAAACAGAACCGCAGATATAAAAAGGCATGACTATTGACCAGTCAATCTGACAGCAGCTCTGCTCATTACAGCAGCAAACAGTGCTGGTTTGTATTTTTTTATTCCATTCATGTCATTGTTAATGCATTAGATTTTGCAGGAAAACTTATCTCTACATCATCATTCAGGGAGGTGAATAGGAACTTAAAACTGCAATAAAAAGTTGGCCTCATATGACATTCCATCCCTTTAATTTACCTGCTCAATTGCACTCTTTAGTTTGTTCATGTGGCTTTCAAAGAGTGGAAAGTGAGAGAAGAAGAAATCTTGGAAGCGGCTGTTTTCCTCAGCATTGGGGGACAGCGTGAAGATGACACCTATGGCTATCTTCTTCTTCCGAATCACACCCAGACTTGGACCACCGCTTTCATCCGACATGTTGAAGCTCTCCTCCACCGACCTGAGGAGGATAGGATTCACATGGAGTCAACTGTACAGCAAGGACAGAGGAGGAAATGTGTATATAACACTTCGCCTTGTGAATCCAAATCCTACTAAATTTGTTACATCTCACTTAGCATAAAACATTCATTCATTACTGGCAAAAATCATCACCCCCCCCCCCCAAAAAAAACAAAAAAACAAAAACCCAACCCATCAGCATTTCTTTATATTTACTTATATTTTGTTATATTTAATGACTTCAGAGTGAGTAAATTATCTGCAGCAACTTAAATCAGAGTGTTTAGGAGGTTAGAGATTATTCAGTTCAGATTAACTGAAAAGTTAATGCAAACAATCCCTACAGGTGCCCCAAGTTTTACTGATTATTTACAACCCTGTGTCTGTACAAAGGTAGTGCTGGAGCAAAGTGTTTTAACTATATACTCTTATGCATCATTAGTACAGTATAGGTAATTCTATATACTGCCACCAAAAAGGAGGAAAAAAACTTGGAGAACACGAAGAGACTTAATCTGAGGATTGTTGGTGGTCCTGGTGAACCAGAGCACAACCAGAGGCTGACAGCTACTTTGATTGCAGCAGACCAATACTGCATCCCGTCTAGTCACAGCGTTGTTACTAACAGCAGCAGTGTGTGCGTTTTTCCCAGCTGCCTGCTGGATTCGGAGGAAGTCCTAGTAGGATAAACTTTACAAAAGCCAGACAGGGGCCCTGAATAGGGGTGAAAGACCACTGGGCGCTTGTGATTGGGAGGAGAGACTCTGAGTGTGACTTCTGGGAAAGCTGACTTGTGTATCTGGATTAGAGTGAAACCATATCAATCAGCTGGCAAATCAACAAAAATAATTTACTAGTAAATAATTAATTCAGAAACCATTTCTGATCATCTTTTTTTCCTTCTAGCTTTTAAGTTTGTTTCTTTTGTTTGTATGTTTTTATAATCGCTAGAATTTTCTGTGTTTTCTGTGGTAATGAGTGTAATTATATCCAAGTCAGAAACATAATTTTGAGTCTTAGAACTCTGTGATGGACATTTTCATTTCCTTTAAGTGTTTTATAACTTTACAAATGTTGAAGTGAAATCAAATGAAGTCTCAAATTTTTTAAATATGGAGAAGTCATCAGCTGATACCCTAATGTTTTTGTGTACTTGCTTGCTAGTCTGGCAAATGGTTTATGTTTGTTTTTCTACTGCAAAACTGCCCTGCTTTATTTTCTGTTGTGCCTTTCTCATTTACACAGTTTTTATTGACTGGAATATTTATTTTATTTTTATTAATATTTGGTTTTTTTTGTTTTTTTTTTTAAACAGATGTATGTCTGCATGCATCTCACCATCGGGGGAAAACGCCGTTTTCTAGGCTGGTTGTTTGACTGCGGAGCCATCTGCGCTGGTAACTGGACGCACAGCTGCTGGTCAAGGACGAGCTCGGGGATGGGAAGGGAGTGATCAACAGGCTGCTCAAGGAAGCTACAAGGAAAGATAAGGAAAGGAGTAGGGAACAGACAGAGGGAATGGTTGGAGACAGAAGAGTAAAAAAGGCACAAGTTAGTCAGACAACAAGTGTGTAGAGTACTCAGTTTCAATGACACATCATACACAAAAACACAGACATGCCTACACACAGCCAGACAGTCTTGAAAACAATGCTCTCAATCTAAGGAGAGGAGGAAAAAAAAAAAAAAGACAGAAAACTGGTACACCGAAAACAAACAAATGAATCCTCAAACATTCAGTCTTTTTTCTTGGTTTCCACAAACGCAGACTATAATTACTGAATACCTTTGATATGAGCGATAATGTCAGCAAGCTTGCTCATAGTCACATGCTGCAGTTGTTTGACAAACTGGCTTTACACCAGGCTTGGCATGATAATGACACTGACACACGCACGCACGCACGCACACTCTCTCTCTACAGGCCCTGATCACAGGGTTATTTACAGCCCCGACAGGACGCAGTGATCACTGGTCACATGAACCATTTAGTTGGTGTGTGATCTTGTGTGTTTGTGTTAAGAGATAAAGGGAGATAACTGAATGAATGTGTGCATCTCGTAAGGAGAAAACTGATAAGAGTGTTGCAGCAGCAAAAAACCCTCTCCAGCCTAACCACAGTACAGAGGTGGAGAAAGTCAAGAAAAGACGCCGAGTTCTTAAATTAGAAAAGCTAGTATCGAGCGACGATATATTTAACTCTCTGCTTAAACATGGGTCTCGTGCTGAATGTACAATTCTCCTCGTACCAGTCATTCCAATAGGACGTGGTGATGTTTGAAGGGGTGGGGCTAATGGAGAGCCTGAGAGACAGGGGTCAGTTTCCACAGGACAAACTTTTCCAGACTTCAGAAGCTATGTATTCACCTCAATACCATCTTCCACCATGCTTTCATTTCTTTCTGTGTGGTTTTATGTAGAGTGTAATGACCCAGTATCTTCCTGACATACTCTCAATGTTCTCTGTTCCTTGACCTCTTTAGTCTTGACCAGATTAAATGTAGGCATAATTCAAAGCTCAGCTGTGGGAGTGAAAGTGGTGTGAGTGTAGGTCAATCCAGGCTTTGGCGCCTAGTCTCATTAACGTACCAGACCTGGCGATGCCACTGTCCCTCTCGTCGTACAGCCCTCGGCCAGGCATGTCCATAGGGTGACTGTGGCCTGGAGGAAAAACAGGAAAGAGAGAGAAAGGGAAAAGTTAAGGGTGAGAGTGGGTGAAGAGAAAGTAGGGCAGAAAATGGAAATAAGGGAGGATAATAAACAAAAAAAGAAAAAGAAAAAATAAAATAATGACCTGTGTGAACAAGAAAAATGTTATTAACGAACTGGAGCACCAAACATGTTGAAGAGGCTCTTATCGCCACCATGTTAGAGATTTACAATGTTGCATACAAGAGATGCTAATGCTTTTAGATGTGTAACATCAACTCTTGGACTAGCAACCACAAAGCAGAAGAGTTGTTTTTCTTTGTTAGAATCAAAATAATGAGTGCAATGAGCCAATAGAGCAGAGATGGGGTTGAAATATCTTAAAATAGCCAACGGAGCAGTACTCAGAACTCTATAAAAAAGGCTTTAACCTCCAGCAGGTGCTGAACTACTCTCTGCTGGGGAGTGGGCGCTCCTGATTGATTCTCATGTCATTAGTTAGCAACCTTTCTTTTCCAACTCCAAAAAACAGGAAGTGTCACAAGGAAGACAAATAAGGTGAAAAGCACTACTGTTGTAACAGACTGTTACTCAACAGCTCACTCGGTGTCACTATCAACATCATCTGCTGCAGCGCCAACTTCCCTCTACAACAACCCCGTAACACAGATATCATGGAAGTGTGGCAAAGGTATTGATTGCAATGTAAAATACAGTAATGTTTGGAGATTTGATTTAGATGGTTATACAACTTTCAATACAATCAAGTAAGTATCTGATTGGTCCCAAACTTAATCAGCAGCATATCAAAGACTAACAAAGCCCCCAAACAAGACCTATTCTGTGAGGAACAGCTTCAAGTTGCATATTAAGCGTGTGTGATAGACACAGATGGTAGAAAATTCTTCATTATGGCTATTTTACTTTGCACAACAACCAGGAAGTGAGATTGTTGCTACAATTTCACTGGTGTAAATGAGAAAAGATTTTGAAAGGGGAAAAAAAAGAACTTAAAAACAGCCCACTGCACATCAAGCCTAAAAGCATTGGCCAAGTATGACAGGCACTGTCAAGGCAACATGTTAGTAAAAGTATGTGAGTACATAACAGAAACAGAAGGACATGAAACTGTAAAAATAACTAATACTACAGCCACCGACACCAGCGAACCCTCATGCATTCCTGTGTGTTATCCACCTGCAGACATGGGTCAGATAAAGTATATACATGATTTGAGACAGCTTTATGGCTAATGAGTCAAGTTCTTGTTTGTGAGGCTGCAAATGCCTGAAGGAATACACATTCCCTCCACCGTTTCCTAGTTTCCTTGTGGTTTATGTGAAGAAGCAGAGATGAAGCTTAAGGGCATGAGGTGTCTTTGAGTATGGCTCCAAGACACCTCAATCCTCGTTTAAAGAACTGCCTTTTCATTTACTCAGTGCCACTTGCCTTTAAATTTTTTGCACATCCTATCTGACCCAAGTTATTTGCAGATGCTTAGTGCCATTGCAAGCTATGTCTCGAATACTATCACTGCTAATGCAAGAATCACTACCCAGGCATGCAGTTGCTGAGAGGCATCCAATGCAACCACCGTTACTTAAACTTCAGTCTACAGATACGCATGCAACTGACACACAGCAATCATGGTCAGTTTTGAGCGCCAACCTGAAAAGAAAGAAGCGCTCTTGATGAGGCGTAGCGGGCCCTGTTCAGAGAAGGCCCGTCGAGGGCTGCAGAGCTGAGAAAATCCTGCGCAGCACAAACAAAAACATGGAAAAGAAGAAAGGGAGGAAGAGAAGAAAAAAAAAAAAAAAAAAAAGGACAAAAAACACGAACCATGATTAGTGAATGGAGGAGGAAATATCACTGCCTCCTATTGTTTGAAAGTCTCATTAGTTACAGGAAATTTTTAGTTTGAAATGAAATAAACAACCAGGCAGACAAGAGAGGTGGCATCGCTCACAGAAAATGCACCTTATACGTATTTTTTTTTTTTTAAGCAGGTTTCGTAATTGGTTAGATTTTCAGCTTTGATGTATGTAACTAGATGTCTTTTCTGTGAGGATGACAGAGAATCTGCACAAATTATAAACTTCGCCAACAGTTCTTCATTTGAGCTTTTTTAAAAATCAGGCTTTTATGCTCATCTTTGTAGCAGAAGCATTTCACAGCCTAAGCCTAAATCAGTTGGCTGCATAGTCTGCACAGACAACGTACTGACCATCAAAAACCAACACTCAAATTTCACCACCTGTAGCACAGTCGGTCATCATAAGGATCAGTGAAGCACGAGAGCACAAATACTAGAATGCCTTAAGTGTTTCATAGAATGGCCGATTCTGTTTACCAACTGAGAAATCTTGTGCCAGTTTAGGGTAGACGTAGCTGTAAAGAAAAGCTGTTGGCAAAGAGCGCCCTGGGAGGCCGCAATGGTGGAGCTTAAAGGTGAAAAACTTCAACTTCCGATAAAATAAATAAGCAACAAAATTCAACACTTTACAGAGTTGAGCCTTCCAAACAAAATGCCATGACGGTAAAATTAAATATGCATTTGTATATATTTAACAAGTCCAAAAAATGAACAAAAACAAACATTACATAAAGATATAGAGCAATTTCTCTCTATGATTACATTAAAGAAAAAATGACTTGGTAATCTACTCATAATTTGTACAGAGGAAGAGAAATGATCACTCATGGCACAAAAATAAAAGGTTTGGCACGGCACTAGATTGCCATGGTTACCTATGTTCCCTAGCAGACTGTTGGGCCCAGTGTTTTGATCAGGCTTTAGGGTGTTGTTGTCCTGTCCAATGAACTCCAGGCTGTCCTGTAACCTGTGTGGGACGAACAGAGAAAGCCAGCAGAACATTTATAAGGATTGTTGCCAACAACACTTGTATTGTGGATTGGAGAATACTGGCATCGCTTGGTTTATGACAGAGTTCTGCATAGGAGTCACAGCGTGTGTTGATAAGCTTGCAAATGCTTACGTGTTCAGGCTGCCGTACACGCTGCCTCCGGTCCTGGCGGTGAAGACTTTACTCAGCATCAGCTGAGGTGGTGATCTGATATGATGATAGTGCAGGAACAAAGATCATTAGTATATGTGCTTTGTTCATGTTTATGGTTGTGTGTTACTTCTTCTACCTAATCAATTCACAACTTATTTTCTTCCTGGATCCTATTATCACCTTCGCTTGACCTTAAAACTGTTTGGTCTCAGAAAACTTAAGGATCAGATATCCCATAGTTTCAACAAGTTTCTAAAAGTCCCTTTGTTCAGAACTAGAATATTTAATGTTTGCTTTTTTAACTCAGGAAACAGCAGTGAGGAGAAAGTCATTCATGCATTCCTTTTCTTTTCTTCCTTTTTTTTTTTTTTACCTTATCTGGTGGATTTTAAGTGTAGAGCCTTTGTAGCTCATGGCCACAGAGCCAAACATCATTTCACCCAGCATAACCACATCTGATGAACACCTTGAACCCTGGAAAGGAAAGAAATATTTTTATATTGTAACCTCTAGGCATTAGACACCGACACAATCACATAGTGCAAATTCTTAAGGCATCATACCAGTTATTCATTTAGCACTTAATATAAACGGGGGAGATTGCACACAATTTACTTCAGCAGTTTGATCTCAAATGATACCAGCAAATCAAAGCTTGTGACTGAAACATGCAACAAACTTCAAACTAAATTGAAGAGTGCTCCCCAAGGACCATAAAAGTATACAAACACAGTTTACATTTGTGTGTTTATGGATATGTCTTTGTGGGAGAGTACTTCATTTAAGTAATCTCAGTCCTGCGTTACCTGAAAGCGGAGGCCTTGCTCCTTGGATTCCTTGGTTTCCGAGGTGCAGGAAGAGGAGCTGTCCAGGGAACTGCTGCTGCCTCCTGTAGGACGAAGCTGGCAGCATTTTCCAAACATCTTCACCTGGGACTCAGCGCTCTGCAAGATAAAAAAAAAATAAAATCTAAATATAGAATATTATAGACCCAACTGCCAAGAACGCAGACTTATTTACCTCTACAATTAGTTGTTGATTTTTGTTTTGCAACTTTTCATCCTTGTGACTAATTAGAGACCAAACAAAAAAACAAAAGCAGCATAAAAATGAAGCATCTACTGCAAATGACCTACAACCCTGAGCTGAAATCACAAGACAGGAGGGTTGAACATATTTGGTTCTTAATGACATTCATGTAACAACAAATTGCACATGTGGAAATAGAGACAAGGTCATTAAGATTGTATTGTGGGGTGTTTATCAATTATACAGACCACTATTAACGTAAGCATAAAGAGAGTACATATCCAAGAGTGTTCTTCATCCATTTTATACAGAGTTTCAAATTGGACCCTTGACTTCTTACAATCAAAAATCATCATAAGAAGTAAAGCTTTTAGTTGAGAAACATAAATACAGTTAAACTATAGGTCAAAAGCCACAGAAACCCAATCTAGAGGTACTTGTATAAACAGCTAGCTAAAAGCAATGTGATCTCAATCAGCCTGTGTCATGCGCCTTCTTAACTTGGCAGACTATTCAAGAGGAATGCATTAGGGAGGGTGGAAGGGGAGGGAGAGGGTGTGTGTGAGGTTTCTTTTTAGTGACTAGGCTCTGGTAATGGCTCACTTGAAACCACTGTTGCTGACAGTGAAAAAGAGAAGAACACAGAGGGAATATGAGATGCTGTGAGAGAAAAACAGCATGAGAGAAAGAAAACAGGCAAAGAAGTAGAAGGACGGTTTTTGCTTCATTACGTAATCCTGCTGCATACAGCTTATGTTTTCTTTCACTTATAAAGGTCATTTTGCAGCACAGACACGGTTATGAAGCCACTGCGAACATGCATGTGTCAAACAGGCACATGGATGTGTGTGTGTGTGTGTGTCTGCTGCAGTGCAGTGTGAGGTATGTACACAGACTCCGCAAGCATGTGACTGCCAGTCATATGACTCTTTCGAAAACTCGTGACTGAGCAGCACTGCAATCATTCCCCCCCTCCCCCTTCCACTCTCCACTCCCTCAACTGCTCTAACTTCGTCCCTCTCCAATTCCTGCAGCTTTTTTCCTCTCCTTTGAAAATCTATTTCTATATCAGAACAAGTGCCGTCTTCCATTTTTTCCTCTCCATTTTCTTGCAGTTTCCTCTTCCCCACTATCTCCCCTCTTTCTCTTCATTCCTGACTCTTGCTGACCCCATCACATATATCTCCCCTTGTCCAGCTTCTCTTGCTTGGTCCCTTGTTTCTCTATTAGGCATTCTGTTTTTCTGTGCTTTGCAGCTGTAATCTCTTCTCAGAAATAAATTCATCCGAACTGCCAAAAACCTGTCATGTGAGAAAAGAGTAACTGGCAAAGGCCTAATGCTGCAGAATGCACCAAAATATTGACTCAAACCCAAGCAACAAACACATAATGCAGTAAGCAGGGTCGGTGCAGTATCTATGTCCTCACTGCAAACAAATGCCACTCTGCAAGACATGTAAACATACACACAACATAACTCTTGCTTTTGTTACTGTATACAGTACGTGGCCCAGGTCCAATTTAAATGCAACGCTTCAATAAGTTGAGGTGAATGAGTTCAGGAAGTTAAGCAAATATACCATCCATATTTCAATGTCAGGTGGCCATATAGCAAAGCAGGAAGTGAACGTGTGCCTGCAATATGTCAAACTTATAGATATGATAATGAGACAAGTGGATGAGTCACGCAAGAGAAGGTATGGCAAAGCAGAGGAAATCTGGTCAGCAGACAAAGAGACAAACCTAAGGGGAAGCAAAACACAGTCCTAAAATCTGGAGGCAACAGAAGAGATAGTAAAATGAGAGGAGAAGGAACAGGGAAGTGTATAATGAGAAGTCAAAAGACATGAAAGACAGGAGGAAGGGAGGCAGGGTATGTTATGGAGGACAACAAGGACCGAAAGAAAGACAGCTGAGGTACAGAGAAAGATTAGGCAGGTTAAGACAGATGTGTGAAGCAATGGTCGAGAAAAGTCATTTTCTCACATGCAAGAGCAAGTGAGAACAGGTGAACGTGAGAACAGTAATAGATGATCCAGTGAGATTTGATATTAAAACAATCTTTAAATGCCAGTAAGTGCACGTATGTATATATCATCTGACTGCAGCTAACAGTTGTAAAGATAGAGAGTGACTTATAAATATATATAAAACTGTTACACGGATAATGTAGAGGACAAAAACAATCAGATTATTTTAGAAAAGCAGAGGACGCTAATGAGGTCATCACAGTGATATAGATTAAAAGGAGGCAGCTAGAGAAGGCAGAGATGACACATTTAGGTAAATAAATTAAAATGCTTGAAACAAAATAAGATAAATACAAAGGAAAGGGAGGAGGAAAAAAAAACAAAACTGAGTGACATGGCTGTCATGTGAGGATGAAAGAATGCTGCTTACGCATGGGCTGTCAGCTGACGCTATTATTATTATTATTAGTGGAGATAACAGCACCAGAACAAACCGGTCAGGGTCAGAAAGGAACAAACAGCAGCAGTATAAAAATATTAGTTATGTTACAAAGAAATAAAAAAGGGTAAAAGCAGTGACTGTCACCAACTCAAAAATATACCCAAAGCTGGTAGTTATATGGCATAAGTTAGTTAGTTTCCATCTTCAAGTCTCACTAGATGGGTGTGCTGGCAATTACGTCTAAATCTAGGCTTAGTGACACAAACAAAGACACTTCCTGTTTGAAGAGTTTTCAGGTAATAATGGCCTTTGCGGCATTCTTGCCCTAGAATGCTGACTATAAGAGTACTTATAAGTATTCATTCAGCAGGTTTTTTGTGAAAAAGAAATTCCTTATCTTAAACAAAAAGACAAACTCACAAACAGCCCAACCAGGTGCACTCCCTGTCTTTTAACTTTCTGTGGGGAAGTGAGGTGCAGTACAGGTTAAGGTGCAGCTAGTGTCCTCTGGACTTTGTGAATCAGGCACATGACTTTCTGTATGTCACGGCAGCGTGACTGATTTCTGTTTTGTGCCTGCCTATGTGTCACTGCTCTTATCTTTTTTCATCTACAATAACTTTCTTTGAGCTTTCGAAGTCAAAGTTTACGGGCTTAAAAAAAGTTAGTAGTTGTAAATACATAAATTTTTACAAAGATCTTAGACTTTGCAACAGCGTCTGTAGCTATTTTAGTGCATCATTTGTTCCCGTGGGAACCTCTTTGTTTATTTATTTTTTATTTTAAAATCAGCAATTAGGAAACGTCCCAAATGTCAGCAGCTCACAAGCACATAAAGACGAAGGGGGAAACGAAAACAACAACAACAAAAACGACATATGACTTACAGTAATGGGGGTTTCCTCTGTAGCCCTTTTTTTGGCGGCAGAGTCAAACAGGACATTTCTGCCACGCCTCTCGCAGTCCTGGTACACTATCAGCCTGATCTGACTGGGCTCCAACTGGGGAAGTGGCCAGCTAAATGGGAGGAATAATGGACAGAGAAAAGTGGGATCACATGGGAGTGAATTAACACACACACATCTTTTACATATCTGATGGTTTATGGGCCATATCCAAGAAACCTGTACATTAGTAACAACATCATAATGTGGTAACAAAATACCTTCTGAAACAATCTGGCGCAGAAACTAATACGCAGAGCAAAAACATAACTTTGTGGATTATAAAATCAAAATCAGAACATACACATGCAAGATGCAGTCCTGCTCTAATGTTTTGAATTACAAACATGGGAGACATTACAGCATTACTGTAAAGGTTGCAAAGAACATTTGCAGTAATGCAACTTGAACATTGACATTGTGGATCCTAAGCATATCTTTGAAGCTGATGTTTTGGAGTTGTACTTGAGTTTGTTGCAAAGCAAAATTCTCATTTGCGGAAAACTGGAAGAGCTCAGTGCATAAGAGAAAATGTAAATCTGACATGCTTTCAACCTTGTAATAAGCACAGTTTAAGCCGTCACTCATCCCACAGCTATGGCAGAGCCAGCGTTCTCCATGCCACAGCTGTCATTCACCCATGTCATACCAGAGTCGATAGGGAGACACAAAGTATGCCATGAGAACGTACTACCAGTCTAACCCTAACAGATTCATGGTGTACCTAGCTAGAAAGAAGTCACCCAAGACAGTCAGTTATGTAACTGGATTAAAGAAAGCAAACACATTAACAATATAATACAAAGTATGCCTTTTCTTTCCAGCACGTACCTTCACAGATGCACATGTAACTAATCAGCCTGTGTGACCACTTTGCAATTCAACTAGATGACTTGATTCGTCATTGACAAGTTGCTAAGCCATCATCCACTGCCAGAATTACAGCATGATTAAAAAACTGTGAGCACAAATACAACTTTTGGCTTTCTTTAAATGAAAAGTCATTTTCACAAATGCAAATTCTTAATATCATTACAATACACAAATAGTTAATAAGACTTTGAGCCACATTGGAAATATAGAGTATCTGTAAACTGCTGTGAAATTTCATGCCAGTACTCTTCTTCTGGCAGGAATCGCTGGACCGCTGTTAAGTAACAGTTAAGCCATTTACAGGGAGCCAGAGCTCCATGGTTGTTGCTAAGTAACCTGTGGTTTCACTCAGCTCATCTCATTAATGATGGCCATCTCAGGTAATACTTGAAGGATGATGTTGTATATTTACAACTCACTGTGACTACTAGCAGCCATTCATTAGGCTCCCAGAATCCTCGTGTGCTTTTGGGGAAACTCGGCCCCCTGGTTGATTTAGTGACAGCTATAAAGATGACAGGATATTGGATCGACTGAATGATGGTAGGGGATTTCTTTCTGATCTGAAGGATAGATGGGTCAGGCAGATGGGCACAGAGCTTGACCTAAATATAGCCTTTTATTGGGGAGCAGGGAGTGTCCCTAAACACAAGTGTTTATAGTAAATGGGCTGACGGGGAGGGGTGGAAAAAGAACTGTTAAGTCCATCAATCTTGCCATCAAAATAGCACACACACATTCAAAAGCAGGATTCCATTTTTGTAGGAAGTGAACTTCAATGGGGCAAGGAATACCTGTGTTGTCATGCATGGTCATGTGTCCAAGAGAAAAGGTCTATGCCTTGCATGTGAGCTACTATTTACCAAACACTAATGTCAAAATATGACCAGCATTCTTACAGGCTAACTTATTCAGTCCTGCAGAGTAGCAAGAGGGAGGAGGGGGTTTTATGATGCAGCCTTAGTGTTAACTTGTCAAACCAAAGTCATGTGGTGCTTTGAGAAGTAGAAATACAGGAGGGAGACCATGCCCAGAGCCATATGGTCGGCACTAAACAATGAAATGCATCACCAGCATTCAGCATTTTGTTTTAAAGATATGATTTTATCTAAGGCTGCAATGACTCACTGGGTAACTCGGAAAACTCAATTATTTTAAAAAAGTCCTTAAAGTAAAAATAATTTGCTTTGATCCTTCCAAGTGCTCAAGAAAGGGGAACTCCCATCCAATGCTATTTGTTTTACACAGCGAAAAACTAAAGATAAGCTACAGAAATTAAAATAAAACATGCAGATGAACTGTTTACTTGGTCTGAGAGACAGTGCTTAAATTAGGCAGCCCGATGAAGGCTGTCGGCAGCCACCCAAATTTATATTCCAGCAATACCTGGAACAAGTAGGGGCGAGACTAAAGTGAGCCATGGGGTGTAGAAAAACATTGTTATTTCAAGGCTTTAGTAACATTTATTTACATGAATATACAAATGAACACAAAACAAATCTACCCCATCTAGGAGACAATACCGTGAGAACTCTTTTTTTTGTCTGCTGTTAAAAAAGCCTTCCAAAAAAGACAGTAACAGCTATTTTAGTTACTTTATCACTTTAATTTGCATGTATACCCTGACAATTCTGTCCTTGTGATTGTTTAAGAAAAGCTTAATATGGCCATAATTTACACATAAAAACATCAACGTAAAAAAGGTTTAGTTTTCATTCAGCTATCAAAAGTTAAACTATTAAAAACATTGCAATTTCTAAAATGGAAACCAATGAGCAGTTCATTCTGACAGACCTGCGTTTTTCCTTTTTAATACTTGTTATTACTCCTTAATAAGACAAAAGTACTTCTTATCTGATTGTTCCATCAATCAATCAAGTAATCGATAGGATACTTGAATACTAGAATAAATGAATAGCTGCACCTCCAATTTTATCCATGGGAAAAAAAAACAATTATTTGTTCAGTCTACGTGCCAAACTGGTGGCATAATTCCTCTATGGCCTACATAATGGCCTCAAATTGCATAGCATCAATATTTAGCTCATCTAAGTATCACATACGTCTTTGGATCACTGCTTTTCATGTGTGGTTAATTTATTAATATGACAACAGTTTATAATTTAGATCAATTTGGTTGACACCACTACGTAAGAGGCACTAAGAGTAATATCTAAGATGTGAAGTTTCAACTCTCACAAACTGCTTTAACAAACGGATATCTTTTCAGAGCTTAAATAGCTAACACAGCTAACAAGGAAGAAATGACAGCAATTAAATAACATGGGTACGACATTTACAAAATAAGATGACGTGCTGTTTACAGATCAACCCAGAATGAATCTGCATAATTTGACGCCAGGCTCAGTGCTCCCTTTGTTTTAAGAATAACAGTGAAGAAGACAAGAGAAGCAAAGAAAAAATAAAATAAAGATAGGACAGAAAGCAAGAAGATGTAAAAAGGCCAAATCTTTTTATAAGCACCGGCAAAAACAACAAAGAATAAACTCAAAAGAGGAGAGCTAAACAGCTAAAGACCAAAGATGCACTTAACAATAAGAGCAGGCATGAAAGACAAAGAACAAAAGCCAAACAGATCACAATAAGAAAACAGACCTAGAAAAATCCAGAAATCTAAAGAGATAAAGAAAGATATCTGACAAAGAACAAAGAAACAACAACAACAACAAACATAAAAAAACAAAACACAACACTCTGAGCGAAAGACAAGGAAAATTAGTGCGAAGGAGGAAGTACCCCATCAGTGAGCTTGTGACAGTCACAGCACTGACAGAGGAGAGAGGGGAGTCATTCATAAAAGCAGCACATGACTTCATGACTGTTACATGCTTGTACTGCTGTGACCGCAATTGTCTGAACCAAAAGTGACTCAAATTCTGAGCACCACAGGTATAAAAAGGTTTCATTTCCTTGAGCAACCTGTTGATAGAAAAAAAAACATTCCACCCATGAATGTTTTCTGCATGTTTCATTAAAAAAAACAACAAAGAAAACTAAACAAAACAAGATGGAAACAATCAGGATGTAAAATGAGTGAATCGCCTTCTTTTGTGGCAACAGTTATCAATTTGACATTACATAGATATAAAACAGAAACTCCACCCAAATACATGAGCAGTGTTTTTTTTCCCCTCACCCAAAGCCAACAGGCATGCTTCACCACAAACTCAGTAATCTATATTATGTAACTTGACCTCAACAGATTGATTCTATCTTGTTCAATGCCACTGAGGCTGACAGTTAAAAAGCGACTGCCTTTCTTACGGTCTTGCTTGTAACAGCCAGCTGGCACATTGTAGCTCCCAACACTCGGGCAGAAAACAAACCTAAGAGTAACAGCACAAGCATTGTACACAAACCTCCTTTAACGAACACCACCGTGCCCACTTGGATGCATAAAGGCCAGGTTAAACATTACCGACTCCTACCTGGGCATCATTGCGAGTCTGCCAGTCTTTCCCCAGCCCTCTCCCCTCTCTCTATTCTTCTATTGCTTCTCCTCTCCAAGTCAAACCAGGTTCTAAGAATAGCGGTGAACTAAATTCACACAACAACATGAGACTATCAGGTGATCGCAGGAACACTGTGTGTGCTGGACAGTACCGAGGCGGCAACAGCACTGAGTCTGGACCGCTGACAGCCAGAAAGCGCTGTGATAAGAGAGTGACAGTAGGGACTTGTTCGTCTGTTGTTTCTGAATCCCGCTCTTTTTTTTCCTCTCTCCCTTATTCATCAGCTTTCTCTTTCTTTCTCCAATTAATTTAAACATGCAGTTTTTTTCTCTTGTAGAACAAACTGCATATAAAAAACATTTGGGGTAAGAAAGAGCATAAAGCTGCCAAACCTTGTCAATGAAGTTCCCCACAACTTGAACTTCAGAGAAATGGACCAGTTTATTTAGGCTGCTCACAACCTAAAAATGGTCACTGTCCCATTCTTAAATACTAAACTACATTCCTTGTCACATATTCTCCACTCATATTAACTTGATATAACTGCAACGCTGACGCAAAACCTTCCACGGCTGTTCCATGGAAGGTGTAAAGTGATAAAGGTCAAAATGTGGCAGCCTTGTTACCTAGACTGTACTGAATCAAACATCAGCCTATACTGACCTCGAAGAGCCCTAGCTTTCTCGCTCTCTCATGCCACTAGAATGTGTGTGTGTGTGTGTGTTCGAGACAGAGAGACAGTTACATAAACATCCCCTCTGCCTAAGCTGTGTGACGTTCTTCCGGCTGTGTGTGACAGAGGGTTCCGATAGGTGCAGCAGCTTGTGTTTTAAAAAGACATTTCTGCAGCCAGCAACCACAAGAGGGTCAACAGTGTCATAAAACTGGACAATTCCTACAATGAAAAACAAAACAAAACAAATAAAAAAACTTCCCCATCATACAGCATTTTGCCATTTAACTGAAAGCCCAAGTTCAAGTTAGTTGGAATTTCACTGCATGTGCTTGAATCCTGATGACTAATTTACTTGTCATTTAAAAACTCATCTAAAAGTAAGAAAATGCTCAGGAAACTTTTAAAAATCGATCACAATCTGATAGCCCAGGTAGAGCTTTCAAATATGGCATGTGAACTCAAAATTAACATTAAATTACGAGCTGAAATGTGTAGCATAACATGACATCATACACACACACACACACGCACACACACGATTGTTCAGTGTAGCTAATGTTAGCAGAAGCAGCCTTCCTTCCTTAATGTGGTTACACACTGGTTCTGTGTGGTTATAGGTTTACTCGAAGACTGCAGACACACAACCATTAATTTTCTACATGAACGTAAGGCACGACTGCTCTTGTTCATTCAGCTTTCATCTGCTTCCACCTCACTTTTTTTTCTTTTCTTTTTTTTTTACAGCTTCCCATCAGAGGGCCGTCTGTGGAGGCTACAGCACTGGGTAATATTGGATGGTGTCATAGCATGTTAAAATCAACAGGTGCTTAACTGTCTTGAAAAGGCAGCTACACTGAACATACTGCACACTATTTGCTGAAAATCCCTACTTGAAATTTTAGAGCACAAAGTGCATTTTGACAAATATTGAACAGAAACAGGGAAGTAAAGCGGCAACATATGACCAAAGTCAGGCGTAAAGACTGAAACCGCTGACCCTAAGGTTGTGTGTAATAGCAAGAAAACCACACCAAGAAGAATCTAGATAAAGTAGAGAGAGCTTTCCATGTGGGAAGCCTGCTCAGTGATGACTTTAGAGATCATTACACAGGAGTACTACTGAAGTCATATATCAACATGCATGTACTGACAGCATAGGAAAGCTCCTACCACAGCTCATGCACCTTCACAAACCCCCTGATGTAAAACATGTATCAGTACCAGCTGCACCGCTAGTTGTGAGCTATAGGTCATTCTGTGCCATAGTGCTACTTTCCAGCATGGCACATAGGCAATACAAACAACTATAAATACATAAATCACTATGTGACCCTGAAACGCAGTTAACACATCTAATCTTTCAGACATATCCAAGCTTTCATCAGCTCATATTGTATACATATGTTCTCAGAAACTCAGACAAGTGCTAATACTTCCCAAGAAGTAGAAGATACTTCTGCCTAGTTGTCAAATTTGAAACCTTCCCTGCAGGAATTGGTGTATCTGTGAAATGGTATACAGTCTGAAAATTAACAAACAACAGAAACAACACTCCTCTGCTGCTGGAGAAAGCCAACAGAAACCTCCATGGAAAAAAGGTTCATTAATCAACTGATTAAGGTAAACAAGTTGTTTATTCATTATTAAATAATTAATCTACTGAAAATAATCCGAGGATCCAAGTTTTTTATGAGGGGAGGGGAACTACCATCACAATACAGTGAACGTATTGTCACACACGCTCTGAAAACACCTGACTACCTGCATATCAGCTAGTTTCTGTGCTGATTATGTAGCATTGAGGACTTCTGCATTCCAGCAGTCACATGATACTGAGAGCATTTCTGGAACACCCTGAGATGACGGTTCACACCTACAATACAGACACACAGAGACTAGCTGATTAAAGTAGGCAGATATAATAGATAATCAATTAGCTGTAAACACCATATCTGAATAAAAGGTTGCAAGTAAAGCAAAAAGTAGAGCCCAGTCTAAGTGTATTCTCTGACAACACTTGTGTTTTATGTGGAAGGTTTAACCAGTGGGAACACTTTTTTTTTTTTTTTTTTTTATTTATTTATTTATTTACTTCTAACTTTTCTTACTATACACATCCTCCGCATTTATCTTTACCCAGTGAGGTTGTGTACACTCTGGATTAACTCTGTGTGACAACTTCTGAATCAGCAACACATGACAGAAAATGAGTGACAGCTGAGTTGGGAGTATCGAGTGTATGACTATTTCTCACAAATAATCACATGAACGGAACATCAAGCTGAAGAGTACTGGTGGAAGTCACGTAGAAATCGGGGCAAACGGTCAGTGCTGCACATGTAAATCAAATTCTAGTAAGCAAAAAAAAGATCATATGATAGAGAGATTCAGTTTCGCCTCAAAAAGCAAATATCATTTAACTGCATCAAAACACCTCCCTCACCATGCTTTCTGTCATTTCTTCCTTTCAACACTCTTCTCATTTAGAGATTGAATGTAGGCTAATTAGTTAATATGAATTTTCTGATTTTCAAAATTCCAATAAATTACTCCCACAGCTTCGTATCTGAGAATATTCAGTCTCATCAATACCTTTACTATGTGGTGCTAAGTTACCGATTTATTTTAATTCACTTATGTGTAAAAGCTTCTTCAATATACATTTAGGATAAATTACAAAAAAAAATTTAAAAAAATGGTTTATCCAAATAAAAAAGAATTTCAATACCCAAAAATGTGTCTCTGCATCAGCCCCAAGTATCCAGTGTATAACAAAAAGCAAATGTAATTTTCTCTGATCTTCCCAGGTACATCTGTAATGTATTGGTAAGGTCAAGTGCAAACTTGCTATACAGTAGAAATGTCAAACAACAAATCAGTCATAGCAAATAAACTAATAACTCTTCTCATTACTGTACCATGCAAATAACATAGGGAGTTCCTTAATGCGTATACGCCACAGGATAAGCAGGCCTACCTAAATGTAAAGTAATCATCCTAGCATTCATTTGGAAATGTCAGTGACTTGGTAACCAGAAACCATAAAAGCCTTATCTTCAAGCAACCACAGACAAAACAACTACTGGTGACGCAATTTGAGCAAGCATTATATAAAACTTTGAGGCTAGGGGTACCGGCGAGGCGATTACCAATGACAACAAAGGATAGTGTTGATTGACATACGACAGAGAACCAAAGACATTAGAGGGTTACCCTAAGCATGTGGAGCCTTGAATGTCCATTAGAGACAAGCTGTTAACTATAAACTACAGCCAACAAGTGAACTGCTTTCAGTATGGACACTCCTTTAGGTCCTTAAACTCAGTATGAGCTTCACATGGCAGACAGCTGATTGATCCATACAGTGTTTGCAGGGAGGTCGCATGTTGTGGACACACGAAGGCCAATTAAAACTCCTACTTCAACCTGTGGTTTGAGTTATCACATTCTAACTGGTAGATGATGTTTCTTCTCTTCAATCCGTGGGTTACCATGGATCATCTGCCTCCATCTCACCCTCTCCGTTGCATCCTCTTCTGTCACACCAACCATCTGAATGTCCCCCTTTAATATATGTATCCACAAGCCTCCTCTGTGGTCTTCTTCTTTTCGACCTGCTGGGCCCCTCCATCTTGATCATCCTTTGTCTAATATTTCCACTACCCGCCCTCTGCAGATATTCCTTCCATCTGAAACTTGCCTCTCTACCTTTGCCTTCAGTACATCTTTAATAGCCCTGCTTAGATTTCACGGCTGAACCTGCTAGGATACTAAAGGTAATGTAGAACAGCTATTTCACTGCCAAAAACATTTTGATACAACCTCTGGCGCTATAATTTTCATTCTGGTAGCACATGTAGACATAATTACACTGTGCTTAAATAGTAGAATAGACACTGACCCTTTGGCTCACAGAGCGTAATAGAAATTTAATATCAAGCTAAAGGGCACATACTGAAAAGTTTGTGACGAATACAAACGCGTTTGCGCACCGCTGTAAAGTGTGCGATGCCCCTGCAGCTTTAACATCAAATTATATCCTTACTATGACCCTGCAGTTCTGAGAAGCCTGAGTGTGGCCACTTGAAATAGCCCCGATAGGAACCCAATGACAGTCGCTGTCTTTACAGAACCTTGGCACGCCTGCAGCATTCACACAAGCATGCACCGAGGGAAGAAAGCAGCCCTGCAAAATAAAGCTATAACATTCACAGTAATCCATGTCAGTTTACCGACAGTGAGTGTTTAAAAAGAAAGTAATCAAACAGAGAGCAGAGCAGAACAAGCATACATAAAAACGCTGTGATGGGTTTTTCATTTTAGAGTCAAGCTGGGAATTTTTTAAGATAGTGATGCGATAAAAGGGTTGAGACAGTACGAGTGATCACATGTTGATTCATAACTTTAGATAAACAGCAACAGGATACAAGAGAAGAGAGCATTACTTACAAAAAACAAAACAAAAAAACAAAGTGTGCATCTTCATCAACACTTGCAGAGGTGCTTAGGTTTTTTTTGCCAGCAACTTTGGTAACCATGTGATCACTCAACAAACATGACAGCCTGAGATTGATGAAAGCCTCACATGACACACCGAGTTATGAAAGTACGCAATGGAGGAAGGACGCCTTGCCAATCAGGAACCTGAGACACGACTTCTCCCAAACTATAAATAAAACATTTTTAAAGATAAATTCCACGGTGTGAGAAACAAACAAACAAACAAAAAAAAAAAGTAGTACTCCAACAAATGCAACGTCATGCATTTTCACAGGCTGTAATAAATAAGCTTGTCAAACATGATTTACTAAATCTACAATACACTGTACTAATTTAATTTATTTTAAATTCACCAAAGTTTTATTATATTTTCTAGACTTATGACCATTTTATATCAACTTGAAAAGGAAACAGGTGAGTCCTAGTTTACCATAGAAAAAGTTTAATTCCACGAATCTATATATTAAACAGAAAATGTCAAATTTGAGTAAATCTGCTTTTACTCTCTTACTCGTATATTGTCTGTTAGTGCAGGTCATGTAGGAAGTTTCCTCAGCAGGCTGCCAGGACAAGCAGTTTGGGTGTGAGTGGGAGGACAAAGCTACTGGCTAATGATCAGGTCTCAGACTGGCTACAGGATGAGCCAAAGGCTTTTGGTGTAATGTACAGTATGCCGTCCCCAGTCAGGTGCCGCAGCCAGGGAAACAGGAGTCTTTTTAGGCTTTCCTCTCAGGGTCAGCCAAACTACTGCCCTCTATGGTATTCTGGAGGGCACAGTGGAGTGGTGTGGCAGTGCATGGTGTCGGTGATACAGTATGCAGGCCAGAGGTTTGCAAAACAGGAAAACTTCATCTCTTCTGGATATTAAAAAATATAGACTGAAAAATGCCAATAATAAGCCTGATGTACAAACTAAAAAAAGCTATTTCTGGTGTCACACTGGGCTTGCTTATTTTCCCCCCCCACCTGTCAGAGGTTTTTAAGGTCATTTTCTTTTAACGTCTTGATTGAAATTGACTGCAGCATCCTACCCAGCCAAATTTATTCATGGTATAATTCTCACACAGTGCTTTTTAAAAAAATACTTCAGAATAGGGCTGGGCTATATCATACCGTTCACAGTAATACCGGTGTAATGTTGGGCAACGATAGGAAAATGAAATATCGCGATAGAATATGGGTAAAGCGCGCATGCGCAGTGCCTTTGTTTACATAGAGCGAAAGCAGATCGTTGAATGAAACGGATGAACCAGAATTGGTTTGTAAAAATGCTGCAACTTCAGTGCTGTGGAACTGGTTTGGCTTTCATCCGTCAGATACACAACAAAGCACTATTTTTGGTAGAGCATGCTAGCGGGCCGTCGTTATTACCGTGTTATTTGGAAAATACGGCACACTTAAAATCAATCCTTTGATTTTTCTGAAAATCGACAGATTATAATCCCGTGTGCCTTATGTATGAATTCTGGTTGTGTTTACTGACCTCGAAACGATTTTATGTGGTACACGGCGCTCGAAAATCTGTCAAATGTTTCAGTACAACTTTGCTAAGCTACAAAGCCGCACCGCTTGATGGATTGTCGGAGCATCACGGCTATCGTAGGCAGGCGCCTCGCGGAGTGATACGTACTGTGCTTCAACATAATATTACTGTATTGTGTGTGTGTATAACCTCTTTTTAAGTTTTGTGGATATTAAACATGGTTATGCTGAGGATATGTCGGCCAATTTCCACTGGAAATGCCTTTTGGTTAAACTGTCAGCAAAGAATTTGCATTTGCACTGTTAATTTTTTTTATAACTTTAATGCACTTAAAAAAGCTGCCTGTTTAAGTGAAAATACATTGATGTTTTTTGGGGTTTTTTTTGCACTAATAAAGTTGAGGAGTTGTAAAGTATTTTGTCTAGTGTCAATTATATCGTCAGTTATATCATTATCGCAAATTTTCAAATGTATATCGTGATAAATATTTTTTGTCACATCGCCCTGCTCTACTTCAGAATACTGTTAACGTCATCATTTCTGCAGGCCACCTCTGTCAGTAGACTGCAGTCACGTTATATTCTCTGTTCTGTCCATCTTTTAATTTTGCATGCTCATTTGCTAACCACTTCATCCTCCAACTTATTTGTTCCACCCTGTCCCATTAGATTCCCCTCCCTTAGACCTTCTACTCAGTGTTTTTTTAATTTCTTTTAACCATTTTTCTTTTATGCAGAAACTCCTAATGCTGCATCCTAGCCTATTCTTGCTACCACACAAGTGTCCCTCTCCAACCATGTCTCCACACAGTTCTGTCCTCTCTAGAGCATTTCATGCTTGATGAATGGGAAGCTTATGCCAGAGGTATGAAGAGCACAGCTGACCACTGAGCTAACAGAAAAGCCTGCTGCCTGCCTGTTTGCTCTGGGATTGATGCCAGTCAGCCCCCCGCCCCTCCACGCACGCACACACACACACAGATTGCATTTATATCACTGGGTGCAGGGCACCTTTATGGCAGTGGAACGTGCTCTGGCTCAGGCATGGACCAAAGTGCAAGCAGCACCACAAGGAGATGCGCTTTCAGGTAAATATCTTCCCCATGAGTGACAAGGTGGGAGAAACATTGTGCAATGCCAGTGTATTTAAAGCTTTAGAGCACGTTTTTCCAATGGTGGCAGACCTGACCCTGAGTGTGTGAGAGAAAATACACAGAGAGACTGCAAATCAACTCCCATTCAGCTCAATGATTCATTGACATGTCAGGCTGAATGTAACCTTAGAGTTCTTATGCAGCTTACATCGGTTTTGTACTCCATACATAAATAAAACTTTGTTTTAAGATTATGATTGGAAACATTATATATGCTAAGGACGCCCAGTTGCAAGCCTGACAGTATTGGGCAACATGTCGCCGCAATACTGCGTTAACTTGCCTTTAATTTTTAAAATACATGACCAGATCTTTAAAGGGTAAATATCAAAGAGCACTGGTGTTTGGAAATGATAAATGTTTTCTATAGCTACATGGGAAATGACACGATTATCTGCTTTAGTGGATGTGGAACACAAGCAACGCGTGCAGGAAATATTATAATCACTACAAGCCATCTTGCATTTGTTCAAAGCATCGGTGTTCTAAGTAAACTCCAGCCACTTGTCTATTTAACATCACTGCAATATTAGGTGATATTCAGACGCCATGTAGCGCTATTTCAGTAAAATTAACACTGTGCATCAACAGTCTACCGACACAGCAGCACGGTATGGGACGCGTCAGCGGCCGACTGAAGCGATCACATGTGCTTCCATTAAGAGCACACGGTGTCCTGCTCTGTTGTCTGGTAGAGAGTACAGTAACAGAGGCAAAGTCGAGGGATGCTACTTCTAATTAGCTTCAAGTTATCAGGATCCAGCCAAAGATAAGCTACAAAAGAGCGCGACAATACTGTCACGTGCGTTTTTTCTTGCCACAATGCTGTTACCACAGAAACAAAGGGGAAAGAGGAGGGGGGGGTGAGCAAGGGAGAGACAAAGAGAAAGCAAGATACTTCTACTGTAACTTGCAAGCACCATTTGACTATCTTCGGGATGACAATAAAGCGTTTTTTTTTCACTTATAAGCTGACATAAACAATTATTTATATGAGCAAAAAAGTGATGGCTAACAAGCTGAGTCAAGTCCCACCAAGACAACGCGTGCAGCAGCCTCGCTAGCGTCCAACAGCTAGCATTAGCATGTAGCTAACCGCACCAACAAGGCACAACACGTCTCTCACGTCACTCTACACTTTTCCAACACTGATGTCAAATCAGCCAAACTACACAACGCTCATCTGCAGAGTGCCTCGAGTTCAATATAAGCGTTGCTCCAAATACGCTGTCATTCCTTTCAGACGTCAAAGCGAAAGCCATAAATATTATTAACGTACACACGCACAACCCTACACACAAACCACAAACGGACACACACGCACGCACACAATAAGCTACCTGAAAGCTGGGTCCTCTTTGCTACACCTCGGGGGCGGCGATGAAAACGCATTTCTCTTGTTAAAAAGTTTCTGAAAGAGAGTCGGAGGCATCTTGTACCAAAATGAATTCGGTACAGAAAGTCTCTTTCCGTTTTCAAATCCACGACCAAATCTTGTTTCTTGTAACTGTCTCCATGGGTGTCACAGTCATATGACACGCATTAGTCACAGGAACAGCTTGGTAACCCACTACATTATTCTGATTGGCTCACCGGGCGCCAATGCTGCTACAACAAATTACCTGATTGGCTGATATTTTTGGTATAAGTACCACGTGGTGAGTGGATTCGCTGTGTTGATGTTTTGTCGGGAATCGTGACAGCATGAAATTTATTCACACTAAAAAAAATTATCTAAGTGCGACTGCTGAACGGCTTGACACACACACACTTCAGATATTATTGAAAGACACAGTTGAGAAAATAATTAACTGTAAGAAACGCATCAAACACAGAACGAGGGATTGCCACAACAGGCATTTTAATGTATTTTTATTTGCTTTAGACACTTTCTGAATCAAATACATATGCAGATTTTGAGGACAAAGACAAATATACATAAATATAGATGGAGTATACCTAAAATACACATCTTATACATTTAAACTTTGCTTTTAAATCATTCTTCATTTAGAAAGTCTATAGTAACACATATCACGAGAATAAATGCAAATATAGACAAGCACAACAAGTAAAAAACACATATATATATAGACACACGTATATCATATTTAAAGGTGGAAAAGCTCACTGTATGGACAAGACAGACAATGGTTTTTAAAGGTAAATACATATGTGCCATCTAGTGGTCATTTCACATCACACTTTTTTCATATTAACATAAACGCCATGTCTCTTTAATTAGTTCTTAAATGTTATTTAAAGTTTGTTCCATAGATTCTTCTCTCCTTCTTTTAAGTACTTACAGACCATTTTCATATAGGACTTTCTACAATTAGACTAATCTAATCCAGATGAGGGGGTAAAGCCACAGTTTTCTGTTTTCTTATTCTAGCTTCAAATGTGGCAGGAAAGATGGTTCGGTGCACTAAACAGCTGTGAAAGGAAATAAAGTAACACTTCTGAGTTTCACATATCTTTCTCTCATGACCTGAAAGAGAGTATCTCTCTCCTTGTCAGTGGCAAAGTCAAAGAGCTTGGGTTTCTTATGGCTAGTTTTGACAGACCTTTTTAGCAACATGGTCAGAGCTAATGTTTCTTCTTCCGAGCTGATCTCTGCATCAGGCTTCAACTCCTCAGGTGGGCTGGACATTTGCAATGGCTTGTTGAGACTGGGAGTCATTAACTTTGAGGCTGGTATGCATTTTCCATCAAAGGTCTCAGCAATTACAGGACTTTTGAATGAAACCTTCTTCTTACACAAGATAGGTCTTCTGTAGCTGAGCTGTGGAATAAAAGTCATTTCGATCATGGCTGTGATCCCTCTTACTTTTGTTTCTAACAAAATAAAAATGATCTACATCATATCAGATTTAAACAGATGTAAATAAATGGGCAGATGACTTCTTACTCTTGGTGGGGTTTTCCTCTTAAAGGTTTTGTCTGCAAATTTAGGACAGAAACCACAAAAGTAGTCGTAATAATTATACAATATCTATTTATTTTCTGTGTGTGGAGTTGATTTTAAAATACATATGAAATATATGCACTTGCCAGGCACTTCATTAGGTACACCTTGCTAATACAGTTGTGGGCGCCTTTTTGGTTCCAGAACTGCCCAAATTCCTTGACTTCAATAAGGTGCTGGAAACATTCTTCAAAGAATTTGGCCTATATTGACATGATAGCATCACACAGTTGCTGCAGATTTGTTGGCTGCATATGAATAATGTGGATTTCCTGTTTCACCACATTCCATAGGTGCTCTATTAGACTGAAATCAGGTATTTAAATGATGCTCACTTGGTACTAAGGGGCCCACATGTGCCAGAAAAATATTCTCCATGCCATTACACCACCCCCACCACCAGCAGCATGAACTGCTGCTAAAAAGGCATGGTCGATCCATGCTTTTATTTTGTTAACACCAAAATCTGATTCTAGCCTGTGAATACTGTGCAGAAAAACTCGAGGCTCATCAGACCAGGCAACATTGTTCCAGTCTTCTCTTACTCAGTGTTGGTGAGCCCTGCATTCAGAGATCCTCTTGGTTGCAATGCTCTAAATATTTGTTTACTGTTGCTTTCCCATCAGTTCAAAGCAGTCAGGCCATTTTTCTCTGACCTCTGGCATCAAAGCATTTTCTCCAAGAGAACTGCTGCTCACTGGATATTCCCTCTTTGTTTTTGACAATTTCCTGTAAAACCTCGAAATGGATGTGTGGAAAAATCCCAGTAGATCAGCAATTTATAAAATACTCAGACCAGCCTGTTTGGCACCAACAACCAAGCTACTTTCAAAGTCACCTTTCTTCTCCATTCTGATGCTCGGTTTGAACTTCGGCAGGTCATCATGATCATGTCTCAGTGCCTAAATGCACATAGTTGATGTTATGTGATTGGTTGATTATACATTTGCTTTAGTGAGGAATTGAACAAGCGTTCCTAATAAAGTGGTTGGCAAGTGTAGTTTGCAATAATAGTCATGCTCTGAATACTACTTGAGGAAGATATGTTTCTTATGAAATGAGAGCCTTTACCTGATTTCAACGAGTCATTTTGTACTTTATCAGCAGATCCGGCTTCTCTGTTGTTGCTTGATAAAGAAATAATAAGGAATGAAGCAGTTAAATTGCGTGAACCACAAGTACTAAACGCTTTGAGATTCAACTGAGAAGACTTACCTGATCTCACAGGTCTTTTCAGCAAGAATAGTGGAGGCATCTGCAGACAGAGTTACTCCTTTTCAGACACACGGGTATGGTTTGGGTACGCATATAAATAAGACTGCATTTAATTAAAGCATACTTGGCATTTTTTCTAAGAACATTAAAATATGCTATAAAAACAAAGTTACTGTTCCTTTTTTTGTTCATTTGCTACTTCTAAAAGAGAAACATTTTAAATGTAATTATCAGATGGAGTCTAAGGAGCTTGCAAAAAAAAGACGTACCAAACATGACTGAGTAAAATTAAAGTGTGCCTGAGATTTTTTCCTAGTATTACCCAGGATGGTAGAAAGGTTAGGGGGATGATGCATGTGTATGCTCTCAGCATGGCTGACATCCAACAAAGTGGAGTTTTTTATGTGACGATGGAGATCCAGCAGGTCTTCCTCAATGGAAAAATTGAAGGTTTCCACTATCAAGACAAAAAAAAAAAAGAAAAAGTGAGAGACCAAGTGTGGCTGTGGACATACAAAAATGTACACATACAAATGCACTCAGACACACCCTTGTTTTCTCTTCTGAAGATCTCTGGAGAGGGAAGATTGTTAGAAGTTGCAGAGTCCAAAAAGTCCTCATCCTCTGTGTCACCAGAGCTGAAAGTTGTGGCAGTCTCCATGCTAGATAATGTGAAGCTTTCTGGCGTCACTGCCAAGCTTTGCTCGTCTTCTTTACCCGACATTTCACCACCTTCATGAGCCTCTACTACAGTCACCTGAATGGCAGGTAAGGTTGCTTTGTGTCTGGTAGTTTCAGTAAATGCAGGAGTGCTTAAGCTAAAAGTAGATTTATGGTGTACAGTGTTGGCCTGTGTGAAAAGAATAAGCATAGAAAGGGGAGTAAATAAAACTGTAATCTGGTGACTGAAGGTTATAGCATATGATTCGAATGCTTTTTTATACTTATTAAACTATTCAGTCAAATTTGTATTTGGTTGCTGATTTTTTTTGTTGTAATAATTCTTCAGGGCAATATATCTGTCTGGCACTGGCAGAGAAATTTGGCAGGTTGTTCACCCACATACTCAGCTCCTCAATGCACCGTTAAGGGGAAATAGAGTATAAGACTTATCGCCAAGAAGCGCTGTTACAACAAATAAATCGTCAACCAAACACTAATTTCCTTATTTTTCTGAATAATTGCTCTTCACTCTTTTCTCACATAATCTGATGTATGCGTTCTCTAGAACAAAATGCACATGTCACTTTAACTTCTTGCCAGTTTATTGGGGGACTCTTTGTGGCTTCAGCATCAACATTCACTTGTTTTTTTCTCCATGTAGATTCCTTCATATTTTCTTCTTGTCACCCATAATTGTGAGTTTGTAAATATTGGACACCAATGACTGTTAATCTTACATGAATACAAAACATCTGGGCACACTTACAGATACTGGGCTCTTTGGTTTGACCGTGGAGTCATTCGTGACTTCCCTCTCAGGTTCTTCTGGAAAAGCTTCATAATGCTTGCGGAATAGAAGTTTCCTGTGCTCTTAAAGTTTGAAAGCACGGATGCAGAGAACAATTTAATGAGAACACTTTTTTAAAGTGTACAATCAATAGATATATTAGATCTCCTCTTAGGTTTACACTCAGTGGATTTAACAGATTTAGAAAAGCAGTTAAAACCTGAGATAAGAAACATGAAGGTGTTCATAATATATTTCCCAACACCTTTTTGTTCTCACAATGAGAACTAGGCTCAGACCAAGATTAAAACTTTAACTTTTAAATAAACAAGTAAGCCACCTGAAGTTTAACGTTTTAATGTAGACTGCGTTAAAATGTGTATTACAGTGTTTTTCTTACGGTCTCGTCTGGTCAGCGCTGGTTTCACGGGTGTATCTCGTTTGATAGATAATCCACTGTCACAACGGAGTCTAATCTGGCGCTTGTATCGATCCATTTCCAATTAAACTGACTTAAAGACCAAATCACTTGCCATTCAGTGAACTGCTACACTATAAAACTGCTTCAGCTAATGATACTAGTAAAAAATATAATTAGGAGAGAGTGTCTTTAATCTAATGCTTCAAATTCTGCCTTTATCGTCCCCTGACCATTCTGTGCGTTACTTAGCAACCAAGCACACCTGCAGAATATGTGATCAGCTGCCAATCACCACTTTTAACGCACGACCGAAGCGATTTATTCGCATTTGTATGCTATTTAGAAACTCTGGAAAGATTTGGTAAGCGTTTATGTCGACCTTCATGCTTGCCATGCCTTGACAGATGCGATAAAACTGAAATCACTGCCCTGCCATAGTAAAATTCGGTCAGTTTTAAAGTTCGTTTGCAGAAATGGACACAAACAAAGAACTCAGCCTAGCTTAACATAGCATTGATAGACTTCATTAGGTAAAGCCCCCTAAGCTTCTTCTTTTGCCTTAAGAATTGCCTTAATTCTTGGTGGCATAGATTCAGCAAGGTGCTGGAAAGTATTTGAGTACAGTAAGAAACATGAGGTGATTAAAGGTTTGTGACATACTGTAGCGTGTTGCTGCAAAGAGCCACCAGAAGACCGGTACACTGGTCATAAAGGGATAGACATTGTCAGCAATTCTGCTGTATGCTGTGGCATTTAAATTATAGTACTAAGGAGCTCACATGTGCTTAGAAAATGCCCCTAATATTACACCAGCAGAGGCAGGATGCATGCATGCATCTACTGTTGTTCAAGTTTTGGTGAGCCTGTGCAAATCTTAGCCTCTGTTTTCTGTTCTTAGCTGATAAGAGTGACAACAGTTGTGGTCCTCTGCTATTGTAGCAATTTGGATCAAGGTTTGGTGTGTTGCACATTCAGAGATGATCTTCTGCATACCTTGGTTGTAGTGAGTGGTTATTTGAGTTGCTGTTGCCTTTCTATCAGCTCAAAGCAATTTCGCCATTCTCTTCTGACCTCTGGCATCAACAAGTCATTTTGCCCAGATAACTGCTGCTCACAGGATATTTTCTGTTTTTCAGGCCAGACTCTGTAGACCCTAGAGACAGTTCTATGGGAAAACCCCAGTAAGGGAACAGTTTCTGACATTCTTGGACCTGGCACCAATAACCATGCCGTGTTCAAAGTAATTTAAATGACCTTTCATCCTCATTGTGATGTTGAGTTTGAACTTTGGCAAGATATTTTAACCATTTTGACCACTATTCCGGGTGCTAGTTTAGCTCATTGGGTTGATGCATTTTTCCCCTGCTCTCTCTCCCAGCTTTCCTTTCAACTGTTCTTTAAGAGCCGTTCTCATCACATGTTAAGATTGATTGTGTGACAAAGGGCCAGAGGAACACAGTCTTTCTTGCATCTAAAAACAATATTACTTACCTTTTAGAAAATAAAATAATATTTTGATATGAGTGTAAATAGATTTGTGAAGTGCATTAAGCTTAAAATACTCCTATTCCTTTACTTAATGGAGTATTTTGATACTGTGGTTGGTACTGTCCTTTATGAGTTCCTCTCATCACTGCTAATCTGGAGGATAGTTCAAAGTCTTTTTTCATGTTACCATCCTGACATAAAAAATTGCATTCAACATCATTAAAAAAGGACCAAGACACTAGTTGAAAATCATTCCAGAACATTTTTTATTTCACTGCCCCTGTCCTAATCCCCAACCTCCCTCATCCCGATTGCTGCACTCGATCATTACAAGGATATGGTGCTTATTCCATTTTTACAGCAGAATAGATAAATAAATAAGTACAGTTCATCTCACTACACGCAATAAGAGAGAAAAAAATTCATTCAAACCATTGATTCAATAAATATGCTTACATCTAGCTGTCTTCATTTATGTACATCCGCATTGTTTATGCTTTGGGACGGTAATCAACTTAAAAAGCGAATACATTACTTCTACATGTAAACCTTTTTAAAAAACATGGTATCGTTTGTTTAAAAGTTGATGTTTGTTCTAGCGGAATTCATCATTGGCTCTTCTAAGTGAAACAGCCCTGTACCTGCAGCTGTGGCGGTCAGCAGCTAGATACAACCGGCTCCTAATGACCACAAAGAAATGCTTGTCTTTTTTCTCGTTAAATGCCAATGGTCCCAGCATTACAGGGCAAATTGCATGCATTGCCCCGAGGCCTGGTGTTGCATTAGATATTTTGTTTTCTTTTACCTGACATTCTCTTTGTGCAAAGATGAGTGAAAAAGAAGTCTGAACCTCGATGACCGTTACAGATCGCCGGCCCTTACATAAACAAGGAGCATGCATGCTAAACCTCTGACTGCAGCCATGTTGAACTGACATAATGAATGAGTGCGCGGATACATGACACAAAGTGTAATTTGGGTGTGGCTCAGACACTGAGATGCTTTACATGGGACAGTGTGGACAGCGATGATTTGAAAGGCAGCTGCTCTCTCTCTTAACCTTATTATTGTAAATCTGCCTTCAAACAGAAGGGTGTAATTTCATCTAATTGCACCATATTTGGGTTATACCCAACTTTAATTCTTGTATCTGTTCGGGGTGGTGTATCAGCCGCCTTACTAGCGCCGTTTTTTATTCAAAGAAAAAATCTAACTTTTTCCACTGGGGATGAAATCCATTACAATTCTACAAGGTGTCAGCATTAATGTACATTTTGACATCTCCTGGAGCTACACTATACACTAAAACATCACACTTGCTGTCGTATGACTGTGTTACTCTTGTAAAACAGATGAGTTTTGTTTGGCTGGTAGATTTAAAGAGGAAAGAAGAGCTGAGGAAGTGGGAATGATGATGCTGAGTTTCTGATGCTGGGGAGTGGGTGTATTTGTTTTTGGGTCAATAGCAGGTAGCAATGTATGGATGATTTTAAATGCCTCAATTAAAACAAAGAAAACAAAAATACATCGTACAATACACACCATTTCGTGGACATTATTACCTTTTTTTGTATTCACTGACAGTGTGAATCATGTGAGAAGCCAATGTTAAAAAGTAAACTCTAAAATAACTTAATGGAAAGTTTTTCGGTGACATGATTTTCCATCTGACATTAACATTAAATAGGCGTGAGTCAAACTGACTGAGACATTGGTTTTGAATTTAATCAGTTGATATTTGTATTAGTGATGTACTAATAAGACAGTTTGCTCTACCTACCATGTGGGAATCTGTTAGCATTAGCTTGTTGTCCTCCTTTAAATCATTGTTTACTGTAAGCATACAGAAATCAGCTATCAGGACATCACGTGAATTGTGCCAAGACGTTCTCCCTCAGCTTTTTAACCTGTCCCCTAACAAACTGACAGTTGATTAATTGAACTTAATTCACAGTAAGTAGCAGTATCCCTACAGCTAATGCTAGCTAATAAAGTCAACACATTGCCACACCCCTAAAACGGTTGAGTCATTCCACCCTAAATAATTGGAGAGTTTTGGCATTTATGATGCGTCTTAATTTCTAGTAAGAACAAGTTTCCTTTCACCCCCTTATAAAATCCCAGTAACCATTCTTTACATTCATTATGGGTAACTCTATTCTGCCCTCTGCTGGCTACCCCTGAAATTGTTTTTGTTTTGTGATGGAAATTCATGTCACACGAAAAAAGAAATACGTTCCTTTTTATGGACTAAAAATTTTAAGTGTCGATTTAAAATATGTTTTCAATTAATTATGAAACAGTGAATGCGTACATAAAAAGGAAATACATATGACAATGTGCATTGTATTTCGCTTTATTGATTTCTTTAATTTGTTTTTATCTAGGCATTTTTAATCATCTACCGTTGGGCCAGTTTTGCTTTGCTTTCCGAAAGCACGTTAAGCGTCAGGTGACACATCTTTGTCCCACTGCAGGTCGCTGGACAAAGCGTCTGTTGTTGCTGTTTGATTGCTTTAAGAAAACTCAGGTCCGCCAGCCTTCACATAGAGATGCTGTTGTAGAGCTCATCAATCTTCGCCTTAAAAAACTCCTTCAGCTCCGGTCTTTTAGCCTTTAGCGTCGGAGTCAGCAGGCCATTTTGAATGGAGAACATCTCATTGTGAATGTAGATGTTCTTCACCTTTAGAAGAATAAAACAAAAGAAAAAAAAACACAAGATGGTGAATGAGATAAATACTGCTCTTAAGTTTACTTTATCTTATAGCCACAAATGCATTGTTAGGCAATACTCTTACAGGAATCACAAGACCAATCCCTGATAGTATATAAATGTAACATATAACTTATCAAACAGCACAAGAATTTATGCCAGTAGCATTCTTGTTTCACTTGGCTTAATCTCCTTTGAAATGATTTAAAACATTAATATTTTAATTATTATTTTAAAACATATATATTTTTTATTACCATAGCTGTATCTGCAGTATTTCATTAATTTAGATATTGTGGTATTGCTTGGAGGGATTTGTGAATAATTAGATTACTTAAAGACATTAAAATCTAATCTAAAAGATGTTACTTCAGGCACATACTGTTTATGGAGATACTGTAAAATGTTATCTTACATGTCTTAAGGTATCAAGATAAAATACACTTACAAACAGATAAGTTCCTACTTACCTGCTCGAAAGAATGGAGGCCACTGGCTTTTCCAAGACGCACCAAATCTTCAAGGATTCCCTTCTTTAACTCCTGTTAAACAAAGGAGAGAGGGAGCTTTGTTACATTTCTAAATAACTTCCAGTAGGTTTTAATAATATTAACTATAAGTGTTACAACCATATGCCACTTACAGTGTTTTTACATAGGTCCTCGTAGGTGCCCAAGATACCTTTCTTCTTGGCCCATTCAGGCATGGTTTCAGGGTCAGGAACAACTATTCCTACCAAACAGGACTGAGAAAAAAATAACAAGGTGTATTGGATAGTGATCAAAATAGAAAATCAACACTAAGTAACACATAGCCCAGATGTACTTGCAGGCTCTTAGGAGCCAAAGATGACTACCAGGCCTTGGAACACATAAATTTGAGCAGGAGTTCTACTTCACATTGCACTTCCTGTAACTGATTAAATGTCCTTACCTGCAGACTATCTCCATGAACATAAAGCTGTGCCACAGGTTCGCTCCTAATGTAGATGTTCTCGATCTTCTCAGGGGAGATGTACTCACCCTGCGCCAGCTTGAAAATGTGCTTTTTCCTGTCAACGATCTTCAGCGTGCCATTCTACGGAAAACGAGAAATATCATTTTAAACAAAATATTATGGATTGTTCTCATATAAACACAAGGGATTTTTCAAAATCTATGACTAGTCTCAAATGTAAGCTGCGTATACGTACAGGTAGCCATTTCCCGATATCTCCCGTGTGGAGCCAGCCATCGGCATCCAGTGTCTCCGCTGTTCTCTCAGGGTCTTTGAGGTAGCCTTTAAACACGTTTGGTCCTTTTACACAAATCTGGTTGAAAGATTAGAAAAGTCAAACAGGGTCAGGGTTAGAGGTTAAGCACATGTCCTCTACAAACACATGCAAAGTTGTTTTTAAAGTCCGAAAATTGTATACGTTACCCTTCCTATAAACATGTACAGTGAAAACATGAAAAAAAGTACATCTTTCTAACATTTTACATATCAGGACATAATAAAAAAAATATCCGGTTCTTATCAGATTCCAAAATTAAGTGTAAACAGTGTAATAAGTCATGTGTGGTTCTCCATCTGAGGTGCAGTTACCTAATTTCAGAACCTGGCGAGGTTATATGCAGATATGTAAAACTTTAGAAATGTGTACTTTCTTTTTCCCTTTACTGTATTTGTCCTCTGTGTCAACCCCTATATGCTGGTATGCTGGTAATCAGTTTTCAATTCCGATCTTTATAACACACTTCACATCTGCCCTCATTTCCTGACATTTCAAAATGCTCATGTCGAAGCTGTAAAAACTACTCTCTGGCATACAGTGAAAACACACCTGCAGACCTACACACATCCTTACATATGCACGTATGTTACTTATTTCTACCACAAAAGTGGTTACGTTTTTGGTTGCATTTGCATGCATACGTGTCATTCTGTCTATAAACAAGTTTTCAATGAATTCTCGTAAAACGTTGTAGAGGTGTAGAGTGGCGTCTTGTTAACAAGCCACTGAAATGTGCCTTACATGCACCAAGGTCATGAAGGTCAAATTAATAATTTATTGGTTGAAAATGGACAAAAAGCCTTATAACTTAAAACTATGACTCTTATAAGTGTGGTGTGTATTGTCAACAGATAGAAAGTGCTATATAAATATTTAAAATATCATGTCACATTTGACCTCTGACCTCTCCTTCAAGGCCAGTAGATTGATCTACAAGCCAAAATGATAATAGTGATAATAGAACTATTTAAAGCTATGTTTCTAACTGCTATTGTTTTTTTTTTTTTGACAACATATAGGCATATAGGAAGCAAAATATGGGGTTTCCAAATATCACGTTTCTTTGGACATCTGGCAACTTCTTCAAGGTCAGTTAAGGTCAAACTTTTATAAAATTGATTAAATCATTAAACAGTTCTTAAAATTCTACTGCTTTTGTTTGTTTTGACAAAGTTTAGGAAATGATGCTGGTGCATGGGGATTCTAGATATTAGATTATATTGCATTTGCATCCAAACATTAAGTCATTGGACCTTAGGCCTTACCTTTACATTTCACATCTATCTTTCTTTCAAGCTGACCCCAAAATGTGTTTTCTATCTTTAAAAAAAGTATTGTGAAGAGAAAGTGAATGAGCTGCCTAGTTAGTTATAATAAACTATAGTATAATTTTATAATAAGTAATAATAAGCTCATGCTGTTTATCTTCAGTTATTTACAAATCAGTACCTACTATCCATTATCACCTACTATATAATGGTTGTGTAGTCAAAGTAAGCTTCTGTCACGCCCCCCCTTATGTGATTTTTATTGCACTACAAACGTCTTAAAGTACGTTTAAAAAGAACAAAGAAGCGAAAGTGAATATATCAATACAATGCTATTTCCTTAAAAGTAAATGCTGCTTTTAAGTTAGGTTCGTGCTCTCTAAGTGCATCTTGTGTTTCTGTTGAAATCGCTTTGCTTACCTCTCCCTCTCCCTTGGAGGCAAAGTAGTTCTTCTCAGGTACATCCACCAGTTTAATGAGGTTGCATGGCAGCGGAGCCCCAACGTGGCCTGTTGGTCAGTACAAGAAGAAACATTAGAAACACAACAACTCGATTTCTTTCCTCACTTTCCACTGTTGAACAAAAAAGAGGACTACAAATTGATAAAATGCTCAACACTGAGCATCAATTCTATGTGAGGAGGAAAGGTGGTTTAATTAACGATAGTCAAAGGAGCTTGCAAAGAAAAGCGTCTGGACTTCTTTAAGTTTACTTGAAGACGTTTCACCTCTCATCCGAGAAGCTTCTTCAGTTCTAAGGTCAAATGGTGGAGAGTCCCAGATATAAACCTAGTGGGAGTATCCCCCCACAGAGGGACAAAAGGACCCCCTGATGATCTTCTAATCGCCTGAGCCAAGGTGTGAAACTGGGTGTGGGTCCCAATCAGCCAGAGTTTCGGGTGTGTTCATTGTGAAACCTGGCCCCACCTTATCATGCGAATTCCTGAGGTCAGATGGCCCAGGATGTGAGTGGGCGTTAAGGCGTCTGGGAAGGGATCTCAAAACTGGATTATAGATGGCAGAGAGTTGGTGTCGTAAACCCCCGCCTCTGTTCAAAGATGGTCGCTCACAGTGGACATAGATGGCTTCTTTCACTCCTCTTTCAAACCATCTGTCCTCTCTGTCCAAAATGTGAACATTGGCATCCTCGAAAGAGTGTCCTTTATCCTTAAGATGCAGATGGACTGCTGAGTCTTGTCCTGTGGAGGTGGCTCTTCTGTGTTGTGCCATGCGCTTGTGAAGTGGCTGTTTGGTCTCTCCAATGTAGAGGTCTGGGCATTCCTCGCTGCACTGTACAGCATACACCACATTGTTAAGTCTGTGTTTTGGCGTTTTGTCTTTCGGGTGAACCAGTTTTTGTCTGAGCGTGTTGCTGGGTCTGAAATGCACCGGGATGTCATGCTTGGAGAAAACTCTCCTAAGTTTTTCTGATACACCGGCTACATAGGGGATGACAATGTTGTTGCGTCTGTCCTTCTTATCCTCCCTCGTTGGTGTCTGGTCTTCTTTTCTGTGCCTCTTTGCTGACTTTAAGAACGCCCATTTAGGATAGCCGCACGTTTTGAGTGCTTCCTTTACATGTGTGTGTTCCTTCTTTTTTCCTTCAGGCTTAGAGGGAACATGTTCTGCCCGGTGGTGTAGGGTCCTAATTACTCCAAGTTTGTGTTCCAAAGGGTGATGGGAGTCAAAGAGGAGGTACTGGTCCGTGTGTGTGGGCTTCCGGTAAACTTCGATGTTGAGTTTGCCGTTCTCTTCAATGTGCACAGCGCAGTCCAGGAAAGGCAAACAGTTGTCCTTTGTGTCTTCCCTGGTGAACTTGATGTTTTTATCCACAGCGTTAATGTGCGCAGTGAAGGATTCCACTTCTTGTGTCTTGATTTTGACCCAGGTGTCGTCCACATATCTGTACCAGTGGCTGGGTACTCTTCCTTTGAAAGAGCCAAGAGCCTTCCTTTCCACTTCCTCCATGTAAAGGTTGGCTACAATAGGTGACACGGGGGAGCCCATGGCACAGCCATGTTTTTGTCTGTAAAAGCCTTCGTTGTATTTGAAATATGTAGTGGTGAGGCAGAGGTCTAACAGTGTGCAAATCTGATCGGGTGTGAAGTTGGTCCTGTCCTCCAAGGAGCTGTCTTCTTGTAGTCGTTTTCTGACAGTCTCCACGGCCTCCGTGGTGGGTATGCAAGTGAAGAGAGAGACTACATCAAAGGACACCATGGTTTCATCTGGATCCAGGGTAAGTTTCTGGACCTTGTCGGTGAAGTCGGTGGAGTTCTTGATGTGGTGTGGGGTGTTCCCCACAAGAGGAGCAAGGATGGTAGCAAGGTGTTTAGCAATGTTATAAGTGGCTGAGTTTATGCTACTGACTATGGGTCTGAGTGGGACAGCTTCCTTGTGGATTTTAGGAAGTCCGTAGATGCAGGGTATGGCATCCCCTGGGTAAAGGCGGTGATATGTAAGGCGGTCAATAATTTTGTCCTTTTCAAAGTCTTGAAGGCAAACTATAACTTTCTTTTTGTAGCTGCTTGTGGGGTCTCGCTTTAAGGCTTCGTAGGTATTGTTGTCACTGAGGAGAGTAGTGATCTTTGTATGGTGATCTGTAGTGTTTAGGACCACGGTGCATCTTCCCTTATCAGCTGGTAAAACAGTGATGTTGTGGTCTTTGCTCAGGGAAGCGACGGCCTTCTTTTCCTGTATTGTGAGGTTGGATGGAGGGACTTTGGCACTGGAGAGCGTGGCTGAGACTTTCATCCTGATTTGCTCTGCTTCTGTCTGTGATAATTTATTAATCCGTATGGCAGATTCTGTGGCTGTGATGAGGTCCACTATGGGCAACTGTTGTGGAGAAATGGCAAAATTGAGTCCTTTGGCTAATACTCTCTTTTCAGGTTCAGTGAGAATCCTGTCTGAAAAGTTCTTAACCCATTTCTCCTGACTGACTTCAGGTGTGTTTTCTTCTCTGGGTTGTGTAGGTTCAGGATGAGGAGTGTGTGTTTTTGAAAGCAAGGTGTGAAATTTCCTGCGTTGTCTTTCTTTTCCTTTAGAGTGTTGGGCCCGCTGAGCCTTGTCCACAAACTTGTAAACCTCTTCTAAGATTGGAGAGGGTAGAAGGATTTCCAGTTCCTGCAGGGTCTGGCTGATCTTGATCTGGAGGGCATCTATGGTGAAATGGACCTGTCTTATCCTTTCACTTAAAAGGTGATTTTGTGCTCTCTGTAGAATCAAGTCTGCTCTGTATCCCCTGACAGTGGATCCAAGGCGCAGGCTCTTAGGAACAACTCTGCTTTGTCTACATCTTAGGTTGAAACGGAGATGGTTCCTATAATCCGCTAGTTTCCTTGATTCCCTTTCATACTCCCGCACCAGTTGAAGGGTGTTCCTCCCAAAATGTACGGCAATATGTCTGTGAAGGTTCTCAGTCATCCAGGTCATCGTAGTCAAAGGAGCTTGCAAAGAAAAGCGTCTGGACTTCTTTAAGTTTACTTGAAGACGTTTCACCTCTCATCCGAGAAGCTTCTTCAGTTCTAAGGTCAAATGGTGGAGAGTCCCAGATATAAACCTAGTGGGAGTATCCCCCCACAGAGGGACAAAAGGACCCCCTGATGATCTTCTAATCGCCTGAGCCAAGGTGTGAAACTGGGTGTGGGTCCCAATCAGCCAGAGTTTCGGGTGTGTTCATTGTGAAACCTGGCCCCATCTTATCATGCGAATTCCTGAGGTCAGATGGCCCAGGATGTGAGTGGGCGTTAAGGCGTCTGGGAAGGGATCTCAAAACTGGATTATAGATGGCAGAGAGTTGGTGTCGTAAACCCCCGCCTCTGTTCAAAGATGGTCGCTCACAGTGGACATAGATGGCTTCTTTCACTCCTCTTTCAAACCATCTGTCCTCTCTGTCCAAAACGCTTTTCTTTGCAAGCTCCTTTGACTACGATGACCTGGATGACTGAGAACCTTCACAGACATTTAATTAACGATATTTTTACTGACTAATTAAATCTAAAGGAAAGCTAGTCGTCATCATTTGGGACAGCGTTACAGATATCTGTGAATTATCAGAAGTGAACAGCAGGGGGTGATGCTTGACTGTATTATGAAGCTCTATCTCACACTGTCTCACAATAGGTTGACGCTTAGAGTACATTTGTTTGCTTCAGACCTTCGTTTATGCAATACAATCAATTCAAAAAATATGTGGCCATAAACACAGGGAAAGCTTTTACTTTTCAAAAAGGAGGTTTTGAGTTGATTACTTTAACATAATGTAATAATAATAATAATATCAGCCTATTTTTCTGTGCTTCATGTTCAGTTCTTTAGCTGTAATAACATTTTAAATTTAGTATAATTTAGATTTATTTTAGTAGTTTTTAACATCATTTTAAATAATAACAGTCTTTAATTTTTTCTTTGACTTTTGTGTTACCCTTTATGTTTTTTAGCAAACCCACCCACCGATCCAGACGCGCACCCCTGCATAACACCTGCCCATGGCTTCATGCATTCATGCACATGTGCTTTTTTTCCGCCTTCTTTTTCTATTGTTAACTTGTCACTTTTGTTGTTTGTACAGTCTTGTTGTTGTTCTGCATTTGTGTTGTACTGTTAAAAGGGAACAGTGTATATTTTTTTTATATGTATGAAAAACATCCAATTACTTTTGAACTAGGAAAGGAAAATGAGTAATTAAAATGAAAATCAGCACTTTATTTCGCTTCAACTGTCTCTTAACTGCGTGCAGCAAATATATTTCTCTCTCAGAGAAAGATCCACATTATACTGACTTAGCCAATCAGAACAGAGTTTCACGCATATATGAATGCATAGAGGTTACTTGGAAATTACCTGCAATGCCTGGCTGTTGAAAATAACACAGCCACAATACACCCAATCTGGAGGGTAAAAACGGGTCTTTATAGCAGATATTGGTCTTTTATTTGAGCTTGTTGTTGTTGGAAATCACCTAAACTGGCAGTGTTAACTATTGCAATATGACCTAACAGCTATTTCCTCCCTGTCTTGCTCACAATTCCAGACTTGTTTTTTTTTTTTAACAGTACTCTCCTTAGTCGTTTCTTCCTCAGCCTGCCACACACTCTCAGCCTATGCTTTTTTTTCCACCTGGGTGCAAAACAGATACTCCTTAAGGGTCTATGCCATCACATCAGCTCAAAACTGCATGCTCACTCACAAAGTTTTAAGCTTTTTAACAGTGCCAAGTAGTTGTGAAAGACTTGTAATTAGGGATCTATTTAGGTTTATGGTTGTTGGTCATTCCTTAAAATCATAACCCATTTTTAACACTTTAAAACCTTTGAACTGAGTCACGTAAACAGGTTCAGTGCTTCAAAGACAGATAAGGATACATCTGTCTTGTGATCTGTCTTCTACATGCTTGCACAATCACTGTCGCCTACCTTGGGTCCAGTCTCCAGGTGTGGTGAAGGTGCAGCCAGCTGTGCACTCTGTCTGGCCATATGCCTCATACACCTGCACGCAGACACACGTGATGTTGAAGCAAATGTAGATGTTAGCTTGTGAATCAAAATCTGTAAAATTACTGACAGCAAAAAACTTGACAGTTGTAAAGTTATGGTTAGGGTTAAGGGTTTAGACCTACTCTCATATCACAGGGGCTTGTTAGAGAAATAAAGGCACACTTAATGGGTCTGACCTGACATCCTAGAGCTGCTCTGAGAAATCCCAGGACAGTGGGTGAGGTAGGAGCTGCTCCTGTTATAATCATCCTCAGCCTTCCTCCCAAGCTAGCCTGCAGAAACACATTGTAAATACAGAAGGATCATTATTTTCTGTTTTAAAAATAAACCACAAAGCTTCACGGCACCAGTCCGGATGTTGTCACATTCTGACCTTCACACATGACGTGCGAACAATGCGAGGACAAGAAGTCGGGACATTGTGCAAAGTTAGCCTTACTCACATGTGCCACTTTGAACTTTTTACTTTTAAATTTGCAGGAGTGTTACTTGCACACCTCAATAAACTGAGATTAAATCACTAGTGACCTGGTAGGACAAAGACTGTTTGACTGAGTGCATGGCTAATAAAATGCAAACACAATCTCACCAACACAGTCCCGAAGAAGCAGATTAGTTGAGATTTTAAGAGATTTTAATCAAGGATGGTTAAAATAAGTAGTAACAATAAGGGGAATGACTGACATTCAAGGTAAGTTGCATAACTAGCACAAATACCAAGAGGCTTAAACGCAACAATGAAGTACGTCTGGATGTAAAAGTCCTTCCCTGCTACTTGTCCTGTTAACCTACTTGTTTATGATAGTTATGCAACTGTTTTTTTTTCTCTTTAAAAACACACAGGAACATATGTATAAATGTAACTTTGATATCAAAATGGATCATAATTCATTTTTTCACAATCACGCGTAGCATATATAATATGATGTAGCATGGCTATAAGAACAGCTGTAGAGTCTGTCCATAGTAGCGCAGTGCTTAGGGGCTGGAAACACCGTTTACCTGAATCTTACTGAAGAAGATTTTGTCCCAGACGCTGTCACTGCGAATGATCCCGCTGCTGACTTCAGCACCTTTTCTCTTGGCAGCAAAGTTGAGCAACCAACGCTTCAACGGGGTGTTTGCCTGGCTGAAAATCTGGTAACAAAGAGAAAACACACATTTCTTAGTTGACGACAGCCCTGTCTCAGCTGATATAGCGGTTAAAACATGTCCAGCTATTTATGTAGATAATTAGCAAAATTATCTGCTAGCAAGAAATACCAACAAATAGCCACCATTCACATTATTACCCCCTAATGGCTCCCTTTGAAATTTAGAAGTTCTAGGGTTGAGCAGACTTGATTTAATGGTATATGCTGGAGAGTTAGAGGAAACTACATTCACATTTAAACTGTAAAATTTGCCAGTTTAGGTGTTTGTTTTCCTGTTACAGGACCAAACATCTTTTGTAATTCTAAGTGGAATGGACAGGTTGCGTCAGTCAGAACTAACAACAGCTTCAAACAAAAGCAGTCTTGGTATCTGTTCATCTCACCTTGTCATACATGCGATTGAGCAGTCGAGGCACCACGGGGAAAATGGTCGGCCGCAGGGCCTTCATGTCATCTGGGAGGAGACGGATGTCGCCCTGATAGAACCCAATCCGTCCTCCATGACAGTACACCACAGACTGCAGACAGACATATATAACACAACTGAGCAATGAAAACTCCTAACTTTCTGATATCATTGCAGACAAAATACCAGCACTGAAAGCGGAGCCTTTAATCATGAAATATTAAAAATAAAGTCACATTACTACCAATAAATAATGTTGGCAAACACTCATAAGGGAGGTTTCTATAACATTTAATACCTCATTCACCTAACTGTAATACAGATGATAAGAGAAGCATCACTAATGGGTAAATTCTGATAAAAAAAAATAAAAAATACTGGCCCTTGAGGGGCACCCGCGTGAAATACTGGCTGCACCAGTCATCATACTTGTCGGAAGGCTTGTTTTTCCCACAGTCGCAACTCATTTAATGTCATTTAGCAAAAAGAGGAACTTCATAGCTTGCACGTTTATTTCGGTAGTGTTTTTACATTGTCATGCACATGATCTTGCTCTCATTATGTCAGAACCTACGCTCAAACAAAGGTCTACACACGTTGTATGATAAATATAATGTAGTAAAGACTTTAGTCGTGGAAGACATTGTGTTTGTGTTGTGTTTCATTTAGCTGAGTAAAAACATCAGTACAGGGTATAAAAAAATGCAAAATGGCTCCAAGGCATGTTCAGGCAACACCTCTGCAGAGGTCTTATCAGATAAATGTGTCTGAAGTATTAATGAAAAAGTGGTTGATTGGGGGGGGAAAATAGCACCCATGACTCACTTATGATTAGTCAGTGCTTACACAGCATCTTACAGTTATAGTTGGTCCAAGTGGAGTTTTATCTTTTTTTCTGGCAGCTGCTCAAGGTGAGTGAAATAGAAGAGAGTGTCACGTGTGATGTCATTGTTCCAGTAACTATGAGTCCAGACTGGACGAAGCGTGGAGAGATGATGGACAGCCTTGTTTTGTTTTGTTTTGTTTCAAGTGGCTTTAAACAACCCGACTTGATTTATTTTTATGTAACACTACAATCTGTATTAGTGCAGGTATGACTCCTTTGTGTTACCTCTAATAATTATAGTTAGCAGCAGAGAAAGTGACTCATTACGCAGTGAGGATTTACTTTTGGGTTCCAGAACTGCGTCCCATAGAAATACACAAAGTGTTTGAAAGAGAATTACTAAATGCTCAAGTTCATTTCGCAGTTCTTGTGCTCATGCGGCTACACCACCGCATGCTTCTTTCTAGATCATATGCAGATTGTGACACTTCCACAAACTGACTATCAACTCAGCGCGCCTCCTTTTGTTGTCAAACTGAAAAAAAAAGGGCACCACAAGTGTCTGCTTTCCGGTTTCTAAAGCCATCTAAGGACATGCAAAACACGGGGACCGCCTTGTGTTCTCTCTTTGACTGAGACTTCGCCAGCATCAGATGTAGAGCTGTGTGTTTGTGTTTGTCTGCGACTGTTGAACTCGAGCTCTATTTTGTGATCTGGTGTATTTGCTCTCTGGGAAGATTAGGTGGTTTCCTGTGTCTGAGTCTCACGCTGTCTACAAATGTGCTGCTAGCAGCAGCTTACCAGACAGGTTCAACCTGATGCAGCCTAACCGCTCACACCCATGTGTAACACAAAAATGATCTAAGTTGAATCTACACATTTATTGCCCAACTTAATTTAGATTTGATCACCTTTTAATATTTGCTGTTAGGCTTGAAGATGAATCCAGAGTTACTAATGAGCAGCAGCAAAAGCACACACTCAGAGCTTCTTAGTAAAGGGCCACAAGTTACTGCCACTTTACCTCACTGAGGTCTACACTGTAACTGCTCTCTTCGCTGTCAGCTTTTAGTTAAGGCCTGAAATAACATCTGGCATGTAACTGAAAGAGATGGCATAGAGAGCATAAAGGAAGCTATAGAGCTTCTTGTAAGTAACATGTAAATAAACACCTAATTTAAAAAACACTCCTCATTTCTTGGCAGGAACATGCCCAGGGTTTCTTGTGGGAGATGTGCCTATGAAAACCTCTAGACAGAGAAAGCATCCCAGTGGAAGGATGGGCAGAAAGGTAACTGTACAAAGACTGTGACTAAAAATGAAACTCTGTTTTTTCCACAGGCAGGAGACAGTGGGCTCTTTGTAAAGCGTACTGCAATACCCTACAGTGTTTGCCAGTCCTAATATTCCACAGAAACTTATTTTGAAAGTCTGCTCAGCTGCGGGGCAAAGGAGAAATACTATCAGTGACCTGCAGGCTGCAGGGAACCGCTGCTTTTATAGTAAATCATGCGCATGCAGTTGTTGTCTTTGAGTAACCTAACCTGATTACTGATTATCAAACCTTTTATAAATATTAATGAAGATTGTCATCTGTGTGTGTGTGTGTGTGTGTGTGTGTGTGTGTGTGTGTGTGTGTGTGTTTCACTGGGCTAGGAAATGATGCAACGTGCCTTCACTTGCCATAAAGTCCAGGAATGCCAATTTTTTTGTAGAGATGGAAAGCAAAACTGATGATGGGGAAGGAAAAGTTGGGGTGGTTTCTTTCTCCCTTTTTTCCAATCCTACAGTAATTAGTGCCCACCTTCAGTGTCATACTTCTTACAGGAAGTTCCTTCCTCCTCCCCCACAAACATCCTTCAGCTCATTACTATCCCATTAGTGTGATTGCAAATGACAGTTCGGCACATTTACCTCAATAAGTCTCTCAAACATGTGAGCCAGTGGCAGGAAGGAAATGAGGCAGTCATCTTGGTTGGGAAAAATTACTTTCTGCAGGACACACAAGAGACACAGTCAAATGAGTTAAAGATGCTATTTTGACACAGAAACTCGGATTTTCAAGAATTTGTGTGGACGAGAAAATGAACACATTGCAACCAGGCTAATAAATCACTGAGCAAAAGACCATAAACAACTGGGGGATAGGTGTGAAACATTTCCTGAGCATAGGTTCAGAGAGGAGAGGGTGACTTACATCTGTTACTTTAAGGAAGCCTGAGAAATCAGCTACCACGTTTCCATGGGTGAGCATGACTCCTTTTGGGTTTCCTGTGCGAACAGAAGGAAAAAAACCTATAATGAAATTGCCCAACAGATTTCACAACACATTTCCTCACTAGGAGCACACAGTCATCCAAGTGAACACCAAAGGAATTCGGCTTGGAAAGACAGACCTGGTTCAGCAGAATTTTATTTATGACTTGGAAGCCAGAAACGAGTCGTGTTAACACAGCATCTTATACATTAGGTTATTAAACAGAATCCAGTATTATGAATATTGCAAAAACACATGCCAATCTGCACAAACCATGCAAACTGCATGGTTTATTTCTAAAGCATATAGAAATAATTACATCACAGTTTCAACCTCAACTTCTCCTATTTTTTTCCTCCTCTCTTGGCATTTCCTAATAAACACTGAAAAAACAGTACTCTCTGTTACTGTAATGCCCTCTTAATCTTATTCTCATTCCCAGTCCTTCCTTCACGATTTTAAACAGAGTGGTTATTAGAAACTAAGGTTCCTCTTTCTGAAATGTCAGCTGACTCAAACAGCTGTAAGCAATCTTGTACGCTCAGTGTAGACTAGATGTCGCAACAGCGCGGGAGGGAATTCTCAAGAAACGGAGAGTGATGTGAGGAAAACGAATCCTCTGCTGGGGCGCCTGCATGTGTTTGTCATTACCGCCAGCAGGAGGCAGGATTTTCAACAGACCGTGGATGCGAGTGGGTCCTCACATGACCCTGTTTTTGTTCCCTCCTACTGTTGGTTTAAGTGGTCGATGATGCTATGGGGTGAAGCTTCTGAAAACGGAGCATTGTGGCCTAAGCCATGACATTTATGTCATGAAGGAGGTTGGGGAGGGGAATGGGTTAATGATTCTCTCACTACTGGATTATTGTGCTGCAGTGAAGAACCTGGGTTTACAGTAAATGATACAGTTCAAAGTAAAGTATATAGAAATTGCACAACACGAGTTACAATAAACTGCACTGTGGACTGACTTTTTAATAACTTACCAGCATCATGTCTCCTGTGCACCTTTCTCTTTAAGGCTTTGAAAACATCACTGCTTTGAATAATTTTAGCGCTTAAAGTGTTTAAACAATACTCTGTGAAAGCATATGTTAAACACCTAAAGTTAGTTAGTTTAGGCATTTTGAAAGGCCAACACTGTTTTATTTTTATTATTATTATTTGCGTGGCTTATAAGCAGCACCGAGCACTGTGAGTGCTTTTAATGTAAGCATTCTTGATCCCAGTTGGAACTGTCACACTCCTCATATTCACCACAGGCAGTGGCACATGCTTTGCACTCAGAAAGCTCTTAGAAAACACAAGACTTGTGGTTTATGTGTGATAAACCTCTCTGCCGTGCAATAAGTCCAAACAGATGAACCTTGTTTGTTTGTTTGTTTGTTTTTTAACAGGAAATGTTTGAAAAAGCGCTACCTGTGACCTGCCGCTGGAGTCACTGGCCAACACAGTTTGATGAGAATACAAATCCTATGTACTTCTTACTTAATAATGGAGTATTTTTATATCACAAACTGCAAATGTGACACATATGATATTTCTATAACATCAGAAACATTTACTACCTGTGGTTCCACTGGTGAAACACACAATAGACAAGTCATCTGGGGATGGTGGCTGTGAAGAAAAAAACAACAACATAACACTGTCAGATGACATGCAGGTGGTCATGAGATCAACTTCTACCTCTTGCAGCTTCCTCAACAGCAAGCTGAACCAATGCATGTGAGTCTAGAAAACAAACATTTCCATATGTTAATCCTTTTTTGTTTGGGTGGGGGGCTTTTTTGCCTTTGTGCACCTGGTAATTGCCCTCAGGGGGGATTTGTAGCCAGGCACCCAGCCCTTTACGGCATCTGTTTTGCATGCTCAACCCAGTTGTGCCCTCACTCTCTCTAATTTTGAACAAAAGGCAAAAACTAGCTTGACTGGTCAATACCTGTTAGCCAGAGGGCTGGTGCTTGCGTGTCAGTGTTCAAATTTTTACCTGTCAACACTAAGTAGATGAAAAGCTGTCAGAGCTGTTATGATACATACACAGACACATCCAACAAAAATAGGTTGCTGTCTTCTTGTGTTCATATGTGAACATAACCCATTATTAGACAAATCACCTGACAGACTTAAGTGCAGTTAATCCAAAGGAGATCATGCGATATTTTGTACTAAAAACAGGCATGAACTTCACTTGTAATCAAAATAAGACATCCTGCAACCATTTTAGCCTCAGTTTTGTGTAAGTTACATAAATGGAGATGCTTGAGCAATGCAGAAGGTGATTTAAAATAATTCACGTTGTTTGGAAGTTCTTTTTTTTTAAGCAGTTCCTGATCACTGCAGGTTTTTAGTCAGCTTTGGCAGAGGCTGGTGAGCTGCCATCTTTGTTTTTTGGGGAATTCAGAGTTGTTTTGATTGGGAAAAGTGTTAATTTGGCATAATGTTTGTACAGTTAAGAATACTGGCTAACGATGACTTCGATAAAAATATTCACCATGCTCACCAAGGCCTTAGGAAGTGAACTGGACTGATACGGCCATAGCGCTCAATCATCATGTGATGCTCGCCAAGCTTTACAAAAGTTGAAGGAGCTCGGAAAGAAAAGCGTCTGGACTTCTTTAAGTTACTTGAAGACGTTTCACCTCTCATCCGAGAAGCTTCTTCAGTTCTAAGGTCAAATGGTGGAGAGTCCCAGATTTAAGCCCTGTGGGAGTTTCCCCCCAAGAGGGACAATGGACCCCCTAATAATCCTCTACCTAATCACATGAGCCAAGGTGTGAAAACGGGTGTAGGTCACAATCAGCCAAGGTTTCGGATGAACTCACTATGTAACCTAGTCCCACCCTATCATGTGAGTTCCTGAGGTCAGAAGGCCCAGGATGTGAGTGGGCGTTAAGGCGTCTGGAAAGGGATCTCAAAACTGGATTATAGATGGCAGACAGTTGGTGTCGTAAACCGCCTCTGATGTCCTCTAGATGCAGATGGACCACCGAATCTTGTCCCGTCGAGGTGGCTTTATAGGCACAACATAGAAGATCCACCTCAATGTGACCTTTGTCCTGCATCTAAAGGACAAAGGTCAAAGGTTTGAGGACACCAATGTTCACATTTTGGACAGAGGAGATAGATGGTTTCAAAGAGGAGTGAAAGAAGCCATCTATGTCCACTGTGAACAACCACCTTTAAACACAGCGAGGGGACACTCTCATTGGGCTTAAATCTGGGACTCTTCACCATTTGAACTTAGAACTGAAGAAGCTTCTCGGATGAGAGGTGAAACGTCTTCAAGCAACTTACAGAGGTTTTTACAGAAGATGCTTTTCTTTCCAAGCCCCTTAGACAACGATGACCTGGATGACTGAGAACCTTCACAGACACAAGCTTTACCAAACCAAACTCAGAATTTGACCCATTTGGTCCACTAACAAACTTTACTAGCATGCCTAAAACCAGTTGTTTTGAAACCATTTTAGAAGTTTTGAAATAATTGTACTTACTATAGGCTTTCTGTAGTGATCTCGACCCAGGGCCTGTAAAGAAACAATGTGAAAGCAACTTTAAATCACTGAATAATGCTCTTAAACATTATAGCTTTATTGTGATTCCTATAATATGGAATAATGTCTTCTGAGTTCTGTTGAGGATTTTTCTAAATCCAGGTTGCTACACTGTAAAAGAGCCTGCAGCAGTTACCACAATTAGGCTATAAGCCCCAAGCATTTGCAGCTGTGCATGGCTGAAAAGAAGGAAGTAATAATCAATGTGGGTTACTGGTATCAAGTCATTTAAAACTATAGGTCATAGCTGTCAACACTTATGCATTTCTATATGCTTTGTTGCTGAGTTTGTGATTGATATCATCAGCAAACTCATTCAGCCTTTTCATTTCTCGTCACACATCTAGCAAACCAGATCTGCTAGATGAGGACAACACAAAACAAAGTTATGCGTGCTCTACATGAGACTGAGAATGAGATTACATTTTCAGAGACTGCGCTAACCTTCTGCAGCTCACGTACTGCATATATTGCATGATTTATCACTTTGACAAAGCAAGGAATACAGCATATATGTTAAAATTCTCTTCGCTGTACAGGATCTGTTTAACATGTCGTTTTATTACGAGCTAATGACACCAAGACTATATATATATATATATATATATATATATATATATATATATAATAGATTAGCACTCCTCAGCCTAAATACTTGACATACATATGGTGTGCCGTGTCACAGGCATACCAGAGTCCTACATGTCTTACCTCCACTTCTTTAATGGCCTGCACATGGACGCCGCAGCCCTTGCCTTGCTCCACGAGGTCAGAGTCAAAGGCGTCCATCAGGATGACTCTTCGCAGGCCGGGTGTCTCCTTCCGCTCCACATTCTCTAAAAGCACCCGAGCTTTGTCCATTTTGTCACAGATGACTGTGGAGATGTCAGCTGAAATGAAACAAGCACACAAGAGCACACGCACCCTTGTGTGAACATCATCAAAGTAAGAAATAAAAAGGAACACAAACAAATGTGGAGTTGGAAATCAGTTGAAATTTGGTCACATCTTGAATTTACAAGGGTTTAAAGTAAAAATAATCCCGTTAATCGATTTTAGAGCTATCATTTGGGTCGCTGTAAAATCTTGAATACATATGTTATTTTTAAAGTTATGATGATTTTACTGTTCCAATATATTCTTTTCTTTTTCCAAGCACTAGCTTTTACACCACATGAAATTCCTATCATCTGTCGTTTGCAACAGAATTAGTTATTGTTACAATTACCAAATGTTTTAATGACACATTAGCTTAAATCCAGGAAGTAGCACTGTGTATGAATGTGACAAAGATGCAGTCAGCCACCAGTGAGGGGAGCTCTACGGCTCACACTGATACGAGTTCCTGTTTAAAAAATCCACACACACATGTTCTAATATGTCTCACAATGCCCCACAATTATTAACCTGCAGACTGACAGCTGTTAAATTTACATTTCCTACTCAAAGCTTGTGAAGTCATTACAGTCTTTGTCATGTTTGTGTTCTTACCAGTGTTTATGATGAACCTTATAGCATCTTGGCCGAGCGTGTCATAAAGGGGAACCACCACCATCGAATATGTGTAGCAAGCCAGCTCTGAGATGATCCACTACAGTCAAACAGAACAAAAATACAAATAAATGAATACAATCTGAGGTCGGACTTTATCCTGCACTTGAAAACCTCAATAACTTTAAGTTCATATACTTAAAATTAGGGCTACACGCAGATTAGACAAAGATTGAGCAAAAAGAGTGCCAGTTACCTCGGGTCTGTTCTGAGCGAACACCCCTATGAACTGATTCGGATTGGGCTGGCATCCCTGGTGCAGAAGGCCTGAGCCCAGATGCTCTGCCCGGGCTGTCACCTATTCAATCGAAGAAAAAAAAAAGTGAGAACTGATTGGACCAAGTGGAACAAAACCATACAAATCCTGAGCTAATCTCCCAAGTGAAGAAAAACCTTTGCTCAGCTTCTGGTAGTATTGTGCAATTTAGCTAAATAAACTGACCTCTAATTTTGGAAAAAAGGGAAACCCAACCTTGTGTTAGTCATCTTTCTTCAGTTCGAGAGATTTAAGCCCATTTTAGAAACACACTTTGATTTTAAAGCAATATTCTGCTGTGTATATTGATGATTCACATTCTACAAATTACCACAATTGTGAAAGACATCCCAGAAAATGGGGATTAATACAGCTGTGGAAACTTGCATAATAACACACTTGATTTCATGTTTCAGCAAAGGTCTAAGGCAAACCTTATTTTCCATCCTAGGAAAAAAAAAATTCACAGTGCTTTTTAAGTCTCTCAATGAGTCTGTAAGACAAGTCCAGATTTGCCTGGCTGACTTCCTGGAAATTGGAGTGAATGACAAAAAAAAGAAAAAAAAATTCCACCCACTTTTCTCTTGTAAAATACGATGATGTCACAGATAAACAGGGTGTCGTATATCTCATGTGTATTGTAGATTTTGACATCGCTTTTAATAGAAAATTCCCTCCAGCTACCAGCATTACTTCAGTGACTTTCCAAGAGAGTGTCAGTTTGTCTCTTGTGCTCACAGATTTGTTGGAACCTGAAACTGCTTTACTGGATGATGGGAAGTTTTCAGTTATTCTGCTTTTAATAACTATTTCCACATGTCTCGCCAACTGTGCTGCAATCACTGGCATATCCAAGACACACACACACACACACACACACATAGAAGCGCAGAAGGCGGTGGAAGTGTAATTATTATATACAAACCAGTGCTCATACATGGCCCTGAAGATCCAGCTGAAATCAGCCAGTATAATACAAGTGACCAAGACTTTGTAGTTAATATATTCCCTTTTTTCCCCAGTCAGTTGGTTGATTTTATATTTATAAGAAATAATATCATACCCTTGTATAGCTATCTCAATCTATCTTGGTCCACAGTCATCACTGAGTCATGACATAAGTGATTATATCTCCTGCTCTTGGAACTATCACGTGGGATGGGAGACGGAAATTTTATAATATACAGGACTGGCTGTGGAAAAACGTCTCTACTGCTTACATAAACATGGAATAATTAGAGGAATGTAATTTTTTTGTTATTTATGAAAGAAATTAATGAGTAGGATAAAAACTGATTAATTGGTAACCTTGTATCTAAATTTACTGGCAAAAAACAAAGATCCAAAACACAACTCCCAGTCGTATTCTTCTTTGTTACTGTCATGACTAAGTGGGACAAAAATAGTTTAGTTATTTAATTTTTCATATATATATATATATATAAGTTAAAGCTGTGTATCCGGTTAGCAAGCAGTCAGAGTATAAGAAGTCAATAAAGGGACGTGCTGCTTTTGAAGTGGTGAGCTATTTCACAACGATGGCCAATCATACCTTACACCCCTGCCAATAATGTACTCTGCATTTCAGGTCTTCCGAATATAATCATACTTGTATTTTTAGATTGTTTCTGTGTGTCTACATTAAGTATGTGAATTGAAACCTCACCTCCAGGGACAAAGTCTTTAGCTGTGTTGAAGAGTAATATTCTTATTCAGCAACTTATACGAACAACAATAGCACCTCTGCAAAGTAGCTTGCAGCTTTTGTGCGTGCTATGCAGATTTTGCAGGATGGAAGGTGAACAGCAGTTATAGAGTCAGTCTGCTCTAGCAGGATAGCATCGGTCCTTTCTTTTAACCACTTAGCCAACTTAGGGTGGGAGACATGACAGTGATCTGATCTGAAAAATGCCAGTTAACATCAGACAAAGTAAGTCATATTGTGGGATCTATTCTTGGACTTAAAGCAGTACTTGCCTATAGCACATATAAAGTAGAAGTGTTGTTTAGCCCAGTCATTATCTATATATAGCAAGGTTTGCAGACTGCAGTTATTTAGTAGCGCTCTTGATGGTACCAAATTTGGTTTTAAGGCAGAGTGGGTGCTACAGAGTCTCTGCAGTGCAAATGCTGCAAACGTCATCTGACTGTAGTCTTACACTGGCACATGACAGACTAGTCTGCACAGTTTATACTGTAGTCAATCAACTGCCATTACAAAGACTGTAATGATTATGTTTGGCATCAGAAGTGTGAGGTGCAGAAAATCATGCTTGAGCAGCTATAATGTATAAAATAGTTCCTATAAATGTTGCTTTATCAGAAGTCTGGAAGCATTTTGTAGCATAAGGATTTGGTACTTTTCCCCTTTGAGGGGTCACCCTGTTTTATTCTCCTCTCAGCTGTTGTTGTTACAGGGAAAAAACATGTCCCCTGAATGGCACGAACCTCCTTATAGGACATCCATTTGTAAGGTTGGTTGGGGAGTCGTGAGCCTAAGCAAGGTCCATCACCTGTTGGACGCAGAAAGGAGACAAAAAAATGATTAACTTATGTGACTGGACATAAACATCATTAAGGTTTTTAAATCTAATAGTAATTTAAACACCTCAGGCTCACACCAAGGTGAAAATAACCCTTTCTTATGCAGAAATAATTTTGAGCACACGCATTCTGTAGACCAGCGGTCCCCAACTCCCGGGCCTCGGACCGGTACCGGTCCGTGAGTCGTTTGGTACCGGGCCGCGAGACTTGAGGCTCAGGTGTGAAATGTATGGCTTTCGGGGTTTTTATCGGTTTTCAGTGTTATTTTGTTATCGTTTTTTCATTAACTTGGTTTTCCTGGGTCTTTTCACGTGTGTTATGAATAAATCTTCTTTTTTTCGGTACCGGTACTAGTTTTATTTTGTTGTATTTATCCGCGACACCTTAAAGGCCGGTCCTTGAAAATATTGTCGGGCATGAACCGGTCCGTGGCGCAAAAAAGGTTGGAGACCGCTGCTGTAGACATAGATATATACATGAAAACTTGATAATTTTTAAGTTTTGTTTTTTTTCTCTTGTTATTTCAGTTATATTTGCATGTTCGAAATAAAATCGATCTAATTCTCTAATCTCTGAAATAGTTGTGAAATACCCAGACTGCTTGACTATCACTGCCTTAGACAAACTGACTAAAACAATTCATTTCTACTTCAGACCAACTGATGTCATTTTCTTGTGGCTGTATGATCTGGCCAATTATCGAAGAGCCCACTCTGACAAGTGTGGGGCAGGTGTGGTTTGAGCAATATCTCTGCATTGTGAGTCACTCAATTATGTGTCTTAAACTTGCTGGCCATGAGCCCTGACACTGTTACCGTTAGCAACGCTAGCCATCGCCTTGGCAACCACAGGATTCATTTTATCTCCAGTAGCAGAGAAACACTATGATTGGAGGTTTTACAATCAGACCACTGCATTGTCACACCGTGCTGTCTGTATCACACCTCTGTGTGTTCGCATGTGTGGGAAATTTTTACTGCAAGTCTGGCAGCTTAAACACGGTTTGAGTTCAGATCAGATAACTGTATTTTCATTCTTACATTTATAGCCTGCTTTATGTTGTACTGTAGTATGCTACAGATGTTTATTTCATCAGGGTCTCTGGAAAGCTAAAACCCCAAACCAGGTTTTGTATATTGGGCAAATGGAAATCTAATATTGTAATAGGATTAGATAATTTAAAATTATGTTGTAATCAATGTGAAAACAGTGCCAAAACAAAACATCTATTTCATTGTGAGAGCTGTAAGAGCTCATTGCTCTGCTTTGAGGTTTTAAATTTTCATTAACGTTTTACAGTCACGGCTCGTGTTTAGTTTTATTATTTTTTTGTTTAAAGTAACACAATACTAAAAACACATAAATAGGGAGACTTTTTGGGCAGTGTGAAAATCTGAGATTATGACAGCCTATGTTATACACTGTAAAATGTATATGGACATATTCTTCATAGTCTTTTTAAAGAGTCTTCGGGTATTTGAAAGACACTTTACAAATTTTATAGGATTAGTAAATACAAGTACAGACAGAAAGGGATGAATGACACTAATATGGCTACATGTCAGTTTTACAAGTGGTATTTAGTGAGATTACATGTTTTAACCTCTTCTATCATCTGCATTACTTGTTATTAAACCTGTGGTTTATAAAATGTACATGAGAACATGAATGAAAAAAAAGAGGTATGACTCTTTATGAGAAAAGCTGAGCAACTCTAGAGGAACAGAGGCTACATTGAAGTCTGAAGCACTTTGAGTGGTCATTAAGAGCACAAAACCTTTATGTAAAGGCCAATCTGCAAGTACCAGTCCAGTAACGTGGAAAGTTGGCATGCTCCAGCTCTCTCCAGCTTTGTGTATAAATGTTTCCACTTCACATCCTACCCACCAGATATATGCAGTCCTCTCTGGAAAACCTCATACATGGTCTTGGCGTCATCATGGTAATGAGTCAGCAGCTTGGAGGGGTCACCCATCATAGACCTGCGACCCCCATCTTCATGCTGATGCACAGAGAAAGAGCGACAGACAAAGAAAACAGTGCAACACCATCAGTCATTTCTATGGCTTTTTCTTCCCTCTAAATTCTGAGGGTATAAGATCTAATTTTTCTCCCTTGTAAAAACACTGTCAAATAGATACCCGAGCGTGGAGGAGTTTAGGAAGAAATTTGTCTAACTTTTCCTCTAAGAGATAATCCATTTCTTTTGTCAGCTAACAAATGCCTATAGAAATATGTGAGCTGCTAAGCTTCCTCTGTGTTTAGACTGCAGACACATTCTGGATGACTAGAGCTCATTCCCATTTCCATAAAGAAAACAATAGTAGATGCAAATTCCACATTGTAAACGAGTCATTTAGCCTGAAAGGACTGAACAGATTAGGCAGCCAGGACTCAAGACACACTGTACACTACATGCTTGTACTGTGGCTTGTGTCACGTATAGATATATATATACATAACTCTATTTATACCAATTCCATGTGCAATAACTCAACTGTATATACATAACACTATTTATTACATATTACTTACGGCTTGTATATTGTACATTTTTTATATATATATATATATATATATATATATATATGTTTTTCCCTATGTTAATACTGTCCATATGTACATAGCGCTGCAGAACTGTACCCCCCCCCCCAGCATGTTTACACTGAGTAGGAGATGCTCTGTATCTCATTGTACAACTGTATAGTGACAATAAAGGCATTCTATTCTATTCTATTCTATTCTATTCTATTCTATATATATATATGCATATGAAAAAAGAGAAAACAAGCCTCTCGAGGTTTCACATTACACTACAACATGATGCTGCCAGGTAAGGCTGGTATTTGGAGGCCTGTGGTGCAAAGTATGGGTGAAAAACCAAGTGTTTGGTTTCACTGGTATGGTGGTTAGTTTAAACCAGTAAAAGGGTTTAAACTAAGGGCACAATTTCCCCTTAGCTCTTCAGTATTAACTAAAAGTCAAGTAGAAGTAGAATTTGTTGGTTGCTCTGTCTTTTAGCTCTCTATTTCCCAAATACAGGAAGTTGCGTAGTGTATGCTTGTGAAGGACTGTGTTTCAATCAAAACAATAAAAACCACACATCTGCTAAAAGCTACAGTACGAGAGTTTTTGGCATATTATGGAAACTGTTACAGTAACAAGGCATGAAAGGCTACTTTCGATGTTTGATTTTTCTTACATTTGTACTACTGTGGTTTCCGTTACTGCCTGTTATTAGAAAAGAAGAGGAGGAGATCAGAAGGCCATCTGTCGTAACGAGCTTCGGATGCTTAGAATAACCTGACAGGTATAAGCTAGGGTAAAGAAAACTAAAATACTAGCCTTTATTGTTAGACATAAAGCCTAGTGTCATCACTGGCTGCTAACAATTGAAGGTGACCTACATGAGTGCATTAAAACAAAACAAAAGAAAATCCACAGAGAGTACTGATTGACCCCATTTTACTGTGAAGGACTAGACTGACATGAAAAATATCTACTACTTGTGCCTGAATGTCCAAACATGTCTATGTTACTGAAAGCATTTGGGAATGCAAAACTTAACGCTTTTATGGATCTGTGAATATCTCACCGGCACTTCCTCAGACTGGTGCAGAAGACTGCAGGGGGGTTTGATGGGACGGGGTCTGGTGGCTAACCAGTACGCCAGCACAGCTGTCAGAGCGCCGATGCCCACAAGCGTGGAGGTCGGCAGGGAGCGGAAGAACTGACCGAGCTCGTCCATCTCCGGTATCCTCAGGCCACTCATCATCTCCTGGGCCTGCATCTTCTCCATCAGGGTGGAACTCAGCTCTGCAGAAGGGACAAGGCAGTCTTTTACAAATGATTTCTTACAACGCCTTTCAAACCATTATTCATTTTTCTTAAACACTACTTGCTAAGGAGGAGGGTAAATCAATATTTTACTCAATGTTTGGTGGGATCGATTCCCCTGGAATCAAAAGTAATTTAAATCTATTTAGCTGAAATTATGATGTATACTTACCTACAAATCCTTGCTGGTCAATACATTAAGTAATAATTAAAGAAAAATAAGTATGAAGAAATAATTATATTGTAAGTAGTAGCGTAATAGTGTGTAACTTCTGGTATTTCACAGGAAAGGTATAATTATACTGTAACTTTAAGTAGTGTTTCACTTCCTGGAAGCATTTGCAGTTAAATATAATTACATGAAATTTTAGGTAAAACACAATGAGATTGCCTGTAATCCTAGAGGAATGATATATTATTATATGAGCCATATAATAAAGTGCTACTGATTGTTTTGTTTATATGACAAATCAACAATCCTTAAAGCTGGATCAGGTGTTCTAGTGAAGGTTTATACGAACTTAGAGGCTTTACTACTACTGCTGCTAAATAACACATATTCTGACACTACATAAATCTTATTTTTTAATGGATTGCGTTCTAAATCTCACTAATAAATGAAAAACTTCTGCTTGTTTCATCCATCAATATCAGATTTGACAGGTGTATTGCTTTCAGATAATCACATTTTTGGGCACTAATCCTTGTTGCTTGCCTGAATTTACCCATAAATTAGTAAAAAAGGCAAACAATACACTAACATGACCTCATATTTCTGTCTCAAGTCTCTTTCTTCTGCGTCCTCATAATGATGTCAGCAGTTAACGCTGCTTATAGATAAACCGCCACTGACTGCAGTATCTACTTATTACATATATGTGCAAGCCTATTCTTTAGGTTTTTTTTTAAACCAAGGGATGGCACTTATGCTTTTTTTTTTTCATTGCATGTGAGGGAAACCCACATGTGCACTTTCCACACAGAATGTCTGCGCTTCAAGGAAAAAAGGAAGAAGGGTTAAAGCAGACAAAACCACTGTCTGGTAGCTGTTAGTAGTCTGCAGCAATAAGCATAAAAATTAAAGACGTGTAAAATACTTAATCTTTCACTTCCACAGTCAAGCTGTGAAGCTAAATCTGAATTTTTAAAAAAAAAATTTGGTTTGTTTCTTCTTCTTATTCGTCTTCTCCATGTCTCTATGGTCTTTTTAGAACATTAAAAGTATACTCTCGGGCTTAATGTGAGATCAAATGCCAGTTTGTTAATGAATCTCTATATAATATCTATTCAGTTACCTAAAACCAAACAGGAGTATTTATTTTTCAGATTAAATAAAGGTCTTGTGAATCACAGCTTTTCAAACACGCATGAAACTATACAAATTTCATTGAGTGCTAGTTCTAGACTTTTTCATATTTCACATAACAGTTCACATTTCATGCCACTGACAAGAAAGCCTTGCTCAGGATGTGATCATGTAAGCTCTTTAACAACTTCACATGTGAACCAGCTTCCTAAGATGAAGACTGAGACATTTAAAACACAACTAGAAAATTAATCCCTCCCACTAATTTCTCAGACTTGTTTCCATCACTTTATGACAGGTTTTTGTGGCTACACGTGGGCATATTTGACCTCGCTACTCCTTCACCGAAGCGAAATGACCTGAAACACTTAATTTATACTCAAAAGCTGGTGTTTGAGGGGTCTCACCCCCACATTTCTCATTTTTACTGTAAAAGAAGGCCAGGAGAGATTATCTATACTGATGACTAGAAAGGACAGCGGTTAAACCGTAGTGGAATAGTTGCACAGTCATACACACACACACACACACATATCAAGAAATACATAATTTATCCAAGGGGGCGGCTGGCTGTAGTGCTGAGTGGGGAGGGGGTTTCCTTCCCTCCCCTGGGACATGAGTCAGAGACAGCACCATCTGATCTAATGAACTGTCGGGGCAGTGCTACAATTCAGAGCCAATCAGACACTTCCTGTCTCGTCTCACTGTCTGTCTGTCTCTCACTCTCATGCATGTCTCTCTCCCGACATGCATGCACAGACACAAACACCAACAGACAATGAAGCTGGTAAGTATAAATACATCAGGTCGCTGACTTCCTCATTCACCTGTCATTTTAGAGCGGAACCACTATTCTGTGCACTAAACTACTAAAGTGAGGCGGAATCACATGAACCCACATGATGCTTTAAAAACTTTCCAAAAATTAACTGAATTTAGAAGACATAAAATAACTACCATCTTTTTCTATTTATCCAAAATAGTAAAAATACAAAGAGAGAAAAGTAAATAATGGGCTTATTGTATCTGGCCACATGATCCTGACACTATCCCCTGAATAGCCTGACTTGAGAGTGCATTTTAAAAACCTCGTCTACACTGGAGGGTACACAGTCCAGATTATGAGGCAATTAATCTTTTATCTATTTCTGCAAATTTAAATGTAAGAAAAAAAATGCGTGAATCAGCCAAATATCCACTTAGTGTTTGCATAATGCACATTTCCATTGGGTTGCTAAATTCCCATCAAAGAGATATCATCTATAGGTGTTGCACCCAATGAGTCACGCTGGCTGCAATCATTTCAAAAGGCCGATGACGGAAAACAAAACTGACAGTCAAAATTTCAAAAGTAACACCTAATACCCGTTGTGAGTCTCCTCAACTGACAGTGTGTAAGTGTAAAATAGTCTTCAGCTGCTTAAAGCTTGATTAGCCTGGAAGATGGAGAAACAGGTGCTGCGTGTGTTAACGTAAAGAAACATGTGCACTGCTTCCTGCACTCATAAGTTTCTCTTACGAAGCTTAAATTCAAAATACACCTCATCCAGGGTCATGCATACAGCTGTATTGCTACTCAAAGTTTAAATTATATACTTTACTGTCACAAAGTCATCACAAACTCGACCTTTTTAGTCTTGCTATATATGAATACATACTCACGGATATTATTACAACCCCGTGACCACACTTTCACCCTACAGTATCATTTTTCAGTTGATACAACCGCAAAAACACACCGACACCCTGATGCTAACAGCAGTCAGTTGCTACAGTCATTTGTAAAGCCCCACTGACATATGACAGCACATTAAGATACAGTAAGCTGGTACTCATCACTTCCTCTGCTTTAATTCAGGCCTGTTGCGCAATGTCTTCATCTCTTCTGACACTGCCATCCCATTTTTATTTTATTTTTTTGGCTTGAGTCCTCTAAATTGAGTCCAGTTTCTGCTCACACAGAAACTATCACCTGTAAGTGAGAAACCGCAGCATCCCTCTCATGTCTGTAAACAGTACCTGCCCTGTAATAACGCAGTTGTCCGTAGTTCTCCTTTTTCTGCCGCACTTCTCAGATATTTTCTCTCTTTCTGTTGGCCTTTTTTAACATCTGAAGTGTTCCAGTAATAATTAGGGGGAAATTAAAGCAGCTCAACTACCGGGAAAAGTTTAGCACAATAAGTAAAAGCTGCCACTTCATAATGGCTCTAAATCACACTGCACTGATTGCTCGCATTTGTGTGGATACTAAAGCAGTTAGATTGTCAGAGCTAATTCCATAATTAAATGTCCAGAGCCACTGAGCTGCCTGTTGTGTGCAGCTGGATTCAGTAAGACTGGATCTCAGTGAAGACGGTAAAAGTTGATTGAAAAATCAAGACAGACAGAAGATTTTAAAAGTTAAAAATCATTAGATATGGAGGTAAAATTATAAAACAAATACTTACATGTCAAAAAGAAAGAAGGTTTTTCTTTATGTTTGGGTAAAGATTAACCATTAGGGGAATATATTTTGGGAAATACTCTTATTTATCTTCTTCCTAAGAACTACACAGCAAAATCTCCAGTGTTAAATTAACACTAGAGAGTGTCTATATGGGTCCACACCTCTGAGTGTTAAATACAACACTGTTGAGTGTTAAATTAACACTTTTGACAGTGTTATATGTTTAAAAGTAACCTAGTCAGTTTTGAAGATTAACAATGGCTAACACTGAGCAGTGCTGATTTTCTAACACTGGAAAATAACTCAAAATGTTAGAAATATTCCAGTGTTAGAAAATCAGCACTGCTCAGTGTTAGCCATTGTTAATCTTCAAAACTGACTAGGTTACTTTTAAACATATAACACTGTCAAAAGTGTTAATTTAACACTCAACAGTGTTGTATTTAACACTCAGAGGTGTGGACCCATATAGACACTCTCTAGTGTTAATTTAACACTGGAGATTTTGCTGTGTACATGTGCACACTGACACGTTTCATATCTGTTAAGCATTACTCTAAGCTTCACTGGGTGGTGGGAAACAGACAGAAAAATGTAACTTATGTCTGTCAGCACCTCTAAATCACAAAGTACAGAGCCAAACATTTCATTATGAAACAGTCTGATTTCTTTCTTCTGTAATTTAAATGAAGGCTGGAAGTTTCAAGCTGGTCCAAATCTGGTTGAAATTTAATGAATGTTAAACAACATCTGGGGGACTGAGATGTGTCTGTTGTGTCTTGTTGACAGATTTTGAAACCAAAGTCCAGAAGACCTCCGTAAACATTTATAGACCGCCAAGGCAGTAATTAGATCAAACTGCGGCTGTATCACGAATGAATTGTTTTGTGTCCTGTGACTAATGTGGCTTGGCTGCAGCGAAGAGTCGCAGTGGATTGGTGGAGCGGCGTTTCCAAAGAGAGGCAGCGGAGGGGGAACAGCATTCGACCTGCTCTAAATATAGACAGACTTCATAACCCACTGACACCACTGTGCAGCTAGCTGGAATAAAGGAGGCAGAAAAGAGAGAGTGGCTGGTTATAAAAGCATCACTGTGCAGATGTCGTCTTCTTCGGTCTCAGCTAACTGCAGGTTTCCCCAACTTTTTAAACAGTATATTTGCATAATGACTGAAACTAGCACCAGTGATGAATGATGGGCTGTGAGTTGAGTTTCTTGATCATTAATATGCAAATTGCCATGACCACTGATAAGCAATCACAGCCTTGTAAGATGGCGAAAGAAATACCCTTAGGCCTACTCTGCGATTCAGAGATGGTCTTTTCCCTTTCATGTAAAAGCCCTCCTTGATTCCCTGCTCAAACCGGCGTTCCTCCCTGTCCAGGATGTGTACATCCTCATCATTGAAAGACTGGTCACTGGCCTGTAGGTGTAGCCTGAGACTGAAGTAGTCACTTGGAAGAGCGAAGAAACGCTTCTCCCACTACAAAATGCTACGTCCAGATGAACAGAATCAACTTTTTGGGATCAGTGATGCAGAAATACAGACGCACAGATACGCGCCGTCTCAATCTGGAGACAATAAAGAAGACTAGACAGAACTGGGAACACTGAGGGTGGATGAATATCACTAAAAATACGACTTCATAAATCTAAAATTAACATTCTTTATCAGATTTCTTTTTACTCTTCTACACATCAGATCTAAAAAGACCTACGATGAGGAAAAGTCTCGAGTTACAGGCTAGTTGAAGCTTAAAGAGGTGCAGTTCCATCTTAGTCCACTTAAACTAGAAGGCACTTAAAGATTATCAAGGTTATTTTGTCTGGTGCAGGTTTAAAAATACTGTTAATAGCAAGATGAGTCAAGCAAGGATTTGAAAACAAGAGGGGTAGGCTACATCTGCAAATAATCCACATCTGCTTATCATTTACGGACACCCACTGTTGGCATCTGTTTACTGAGGCCACTCATGCAGACTTTAAGCAAAGCAACGAATGCTTTAGTACACACATGTTATCATGCCACGTCATCTTGTCCTCAAATAGCCCGACAGTTGCAGGTGACTCACAACATGCCGGATATCTAATTGGCCTCAAGCAAAGATGCAAACATTTAATTGGCCATTGTTATTTCTTACTTTATTATATGCTGCTCTCTTCTGTATATTCCTGTTTAACTTTGAAAAAAAGTTCCAGTTTTCTCACAATATGAAAGAGACAATAAAAACAAAGTATAGCAGGACATCTTTAGAGCTGAAAACTGTCCTACATAAACTTTATTTGTAAGTTTTCATGACAATATCGGATAATTAAAAGTGATACCAGACTACAGAGCAACAGAAAAGGTTTGAGAGGCAGCAAGAGGTCTAACAAGTCCTTATACAATAAACTTGGGCAGCCAGTCATTCAGGAGGCTCCTTCAGTACATGCTGTCTTCTTCAGTTTTTATCCAGATAACAAGCAGCATCCTTCACTCCAGGTGAATTATTGGTACACTTTTCCAAATGGTGGAAGAGAAGCACTCTTATGACAGCTACAAGCTCCAGAAGCATTTAATCTTAGTAGCAAAATTTAATTTTAAAATAATTTTCCGTAGTTAAGATCAGGCTGTGCACTTTGGTTTGCATCACACTTAAAGGGTCAAGTCTTTGCTATAGGATGTCCTGTGGTAACCTCAATCAAACACCACCAAACCACCTGCTCCCTACACACTTACACACATATAGACATACAAATAAACACATCCCCATACAAGCCTTTAAGTTCATCCCCGCTGCCTCCTACAAAGAGTGTTGCTTCAGCTGTCGTGACAGGAGAACAGCAGGTCAGCAGAGACCCCATCAGCAACAGCAGTGACCTTCAGCATCAGCATATGAACTCAAAGGCCTCTCTGTTTAATTTGTACAATGGCAAACACATTGCACCCTCAAAAACCCAACTCTGTTGCATTTACAGCTCAGGCTGCTTGACAAGCATTGTCATTTGAATCTTACAGTTAGCAGGTTGCAAAAACCTTCATTCTCCTGAGCCACTGCAAGGGAAGTCTGTCGACAGATGTCTGCAATAAAATAGTGATAAGGGTTTATTGCAACTGAGATGCTGTAAAGCTGTGGCTGAGCTTCCAACAGTCGTGGAGATAGCGTAGCTGTTTCTGAGTTTTATAATCAGGTAATACAGTTTAACAAAAAGCTGAGCAAAGTGTCCCACTGCTGTAAATGGTTGCAGAGCTTATGATATACATGTGCCTTCTATTTTCTCTGGTTTTCTCAGCATTTTGTTGATGACTTCTTGGGATTTTCCATATGAAACAGATTCAATAACCATCAAGTGACCATATGTCATTTTTAAAACACAGGACTTCAGATCTGTACCAGTGACCGACCCTGCAATCTGACCTAAAGTGAGAAAGTGAGGCAAGCGCCCTAATTTATGAGGTAAAACAGATTGAATAGAGAGTGTGAAAAAATATGCTTGGAGGAAAAAGAAAATGAGTAGACATGAGCAGACATACACTTGGCTGCAAGCCTGACAGATGTGCACAGTCAGAGAACTGAAAGAAAATAACACTGACTGCAATGTATCTGTTACAAAACGTCTAGTGCACATGCTGCGTGTGAACAGCTGGGTTACAAAAATAAACATTGTAATTTTTCATACATATGTACTCACTTGGATATACTGAAGTACACATTTTTAAGCAAAAAAACCCCAAAATGAACGGAACTGCGATTCACTGATTTGAAGATGAATTACACGGAGCAAAGGGGATTCGCAACTGCAGCCTCCCTCGCATAGTTTCTTTAAAGAGTTCCCTTAAATAGAGACGGAAAACAGAAATGCGAAGGAGTTCTGCTGCTTTATTTAACCAGTTAGATTAGTGAAATTGCATGAAACGTTGGCTCCTTATCGTACCACCTCAGCCCCAGAGGTTCCTTCCCTTCCTGTCTCAGGAAGATTTCACTTAGCAAAGATTTTGGTGCAGGGGCACAGCAATCTATGCAGTGATTAGGGGAAGCGAATGGGTCAGTTAGACTTCCTTTGACCTCTGAGGCTTAAAGTGAAGGAAACACAACCCTTCGTCCTTAAGTCCCGCCCCATCGGCCCATCCGAGGGCCATCACCAATGATTAGAGTCCAACGTGGTGAGATTACAACCTATTAGCACAGAGACAGATGACCAGCAGTAACCTCACTACAGTATTCTATTTAAAGACATCCTGCTCAGCTTTCTCTTATTCTTCAAATTCCCCTCCTTCTCTTTGTAGTGTCACTCGCGTCAGTTGACCGTATTGCTCTTCTTGCTCATGCTTTTCTTTTTTTTTCTTAAAAAAAAATTAATAAAAACAATTCATCAGTGCTTAATCATCCCAGAACATCACCTACCCTTGCTTATAGTCACTCTCTTTTAGCCACTCATTCATATCTCTTTCTGCCCACACCTCATGACTTAAATCACAACTTTTTTCTGTCACGCTCAATAAGGAATACTTGCAGAGATGCCGTAATATCCGGTGCAGTAGAATGATCCTTTCCCCCCCTCCTGCATCTCAGTCAAGGAGGGGTAGAGCAGGTATTACTCATGCGAGAACATTTAAAGATATAAGGTGCAGAATAAATAAGTAATATGGATATACTGAGCAGAAGGGACTGGAATATACAACATATACAGAATATGTTAAAAAAAAATGCAGAAATGTAATAAAAAAGAGAAATATAGAGCAAAGAAAGCAGGCAGCAGATCTAAAAGCAGATGTGGTCTAGTCAGCGGCACTTACAAAGGCGTCGGGGAAGCCAGGCAGCCGGTGAGGTGTGATGTGTGTCTGTGTAGGTGGGTGTGTGTGCAGGTGATGTGTGTCAAGGGGTACCGGGCGGATATCACATTGCCCGGTGCAAACTAGTGATTACCTTGCCAGTGCCAACAGCCAGATTAAGCTGAGGCAAGCAAGAGGAGGGAAGCGAGAAGCGTTTTGGCCTCGTTTGAGCCTGGCTGGCTTCCGTATCACACCACCCTCGGCTCAACAGACGCTGCACACTCTCACCACACCCACCCACCCCTCCTCCCTGATGCTCTGTGTGTGTGTGTGTGTGTATGTGTGTCTCTCTTTCTGGCTCTCGCTGCCTAAACATGCAGACTCAACTTCTCCTTCAGTAAGTGGAAATGACACACACACACTGGCCTGGCATAGTGTCAAACAATACACACACGCGTACCCACCTATATGCAAAGAAACCTGTGCGCATTTAAACAAATCACACACACAAACATCAACTGATGCTGCTCACAGTTTAATTTGACTATCAAAGTGAGAGAGAAAGCAGACTTTTAGATTTCAAGCTGGAGGGGTAGGATCATTAACAAGTCACTATGTGTGTCTGTGTGTGTATATATATGATTTTTAAAAAATAGAGCTACACCCTTTAACTGAAACTTCTTCCAGAAAGATGAAAAACCCCCAAAACAACACTTTTGCAAAAGTGTTAACCACAGTGTACATGCATAGTGTTGTGTTTTTACAGCTTCATTTTACAGTCTGTGAACTCCAGGCAAAGACAACCACCTTCACTCCTTTTTAGAGAGGGTGTTCTCCTTGCACACGTACAGTTTTAGAGGAACGAGGAAACATAGGTATATTCTAAAAACTGTTCTAGCTAAATGGCTGTTATTTTGTGTAAGAACACTTTCTTACTGACCAGCATGCATAATAACTTCCTCTTAATATTGTGCATTATTAAAATTTGCTGTAGATGCTCACAAAATTTTTTAAAGTCTTTAATCAGAAAGGGAGTTGATTCGTTTAAGGCTCACGACAGGCAATATCCAGTCAACAAAGATGGAGCATTTTAGAGTACGGTACAGTACTGCACCACTTAAAAAACAAATGTATATGAGAAAGAGGGAGGCAGACAGCTGCACAGCACTTAATACTGAACCATCATCCCACAATATGTGGAAGAGTGTGCACAGACTGCTGAAACAGCAAAAATCCATGCTGACATATGGCCCTGAGAACACCCAGACTGCCTAATTTTATTATTACTGTCTTCGGGGATATGTACTTAAGGTGTTGCATTTGTTTAATATATCTTCTATGCACCACTTTAAGGTCATGCTTGTTAGCAAATTTCCATCCACCGCTCCTGATAAAATGACCTTTCCTGGAATTCACCTCACTCCTAGGATTCAGTGAAAGTGGTCAGTAACAAGCAGTTATTATTGCACAGCAGGAATTACTTAACCCTCAAGATTTGTCTTATAATATTGCCCAGTCATGCAGTTCTTCTTTAATTAGAGGAATTTCATTTCAGCATTTTCACAGTGCAACTTCCTTCATGTTGTAGTTTCTAATTTAAGAGGCAAAAGATTCTCAGTGTGAATAAAAAAAAAGAACATGATGATGTACTGGATAGTCATCCAATTACAAGTCAGCAGTCCCCTGGTGTGCACAAGGCTTGTGTTACGTTAAACAGAGGAGCTGCTCTGCTTGGATACTAAAACACCATTGGCTGTTTCTTGGCAAAGGGCGGGGAGGAACCGCCCCTATCTATTTAATTAAATATTAAGGGAGGAAAAAGAATAGGCTTACACCATGTGTAGGGCTGCACTAGCCGTTGATTAAAATGCATTATTTATTCTAAGGAGCAGCAGGGCGTTGGGATGTGGTGACAGGTGAGAGGTGCATTGAGTGCTCCCAAGGGGATCTTTATTTTCAAGCGAACAATTAATTTCATCTTAAATTTGGATCACAGACTCCAAGTGATTGCGTACAAAGCACATTCAAACCTGTAACTGCAACATGGAATATTAATGCGCACCAGTCAAAACGCCAGCTGTTACCACATGTTCATCGCTGGCGATGCGACATGTTCTTTGGAGGATTAATAACCTCCGCCTATTTGCCATTAAACCTACCGAGCTGGCACATAATCTACCGCCACAATCCTTTAAAAACAAACAAACAAACAGCCTTCACTACCTGCAGTTTCTTTCGTCATATGAGAATCCCTCAGTTTTTAACATCACAGCTCGAAACTGATGTTTTTTTTAGTACTTTATTTATTTTGATATTATTTATTCGGATGTCAAGCAATGGTGTCTCTGCTCAGCTCCAACACCCCTAAGAATCGGTGCGTAAAACCAGGGTGGGGGTCGTGTTGGTGAAAGCGAGCACGCCGTGCCCGGTAGTTTGCCGGTAGGCCGCAGGATTTCAGCACTGCTCGCTCATGGACAGCTCCGTCCAATCAGCGGCAGCCACTTGAAGCGCGTCATCGGTCTTCATCCTTCCTCATCCCCTCATCCTCCATCACGGAAGCATGGCGGACGACATCATGGGCGAAATGATGACTTTTAAAACCGGCTTTCTGCCCATCTGATGTGTTTGATATGATATTATTGAAAGCGAGGTTGAAGTAGAGGCGCACAGCAGACGCGAGGGTGTGAATGGCCGGCTGTTGGGAGACGTGAGCTAACAGGGGGTGGGGTGGGGGGTTTAAATGACGTGTGTCCGGGTTCTACGCACAATGTCATACGACCTTAGCGGCGGTCCAACCTTAAATGTACCCCTTTCATCTCTTCCAGCTTCCAGCCTTGTCTTTAATAGTTGGATTTAAGCACAAAGCACACACTTTTACATTAAAACCCTGATACCCGGAACAGCCGCGCGGACCCAGCCGCATGGCAACCAGTCGTCCATCCCACTCCATACCTGATTAGAGGTAGCTAATGCCCACCTGAATGCATCCCTCAGTGATGTTGGCCTGTTAATCTCGGAGTTGTTGATCAGAAATCCGAGCCCTGCGCTTGCTTGGAGCTAGAGCCCGCTACGGTGAAATGCTAACGCCTGCCCCCGGGCTGACTTAACACACGTGTAGCCTGAGAAAATGAAAAAATGTCACCCGCGTCCTGCGGTGCAGGCAAACCGCCAAATGCAGCAATGGATCGCGACTAAAGCTTCTTGCAGTGTCGTCTGTAAAAACGGAAATATTCAAGCACAGCCTCAGAAAAATAAAAAAGCCGGTAATGAATGAGACACGAATGCGCCTCGGCCCACTGCGCGGCAGGTGCATCCGCTTTTTTTCTTGGCCTCCAGCCCAGCGACGCTAAATCGTTCAAATGAATCAAAATGACAAAGAGGCATTCACGACTCACCTAATATAATCCAGAGAGATCCAGAGACCAAAACGAATGCGAGCATGTCTTTCTCATTGAGTCAGCTGTCCCGGCGCAGGAGCGGTTCAGAACTGCAGCATCGACTGCAGCAAGTCGCCGACAATCTGGGAGATTAAGGAGGCAGAGAGGAGGAGGGGTGGGGGGGTTGACAATATAACTGAGACAGACCACAGTGGGGGAGCCGGGCAGGGGATGGCGATTTCCAGCAGCGTAAATTTCGCCTGAAAAAACTGAAAATGTTGACTGAGGAAATAAACCCCGACTCCCTATAGAAGCATCCTCGCTCTTAGTGGATTTCCCACCTTCACCCAGTTGGCTGCTGCGCAATGGCAGACTCCCCTGCTGAATATGAGGGGCTTGTAGGTCGTGCGGGAAGATCCGATCGACACCAAGGTTATTGGGGATGAACTATCCGTTCTCGCTGCATGCTCATACGCATTAAGTGGTCAGCTGCTTCTCTCATTTGTCGCAAAATAACTACGCAAGTGTCTAAAGCTGCATCTGCATGATGCATTTCGGTCATTCACATTTTTTAATTTCCCGATTAAATAAATTCAGCTAAAGCTTATATCTTTTTTCTCCCAGTGTTTATTTATTTATTTTATATATTGATTTATTTCTAGGGGGGTATCATTTGGTACATCACGCCATCCCTGCAGCTGAGCACAGCTTTGACACAGAGTAACTTTGCATCAGGATCACGTGGTCCAAATAAGACACTCCCATTGAACTAAAGTAACCTTGAGAAAGGGCTGACAAAGAGATGATCAGACAGAGCAACAGAGAGAGAGAGAGCACTTCTCCTGCTCTTTAAAATAATCGAATTGCTATCTTAAGCATCTTCTTATGTAACTACACCACATATTATTTTTGGAGGCTCTTACTTTTATTTGACCATTTCTTTGTGTGTTTAGTTAAAACTGAAACCCTCATAAGTGTCTCTGGTAACATAGTGGCCTACATGCTATTAATTCATCTTCACACATAACTCCTCAGTGAGCAGGCTGGTCACCACTGGAGTGACCAACAGGCTTATGGTGTTGCCATCATGTGACTGACCTTATTAAATGGGTCACTCCTCTCGACCAGTAATCTGTCACTCCCAGCAATGCCACTCACCACCTTCTCCTTTTCTCTTCCTCCTCCGAAGAAGACACTGATGAGGCAAAGAGCAGGCGAGCCTTCAGAGGAAAAATTAGCCGGGTCCATTTATTCAAAGTGGATGAATGAACAAGCAGACCCACAAACAGAGGATGAAATCAAATTTAAGACTGTGAATGTCTTTTTAATCTCAGTGTGGTCTGTAAAAACTAATCATGTCACCTGTGGTGTGTCAGCTGCACGACACGAGGAGGACAAATGGAGTTTTTAGTGAGGTTGCTGGAATTGAGTTTATTTATTTTGCAATGGGATCAAAGTACACATACGAGGAAAAAATAAGGGAAAAAACAGTTTAGTAGCTAAAAGATATCACTGCAAAATCATCAAAAGTTAGCATATACTATTATGGAATATACTTACAGAAACATGGGGTGTACAAATATGTAGCCATGAAAATTGTATTTCTATTATTTATTTTCATAAATGTCAAAAGTTTTTAATTTGAAAGTTGGATAGACAGGAAACGGGAAGTGTAGAAAACAGTGGGAAAAGCATGGCTACATCTTTTAGGCAATTTATGTTAAATGCAAAACAATTCTTCAGATGAGTCCTTCAGAAAGCAATGGCTGTAAGTTCTATCAGTACCTTGTATATCCAGAAATTATTAATAGTGTGTTTTGTGACATTTTTAGCCTGTAAGCTAATGATACAAGTGTATGTTTACCAGTTGCTAGCTTGTTGTCCGTTATATTAATATCAGATTGCATATCTATAGGATACTGATTTTGTATTCTACTGTGTTATTGGATAACTATACTTATGTGCAGATTATATGATAGTCTATTAAGAGTTGTTTTATATGTCTTTCTAGTTTCACTCCAGTTCATTGATGTCAATTCATTATGTCATGTCATTAAAGGATCAAACACGTTCTCTTTCCTGGCTCTTGAAAAGGAGTTTGGCTGGCTGTTTATTAATGTTCACGCTCAAGGAGTTCAACACATAGTGAGAACAGTACATGGGGTGATTAGTAAGGAGTCAGAGGGAATAAAAAGCCGATATAGAGAGAGGAAAGGGCTCTCTAAAGGAATAGAAATCTTTATTTTAAGATTTAAAAAATCTTTCAGCCTCTCGTTCCATTATCTAGGCACATATTTAACTTTACAGCAATAAAGTTAATAACTCCCTTTATTATTCTGCTGCGCATCTTGTCATCAAGCTTCTTGTTGAGCCCGTCATTCTGTCTCTCCATTAAAATGAAACTACTATAAACAGACTGTTCTGTTTTTCCTTTTTGGAAATGAGAAAACGTAAAAATTCCGCAGGGATTCAGATAATTATTGCCCTCCCATGTGACTCTTCATGAGTTGTCTTTGGAACCATATTTTAATGACACACACATAAATGGATGCATACAATGTAAAAACAGTAATAGTCAACTGTAATGGGTAGAAAATGAGGCATAATGCAGGATAAAACATGGCTTATTTCCATAGTGGTACTTTATTGTTTTAGGGTTTTAGGCTTGGGAATGTTACATATTCTTTTTATCTTTTAAATAATCTTATCATTCTAACTTTCTCTATTACCGTAATTTTTAGACTATAAAGCGCACTTAAAATCCTTTAATTTTTTATCAAAAATCGACAGTACACCTTATAACCCTGAGCTGCTTATGTATAAATTCTAGTTGTGCTGACGTCGAACCGATTTTATGTGGTACACGGCGCTCAAAAATCTATCAAAAATGTTTTAGTACGACTTTGGTAAGCACCGCTTGATGGATTGTTGGAGCATTAAGGCTACCATAGTCAGGAGCTTTGCGGAGTAATCTGGGTCCAAAACTGTCCGCTTCAGGTCCCAAAGTCAAGCGAACACTGCGGCATCACTGAGAGTTAAAAACTGTCTAAATTCTTTCATCTTCAATAAAATGATCAGTGTTGCTGCTTTACCAGGTGTAACAATTAAGTTTAACATCCAGGCATCCATGAAAACAGAATTTATTAAATTTAACAGAGTTAGAAGTTAGCAGGAAGTTAGCTCGCTAGTTTCCACCTAAGTATGATGTAGCATGTTCTGACTGAGAGATTTGTGAAAAAATTAAAACGTACAGCTCTGCTATCACTTCCAACATAAATGAAGACAGAAAACTAAACAGCAGTGATGTTTGTAGGGTTACTGAAGTTGGGCTAGCTGGTATATATTAATATGCTATGTGATCGCTAGCAACACGGCTGTGTTAGCATAACAAACACAGTGAAGCTGGAAGATGAACCCTAACCCTTTTCCACTCGATAAAAGTTAACACGAGAGTTCCCGATGGTTAGGGACAAATGCAATCACATGGCAGGATGCTGTAAACAAACCAAACTTCAGTCAGTAGAGCAACTGAGATAATCCATCCACAATAGGAGGTTAGTCATTAATATACTGCAACAACATGGGAATAGAGCAGCTGTGAGAGAATTCAATATTAATGAATCGATGGTACAGAAGTGGAGGAAGCAAGAAGAATGAGTTGAGTAAAATCCGACTTTTCTGACTGTTTTGTTTCACTTAATGCGCCTTATAATCTGGTGCACCTTATGTATGAAAACAGACTCGTTCATCGACGGTGTGCCTTATGGTCCGAAAAATACAGTAAGTGTCACTATATTTAAGAACACAGAACATGAGACAAAAAGTCCTTAAATTTGAGAAGCTGATAAGTTAGAAAATGTTTGCACTTTTGCTTAAATAATGAAGGAAATGAGCCTACTTATTCATTTTTTGCTAATGGTGGCAATCAGCTAATGAGGTATTTGGTTGGCCCTTTTACTTTAAGAATGTTTCTTCTTCTTCTTTTATCCTCTTCACAGTAGCTTTAAACACTTTTGCCTACTTAAATTTTTAATATTTTAAAATGGAGTATTTATTTTTTGTGCACAACATAACCTAAAATTCTTTACAATTCAGTGGGAAGTAACAGCTTCAATTGGTAGGTTCTTTTCAGATAAATGTTAGCATAACAAAAACCATTATTCACTTCAGTTTTATCTATATAGCACCATTTGGCAAAAACAGTCGCCTCAAGACGCTTTATAAAGAGGCAAAGACCCTAAAATATTACAGAGATAACCCCAATATCCAGACGTTCCCCTATGAGCAATCACTTGGTGACAGTGGGAAGGAAAAGCTCCCTTTAAACAGGAGAAAACCTTTAGTTGAACCAGGCTTAGTAAAGGGCAATCACCTGTCACAAACGGCTGGAGTGAGGGGAATAAGAAGAGAAAGCATGAACTCAACTGTGGGAGCAAGAAGAGAAGAGAAGATTTAATTACATGCAGTGGTGGCATAAAAACACATGAGCAGTGAAAAGAGATGAGAGGAGAATTGCTCAGTGCATCACTGGAAGTTCCCCAGCAGTCTGAGCATTTAGCCGCATAACTAATGGATAGTTCAGGGTCACCTGATTCAGCCCCAACCAGAAGCTTTAAAATAAAAGAGTTTTATTCATAAAAGCAGACAGGGTGTCTTCCTCCCAATTCTGGACTGAATTCTGGAGTTTACAGGGAGTCAATGGTAAAAAGCTAATATGGGAGACAGATGATCTCCCTTTCTGCCAGTACGCTCTGTGATTCATGCTTTGGATTAACTGAAGGCTTTCGAGGGATAATTCAGAATAGAAATAATGAATGCATGAACTAACTTGTCAGCGCTACTCTAAGGCAGGACATTCTAATTTTGGCAATACCATTCAGAAAGAAATGAAGAAGAATGAAGGGAGTCCTACATATTTGTTTGCACATTGAACAACATATCGTGATCAAAATTGGCTCCAAGGTTCCTCACAGTGCTGCTGGAGGCCAAGGCCATGCCATCCAGAGAAAGCATCTGGCTAGAAAACACGTTCCTATGTTTCTTAGGGCTAACCTGAACTTTATCACAATCAAGAAAACAGAATTATCAGCATTGAATGCTGCACTGGGGTCTAGCGGTACAAGCACATAGACAAGTACAATGTCAGACACCAAAAGAATATTATTACTGTCCTTCACTAGTGCTGTTTCTGTGCAATAAAAACCTCTAAATCTTGAGTGAAACTCTTCTAATAAACCATTGCTCTGCAAGTGATTTTAGAAACTAAAGGAAGGTTGGAAACAATGGACAAGGAGGGGCGATTCTAGGATCAGAGCTTTGGGGGTGCTGAGCACCCAGAGAGCTGCCCAGCCAGGCAACATAAACTTTACTCGTCACGATGAGACTTCTTCCCCGTCTCTGTCAGTCCCTGCATCCTTAAATGTCTCCAGTTGTCCTGAGTTCCCTCTGAGTGTCTCCTTAGTGCATTTAAACCTGTCCTCATTGTCTGTTGTCTTCATCTCCGTTATTAGTCATCATAATTTTACCATCTCTGTGCAAGTCTGTAAATTTCTTTATTAAATCATAAGATTCTTAAATTCATCAAGTCTCTCTGTGCCTGGGTCCTCGTCACAAAACATGACATCATTGTTTTGTACATTTTAACACAATTGAATCCCCACATTTGTGAAAGAAAAGCAAAACACTTTTTTAAAGTCTGTAACAAAACCATCAAATCAGATAAAGGTTATTTAAATGCTGCAAATGAAGAATGGATTGTAATAAAAAAAATACATATCCTAACCTTAATTACTGGTGGAAAATGATGCTCATAGTAAATGAGAAGTAAACTGAGTGCATTTTTTGGACAGAGGTTCACTTTTAATGTGTATGTATAATACAATACATATATATAAAAATACACTCCAACTTTGCCTATGGTGCAATGTATACAATGTATGAAAAGATCTTTACTGCAGATACTACTATGGCTCTGCAGATTTTTTTCTTTTATTTTAATCTATGTGGCCTCACCTTGAAGTTGGCAAATCTGTCTATCACTTTTGGTGGTCATCTCTCAAGCAGTTTAACAGTTTCTGTTTTGCCTGTCACTATTCCCTGTCTGTTTTCTTACCTGGTTCTTCCTGACCTTGTATTTTCTCCTCACGTTCCCCTCTTTCCTCCTCTCTCCCTCTTTGGACTGATAATCATACACAAATAGATTGTATTCAATTAGATGAAAAAATGACATTGATATGAAAAAAAATATTATTAAGATCACTAATATAAGAAAGTCCTCTCTCAGTGTACTTTCAACCAAAAGGCAAATAACCAAACCACATGTACATCTAATAAAATATATAAATATTGAAACACTGATCCAACATTATCCTTTATTGACGGATCATTTGATTTTACACTTTTACCTGAATGTGGCTCCTGGGTTTAATATTGGCACATGCACATATGACAAAATGACCAGCTTCTCTCATTCCATTTCAAACAGGACAGTGGCAAGAACAGTAGGCTACGGACAATTATAAGTTTTAGATTTTAAATAGGCTGTATAAATTTCAATGGGAGCAACAGGGCGGTCAAATGTCGCTGATTTTACTACAGAGCAGGATGGATTGTAGGGTAGCAAATATCGTCGGAAAACACATTTTCAACACTGCAGGTTACCTGGGTGTAATGTTTTTCAGCTAAAAAGAAACATGGTGTGACTCCTACCTAACTATATAAAGAGTAACTGCAGGTTAAATGCAGCTAATATGTCCTGTTTTAAGCCAGGCACTTATACCTCCGCTCCGCTGCGTCTCAGCCACCATTGCTCTGGCACCAAGGGTGCTAGAGTAGGGGAGAGGCGAGCTGGAACAAACCATTTTTTTTTTTTGGGGGGGGTATCTATACTTTTGTTGTTAAAATGTTACGTCTCAACCAAGTACTGTATGCTTTTTATATTTTTAGTAGTGTGTCACACAAACAGCAAATATTGTCAGAAAAGTAAGAAATCTTTGGGGGTGCTTTGATTCATTTTGATTTTAGCCCATTCCCAAAAATGGGCTAAAATCGCCCCTGAAATGAAGTAAACAAAATATCCACAAAAACACTTTAAAACTGTTTATTGTATCTCTTCAAAGAAAACAAAGGCTATAAGAGGCTTTTGGACAAACCAGCAATTATTTTTTATCAGTATTATTTACCAGTAAGAGTTTGGAGGGGGGGGGCTCTCTACAGCAGGGGGGTAGTTGCACCCCCTTGCCCCCCTATAGATCCGCCCCTGGTTGGAAATCAGTCTGGAGTTGGCTATGATAGTTGAATTAAGTAAAGAATTTTAAAGCAATGGTTTATTTACAGCCACTTTAAAAACCTGTGGTACATAACCTATATAGAAGATTATCACATAGAATACACTGAAAAAATAAAGTCTAGTGGGGCTCCCTTGTCATGTTTCTGAAAATGATCAAGTTCAGATAAAAGCAGCTCAACATGAGAGTTGCCTCCCAACACAATTTCTAAAAATGTTTAGTTCATGTAACTGTTGGAGGCCCTGAAAGGCAAAATGTTCGACTATTTCACAAAAAGGGAAGGACTAGAGTAAAGTCTGAACAATGAATCCAGTGTGTCGCATAAAGACAGCTTTTCTTTCTTCCTGTCATATGACTCACAGCCCTCAAATGAATTTTGAAACATTTTAGGATGACTTGATGTCAAAAATAGGAATTCCTAGGAATTTACAGAATATACAACATTTGAAGCAGTAATATTGGGGACGCCTTTGAAAGTACACTGTGAAACAGATTCAGGAGGCCTGTTTGGGTGGAACTTGAGTAGTTGACCTGAGGGCTGAATTTTAGGCCGATCTTGGAAAGCCAACATGCTTCCTCATGTCTGCTGGTACAGAAACTCACCCTCCCTTACCAAATAGTGGCAAGATTTCTTTATATTATTTTTCTCCCCCACTTTAATTGCCTTCTATTATATACCTATAATACTTTAATTTGCAGGTGCTAAGTAAAGTATACAGGTGTTATCCCACTAAAAAGAACTGCGATCTGCAGGTCCTTTGGAAGGCGACAATTGGGAGTATTTGACATGAACATTACTCATGTGAGAAAAGAAGCAGAAGAAAACAATCCCCTGAGACAGAACAGTCTTCACAGTTAAGTCTTTTGACTGCAGTCAAAAGACAAGCAAACTGGATTTGCCGGTGAAACAAACACAATTATAAAAGCTGAAGAAAAACTTGCACCTTCAGTTTAACGTTGTGGCTAAAGTTGAAGGAAGGCTTTGAATTGCTCCAGTGTAGGTAAGCTGTCAAAAGGCGAGTCTAAGGCGAGATTGGTGACTCGAGCCTTAAATTACATTTTCTTGCTGCATGTAGGTGACCTTAATGTCCAGACTAGCCCGGGGTAAGCACAGAGTGCAATAGATTTTAGAGGAATTTGGTCAGTTGGGAGTGAAATCACTTGGATGCAGTTTGAAACAGACAGTCAAGTGTTTTAATCAGTCACCGGTGTTCGCTGAAAGCCTGTTTCAGAATTAAGGTGAGGTATAGGGGCTAGGTTGATGAACCAGGTAACTGTCATGTTGTAGTTATGTATTTTCAGGTATAATGGATTTTAAATAAGAACACACACACACACACACACACACATATATATGCGGGTTAGAAAAATCGGTTCACATCAATTGCATAATAACGCTGCACAATTTTAAAGAAGATCCTTAAAAACTTAACATTATTTTTTTTTTTTTAATTTGTTTTTAAAGTGATTCTCTTCACTAAACTATGATGATGCTGGTGCTGGTTTTGTTGCATGCCAGCTGCAGTGAATTCCTATAATTCACCTGTTTCTTCGCACACTGGCACACAGGCTGCCTGCCAAAAAAAGAGAGAAGAAGAATCGGTGGGAAAAACGGGATGATTTTTCCCTTTTCCAATCCAGATCTCTGTATTCGTTTGGGAAATCCCACAGACCCCCGCTACCGGTGAAAAGTCCGCGGGAAAAACTCCCTGCAATTCCCTCGCGGGTACGCGCAGGCGAGCGTCACGTAAAGCATGCGCGAGCACGCGAACTCGCCACACCACACGGGAAGCCCCTAAATGGACAGATACATTATCTGAGACAAAGCTTGATGTGTGGGGTTTCCCAATTTTCCTCCAAGTGAACTCACCCCGTTATATAAAAAGACCTGCGGGTGCAGTTACGCTATCAGGTGCAGTTACGCTGTTTTTAAGCACCGAAATTCAGGATACAGGTTATGACTAATGGTCATATTTCTATTCACTCTGCCAAATTTCCCTCCAAGTGAACACACACGATTATAACTACAATGACCTTCTGCGTGTATTTGATGCAATCAAGCTAAGAGACTGAGTCGATATTTACGATACACGATATGAATGATTGCCATATTTCTATTCACCCCCGCAGTTTTGTGCCCGTTGTTTCATTACGTTGAATTTCGCGAATGCTTGATATTGCTGCGAGCGCGCGCCCATGCAGGATGTGTTGTGTAAAACGCTCCGCAGGTCCTGTATTTGCGGATAAACAGCTGCTGCTGCTTCCGCATCGTCCGATGCTGCTCTCTTTTCCCGCTGTCAAGGCAGTACAAGAGTTCACTCTGCATGACCCATATCCATGCGCCCAGCAAGTCGGTATCACACTGCCCCCAGCGGCCATTGAAAATTGCTACACCATTTCTTGTAAATGCCTGAATTCTCAGGCAGGTCGCTGTTTATACTAAAGGGTTGGTCCCATGCACATGTTTGTCATGCCAGACTGTGGGGGAAGACTTTTGGCTTGTGGAAGACGAATGCGTGCGCGCGTGCTTTGGAAATGAATGCACGCGCTCTCAGACTTTAATAGTGTTAACTTTGCACAACCTCCAAAGCAAAATTATTATAAGAATGCGATATTATGATCACTATAATCGAAATACGGTGCATAACAGGACGCGATAATAGAACAAGTCGGCTGTTACGGTTTGATGTCAAATCTTAATGTGAGTTAAATATAATTTGCCACTTGCAAATATTTGCAGTATTTGCACAAAGCACTATCTGTAAGGTGAATAGCTTACAAAGGAGGGAGCGGGGAAACAAACTCGAGTGACACATGAGTTCATTTAGTTTGATGATCTAGTCTACGTGCAGCAATCAACTGTATTCCACGCGTGTTGTTTTTTAACTTCCTTCTAGCTCTCAACAGCGTGATTTCTCGGAAATCCTTTGCTACTTGCTGAAGCAAAGGATCACAGCGCATGCTCCAAACACACTGTAAAAAATATCAGTCCTATTATAAGAGGACTTTCAGTCAATTCAATAATAAACTTTCGAATTGTATTTTTTTTTTTAGTTATAACAGGGTGGTAATGCGCAAATATGCAGATATGACATTAATAAAGTAGCTACTGCAAACAACTACAAGGTTATCGTCAAATAACCAATACATTTTCAAAGGCTTGATAAACACACCTCTCACTTTTTTTTTTTTACTGAGGACATTTTTTATAGCACCAAGCCTCTTGCCGGGGAATACCCGCCACTGGAGTCGGCTGTGTATAAATTGTGCACACCAAGCTGTCAGTACTCACTTGTACTCAGAAAACGTTTACAAGTGGAACACTTAAAGACGAGAAGAAGCTTTTCTTAAACCAACGGGATTATTGTTGCATTTTTTTCCTCCTGGAATCACAAAGCAAATTAATCTGTAAGTATAGTGATATCAATTTAACATCCCTGCTGTATTTTTTAAAAGCTAAATGATGCTATTGGGATGATTTCTTTGAAAAAATATTATCTATTATTATTATAGGAGTCTCTCTTTCTCTCACGCTGTGTGTTTGAGAATGAGCATTGAATTAAATAACATGCAAATAGATGCAAAGGTTTTTAATGCACATTTCAAACTCGAATTGTTTAATTCTGTGACATTTTTGCCAAGCCTGTGTTGAGTTGCGCTTGTTTGCTCTAAGGAATTAAGAAACCTTTTTTAGGGGGGGGGGGGGGGGGGGGGATATTCGCTTACCATTCTAGATTTTTAAACTTTTATGCTACAGGATTAATAAAATAACTGCATAACTGCACGAGTTATTTTTTAGTTATTTTTTCTTCTTGTTCCTTCCAACCTTTCTAAACTACTGGTAAACGCCTCCCTGAGCGCGCTGATTGCCCTGGCCATGAACTCTTCTGTCCTGCGCAGCAAAGAAGCAGTAGTAAATCTATGCGGGAGTTTATTTCCTCTTACCGCTGCGCTTCACACGCTGCATTACAGCATTTCTCTAAACACTTTCTTCTGCTGCTGCATTTCTTTAGGCAAACATGCCAGTGTCAAGGATGAGAATGAGGCCATGGCTGGAGAAGATGATCGACTCCAATACAGTTTGGGGTCTGGCTTGGATTGACAAGGTGAGAAGCTTTCTTAGCCTATTATAATACACCGAACTGGTTCATGTAAATAGGAACTGCCTGCAAATAAGTAATGATAATTCAGAGTACAGGAATAGATATTTGGAAATCTATTTGTTGTAGGATTGATGCCTCTCCCCATGAGACAGGAAAGTGATTTCTGCAAAGCTGCACATGTTTTTATTGATGCTGAGTTGTCCCCTTGCTGTGCATACAGTATTAGCATGTTACAAACATTGACTTGGTTTGAAGCACTAGCTTGGGATGGGTCTTAGTGTTGCAGTGTTACTTTGAGGCGTGCTATAGTTAAAGCCACTTCACAGCTATGCCTGTGGCACTTCAAACAAGTGAAAATAGGCACGATGAGGTAGCTGAACGGAAGCTTGGTTTCTGCTTGGGAGATAACACATTGCATTCTCTCAGTAAGCGCAATTACCCACGATCCAACTTAATATATATGAATTTTTTTTATATTTCCCAGGAGAAAACAATGTTTTCCATCCCCTGGAAGCATGCAGCTCGACATGGCTGGGAGGTGGACAAAGACGCATGTTTGTTCAAAGAGTGGGCCAAACACACAGGTGAGAAAGCCTGAATAAGCCTGCCACCTGTTCAGAACAACTCTTCTTTACAGGATGAAGAAGTGTACTAAACTAGCATGTGCCAATGCATTTTACAGGGAAATATTCAGAGGGCCAAGTTTGTGACCCCAAGACATGGAAAGCCAACTTCCGCTGTGCAATGAACTCACTGCCTGACATTGAGGAGGTGAAAGACAAAAGCATTAACAAAGGCCACCAAGCTATGCGCGTCTTCAGGATGCTGCCTGCTAGTCAAAAATCTAAAGGTGAGAAAACTGACAGGAAATGAACGTTTGTTCTTTTTGGCGAATTAACATTGCGCTCAGTATCTTCAATTCATGTGCTCTACAGTCTCAGTGGTAAAGAAAGTAAGTGACCAAAATGTTTTTCTTTCCTCTGCACAGATAAACGGACTAAATCAAGGGAATCAAAGGGAAGGAAGAAGGTAAATGCTATCACTGTTACTGTAGCTCTAGTGACACTTGTTTTTAAATAGCATACTCAAAATATTCCTCATTTACACTGATCTAGATACTGAATGTATAGCTTTGTAAAATAATGCTACTTTGTAGCTGTGCAGGAAACAGACATACACATATGGATTTGAATGTCTCGATTTTTATTTCAAACATCTCACTTAATTTCTCTTTGATTTGTTCTTGCAGAGTTCAGTGGTTAAGATGGAAGAGAGGGAAGACAGCTACAGTGACACTCAGTCTCCCATCCCTGCACTGGTGCCAGAAAGCACACAAGAAAACAGAGTTGACAGCACAGTGCAGACAGAACAGCCAGGTGAGCAAGTTTGAAAAATCTGTACCGAAAATGTTCAGATAAACATTGCATTTGAATCTAAAAGCCCAAGTGTACTCAATACGTTTGTTTGCCATTTTTGCAGATTACTTCTTTCCAACTGAGGTTCCTGATTGGTCTTCAACAGTTGAGATTGGCCCTGACTCCTTCATCAACAGATTTCAGGTTTCACCTGATCACAGCTCCGGTAAGACAACAACACATAGCTCATACTTGCTAGTAAATGACTTTGGCTTAGCTTGGAATAATTCAACTTAAATAGAAACTTAAATACTCATGTTCCTTTCTGTTTTTCTCCCCTTCTCATCACTGTGATCGTGCAGACTACGACTGTCCAGAAGATATTATTGAGGTAAGCATAACCTACAGGTCTTACCCTAGTTAGAAAGCAACATTTCATTGACAGGAATACCCATGTTTGTCTTATTCTGCTTGGTTTGGCTCATGCAATAACACCCAAAACACTAATACGCATGTTTTGTGTTGAACAACTAGTTGGGCCAAATATAGCCATACTCAATCCAGTGTTACTCTTTCAGATTTGCAGAAAACTGGAGAAAGAAACTTCACACTGGATGACAACAAGCAGTTTAGACGACAGGGGGTTCCTGTGCAATGAACCATGCACCAGTCCAGGGAGCCAGTGGAGTGAGTCTTCATCAGGTAAATGTTGCTAGTTGGAAGCTGTGATGTAGCTGCTGCTTAAACACCACAGTCCATGCCAGCAATTTAAGAATTTAATTGTAGAATTTAGTCAACATCAATGAATATGGTTAGATTTTGTTGTAGATTACATTAGCAATCAAAATAATGCTATCAGTTTTAAGTCACATGACTTGGTTTAACTGACCTTGGATTTCGCTCTTTGTTTTGCAGTCGACGATGTAGACGACACAAGGCCACAGTACACAACTCTTGCAGACATCCCAAATTCCACAGATGAATTCTGGAACAGCTTTTGCCAACAGATCCCACTTTTGCTTTAAAAAAGTAAAGGACATGACAGGACAATTCTTTTACACTGGACTTTTAAGAAGCTCCTGAAATCTTCTCCCATCAAAGCACTCCTCTCAGCTAAATCATCCTTTCGCTAGGACACCATCCCACCATCCGGACTTCTACTGTGTGTTTGATGTTTGGAAGCAGTTTGCAGAGCCACCCTCATCGCTCTCATCCCATATGTGAAGTTGTGAACAGAAGTTATAAAGCGCACTGCTGTGTAAAAGGAATTCACATGCTCAACATTGTTTATAGTTTTGGCTGGTTCAAGGCACCATGCTGCTCGTTTTTTTCTCTGTTAAGCTCAGGCATGGTAATTCCATTATATCAAACAACCTCTGACAATTACAAGATAGTTGTCATTAACCTCATCTTGCAGATATGCTCGCACTCAGTGCTTGTGAAAGTTAGTTAATGTACAGTGTAAAAAAAAAAAATCACATATTTTTTTCTTTGTTTTTCCGTTATATGTACCAGTGAATTATAGTTTAAGTGACCAAAAACTGCATCTTTACATCTTGTCGACAAACAGCCCAACAACAGGTGAAAGCTTTTCTATGTTGTAAATAGCAATGTGTGCGTGTGTGTTTTTTAATAAAATAAACAAAATATGAAACATATAAAAGAATTTTTGTTTTTTCATTTCTATAGCAAGTGGTTTTAAATGGTCTCCTGTTATGAAACTGATCATTTGTAGGTCATGTTTGTGTAAAAAAACATCTATTTGTAACATCTCTTTGAGCAAGTCAATAAACTTAAATTAGAACTAGCAAAAATAAACTCTAAAATATTTTGAAGAATTCTAATCACCCTGGTCTAAATGATCACAGCATGCAGTTAATGATGTATTTCTTCAATTTAAATCATTGAGTCTCAAGAGCAGAAAAAAAGTTGTGGTATGTGGTACTGTGAATAGTTGCATCAGTTTTTTTTCTTCCTCATCTCGGGTTCCCCCGATAATCCCCAGACAGTTTGAGGAAATAGTGTCATTGCAAAATATACTGACATGCACGCTATACATACTCTAAACTGGCTCGTTGACAAGGAGCTGTTACTGCAGGAGACCCCACAAATGGGATTCTTTACTTTTATCTCGTGTATGTTTCAGGTTAGTCCAGACTGTTGAAGTAGACTCGTCAAACATCCTTGGAGATGAAAACGAGATAATAGCCATGCTTTTCTTTGGGACCTGAAAAGCCTTGCTTTACAGTAAATCATGTGACTTCATTTGAGGCAGGTGAAGGGTTTTCAATGAGAAACCTCATTTGGTTAAACATAAAAACTATGGAATAAGGTTTGAAGTGTTTACGTTTTAAATTAAAAATTACTTTCAAATATACACTTAATGTGTTCAAACTTTTTTTTACATAACAATCAAAGGGAAAAAAGAGTAATTTAGTCTTTATGTGTATTGTAAATTACTTCATGTCATTCATTATATGCATACGTTTTTTTTTTAAATATAAATAATGCTTTGATCTTTTTTTTGATGAAGGCTCTTGTGACGTGATTACCCTCTTTTCCCGAGGCACCACGAACAGAAAAGGAATTCAAAACATTGTGTTTACAGCTTAAGCATCAATAATCATGCCTTTCAAATGATTAACTGAGGTTTCATCCAAACAACTGAAGGAATACCTGCACAATTATTCACTTTCAAAAAAACAGTCAAGGTAGCTTTTTCTGCAGAGAGGCAGAGACAGCTATATCCACAAACAGCATCTCACAAGTCACAATATGAAAAACTGAATCTCACAAGACTCCAGTATGTGTTTTTATTCCACTTTATTACAAAAAATGTATAAATGAACATTTATCTTAACACTCACCTGCTTCTAATGTGCAATCAATTAGAAACAATTACAGGTGATTCCAAAATCTACAGTTATCTTAAAAGCTTCTGACAGTTTTTCCAGAATGTACCCCACCTCTCACCCTGTGACAGCTGCTATGGCCTCCAGTGTGCTTATAAACGTATAAAAGTGTAGTTCAATGGGAGTTCAGAAATACAACAATGTTTCCTTAGTCCTTTGAAATCAAACACCTGTGAAAATGATCTGCAGCCGTTAGTGCAGTTACTGACATTAATGACTAGATAAAGTATAGGAAATTATAATATAGTATAATATAATAAAAAAAGCACAAAATAACTTTATGTAGTGATGCTGTCCAAAACATAGTAGAAGAACATGATTGGCTTCACTGAAACAAAGAAGCTTTGAGTTACATGTTAGCGAGTTCTTTTGCATGCAGCTTCTTTTGTCTTTTTAAAAAAATGGCTACACGTGAACACGTGAGGTGTCACGCAACAACTCGACTACATAATAAACAAATAATCATTAACTAATCCAAAAGAGGTCAGGTTGATGACACCCCCCCGATGACAGCTGCTCATGAATAACACCTTTTGTTCGGTTTACGATGTTGTAGTTCATGACTTTTTGCGAGTACGAAGTCCCGCGACAATACGGCATCAGCAGCAGAAGTTTAAACACATCGTGTTTTAAACAGTCAAAAGCTACACCATGAAGATACAAAGAGGGTGTGCGAGCTTCTGTGGTTTCAAACCCGAGACTGGAATACCATCTGGGAAATAAACTACACACACACATACACGCAAAAAAAAGATGTGAAACTATAAGCACAGACTGCAGACTTCATTTTTCTGTATGTTGAAGTGAACATATATTTTTCTAGACATGTTTTTGTCTGTTTCCTTCTTTGCTGAAGGCATAGTTCCTTTGTCGATAGACAACCATCAGACTCTGTCCTTCCTTTGTCTGATCTTCGATGTAGAGGTGAACCATGCCAGGACTACTTTTGATCCACTGAAGATCATCCTTTGAAAAACACCAAGACCAAAACAAAACAAAGAAAACGAACAAACAAAAGGGGGGAGAGAGAGAACAAAGAATAATGATTAAATACATTTCCAGCTTATCTTAAGGCAAACTTCCAACATAAATGGCATACATTTACTCTATTTAACTTAATGTATAAACACCGACAACACAAAGAATCTTTTCCATGTTGCCAGTTATGTCATGCAGGCACTATTCGTGTTAAATCATGTCCACGTGAATTTAACTGCTTTCCTTGTGTTCAGTCTCTAAATGATGAAAAGATGATTTGAACCAGCAGGAATAGCAAAAAAGAAATAATGGCATCTGCTTAGTACCAACATAAACCTTGTAATGGCAAAACAAACACTTAGAGGTCAAAGATGGCGCAATGACAAGTCAAGGCAAATAAGAAAAAGCATTTAGCAAGCGGCAAATACAGTGTAAGTAATGCGTTGTTATGCATTTGAACTTAGATTTTCTGCTGGGACTCCTGACACTATTAGCTCCCCGGTACAACAAAGAACAGTATCTATGTTGCATTCAGTCCAATTTACACAAGCTGGTAAGCTAAATTGCCTTTGCAATTAGTTAGCATTTAACCAACAAACGTCAGGGTCACTGGTTATATAAGTGTAAGATTTGTACCCTTTTTATTCAGGTTTCCTACCCACAAAATTTCCAGTTTCGGTGCAGACACATAATTTAAGGGATCACTTTATAATGTATCAAGAACTGAAAGGTTTCAGTAAGAAAGTGGTGAATCTAATGCTGATTATACAGGCAAAAAGTTACATATTACTACAGTGTAGAGACCTGTTTAGAGTGGACTAATTATCATTAGTTGAATATTATTTCCAAACTGTGAATGTACCAAATATTCTTTTATTTATTTACAATTTGGTAAACTGAGCTGAATAGGAGCTGGTTTTTATCAGGACACCCATGCTGAACATCAAGTTTGCTGCTTTCGAAGCACACAAACAAGACGCACTACCTTCTAACAAACGCAAACCTACACCACAGCAGCCCACTCTCTGGGCAGTATTTACTTTTAAGGGGATTTATTTGTATTTTCTATATATTATTTTGTCCCCTTTGTACTTTTAAAACACATTTTAACAAAGTGTAAAGTGTTTATTTGTTATTTGACTGGTTGAAACCCATTTCATATATACTAGACATAATTTGAGCATAATTATTTTATTTATTTATGCAGATAGAGTATGTGTGAAGCATACATTGCGTTGTTTGGTAACATTTGTTTAAATGTTTAGTAATAAATATGAAGTGAAAAAAGTTTGGATCATGTTTATTTTGTTTAAAATATATACTTATTCAGGAACATTGTACATGTGTTAGTTAAACGGTTATAACAAGAATCATAGCTTCTTTTGGAAGGATGTTGCTGCTTCATTCCACAAACCCTGCGTATCTCTGTTAACATGAGTGTCTATCTCTACATCTCGGGTATATCCTGGAAAGTATGGGTAAATATGAAGCCTACCTTATGAAAGTCATGTTGGCTTTTTATTAACATAATTAAATATCAGCAAATTACTTAATCCATCCCTCTACAAAAAGATTTGAGAGAAAGGCAATGGCGTTCTGATCTTGCCAGTATGACAGATCATTAACGACTCTTACTTGTTGTATACGAGCGTAACTACATAATTCACCTGGTGCTATCGCAACACATGACCTCTTGTTTGTTCTGCTAGTTCTTATATACTTTGTTTACGTAATAAAAGTGGAAAATGTAAAACTTTCTGTCAATTGTTGACCAAAACATCATGTTGACCTTGATGATCTTGGTGAATATAAGTCAAATCTTAATGGATTGTTAACATGACCCCACTCTAAACATAGTTTTACCAGAATTCATTGAAAGTGCATCGTGCATACAAAGAGGAAAAAAACAGTAGTGAATCACCAGATGGGAAGGTTGTGCGTTTTTAGTTTAGTTCCTGTTACATGACACCATTGTGATTTTGTCTAAAGCATGCGGTTCTCTTTATTGTCACAGTCAGTTTCAATAAAATGTTGATACCACTGACTGTCAAGGGTATGGAAGCTTGTTTCTGCCACTGAAAAACATATTTTTCAATACATAAGACCAAATTAAGCTTATTATGTCAAAATCTTGACGTCTGAGAAAATGACTCAAAGTTGAAGAGCTACCTTGAAATCTTTGTGATCTAACCTTAAATTTTGACACACGGATGGCAAAAATGTTTTTATTCAAGACAACTCTTGAAGCACCAGATGGCAGATATTTTAATTAGTTAATTTAATTGGTTTAATTTTAACAATTTTAAGACGGAGCACTGTGGCACAGAGTTATAAGCTTTTTATTCATGCAGACAACATTTTGTAGAATGTGCTGTTATATGTGATCAGATTACGTAGAAATCAATCAAATAATGCTCGTTTTTTTGATAACCTGTCCCAGCAGACCCCAGACCCTCCCTAAACACTATGATGATTCAGACCAGTGAAAGGCAGCTGAAGGAGAAGTGATGGTTTTGACATAAAGCTGAAAAAAATTGCTTGCGACTGTTCGAATGAATGTGTGGAATCATTGGATAAATATGAGAGTTCAGGAGAAACTCCAGCCTAATCTAAAACCTGGCTGATTTATTACAAAGTATATAAAATCTGTGTCTAAAAAGTGTCCAATAAGATGTGCAAAAAATGAACACAATTCATGTTTCCCTTCTGTTTTAAGCTGCACAAATGTAGATAAAGTTAATACAACATTAATCTAACATACATCAGATTGAGGCCACAGACTCTGTCTGTTGAAAAAAGCAAACTGGTGCCATGGCTGGTTGTAATACCCTAAAATTTCAGGCGATGACTCACTGGCAACCATAAGAGCCACATCAGGTGCAAAATAAGATAAATAAGCTCTTTGGTCCACCTTTGGAGAGCTCATTGGAAATGTGCTTGCCAAGAGAAAATGGTTTGTGTTGGGATGTTAAAAAAAAGATAAACACTAAAATGTGCTTAAAATTTCGATCACGTGCTGAAGAAATATAGGCGTTAACGCTGTCCCACGGCCATGAAAGGGTGTAGCACTCAGGGAGGGATGCAGACAATGCAAAACTGTTCCTCCCTACATAGATGACACGGCCATGAAGAGATCTAACATGCAAAAACCGCAAGAGAGGGCCGAGGGGGGAGGGGACTGTGTGTGTTGGTAATACACTTGGTGAATCTCTGGTGCTTTCCACCTAACAAGTATAACCATTAGACTTGTTTTGTGCTAATTTTAATGATGCTTCATCCTGAACCACTTTAGAGTGAAGCTCAACCAAAGTTGTTTTTTCTCTTTTCTTTCTTTCTTTCTTTTTTTAAACGACACAGATGTGTTTGTGAAGTTACTTCCTCAAAGCACTTGTAGACACATGCATACCACAATAACCAGCAGGGTAAAATCAAGCTGGCTTGGCATTTCCCTAGGATTTTCAGTCTTGTGACAAAGACTAATGTCACTCAAACATTAACAGTTATTAATATTACAGCGAAGCAGCAGTTGTTGTGAAATCAATAAAAACCAAAAAAAACCCCCACCCAATTCTTAGCAGGTTCTAATATGATTTAACTGAAACCTCAGATGAACTAAAAAGCATGCAGTATAACATGCTGTCATGCCAAAATGCAGAAGCAGTGTGTGAAAAACTAGAACTATAGAACCAAAGAGGGCAAGTTGCAGCCTAGTGCTGCTAGTCAAATGTGCTTTAATTAATTAAAGTTGTGGCATTTTGCTGGTCTGGGGTATTCAGGTGTGTTTCAAGATGTCAAGAAGGAAAGAGGTCAGTGTTTAAGTTTGTGACAGTTAATTTAACAAAGGCTGAACAAGTATGGCTTGTTTGGAAAGGCTGCCAGGCGAAACTGTCTTATCTGGAAAAAGAACCTGGGAGCACAGCTGAAGTTTGCAAAGCTGCATCTGAACAAACGTTTTTTGGATAGATGAGACCAACGTGGTGATGTTTGGCGCTAATGTACAGTGACATAGTTGGAAAATACAAAGCTTATCAGCAGAAAAACACTTCATAGCACACTTCACGGCTTCACGAGGGGTGATAATTTGGGTTTGGTTTGCAGCCACAGAAATTGGCCACGTTGCAGTCCGTGATTCTGTAGGCAAATGTTAGGCAAACAGCAAAAGTCTGGCCGAAAACTGGGTCGTAAAACAGGAAAATGGCCCCAAGCACATCAACAAATCTACAATGTGAGAGCTGAGAAAGAAAATAATCAAGATGTTGCATTGCTTCAGTTAAAATTCAGACGTTGGTTGGACTGCAATGCTGTGGTGGGACGTTAAGAGAGCTTGCCTGCAAATCTTAATAAACTGAAGAACACTGTAGAGAAGAGCGGGCCAAAATTCCTCCATAATGATGTGAAACACTGATAGAGTCGCACCGAAAACAATTACTTCAAGTAGCTAAATTATTTTCTACCAGCTACTGAACCATGTGCTGTGCTTAGTTTTTCACACACTGCGCCTGCACATTGACTTCGCTGTTGTGAAACAATGGCATGATGTAATATGTCATGTCTTGTTGTTAATCTGAGTTTGTACTTAAAATTATTTAAATTTGGTAAGGACCTGATGAATTTTTACGGTCTCCTGACTGACTCCTGAATTTAAAAGGGTGTCCATTCTTTTTACTATGACTGTACAGTAAGAGTAAAAGCCAGATATTTTGAATTAGTTTCACAAGTACAGTAGAAAATAGAATAGAAAATAGAATACGAAATATTCGAATTTTAGAAAATTTAATGTTATGGTAATAATGAATACAAGGAAACGCAAACACAGGAAGTCCCATTGCACAAGCGTGACAACTCACTGTCTGATAGTGAATTATATGAAACAATTATTTATCTCCAGGTTTGCTTCATTGCCGCAAATTCTCCAAGATTTTTTAGTGGTCGATAAACAAACTCTAGCTGCCCCAGCTCAAAGTTTTTAGGAGACTGTCTTGCATATAGGGTTCGTAAAAAAACAAATAAGAGACACAATTATCCCTGTTTCAGAAGGATATACGACGACAGCGTGCAGAAACTTGTTTTGTCATCTATAACCCGATGTGAGGAATTTAGGCAATGTTTGATCATTATCTCTCTCACTGATTACTAATTTTCCAGTTTTGTAGTGTTCATATTCTTATGAATATAGATAAATATATGTGTGACTTTTTGTCTTTCTTTTCAATAATCTGCTTAATACACATAAAAATAAGTAAATAGAAAGATTGACAACATGTTTTTTTAGGCTCAGGATGGAAGACAATCTGAAAAATTATTTCCTAATTAATGCCAGAATCTGTGCTGTGCCACTCACTCACACACCGAGGCTCAGAAAGCTTGTGGTGTATTTTTCAAACTGATCATTATCCAATTATCTCCCAAGGCTAAGTTTGATCAAATCTGAGTAAAATGAGACCAGGAAATAAATTATCTTATTCTGCTTAAAAGACTTTTATGATGGTTAAGATGGTTTGACCACAAGTCGAGTGCAAACATTGTAGGTTATTGACATTTTCCTACTACTTTTCCCTGTGGGTGTGGGTGAAATCAGTAATATCCTCCCAACCAAATTCATAACTCGGAGGCACATATACGTTTTTTCACCACCGTTCATAACATAAAGCTGCAAACTGGAGCAGATAAATGAAGCCAATGTAGACTTAGTCAAAATCACAGCTGCTCAGATGGTCATTTGAAGCTTGCTCTAAAAATAATCCACCCTTATGTTAAAACTTAATATATTCATAACTTAGGAGCATAATAGAACTTTTAATAAATATTTACACCGGCCATAGAGACTAAAACATTTTTTTTATGTTTAATCACTATAGCCCTACAGGTGGTGAATGCTTATATAAATTGCATAAATTGTAGTGGTGTTTTAAATTATGGATACAGAGCAAATATAAAACCTGCAGGTTTTAGATGTGTCCTTGATCCAACACAGCAGATTTAAATGGCTAAATGACCTCCTCAACGTGTCTTGAAGTTCTCCAGAGGCCTGGTAATGAACTAATCATCAGGTGTGTTGACCCAGGGTGATATCTAAAACCTGCAGGACACCGGCCCTTGAGGCCTGGCGTTCCCCATCCCTGGCGTAACTACTGGGGGCGCACTAGACTCCTTGTTTAAGTATCATGCCAGATACCATGAATCAAAGCGTGAATCATTGATGCTTGTAATGTTGGTGCCTTTTAGAGCATTTCTACTTCTTATTTTTTTTAAATAAATGGCTTGAGGTGAGATTTTTTTGTGCTGAATGAACTACCATTCTTTAAAGATATGCTAAAACTTATTTGTTCCATTCAACAGTTTGGGTGAACATCCGTTAGGTGATGACTGTCTACACAGCTGATGGTAAATACATTATAATGATAAGGAACCCCCATAATGTCACTAACTGAATTATATTTTCTGGATTACATTTGCATGACCTCACAGAAAAATTACTAAAAGAAATTTAAAACTCATCAACAGATCAACCAGTGCTGCTGAATGTGCCACTGAACCAACTGTTGTGGCTGCTTAGACAGGTAAAGTCTACACTGTTACAGAGAGAAATAACATTATAGAAACATGTTCACCAGCTTTGTCCATGGCCACTGTCAAAGCTGTGATTACATCAAACCATACAGATGCACCTATCAGCTTTCTCTGAAACTCTGATTGTTTTGATTGTGGGTGTGATCCAGCAGCTAAACAGTGTAACACTGACTGCATGTAGCAGTTGTGTGGGTGCACTGCTGGCTGAGTGTAATACAATATGTTGTTTACACTGATAAAATGGCATGTGAAATTTATTGCAAAGGATGCAGAAATAATCCAGAATAAACCTCCAAACTATGGCCTTTTGTGGGCTCTGTAGAATTATACTACACAAAAACAGCATTAGCATTACTAATACAAATCATAAGTAAATAGGGCTTGACTGTATCAACAGGAGGTAAAGTGCTGCAGTGTTTGCAGCTTTTTATACTCCACCTATTAAGTCACTCTTTGCCCTGTGTTTGTTACTTTCTAACAGGAAACTGCGTCATCCAACAGTCAGTCAGCTTTCTTCCCTCACCGTCTAGGTTGAATGTCTTAGTTTTAGTTTTTTGTTTTTTTTCCAATTCTCATTACACCGTGCCTCTGAAAATCTGCTGTTGGAGCTATTCAGACATGTAATGATGAGCTCCATGCATATTTTGCTTAATTAACTGCCCCAGTTCTGTTATCTTTTCTTTCAAATTATCAGCCGTGATTCATATGAAAGACATAGTGATTTGACTCACAGAGATAATACGGAGTTTCTGTAAAGGACGAATGTTTTGAACATTCTTTGCGTCAAACAACCCACACCGTACACAAAAGAATTTGCAGAGTTGCCTCAGGGAAAAGTCGTGTGTTTTTTCTCATAATCTGGATCAAGTTGTTAGATAAAAAATAGTCAAGTTTTGTATTCACATAATCAGGCTGCAATAGAGCTTCTTTTCATTGTGAGAATTAGGTTACTGTAGCCGTTGAGGAAGTCCAACATTAGCATCTGCGGTTGCTGCACAGTTGTTATTTGATCCACCTCTCAGCAGTGTAGATTCTCACCAGAAAACATAATGTTTGGTCTCATAAAGACTACTGTAACTGCTGTAAAATCACCAGCATGCTTTGCATGCCTTTACAGAAAATAGAGGTTGCATGTTGCAGATAGATGAATTCTACTTCTGTATTGCTTTGATTTAAAATGACAGTGATTTTGTACAAATAGCTACATACATGTACACTCAATAGTGATTAGCCTACTAATGAAATCATTCACTTGCGTTTTACCCCACCCTGTACTGTGCATGTTCTGCATTATAAAAAAAGGCGCCAGATTAGAATGAGTTATAAGTTTATTTATTTAAACCAGGAAGTGAAACTCTTGAGAGCAAGACTCTATCTTGCACGTGTTCCACTATGGGAAGAACAGGCAAAAAGCACAAAAGTTTTAAAATCATGACCCTTTTGCTGTTATGCAACAGTGTTGATCATGACCCACCTTACTGCCAGTGTGCACAGAATTTGCCCTTGTTAATCACACTTTTAGAAATATTAGAAATAATAAATGAACTTTTAACTAAACAGGGGTGTGGTACTCCTGGATTAATTAAATCTTTAGTACCTGAAGCCTGAAGACAAAAGGAGAAAAGCCAAACATCTGTAACACGGAACAAACCAGAGCGGGTGGATTTTCAGGTTTGACGATGTCAGCTTGTGCGGTTTAAAGTCAGGATTAAGCTCTCTGGCGGGACGAATGCGTAACATGCATACCAGCCCGAAGAGAAAACACAAATGGATGATGGTAGAACCGTCATAAAAGCTGAAATGATTGACATGGCATTTGCAATTAAAGGTGTTCTTGCATGAGTTCAGTTACTTTGGCAGAATTTGAATTCCCCAACAACGACAAAGTGTTTCTTGGGAACAAACTGCTCTTATTAGTGTGCGAATGTAAAAATGTAGGTCACTGATGCTTTAAACTAGAACACACTCTTTACACAAGTGGCTTCGTTTCTTTAACAAAAAAGATGCAAATTAAAAGAAATAGTCATCGCTGATCAGACATCTTGAGCTACAGGCTGGACTGTGAGCCAGTGTAGTGTCTGATTTTTAAAAGGCTGTCACCTCTCGCTCCCAGTCGGTGTCTTTTCAATTTGGGTTTCGACTCTTAGTAAGACTTTGAAGCCACCAAAAGAAACAAGTTTTCAGCAGTTAAGCATTAGTTTCACAGTGAGTCAAACTCAAAGGCTCTGCTGTCTCATTACATGATACTGATAAGTCACACACATTCCAAAACAATCACCACTCATACTTGGAGTATCCTCTGGAAACATTTGCTCCACCTAATTTTTGTATGAAACCAGTGAAACAAGATGCAGGACTAAAATAATTTTAAGGTGCTCGATTTCAGCTCTATGTAGGCTTTGGGGTGTTTGTTACATTAACCCAAACAAACCATATTCTCTGCAGCAGAACTGCTTACAATACATAATCTAGAAGACAATTTGGAGGAACTGTATTGACATAACTTCTGTATCCCAGCACTCGTTTGGCAGAAGTTGTTACTTTCATTCTGAGCAGCTGAAAACAATAGCAGGAAGCAGAATGAGTAGATGGCCAACTGGGGGGCTTATCGTTGTGATCCATGCTCCATGTTTTAACATCCGCTCCTAGAAAATAGCTTGGTAGAATAGATTTTGTTTTCATCATGCACTGGATTAAGATGATTTTTTAGATGATTTAATGTTCTGGTGTTGGATTAGAGAAATCAGAGCTAAGAGGTATTTCCTGACACTTTTGGGACACAGAGCTAATAAAAACTGAGCGTGTGTAGTTATAGAAGTATAATCCCCATTTAGCATCACTTAGTTAAGAATGGACTTGAGTTGATCCTAACCGTTTATGTATATAGACTACTTTATTACACTTCAGTACACTTGTTCGGCTGCTCATTACCATAAACATCTAATCAGCCAATCACATAGCAACAGCTGTTTGCCCATTGCAATGTGCATGTAGACATTGTAAAGATTGGGATCTAGTGGGTTTTTCTCACACAACCGTCTCTCCAGTTGAATGGTCCAAAAAGGAGAACATACTCAGTGAATGTCAGAGGTCAAAGGTGAGAGGATAATGACCAGACTGCTTCACATTGAAAGGAAGGCAACAGTCACTCAATTAAACACTCATTACAACCAAGCTATGCATTGGAGCACAGGTGTCCTGCAGGTTTTAGATGTGTCCTTAATCCAACACAGCTGATGACCTCCTCAATGCCTGGCAGTGAACTAATCATATGATTCAGGTGTGTCGACCCAGGGTGAGATCTAAAACCTGCAGGACACTGGCCCTCGAGGCCTGGAGTTCGACACCCCTGCATTAGAGCAACACCAAACCTTGATACAGATTGGTTACAGCAGCAGAAGACCAGACTGTGTGGATCTCCTGTCAGTTAAGAGCAGAAATCTGAGGCTACAATTCATAAAGGCTCGCCAAAATTTCAAAACAATTCATGAAAATGTGTCTGATGAATCCAGATTTGTTCTGCAACACTGGGCTGGTAGGGTCAGAACTTAAACTACGAAAGCATGGATTGTCCTGTCTTGTATCAGTGGTTTGCGCTGCTTTGTGATGGCACAAAGCTCATAATCATCTCAAACTGTTTTTTTGAACATGATGTTCCCTGGCATTCAAATAGCCTCGTCAGATCTCAGTCCAATAAAACACCTTTGGGAGTGGTGGACCAGGAAATTTGCATGTGCTGCTGACAGATTTGCAGCAATTGTGTGATCTTGTAACCAGTACCAGTATCTGTTGAATCTATGTGATGACGATTTAAGGCAGCTTTGAAGACAAAATGGGGTCCAACCTGGTATAGGCAAGGTCCCAAATACACATTGGATAAAGAGGCTCATACATGTCAAACTACATTTAGTAATATGAGCTAATTGTAATTAGCTCATATTACTAATTATCTGATTCCAAGACAATTTTGAAGTAATTTAATTTGCCAACCAAATTGTAGGCTCAAAGAGAAATAAAAAAATAAAATTAAAACACAGGCGCTTCATCTACTGTTGTCTAACATAACTAGAGACCATATGTTGTGAATAACATTCGGCAACAACAAGCAACAAAGGAAAAAGTAACTGCTGGTGATGTAAAGCGGGCACATTGAAGTTAATTATAAATATTTAGAGGGCTACTTAGACGTCTGGACTGCGGAATTTGTCCTGGTAGCGATGCCTGTTTAAACATTACCAAAGTGCCTGACCTGACCTGCTTGAACAGTTGTGAACTCTAGTATCTTGCGTTTCACACCTTTTAACAGCACAGATGGTGACTGACGTATATGTCTTAAAAGGTTAATTCAAGCCTGTATGCTGAAATAGACTACTGTGTAACTTTGGGCTCAAAGCAGACTCAAAGTACCTAATGCTGGTTGCTCTTTAGACTGTTTAGATTGTGGCAACTACCCCAGATTCTTACTGTCTGTGAGCTACAGAGACAAGTGGTGCTGCATTTTGCTCAGATAAATATTTGGTTTTTGTTATTAACTGTTTTTCCTTTGATGCAATTTCTTTTCTTCCACCATTTTCAGTTAACATGTTTTCATCCTGCCACATGAATCCTCAGTTGATGATTTTATATGTTGTAAACTTGTCTCATTGACTTGAGGGATAGTTTTTTTCTCTGTTCTTCTATGTATGCATGTATGTGCATATATGTGCGGGGTGACCTACAATGTTTTGAAATGCACCTAAAATAAACAATATTTCTAATTATTACTATTGTTACTATTATTACTATGCAAAATAGAGTTTTGTTAACCAACTGCAAAAATGCACAATTAACATAGTAAACTTTTTAAAAGTTTCTCAAAGTACACTTGCTAAGATCATGAAGCACGTTTTGGGATCAGATCATGATACTGTGATGCCAAAACATGTCGGTTTCTCCCTAACCTAATTCAAAACCTCCAATGTGGTTCAATACATCAATATGTACATGAAGATGAACTGATGAATGAACGTTCACCTATAAAATGTTTATTATTACTTTGTTTATTGTCTCCTTTGTCTTTTTTATTGCCTTTCTTCTCTCTTTACATTCCCTTTACCTTAACTGCTAGTTGACCTTCCCGAGCTTGGCTCTGCTGCAGGTTTCATTCTATTAAAACATGTTTTAATGCCTCGATACATGCAGTCATTTGATTTCTATCTTTATTATTCTAAGATGTTTACCGTAAAATAAAAATAATAATAACAAAGTGCCCCGAGATAACTGCTGCAAATTGGTGACGTATGAAAAAAAACTGAACTTTGGTAGTTGGTCACATATGCAGAGGAAGAAAGACTGCTCTAACTGAGACTGATTTATGCACGCTGTGGGTGTGCCGGTGTCTGTGAGTGAGTGGATGTGGGTGTGTGTGTGATAGAGATAAGGAGAGGGAGTGAAAGAGTGACTGTGTGTTAGAGAGAGTGAAATATTGGTCGGCTGATTTACTGGAAACACGAGAACTGCCTGTGGTTTCATTCAAACAAAAGATGATTGCAGTAAACCTTCAGGATACAACACCCTATAAAACGAAATACGAGCCATATCATCTCCCAGAGTTTAATCTAAATCAGACAAGGCTTTACATTTTTATAATATCCAGTTTAACTTTTAACCAATCAAGTGGGTCAAGTGGGATCACAACAGACTGGAAAAAGAAGTGCATGTATACTTCACTTATATCAGCTAGGGCTAGTAAAAAGTTGCTAAAAACTGCTGCTTTAAATAAGGATATTATTAAACGATTACAGCTACTGAGCAGAAAAACTTATCGCTAACTTCTGCAATTCTGTTTTAAAAACATATATATTATTAGTGTATGTTTTTTGAGGTAAATCAAAGACTAGGTGGTGCACAGCCATGGTGGTGAGCAGGTGGCCTCTGTCATGTCACAGGAAGAAGGCTGTGGGTTTACACTTGCTAGCCGGTTGGTCCCATTTTGTGTGATGGTTGTAGGTGTAATGTAAGCAATGTAAGGTGCAAAGGTGTACTCTACCTCTTGCCAAGTGTTAAATGGGATAAAGCTCGGTGTGACAGAGTTTGCAGACAAATATGAGTGCTCTACACATTTATGAGGTGCCAAATAGCAAAAAAAAACAACCCTTTAACTCTGAATCTGTCTTCTGTGCAATCTTGGCCTCAACAGCACGCACGGATAAAAAAAAAAGGTGCAGGTGTTTAAAAGAAATTTGCATTTACCTGGATGTTGAACCAAATGATCCACACACAGATAAGATTGCATACATAAAAACTACTGGTGCATCTCAGAAAAATTAGAATATCATGAAAAATGTTTGATCAAGAAGGGAAACCTTCCTTGTATTTAGTAAGTATTATATGTAAAGTGAAAGATTTCAGGTAGGGGTTTTTTGGCTTCTGTTTTAATTTTAATGATTAAGTCGTATAACTAATAAAAGTCACAAAGTCATAAAAGTCACAAATATGGTACCCATGAATATTAGAATATTGTGTGTACAAGTAAATTACTGTTCAAACAGTATAAATACTGTGTATCACTCAGTGTAGTTCAGTTGAGGCAACCACAATCACAGGGAAAACTGCTGACTTGACAGTTATCTAGAAGATGATCATCTACAACATCCATAAAGATTATAAGTCCCAGAAGTAAGTGAAGTCTATTTATATAGCACTTATAAAAAACAAGTGTTACACAGTATAAACTGTAACAATTAAAACCATATAAATGGATAAAACAAGGTAAAAAACAATCCTGCACAGGTAGGTCTTCTTTTTTAAAGCTATCAACAGTGTCCACATATCTTAATTCCAATGGAGGCGAGTTCCACAATTTGGGAGCCACAACCTCAAAAGCACAGCCCCTACCTGGGCTGAGTTACCGGCAACAAGCGCTGATCAGCTGTCCTAGCACTTAAGAATGGATGTAGTAGATGTGGGGAGGCATCTGACCATGAAGAGCGCTGAAAGTAATCACTGAAATGCTAAACTTACCCTAATTTTAAGGGGAGCCAGTGTAAAGAAGACAGAATTGGTGTTACATGGGACCTTTTGGAGGACCTCGTGAGCAGCTTTCAGTAGCATTCTGGACTTTTTGCAGTCGATCTCGGGACGATCTTGGCACGGATAACAGCCGACAACAAACGGCAATAATGAAGGAGTCATAATACAAACCAGTGTATAATCACTTCCATCTCACACTGAGGCACAATACATTTATGCCTGCCATGTTTCACAAATGACAAAACAAGTTTGTACAAGACGGTCAGTGTATTTAGCAAAATAAACCCCTGATCAAACACCAAGTTGTCAGGGGCACAGATAAGAACTTCATTTCTTTCAGGCATGTAAAGACAAGACACTTATCTCCCATCCAGTTCTTTATAACATTAACGTACTCCTAGGGGACAGGTAGTTTGGCACCATTCTGGGGTTTGAATGACACATACAACTGAATATCATTTGCGTAACAAAAGCAGCAACAAAAGGGTCGTTGCTGAAAAAAGTCTGCTAAGGTGCATCGTTGATTTGCAAAATAGAAATGTGTTCATTTAACATGAAAATCTGTTGGTTGAACTCAATTTAATCAATTTCATCATGGCAATGTGTGGCGTGATTAAATAGTGACTAAGGTTGACGTCGGCGCATGAAGAGCCACCATCATTTCTAATAAAAAGGAAATCCTGAGCCAGAGACAATGCCAAAAGCATCTAACCTAAACAGAAGAGGAACTGGACTGTTGGTCAGCAGTTCTAAGTCCTCTTTTCAGGTGAGAGTATGTTTTGTATGTAATTTGAAAATCAAGTTCCTAGAGTGAGGAGAAAGGGCGGAGAAGCATGTCGCAAGTCAGGTGTGAAGCTTCCCCACTCTCTGATAATTTGGGGTGCTATATCATCTGCTGGTGTTGGTGGTGGTTCGTCCACTGTTTTATCAATCCACAAGTCAAAGCATCCATCTACCAGGAGACTCTAGAGCACTTTATGCTTCCATCTGATTCCCTATCCAGCAGTACTTAGCGCCTCCCTACAGAGTCAAAACCATGACTGAAGGGTAGCTGTTCATGTTATTACTGCACTTGACTGGCTACCCAACTCACCTGACATATAACCCACAGAGAATCTGTGAAGTGTTGTCAAGAGTAAGCGGGAAACACCCAGCTCAAAAATATGCAAAAGCTAAAGGCTGGTATGAAAACAACCTGGACTTCAAAAACATCTTAACCTAGCCTCCATGCCACATCACATTGATGTAGTATTTTGCAGTAAAGGAGTAACCACCAAGTGTTAAACAAATACTGTCAAACTGGCTATTTAAAGTTCAATTTTTTTGAAATTAGTATCTTGGCTAGATGCTTAGGTTTGTAGTTCTTTAAAGATTTCTAATGCTTGTGTGTATTTGTTCCAACTGAAAACAGCTGATAAACACTCACGAGAAGGCTGCCCTCTTTTACACTGGTTCTGGAATACAGCAAACCACTTTGCTTCCGCTTCTGCATGTTGTATTGTTATTATGACACTATATTTGTCTGGAGATTCGCCTTTGTGTGTTCAGAAACCTAAAAATGACACCCATTAATTAAAACGGTTTCTGTTTTGAAGTAACCTAAAACCCTTGGTAACTGTTCTCAGAGCAAATTTCAGCTGATGCCATTTCTAAGGTTGAATGAAGGTTCAATTGGATGGCATTCAAAATTAAATAAAAAAGCTTCCATCATGGTCTTCATTCATGTCAATGCTTGTTTACATATTTAAGAATATTTCTCAGTTCCGCAGTCTTTCGAACAAAGCGGTAAAAAAGGAAACTCTTCATCTCTATTTCCATCTTGGCATTAAATTCAAACACGTTCATGTGTTAATATGAAATATTCCTGTTTTTAATTCTTGATGAACAACTTTTAATTTTTTGTTTTTTGCAGATTTACACTCCTTATGCTTACTAGTCGTAGCTATAGTTATTTAACCTAGCTGGATTATTTGCAATAGTAAAATAAAAGGCTAATTACACATAATTGCACTTATAATAACCCAACAATATGATACATAACACGATAATAAAGGTGAGTTAGTTGCATTTCAATCATTTTAGTATGGTTAATTTAAGTATTAAAGGTACTAATACTCTCCAAATTTTCACAGGTTACATTTTCAAAGATGCAAAGTTTGCATTGGAGTACTTTTTATATGCCAATATTTCTAATTTCTAATAATTCATATTGTTTCTTAGTTTTCTTTCTTCACTTTTATCTAATCCCAAACAGTCAGGGTAGAAGGACTGTCTTCACGAGTCTGGTTTGAATAAACGTTTCTTTCCCTTACTGTTGCCGGGGACTTGCACAAAATGGATTTTTGGATTATTTGGGTCTTTCTCCACGCAGCTAGGTCTTTACTTACAAAGTGCCTTAAAATAAAATAAAATAAAATTTAATTATACATAACACAGAGACAAAAGTCACGCAAGCATTCATATTCAGTAGAATCACATCCTGTTTGACTGTCATACCTTTGTAAACAGGAGTTACCTGTATGCCAAAAAAGTTGACGATGTGCAAAAGCAATCAAGTGTGCATGTGGGTGTAAAGGAGTGGGAGCATTGTAGGCGTGGGTGACAGAGATAAAGAGATTTGGATGGAGTGAGGAAGGGTAAGACAGTGTGATAAGCCAAGGCTGTTTTTGGCTGTCTTCTGGCCACATATTGGTTCGATGCTTTATAAGCTTCTGTGTGTGTGTGTGTGTGTGTGTGTGTGTGTGTGTGTGTGTGTGTGTGTGTATGCGCATGCATGTTGTTTTTTGGTTGGGAGGGTAGATAAATGAGTGAAAGAAATGAGACAAAGGAGAAGGCAATTTACTAGAGTTGGCTCATTTACTGGAAAGACCAAAATCCTTTCTGTTGCTTTTCTCTGTCTCTTGCTCTCTCACACAGACACACAAAGGAAGTGGATGTCATTTAGTGGCAGGATGATATAGCGCCCATATTTTACCACATTATGTTGCAAAATAAATGCTGCTCTGCCCAGTCAACAGGTGGATGTTAATCAACAGTCACATGTGGTTACTATAAGTGAAAAACATCCTGATGACTTCTTTTCTTAGGAGTGCACCTCACAATCAACAGTGCACTAAAAATAGTAATGTTAAATCACAACTCAAACAAGTCATCTATCATGAATGACTTATCTTTTTGAGACTACCATCATCTAAAGGCTTACTCAATAAAGTTATATATATCCCTTCTACAAGAAAATGCACGTTTTTCTGCAATCGTTTCTGATAAAGTCACACAGATAAACAGAAACAGTGCTGTGCTAAACAAAACAAGAGCAAAATGTGGTTTATTTTGTTAGTTAACTTAAAATGATAAAGGCCTAGGAGCAGTGACAGCTGGTGATCTCCAGAGGAGCAATACCTTCTTCCTGTAGTTTGTCTGTTTAAAGTAATGATACCAGCCCAACCTGCATCATCACAGATTTTGTGTGTGTAATGCCAACAACTCTCCATTAAGGTGGCATGCAAACAGAGAAAAAAATATGTTTTGTTTTATGAGCCAGGGAATGCTGTTATTATCCAGCCTGCCGAACTGCTTTAACAAACAAGTATGTGCATTATAGTGACTGGCACGGTAAAGCTGATAAACAATCTATGCGGATGTAACAGGGTGTAAACCGTCTTGGACAATTTTGGCATTCCTGAGCATCAGGACATGACAGCTCCCAAGGAATGTGTTGCTTAAGAAGTCAAAGTGTCTTCCTCTATATTCCTCGAGAACATAATATCTTCCGCACACTTTTGGATCCATTAGACACATTTACCACTGCCCCAGTGACTGAATGAACTTTTTCCCTATTTTTGCAATCCACTTTCCAATGTCTCCAGAACCTTTTCGTGATATCAAATCTACTGCTGATAAAACATAATAGTAGTAAAACATTTTTTTAAAAATGTGTCAACATGAGAATGAGGTCAAGAATACTTTGATGTGATGTGCCAACTTTGAGGCCTTGGTGTAAGCAACATACACTCTTTATTTGTGTTCGAGCCTGTGTGTACAATAAATATCCCATTTACCCGAAATCACCCATCATTCGAAATGTCTTTGTGCTGCCGTGCCATCTGCTGTGGGTGTGGCCACAGGTAAACAAAGTTGTTGCTATGAAGCCAAAACAGCAACAACAAAGACAGCAAACAGGGTTAAAGATAAACACGAAGGTTTAAAAAACAAACCTCGTAGTTTTGTTTGTTTGGAAATAGCAGACATATGTGTTATTCTCAGGCTGGATGCCTGAGGCTAACATTAACAACTGTGAGTTAATCCTTCCAAATATTTTTTTAAAATATGTATTTCCTTAAAGTCAGCCAACAGTAGCGTGACATTAAAGAAATACACTTTATCATACTCTGAAAGCATAGCGAATTTATGGCAAGAACAACTTTTTATTTATGGGTGTGCTGCAAGAGAAACTCTACACATGCAGTTACACATATGTGATTAAACAAACCCCACTAACTGAACCCAAAACTGCCCTCTGTGGCAGATGTCAAGTAATTCCAGAGCTAAAAGTTGAAAATATGCACTGGATAATTCATATAAATGGTCAGATAAGCGAAATAAAAGTGGACAAACACCCAATGCAATAAAAAAAAGCACCTGCTGAGTCAAGCCCTTTTCACGGTCTGTGTCAGCCTCAATGTGACCTGCTCTAAACTGGAGGCTCGATTTCTCTTAAATCACGTGACTTGAGAGAAGCAGACGCTTTGCATTTTTGTCCTCTGGCCAGTAGATGGTGCTGCTCAGAGAGAAGGCGAGGCATTTCTAATAAATCCGCCTGGAGTTGGGAAGTCAGGCTTCACCTTTCATGCTTTCATTTGAACTGTGGTTTAGCCGCAGTGGAATGTTTTTTTTTTTTTTGCTTTTTTTGCACCAGGCTTTAAAGTTTCAGCTTTGTAAGAAGAAGCCACAGCAACCACAGCATCAAAACAAGAACTCATCTCAAAGCATTTTTTGTAGGAGAGTTGCTTTTTGGGGGGAACTGAATGCTATTTTTTCCTCTTTCTTTCTTTCTTCTTCTTCTTTTAAATAAACCACTTCTTTTATGAATTATCATCTTTAGTGATGATGAGAGGAGCTCACAGACTCAAGTTTACTCTCTGCTCATCAGATATGGGTAACATTATACTTGCAAACGACCCTCTGCATTTGAGTGCCCGACATCCTTGCATCACTACACACTAGCTTGGTGGTCTATAAGATATCACAGAAAAATGACACAAAACAGAAGGAGAGTATGATTTTTCTATCATTCCATTACAGCAAACTAAAAAAAGCAATTAAAAACCCACATAAGAAACAGTGCAAAACAAACTAACCGAGTGAGTTACTGGCCTATTTGAGATTGCGGTCCTTATCTCATAGGAGGAGATGTATCACCAAATGTTGAGACCTGAGAGTTGATACACATGTATTTTTTACTGTAAGAGTCATACTATTTATGACTATTTGCACACGCAATGCCAGTTAGCAAGATCATAAATGATTAGATAACATGTTGTTTGTGGTTTAGTACTTCTAGGTGAATGCCACCCTCTCACTGCCAGCTGTTTGTAAGTCGTGCAGTCATGGTCTTACTAAACGAGCAATGATCAGTGTAAACCCTTGAATTTGTGACCCTACTGGGATTTAAAATCATGGTATGCAACACACTCGCTCATTTGTGGTGTGTCTCTGAGTTAAGGTGTTATACCACTTAGCAGTGAGCATGAACATCAAAGAGAACTTAAAACTTCTAGGGTTCAAAAAGTCACTCAATACTGGCATTTTCTTGGGTTAAGCATGCCGCACGTTCACAGTTAAATAATGGCTAAACTTTTGGATTGTTACCACAATGACTTATTCAGTCCTCCCAGGTGTCCCTGGAGCCCCCCCCTAAAAAAACCCCCAAAACAAAACGCAATTGCTTTGCTTTTCATAACTTAAAAGCAGTCTGTTGGTATCGATGGCTGCATGTTATCTACATGCATTCTCTGATGATAAGTGTTGAAGGAAGCATTCCACTTTAAATCAGATTATATGGAAACCAGACAAAAACATACCCAAAGCTTAAGCATTCTTATGCCGTGACACTGATACACATAGTCTGCTTAAGTTAAAGTGTTGTATTTTGCCGCGTTAAATATATTTTGCCTACTTTGAATGCTTTTGGAAGGCTTTCAGAGCAGAGGGTTTGCCTGGTGATAGCATGGAGAAGTTTTTTTCATCTTATGTTTTTGCTACAAGAGTTCCTGTAACTCTGTTATGTAAAGGTCGCTGCTGGCAGGCTGGGTTCAAAGTAGCACATCTATTGCTGCTGTAGTTCAGTCGATTCATTTCCTGTTTTTAATGTAGGACACTCATCATGCTGCTCTGCAGACTGATTGTAATAAAACAAAGAAAACTGTATGCTCTAAGACTGCTTTTATGCGGCGAATTGTTGTGCCCTGCTGTCTTGTACATATGTTAGCAGACATGCAAAATATAAACGTCAGATGATTAGCAAACAAGGGCAAGTACTCAGCTCATTATTAACACTCAAACCACAAAACGTCCTTTTCTCATGCCATAAGCAGAACACAGTCACCAAAGCCATTTTAACTAGGTCTCCAGTGCCACCTACTGGTTATTGGTGATGCTGTGGTTCTTTAAGTCTTGACCAATGGTGACATCTGGTGTTCATTTATTAAACTGCATGTTTGGCCTGTGAGGTTGATGAGTGGCACAAACAAACAAGCAAACATTTTGAGACTTTTTAGTCAAATTGATACAATTTATTCTAAATGTGCTAAGAATTTAAAATAAATGTATCAGCATGTTTTGGTATTGAAAGTTATATACATACACTTTTTTTGGCTTGTAGCTTTTCTTCCAAGAAATGATTAAAAATATAAAAGAAAAGTTTTCTGTTTTAATTCTTTTTATTTGTCTGCATCACAGTCGTTAAAGGTCCAAGGTACTAAGTTATAAAATCGATGTAATGGATTGAAAGGAGTAAAAAGTAGAGTGATACAGTGCGGAGTTATTTGCACTTTTATGCCACAGCAAGGTGTTCACATCTACTGGCCTTGGTCAACCCAAGCATGTTAAGTTGACTGGTGATTCTAAACTGGGTGCTGGTGTTAATGGTGCTCTGTCTCTCTCTGTGTTAGCGAGTTATACAGCCAACCTGTCAAGGCTATACCCCATTTCTTCCCTTTTTACTGCTGGCATAGGCTCCAGCTGCACCCGGACCCTGAACTGGATAAGTGGGAAAAAATGGATGGATGGTGTAGAAAGTGCCAAAAGTGTCAAATACTCAAGTAAAAATACTTCAGAGTAAAATACTTCTATACCTGGAAGTAAGACGGTAGTATTATTTTGAAGCCTTCGAAGCTTTTGTAAGTGATAGAATTAATCTAAGTAAGTAAGTAAGTACAATGTCATGAAAGTTCCTGTGTAAGTCCAGAAGGGAAAAGCACTCAAATGGTATATCACCTAACTAAAAAAAAAAAATCATCCATCAACTCTGGGGCTGGAGCCTATCCCAACTGTCCCAGCACAAGAGGCAGGGTACACTCTGGACAGGTTGGCAGTCTGTCGCAGGGCTAAACAATCCAGGAAAAAAAAAAAAAATCAGTGAATAACAATCTATTTTCCACTTTTAGACTGCAAGAGCTCTTCAGCTAGCAATCTATGAATTTTAAACCAAAAAACAAACAAAAGATTGTATCTCTATTTTCAACATTTCCTGGCCAAGCTACATAGCCCTGTAGTGGAGCGAGCAGCCAAAATATTAAACTCACTCTGTTATGTACAAGTTACAAAAAGACTCAGTTATAACTGTGTTATAATTCAGTGCAGCATCCTAGTTTGTTTTGACAGCAGTCTGTAAGTGTCTGGGAACTGTAGAGACCAGCTGCTGGATTTCTGCGAGAGGAATTCTTGTCTGTTTTGGGAATCTAGTTGCTCAGCTGTCCAGGGTCTTTGTAATACTTTTCATTTCATAATGGTCCAAATGTTTTCAGTTGGTGAAAGGCCAGGGCTGCAGGCAGGTCAGTTCAGTACCCAGATTTTTCCACAAAGTCATACTATTGTGATAAAAAAAAAGACTTCATCTGGAAGAGAGTATATGTTGCTCTAAAAGCTCTAAAATATACCTTTCAGCACAGCTGGGGCCTTACAAGGCATACAAGCTGCCAATTTCATGTATCCACATACCATCAGTTATGCATTCAATGTTACATTTTGTATTAAATGTGGGACATTGTCTAACTTTAGACATATGATATATTTTCTGTGTTCTATTGTGGATAAAATATAAGTTAATGAGATTTGCAAATCATTACAATCTGTTTTTACATTTTTACAGCATCCTATTTTGTTGATTTTCTGTATATGTCTATGTGAGTTTTTCACATGGTGCCAAAAACGGTGTACCTTAGTAAACAAATATATGCAAAAGCTTTGTTTCATAGCCTTAACCCCTCGACCACTTCGTCTACGCAAAATATTTTATTTAATATAATATGAAATAAACAGTTGTATATATCAAGGGTGTAGATTTGGTTTTGGCATTGGTGGGGACGGATGATTCAACCACCGAATGCTGCCCTGTTTCTTTTCTTTTTTTTCCTTTTCATCTTTGCTTCTTGATAAAAAAAGGAGAAATGTACTTGCCTACATATGCTATTCTACATGCTTTTAAACCATTTAAAATTTCAATTCATAGTTTTATATGTGAATTAGTTCAGTTCATTTTTATTTTAAACATGTACATTCACAATCATTACAAAATATCATTCCATTTTTTTGTTTGAAAAGGAGTAGGCAGAAGTATACACTTATTTGTCCCTACCCCTTCAAGTTTTACCTCTCATTAATTTAATTTAATTTTAGTCTTAAATTAAACAAAAATATGAATATGAATTATATAATGTAAAATTACTATTAAACAAACGACTAAGTATTTTAGACTTTAGTTTACTTCAGCCATATTCCATATAAATCAGGTATCATACAAAAATAAAATTAGCTTCAAATACAGTAATGACCCACCAAGTCATCATCCAATTTCACCTGTGATCTTGTGTCACCATTGCTCTCTGAGCTCTGTGTTGGTTCTTCTGTCACCTGACAAATAGGACATACATGACAATAAGAATAAAATGTGTAGCTGCTTCAGTGTTTCTGTCAATTTGTGCAGATCTTGACTCATCAGTAATGTTTGTAGGGTGAGTGCATTTTTAAAACAATTTGTGTAAACGGCACTACAAGGTGGAATATTTGCAAAATCAAGACTACCTCATGATATTTTGTCTCAAAAATTAACCCTATGAATATGTCAGTACCATTAGGATGAAAATACTGTGTCACCAACATTATAACGTTAGACATATAATTTTAACAGCCTCTGTAAACTAATATCCTGGCTTGCTCGAGGCTACAGTTTTCTCTGACAGTTTCAATCAAAATTAGAAATGCTACTCTGGGAGACCGAGATAACTAATAGTGCTGCATGTTGTGCAGTTAGTTTCCAAAACACCTTATTCATGGTTACATACAATTTTAGACTGATGTGGGCCAAAGCCTAGCATAGACTGTAACGTTATTATGACGGACACATTTTGAGTGAACTTGACTTTAAGTGACTTACAGGTTTCTTTGAAAAATACTTTCTTATATCTATGTTGTTCCTTTTTGCTGCCATCCTCCTCTCCTCCTTGCAGGTCCTCGCAGCGCAGGCTTGCCGCTGCTAAAACTAAACAGAGCTCTCTGAAAGGCACAGCCAATCACATTGGCCATATTTGTCACATGAGGTAGGACTCCAGGAGAGAACGTAATTTAACTCTTTTTGCACCGCTAGGTGAATGAGACGCTGACAGATCGTTTTTTTTCTTTCTGTCGGTTTTGTTTTTCTTTACTCCAAGCGATCAAATTATTGGTGGGGACAATTCAATAATCGCTGGATACTGGTGGGGACATGTCCCTTCCGTCCATGCCAAATCTACGCCCTTGGTATATATTATTGTTATATTGTTATTGTATATATTGTTCTTAATTATTTGTAACAGTTTTTTTTTATTACAAAACAGTAGAAATTCGCATGAATCTAAACACTATGCTTAAATTAATAAGCGTAAGTTAAACACATTGAATATTTTTGACATATTACAAAACGAATAAAAAAATGAAATAGTTGACTATGGCGACAACTAGCGGTTAAATATATATAGTACAGCTGTACAAAAAGTATTATCCAAATAGGGGATTGCCTGAGAGCAGCCATTTAAACAGTCACAGCTATAGAAGATTTACAATACAAACCCAGAGGCTTTTTCCTTGGAAACTGAAAGAAACCTCTGAGATATTCTTAATATATTGCTAAAAAAAAAAAACCTTTAAGATTGGCAGTGTAACGAAGGAATAGTTTGATTCAGCGGTTTTGCTACTTAAGGGCCTAGGAAGCAATTTTCCGTCTTTCCGAGAATCTAAAGAGTCATACTGAAAACAGATGTATGTGTCAGTCAAGATGTACATAAAAGGCACAAATGTTTTCATTTAGGCCTTTGTGGATTAAAATATCAAAGTGGAATTAAATACTGAGCACAGTCAATAGTAACGAATAAATACTCTTTAAGATTCATCACCGAGGGGAAAAGATGGGGCTGGAAAAAAATAGTTCACCTTCTGTCTGTGAAGCATGACGATCCCTACCTTTTGGTGTTCCTTTATTCATGTTTTGTTTTCTGTGCATATCGCGTTTCTTTATAATTTTCTAATGAATAGCACGCTAAGAATTGACAGAGAAAGTTGCATTGATTACCGATTTCATATCTGTTAAGTGATGTAAGCTACAGCTATTCCAGTTACATCAAGGCTGTAATGAAAAACCAGAACTGCCGCCATCTGGGGCGAAATGATGCGAGTATGCAGATTAAAAGAAAAAACTCACCTTAACATGTGCCTCCGTCAATATATTCCGCATAAAAGATGAAAAAAAATCCATCCATATATGAATTAAAGCTCGAGTGGATTTGAGCAAAGAATGAAGCAGTTAGCTTGTGTGTTCGGTTTCACTTTTACTTTGCTCGGCCCTTCAGGCACAATTCCTACGCAAGACTTACCAGTAACTCCCATTTGCGTTCATCGCTGTGGTCAGTTTTGTTCTTGCAGCTTCCCGAATCCAGCTTCTTATATACAAACAGTCCAGTCGATATTAATTATTTTAACGTTTTGTAATAAAATGTAAAACAATTACACTGGTTTACATTTAAATCGTGCCGTCGCATCTGAATTGAAAGCGAAATGCTGGCGGACTTTCCCCGGAAACTGATGACGCTTCATTTTTTTTAAACGCTCATTTAAAAAACGCATAAAACTCTAGCCAACACCGCGGCCTTTTAAAAGACACGCACGAAATAATTAATTAGCAGTTAACTAATTATTGCATGTCAACGATGAAATGTGTCAACAAAAATATGTACAAGCATCTTACATCACACACTGTGTCCTCACACAGCCCCACATAGCCTAAAGGCGTCCCTTTGTCGCAGTAATAATAGCCTACTGCTGCGACACCAAGGTTTCCTTGTTAGGATCTTTTGTTTTTGTTCGTTGCCTCCAAGCGCTGGTGAAAGCACGCACATTTTTTATGTCTTATTCAGAGATACCTATGTATTATCTGATTATAGTGAGGGTGAATTAAAATGATACTTTATTAAATATCCCTGCCCCTGTTCACACTGCTCTTACCCGTGGAACCTAAATTATTAAAAATAGTAAAATAGGCTCATCTTAGTCTAGGTGGCGTTGTCATTGTCAAAAATCAATCAGTTATCCCACCCATTTGCCACAATTAAATAGTTCGTACAGGGTCCAGATAGACAGAATATTAGCACTATTTTTCTGTCATCACAAAAACGGAATTGAAAGAAAGGTCATACAGAAGTTGGGGAAAATATTTATTACATCACAGAAAGCTCAGCTTTTTTGTGTAGATGTAAAACGCAGTGAATATTTTTTTTTTAAAAAAAAAGGATACACCAGTGATGCTTTGTGTTCATTCCTTCTGCATCCTCCTGCATTACCAGGTCTACCCAGCAGAAGTCCTCCAAGTCACCTCTCCTCTCTGCCTAGCTCAGGTTCAGCTGTCTAAATACAGCTTTTGGCACCACAACAGCACCTTAAGTAATGTTTTACCGACCAGAGCAGTCAGTTGTACAGCAGGAGGATTTAAGCCCTGGCAAAAGACATTTTAGAGTGATTAAAATCAGGCAACTCAAAGGATAGAAGCAGCTGGAAGAATTTCAGTAGGTGATTAGTGTTACCTGTCAGCAATACTACATTGCATTTAAGCATTGCTTTAAATAAGGTTTGTGCACATTCATTTATGCAGAGCTGTCTCTGAGATCCAGAAACAGCATTTTAATCAGGTCGAGGTCTGGACATTGACCCGGTAATTGCAACACCTTCATTCTTTTGATGTGTTATTAAATAGAAGAAGCTTTCTCCTGGGCCTCCACATGGGGGAGTAATGCAGTGATGATTCTAAGGGCTTTATATATGTATACTAAATCATTTTTTCTGTATCAGTTGACTTGTTTCCAGGACAAATAAAGAGACTGAACCTTTGGCTCAGGCTTAGCTGTCCCCATACTGACACTCCTAACACGCAACCCCACTGATATATGAAGAAGGTGGGGAGTTCTTTTATGTCAAAAATGTGTGTAACTGTAGAAACCACACCGCCAGGAAATGTATTTTAATTCTAAACTATTTATTTTGTAATAACACGTTACCATTATTTGCCACATAGACAGATGATTTTGGAGAAGTGTGCATTGTGCTGCATATTCTGCACGCTGCCTGTTGCAGGTGGTGAGAGATGTATTTGAAGTCCATTGGGACTCAGGATGGAGACATATCTGAATGCTCCACACCAGCAAATTTCCTAAATTTCTAGAGGTGGCTACATCTGCTGATGACAAGAAACATCACAATAACACAAGTAAGCTAAACAAACAAATACAGTATGTAACAAGTACCGTTACAAAATAGTTCAAAATAAAAGACATAAAACACAAAAATACTGAAAAGAAGGTTTAAAATGTATAACATGTTGTTTAGCTGCGGAACGTCATGCTGCTTCATGATATTCTGCAGCAATTGAATATCTGAAAAACAAAAAACAACAAACAAACCAAAAAATAAAAACATAGAGAAGCCAAACTATAATTTAGATTCTTTGAGCTGGCAAACAGATGGAGTCGCTTCATTTTCAGCCTCCTTTTCCTTTTCTCCTTTTCTCCTGCTAGAACAACAAGGTGTCATTTAGCAACAGTGGGACATTAAATTTTTAACTGTGACAAAAATAGGTATTAAACATAAAGATTGTAGATATATTAATGCCTAAACTTACCTGCATATCTGTGGCATTTGTGATATAGTCTCTGGCAAGATTTTTCCATTTGTTTCAGGCAACAACAAACATAAGACAGCACCACATATTGCTAGAACTCCCATTAGTATGTAGGGTAGTGCCTTGAATTCTTGTCCTGCAAATGGAAAATACAAAATAAAATGATAAGGACATCAAAACAAAAACAGACTATCTGTTGCTAGTAAAATAAAAAGAAGAAGAAATAAGCAAAAGTATTTTTCTTTCTTGTTAAAGAACATAAACCTTGACCTTTTAATACAACTTCAAGTCTGAAAAACAAAAACATCAATAAATACATAAATAAATAGAATGTAAACATAACTGTCTTCAAAATTATGAACTGAAAAATGTGCTTAATTTTCCAGAGTTCCAGCTGAACTGGTAGCATTGTTAAGCAGACAAATTGGAGAGAATAAGGGCAAAACTTTGGGATTTTGTACTATAAGTTGTTAAGACTTTTTCTCTGTATTATTGTGGAGTCTTTGCCTTACAATTGAGACAACTGTTGTTTTGAAATGAATTGAATGGAATTGGAAAGACAGAATAGCAGCACAAAGAAGTAACACAGTTAAGCCTGTACAAAAGTTTTTCTGTGATTATTGACAGTAGCATTACTATGTAATAAAAGGTTAACTGATCCAGCTAACTTTAAATACTTTGTTAAAAATAATCCTGGTAAAAGCCAAATGCCTGAAGAAGTAAAACAAACAAAAAATCCTACCTAAGTGAATAATAAATGGGGAGATGATGGTCCCAATCCGTGCAGCCATGGAGCAAATCCCCATTGCTGTGTTTCTGATAACCGTGGGGAACAGCTCTGATGTGACAGCATACACCACACAGAATGCTGATGTGATGCCAAACTTTCCCAACATCTCAAGAAAAACAGCCACACCTGGTAAACCTATGGAAGTAAAAAACATTTAACATTACAGCACAACCTAAAAAGTCAAAAGAGATGTACATAACTAAGTGTTGTTTCCAACTTCCTCATGTAGCTAAATATACCTTAATCATTCGAGCTGTGCTAGTGCTAAATATTCATGAGCAGTCGATTAATATGCATTTTTAAACAATGCAGCCATGCTAAAGAGACTGCACTTAAGGCCTTTACACACAATGCATTAGATCGGTCCAAATATTTTGCACGTTAAAATATCTGTTCTAATTCTCACCGACTGCAGAACTTCACTTGACGATTTGCCAGGATTTAGTTTAATGAACAAAAAACTTTTTTTCAGTTCCAAATAAATAGCTCTGACCAGTCAGGCCACTGCATCTGGCAACAGGTGCAATTGTAACTTAAAACGGACACTAGTAGCGAGTATACAAATACTAAAAAAAAATACCATTTTACATCAGACGAACAGCTACAGTAGACACTGCTCCGGGTCAATGGCCCTCTGAAATTATTTCTCTGCCTCCTCAGATGTGGTTCCAACTCTGTCAACAAGTGCTAAAACTGCTCAACTGCCCTATTTTGTCTCAGTGCATTTTCTGGTGAAAATGCATTTGGAAAATTTAGAAGTTTGTGTTGCTTTTTGCACGCGCTCAGTGTGTAATGCCCTTTAGACCCATGTCAGATTTGGTCACAGTGGAAGCTAAAAGTATTCAACTTGGTCAAATAACACGTCACATGCATTCTGAATACATTTTTATTTTATCAAGGCAAGTAAATGGGGTTTTGTTCCTGTTACATTTTTTGAGGACGAAGTGCAAACATTTGTTCATCCACTGTGTGAACTCATTAACAAGTGACCTGCTTGTAACACTTTAATCATTACCTATTGGAATGAGGTGGACACAGAGGATCATGACACCTCCGAGAAAGAGCGTGGAAGACTGGCAGAAGCGCCTGGAGCAGTACTTAAGCAGTACCAAGGCAATTATGTAAGCTGGAACTTCTACGACAGCAGACAAGAAGCTGTTTATGTAAGGGTCACCGTTCAGGTTGGAAGTGTTGAGGACTAAAGCATAGTAGCTGATGGTGATAATGATCCTGCACAGAAATTCAAAGCAAAACTTAATTTGACATAAAAAGCAGTTATTTTGGTTTAAATCTTTTAATCTCCTAAATCATATGAGCAAATTCTAGATGTACCACAGAAGCGAACATATCAGTGTAATAGAGAATATATTGCAGCTTTTCACAATGACCAAAATGTTTTGCTTCTCCTCCTTCATTGTCAGTGCATCTTCAATCTGTGGCAAAAAACAGACAGTGGTACTTTGGTTAAACTTTGGATCCTGGACCTGCAGACTTCTGCATATGTGCTATAAAGCCATATAATGAATTTTTATAAAGAAAAATAGGCTAATTTGAAATGCAAACCTAAGCCAAGAGACAAGCATAATCATGGTGCAAATGTCAAAGGTTTTAGTTTTATTCTAACCTAATGCACATTTCTCAAAACACATTCTGATTTAAAATCACCAACTTGCTGATGCACTTACCTCAGCTTGTGTAAAAATTGCCTGTGGCGGCTCTACTTTGTTCAGCTTTGCAGCGTGCTTCAGGATTGCTTCAGCCTCGTTTACTCTTCCTTGAGAGAGCAGCCAGCGAGGAGACTCTGGGACTATCCTGAGCAGACAAACACAGTGGCAACATAATATTTTCAGAGAAACACAAACTTGATCATTTATCTGATAGTAATCTGATAGTAGACGACATCCCTGCCAAAACATCTTGTTGAGTTAGCTGTTCGTTGGTTGAGGTTGAATAGTTGTTTTTGTTTAGGAACGATCCTAAAGTAGTGAAGTGACCCAGTATCTGAATGGCAGCCATGACAAGAGCTGATTGATCTGTATAAATGTTCAGGAAAAGTGCTTCAGTGATTTCACTATTTGCGCATCTAGTGTGGAATATGCTGGACTATCCTTCACAAAAAGAAAGGAGATGATCGTGTCCCACAGTTCAAGGCAGCACACCATTCATAAAAAACAAAACAAGTGATCAACATGACTGATAAGGGATTCAGATGACATTGGAAATTTTGGGTCTGTTTACCATATAAGGCTGTAAATTTCTAATATGCTGACATGTTTTGGAGTCAGAGTTTAACAAACTAACCGGAAAAACATCAGGCTCGCCTGGGCTACAGCTTGGAGGATGTTTTCAGTTGAGTTGATATTTTACTTATTGGCCTTTCAAGATGAAAATTAGCTATTAGCTAAATCTGGTAAAATGAACCTTTTCTCTTAGGGGATTAATGTTTTTGACAAGTTAAGTGGAAAAATGAAACAAAGAGTATGCAACATTTTTTCTATAAATTAGACAGTTTTAATACTGGCAATGAAAATATACACCGTTCCAAACATATGGTTTATAACAGTGAAAATGACAGTGTTACCCCCTACTGTATTTAACCTTAAACAAACAAACTATGAAGTAAAAGCTGGTGTTTTGCTATCTTGAACTATAAATTAATGTATTACCCTTCAATAAGAAATTATATCTTTTTCTTGAGTTGAAAACAACTTTCAGGACACAAGCCATAATGCAACAAATGAAAAAGTCTCACCACCACAGAGGGACGTAGATCAATCCACAGGCAGCCATTGGAATCAGCAGCAACCGCCATTCCCGGAGGAAGTAGGCTGCTCCAGGCATTGCCATGTACCCCAGTGCTGAGCCCATAAAAACTCCAAGAGAACAAAACGCCACTCTGGTTTTTGGGCTTAGAATTTCTGAACCTGTAAATGTCAAAAACAACATTTTGGAAAATTTGTAATATTGTTATAAGGAAAGTTCTGAAACTGACCATTAGTGCAGTCTGTCTTACTGTCTTACTTATCAAATCAGATAAACCATTATGGTCTGGCATGAAGCACAATTCATGTGTAGTTTTTGAGGTTGTAACAAGAGCTGTGCATAAGTGATACATAGTATGGCTATATAACAGTTAGGAATTATGTTTGCTTATTTCTTGATTTCTTTATTCTTTCATTTAGGGCTTCCTAAATTTTATTGTACATCCAAGCAATTGACTTGTGCTTCATGCACAGACAAAATTACTTAATGTCTGTGCAGCATAAAAAATCTCATTCCTTATTAGGAAAACATACCTAGCACAAATGCAATGATGTAGTTGGAGAATCCCCCAGAACCCACCAATAAGAAAATGAAGGTGAAAATCTCCCAGCTCGGGGAGAATATCTGTGCTGTGATTGATACAGTTTGAAGCAGCATCATGATAAAGAGTGTTGGCTTCCTTCCGTATCTGTAAGAAAACACAGTCTAGTAGACTAGATCAACACAAATACTGTTCAAACATTGTTGTGTGGAGTACAGACCTGTCGGACACCAGACCTGAGATCAACGCTCCCAGTAGTACACCAACATAATAAATGGAGCTGGTGAGTGGAAGTTTGTATGCATTCTCACAAACCAAGTCCCACTGCAAAATCAGTACATCGTTTTCACTCACTTACAATTTGTTGTATACATCTGCAAATCTGTCAACTAATAAAGAAATGACAGGTGACTCAGATCACAATTTAAATTACTGGTAGGTTTTAAATCTAAGGTAATATGGTGATAAGTTCTGAAGTCCCACTGTAGGCAACGGGGTCCTGCATGGGCTACATCTTGGAGGATGTTTTCATGATATGCTGATATTTTACGGACTGGAATTCTCAGTAACTAGTTGAAGACAAGAATAGAATAAGAACTCACAGTATCTATGACTTCTGAACATGTAAAGTAAGAGTAACTCTCCCACAGGTAGAACAACTTTTATTTTTTAATAGTTCCAGGTAATTGTTTGTGCAACAACACCAATAACTTCATTAATTTTTCATAATAACTATCAGTTAGTCTCCCCAGCTCGGGGAGAATTTAATCACACTTACAATTTGTAACACCTACTTTTAACTCATATACACATATACTGATAGAAAGTGAGAAAAAATCAGTTTATGTTAGGATAGTTATTGTTTTATTCTTTTTATTTGCATGATGTAGAGGAAACATTGTGGTTTGATGTTGTTTTGATGCTTGGATGCTTTGCAATCACTGGGGAAAACAAGGAACTGTCAAACTTTATAAAAAAAAAAAAAGACAATGGAAATGTAAGTCAAAATCCTCACCTGTGGCATGAGAGAGATGTTTGAATAAGATGAAAAGGACTAATAAACTAAAGAGCATTAATCTTAAATCCATTGTAACTGTAATGCAACTTTAATTGACAGTAACATTAAAAACATGATGCAGGATGCTGCTGGTTGCTGAGTAAATTCAAGTGTTTGTGTGACTTCTTTCAGTCTGCATAATTCTTGAAACAGTCATCTTTAAGCAAGATTATATTTTAACAGCGTTTGTGTTTGTTTTTTTACGGCACTAATGTACAAATAATTACTTGCTCGACTTCTAGTTGCTACTTAATTTCCCATTAATAATAATATCACACACCATGAACCCTGTGTATAAGAGTAGTAAATGAAAGTTTGGCATTTTGACCTGTTGTTGTTGTACCTGGTGGGCTGCCATAGTTTAGCAGTTTACATGAATTAGTTTTACTTTGCATAATAGCTTAATCACGTCATGGAAAAGTCTATGTAAAACTATCTTGTCTGAAATTCTTCACATCCAGCTCCATGCCAGGCACTTCACTTAAAAGCACATCTGGTAACACTGATAAGAATTTCTAGTTACTAGATTGGCAGATCAATGCTATACCTTGTGCATGCATGTTCTAGATAAATCTATGATGCTAAATAAAATTATGACAAATTTCTCACCTCGGTAACAATAGTTGACTGGTAGATGCTTTTGCTGTGTAACCACCCATCTATACAACTCTCCCAAGGTATTTCACTAACATTCACATCGACATTTGGGATAATATTGTTCTGAGAGTAGTTCTTGACCACATCCAAGTTAAGCCTTGAACAGGAACTCCGCTTTGCATTGCCACTAACAGTTTCCAATGGGATTGTCACGTTTTTCCACATCTCGCTGATGTTGTAGTTTTCAGGAATATAGCATTTGTGAGATGGAATAGCACCTATGAATACTATATAGCTGCCAATAAATCCATTTGGGAGAATGCTTATGGCCAGTGCTAAAAAAATCCTGAGCTGAAAGGGTCCCCAAGATCCAAGAAAAGCTGTGATGGTGTCATAGTCTCTGATTTTTACTGTATTCGTTACTTCACCAAAATCCTTCATACTTAAAAGAGTCAGTGCTGAATAGCCAGAAGATCGGATGAGCACTATTGGTCTAAGAGATTTCAGAGGTTGTGAACTGTAAAGCTGAGCTCAGGTTTTATATGCCTCACCTGATATGGGAGGTTACACAGTTACATAAAGTTTTTTTTTTTTACAACATTTGAGCTTTAGCACATGTTTTGTTGTGCTAAACAAGTGATAATCCTGTAGCTGAGGAGACTAGCGCATTATGACCACAGTTACACAAGATTTTGAAAAGTATTTTATTTAGATTTTAATATTTTCAATGACTTTGATGTTTTCTTCACAGTAGGTTAGGTAAATTAGACATACCAAATACTGTGCACAGAATAAAATTTCAAAACAAAAACAAGTAAAATAGAACTTTTGAAATAGAACAGATACCATGACTTAATAAGTTGGATTATTTCACAATATTTCCGAATTATTTATTTTCATTACAAAGAGAATATTGCAAAGGATTGAGGTGGGACCTTATCTTTGAATGCCCAAAAACCTGTGAACCGTGTAACCAGGTTTATTGTCCACTACCTGGGCGGGTACATGCTGATGGGCCAGCATGCAAAAAGGGCTGGAAGAAAAGGTTTCATTTGGGAAACATAAAAAGTAAGCTGGATCTTAAAAGATGTTGGAAGCTTGAGATAGACAGCTGATGTGTTAATGATGCTGGGGATGTTGTAAAGAGAGCACCACAGTCTCCCCCTCCTGGACTGGAAGAAAAGACGGTTGACATCCCAATGAAGCTTCAAATGGTGAGGCGGTTAGTGAGCATACTTAACCCAAGGACCATGGGGCCTTCAGAAGGAGGGATTGAGGTAGTGATACAGCACAGGGCAGCTTTAAGCTCCCGATTAGCCCTTTCTTTTTGATTGTTGAACTAGAATCCTGAGAATAAGCTAACTTTTGTGCCTAGTACTTCACGCAAAAACAATATATAAATTGGGAATGTCTGTCTGTCTGAGAAAATGTGTGAGGGAATGCAGTTGGAATACAGAGGTGGCTGACAGGAGTGGTTGCAAAAGAGCTGAAGGCAGGAACGAGCCTTGCTTTTGAAGCAAATTGAACAGGTTGCACATACTCTCTCTGTAGAGTGGGCTACCAAAGGTTAGCTAAGAGATGGTGCCACTTTAACCGGGGCACCAAGAAAATCTGATAATGTGCACCCAAGGCATCACTTGCATGCGAACGAAGGAAGGCGTGAATACATGGGTCGGGAACAGTAAGTAAAATCACAATGCAAGCCAAGAGTGAGTATGCTGTTTATTAAGTTAAGAAAATAGGGTCTTGGTGACATGATGATCTAGCAATGCATTTTTCTGAAGCATTACCTCTTGGGATGGCGTGGACACAGAGGATCAGGATGGAGGAGGAGAGCTGAAGACTCGGAGAAGGTTCTGGAGCAATACTGAAGCAGTACCAAGACACTTCTGTAAGCTGGAACCTCCCTCAGCAGATGAGAAGCAGCTTAAGTAATGGTTGACATGCTGGTTTGATGTGTTAGGGGTTGAAGTGTAGTAGTTAATGATGATGACAGCGATCCTGCTAAGACAGAGTACTCATAACGAATGAGTTACCCTAATTTAGTTATTTCAATTACAAAGCTTAGTTGTTTTTTTTTGAGGCAATGAGTTTTACATTATTTTTTGAAGTTCTGGGAAATAATTAGATTTTACAGTGTAGAGACTTCAGAGTAAAATTGTAAGACTGGAAATGCAAAATACACAACCAAATATCAAACGAATTAGGTGCAGTTTCGAGACTTAAATAACCAAACGTTTGTACTGTATCTAGCTTATGCATATGACTAAAGTTTACATTTTCATCTCTTGGTTTTAATACTTTTCACATTATATGTGGAAACTGTACACATACCACAGAAATGTAATGTTTTTTTCTTCATAGACAACAAATCTTCAAGGTGTGGGGAGGAAAACAACAAGATGAAGCTGTAGTTAAACTTTGGATCCTAGATCTGTAAATGAAACACGACTTCTGCACACATGGTACAAAGTGATATAATGAGTGACCTAACACAAACAGGCTAACCTGAAATGCAAACCTGAGCCAAAAGTCAACAGGAACTCGAGTCTCTTGGTGTAAGCAAGTCTTAACCAAATACTTTTCATATTCACCGGGAACAAAAATATTTATATTTAATATTTGTTTATAGAAATATTTGTTTAACCAAAAAAAAAAAAAAAAAAAGTCACAAAGCCCTCCTACAGCCTTTTCTAGCCTCTACTGCTATATTACTTCCAGATGATAAAAAGGCCAAGCCAATGAAACTACATCATAATTAAATTATCTTTCATCTAGTTTTTAGAACCTTTGAACTTTTTAGCACCTTTGCAGATTGTGAAGATCACATATTCAAACAAACAACATATTTCCAAGACTCTTATTTCAGCTTGGGTCGAAATAGCCTCTGAGGGGCCTCTTACTTTATTCTTCTTAACAGCTTCTTCCAGAATGGCCTTTACTCTTCCCTGAGAGAGCAGCCAATGAGAAGACAACAATACTAACAATATAACTACAATATCTGACAATATCAATGTAACCAAACGATGACCTGGACACATCAAAGAAAAACTTAAATTGGATGTTAAAGTTTACTTTAAAATCACTTTAAAACAGTCACAAATTAAGCCATTACCATCGCTTATTAATTTGATATGATGGTGTTACCTTTATTTAGTAAATGGAAAAGGGACTGGATCTTATACAGTATTTCTGTTCTACTGGAGCATCAACGTGTTTTATACAACATGTCTCATTCATGCGTTGACACCCATTCAAACAAGCACTTTTTATTTTCTACAACTAAATGCTTTCTATTGAACATTAACATTTCAGAGGCCAACTTGGGGTTCATTAACTTTCCCAAAGATGCTTTGACATCAAAACTTTGTGCTCAAACTACCAGCCTTCCAGTTACTGGATGACCAGTTCAACCTCCTGAGTTACAGCCACGACCATACACGTTGATTTTTTAAATATTATTCAACCATCTTGTTGCTGATTGACTTCAGTGTAACTGATTTGTTGCATCATCTAACCTTCTTAAGCATCAAGTCACAACCAGTTTCCCTGTAAAATATCTTGATGCTGCCTTGACAATTATAGTTTCTCTAAAGATAAGATAAGATAAGATAACCTTTATTAGTCCCACACGTGGGAAATTTGTTTTGTCACAGCAGGAAGTGGACAGTGCAAAAGTTATATAGCAAAATTAGAATACAATAAGAATAAAATACTGTACACAACTGTACAGAATAGAATAAAATAAAATACTATATACAGTAGAATAAATAGAATAAAATATACAATAGGATAAAAATAGAATACAAATGCTGTATACAACTGAGTAAAGGAGTGGGCCCTCTACTCTAAACGACCTGAGTCTCCGCAGCAGGTACAGCCTGCTCTGCCCTTTCCTGGGCGTCTGAGTTATGAGTCCAGTCCAGTTTGTTATTCAGATGAACACCAAGGTACCTGTAGCTGTCCACAGCCTCAATGTCCATACCTTGGATGTTCAGTGGTTGCAGTGGAGGATGTTTGTGCCTGCGGAAGTCTACCACCAGCTTCTTGGTTTTACTGGCGTTGATCTGGAGGTCGTTCAGCTGGCACCAGTCCACAAAGTCTTGGGTCAGTCCTCTGTACTCCTTGTCGTCCCCATCAGGGATGAGGCCGAGTATTGCAGAGTCATCAGAGAACTTCTGCAGGAAGCACTGGGTGGAGTTGTGGGAGAAGTCTGCAGTGTAGATGGTGAGGCGGAACGGAGCCAGAACCGTTCCCTGTGGGGCCCCCGTACTGCAGACGACCCTGTCCGACACACATCCCTGAGTTCTCACATACTGTGGTCGGTCGGTGAGGTAGTCCAGAATTCAGGTAGTGAGGTGATGGTCCATTCCTGAGTTCTCCAGCTTGTCCTTCGGGACCGAGGGAAGAATAGTGTTGAAGGCACTGGAGAAATCAAAGAACATGATTCTCACAGTGCTTCCAGCGGTCTCCAGGTGAGCGAGGGAACGATGTAAAATGGTAAATGGCCTGTACAGGGAGTGCAGAATTATTAGGCAAATGAGTATTTTGTCCACATCATCCTCTTCATGCATGTTGTCTTACTCCAAGCTGTATAGGCTCGAAAGCCTACTACCAATTAAGCATATTAGGTGATGTGCATCTCTGTAATGAGAAGGGGTGTGGTCTAATGACATCAACACCCTATATCAGGTGTGCATAATTATTAGGCAACTTCCTTTCCTTTGGCAAAATGGGTCAAAAGAAGGACTTGACAGGCTCAGAAAAGTCAAAAATAGTGAGATATCTTGCAGAGGGATGCAGCAGTCTCAAAATTGCAAAGCTTCTGAAGCGTGATCATCGAACAATCAAGCGTTTCATTCAAAATAGTCAACAGGGTCGCAAGAAGCGTGTGGAAAAACCAAGGCGCAAAATAACTGCCCATGAACTGAGAAAAGTCAAGCGTGCAGCTGCCAAGATGCCACTTGCCACCAGTTTGGCCATATTTCAGAGCTGCAACATCACTGGAGTGCCCAAAAGCACAAGGTGTGCAATACTCAGAGACATGGCCAAGGTAAGAAAGGCTGAAAGACGACCACCACTGAACAAGACACACAAGCTGAAACGTCAAGACTGGGCCAAGAAATATCTCAAGACTGATTTTTCTAAGGTTTTATGGACTGATGAAATGAGAGTGAGTCTTGATGGGCCAGATGGATGGGCCCGTGGCTGGATTGGTAAAGGGCAGAGAGCTCCAGTCCGACTCAGACGCCAGCAAGGTGGAGGTGGAGTACTGGTTTGGGCTGGTATCATCAAAGATGAGCTTGTGGGGCCTTTTCAGGTTGAGGATGGAGTCAAGCTCAACTCCCAGTCCCACTGCCAGTTTCTGGAAGACACCTTCTTCAAGCAGTGGTACAGGAAGAAGTCTGCATCCTTCAAGAAAAACATGATTTTCATGCAGGACAATGCTCCATCACACGCGTCCAAGTACTCCACAGCGTGGCTGGCAAGAAAGGGTATAAAAGAAGAAAAACTAATGACATGGCCTCCTTGTTCACCTGATCTGAACCCCATTGAGAACCTGTGGTCCATCATCAAATGTGAGATTTACAAGGAGGGAAAACAGTACACCTCTCTGAACAGTGTCTGGGAGGCTGTGGTTGCTGCTGCACGCAATGTTGATGGTGAACAGATCAAAACACTGACAGAATCCATGGATGGCAGGCTTTTGAGTGTCCTTGCAAAGAAAGGTGGCTATATTGGTCGCTGATTTGTTTTTGTTTTGTTTTTGAATGTCAGAAATGTATATTTGTGAATGTGGAGATGTTATATTGGTTTCACTGGTAAAAATAAATAATTGAAATGGGTATATATTTTTTTTTTGTTAAGTTGCCTAATAATTATGCACAGTAATAGTCACCTGCACACACAGATATCCCCCTAAAATAGCTAAAACTGAAAACAAACTAAAAACTACTTCCAAAAACATTCAGCTTTGATATTAATGAGTTTTTTGGGTTCATTGAGAACATGGTTGTTGTTCAATAATAAAATTATTCCTCAAAAATACAACTTGCCTAATAATTCTGCACTCCCTGTATTTGTATAGCGCTTTACTAGTCCCTAAGGACCCCAAAGCGCTTTACACATCCAGTCATCCACCCATTCATGCACACATTCACACACTGGTGATGACAAGCTACATTGTAGCCACAGCCACCCTGGGGCGCACTGACAGAGGCGAGGCTGCTGGACACTGGTGCCACCGGGCCCTCTGTAGGAGGTGAATGACGGCATCATCCGCTCCAATGCCAGGCTGGTAGGCAAACTGAAGTGGGTACAGTGATGAGCTCACCAGGTGCCGAAGCTGAGCCAGGACCATCCGCTCCAGGGTCTTCATCGGGTGGGATGTCAGAGCCACCGGCCTATAGCTGTTGAGGTCCTTGGGGCGTAAAGTCTTTGGCACTGGTACAACACAGGAGGTTTTCCAGAGCTGTGGGACTCTCCCCAGCCTCAGGCTCAGGTTAAATGATTAAAAAGCAACTTAGGCCCCAAGAGAATGAATGAGATGTGTTGAGAAATAAGTTAATGTTAATAAGTCATACATTTAAGTTAGAATTTCTAGTTATTAGATCAGTAATATACATTGTGCAATCATTCAATAACATAAAATAAAAGGTGCCAAAAAATCTGTTCAGGAGGATACTGATGACCAGTTGCGAAGGTGTCATGATTTTTATGCTGTCCATTTTGTGACTAAATTTCTTTTTTTAAGTTTTCTTAGTACTTAGAGCTCAGAATTTATATATAGCTCATTCAATCTAGGAGGTCAGATAGTTATGTAAAGTGTCATTTTTTTTTAGGTCTCTTCTATTTGTGTTTCATACAGGTTTTTAATACATTTCATATAATGACAGCTGAGACATTTCCACAGCTAAAGCTAAAGCTAAAGCTTCAAAAGCCTAATGTGGGACAGCAACTCAAGAGGAATTTATCTTGATACAGTTATGACAGAATTCACTAAATAGGCTTGGAGCATATGACAGCTTAGAGAGACACCATTGTTAACAGCACTGCTTGGTTCCATCTCCCGTTAACCTCTGATTTCTTCACTGCATTTTATAGCAATTCATAATCACAGTATTGTAGAACAAGTGATATATATCAATATGTGGTTAATATTTCTCATTTCAAAACAGCTTGAAGTGGCCCAACAAATTAATAGTGAGCATATATTTAAAAAGACATAAAAATAAACAAACAACATTTAACAACAAATATTCAATGACAATTTATTTGAAAAAACAGTAAAACAAACATGTAATCTATTAACATCTTGTGCATTGATTCAGTCAAAGATTTATAACACTTAAATGGTTTCAAGTCTCCCCATTTCAATATTGGGGGTTGGGGTATCCCAGAACTCCTTGCTCTGTCTTCTCTTAAACAAACAAGATATTACAAGTTAATTAGTAAGCTTCAGATATGCTGGCAGGTGAAGTTTGCTACCTTTGGACAGAATCAAGCAAACTGCTAGCCGTTTCCAGATTTTATGTTAACTAAGCTTAAGACCTGCTGACTGTACCCTTTTCTTTATTAGTATGGTAGCATGATGCTTTTTATTACAGTAAATCAAACTTTTCACTGGCAGTAAAAACAATAAAATAGACAATGATGTTAAATGTGGTATTAGCTGTTAAAACACAAAACCAGAACTGTGCGCTAATAGGGTTCAAATGTTAATCTTTTACTTGAATTTTGTGACCATTCAATTCCATAAAAAATGAATAATGTTTTTATTTGCAATATGTCTAAATACTTATAGGAATTCTTGAATTCACAATCTTAGCATGCTTGTGGGATTTTATTTTGGGATTTCAGATGGTCACTTTCACGCAAAAGACGCTTAACATCAAATAAACTAAAGAGAAAGAGCTTGCCCATCAGAATGGGCCTCACATGGTATGGGTGGGTTAACTATTGCTGCATTTGTTATGCATTTCTTCTTCTTTTGGTCCACTGCAAAGCCTGAAATTACAAAAAAAGTGAAAAAAAGAGAAAAATGTTATTTCCTATTTCTTCACATTTGAAGGTATGTAGCATAAAAATATATTGCCCTTTTACAACATGCACATCACCATATCAGGAAGTCAATCAATCTAAGTGTTCTCAGAAATTATGCATTGACAAATACTAAAATCAATTTCTGACATGTTCTACAGCCCACATGTGAGACACTTAGCAATTTGATCATATCTACATGTGATGCGTGAACTGCCCTCACCCCTGACATTTTTGCATCTGCTCCACGGTTTCCGGAAGATCTTTATGAAGGGTCTCCGGAAGGAAGAGGTTAACCACAGAGGAAGCAATTGTGAGACTTCCCATTAAAATATAAGGCAGAACTTTATTATACGTACCTAGAAATAATAAAGGAACAAAAGTCAACTTTAGAAAATGGCATACTTTTAGATACCTAAATGTATAACCTCATGAAATGTTAAGCATCTACAAATCTATGTTTACTTCAAGTTTACATGAGATGTTGCAAGACATACTTTTACCTGACTATTTAAACCCAAAGGATATTTTTACATACCACTGCTGTTATTCTGTGCTGGTTTTTTAGGTACCTACGCTATATCATTGTATGACTAAGCCAATGCAGTGTCTGTGTCAGATATCTAACATCTGTGTACCTAAAAAAATGACATAAGGTGCTGTGATACTGCCAACACGTGCAGCTGAGGAGCACATCCCCATGCCAATATTCCTGAGTACTGTGGGGTAAATCTCAGCAGTGTAGATGTACACGATGCTGAAGGCCATAGTGAAGCCAAACTTTCCAGTCATTTCTAATGCCAGAGCAACATTGTGAAGGGCTGAGGAGAGAAGAAATAGAGAGAGACTTAATTGTTTTTTGGTTTCATGATATTAGAGCTTTACTTTGTAAGAAGGGAAACCTTACTGTCAGGGATGAACTGGATGAGCAGAAGAACTCCTCCTCCAATGATAAGGAACAATGAAAGGAGCACTCTTCTGGGACATGTTTTTAGCAGCCATGTAGAGACTATGTAAGCGGGGACTTCGGTTGTAGCAGACAAAAAACAGTTCACAAATGGGTTGCCACTGAGGTTGGAGGTGTTCAGCGATAAACCAAAATACCCAATGTTTATTGCCATCCTGAAAATACAAAAAGAAAAGTACAGTGTCATTATTTACCAATATTTGTGTTATTATATAAAGGTCAAGTCAGGCATCTGTTCACATTGACTATTTTTGCTGAATTACAAAAACCTAAAATGTCAGAAAAAGGTGAAAGCAACCATAAAACGTACCATAAAAGAAGACACATCAGTGTGATACATCTCAGATTCTTGGATTTCAGAATATCAAGCATGGTATATGTCTTGAAAAGAGGCAATTCCTGGGTGTTAAATGGAGACAGAAGATGATTTATGTGATTTGAACTTCTACTTTTGTTCATAGACTATTGTCAGTATATCATAAGCAGATTCTATGTGGAAAAAGCATTATGTGGATATGAATGGGTGAGATTGTACTGTATTTTAATCTTATAGTAATCTGAGGAATGATTCTTAATTCCAAACACTTTCTATTCAAGAAAGCAACTTCTAATAAAACATGAAGAAAGAGAAATGATGAAATAGTGCATTCAACCATCACAGTTATCTGAAATATTATCATGTGGTAGCCTCAAGGACGCTATCCACATGGCTTTTACTCAGGTTTTTACTCAGGCTATGGAGAATGACAATAAAATAAACAGACATGTACGGGAAGAGAAAACCTCCAGCAAGACAAAACACAAACTTCCCCAGCTTCCCTCTCCAGGGGCAAAAAAATATAAATGACTAAAATATTCAATGTGGCCTCTAGAGTCACATTTTTACATTTAGTCTGTGAATATTAAAACTACCAGCGTACACATGTCAGCCACAACATTGAAACCACCTATGTAGCATTGTGCAGGTGCCCCTCATGCCAATAAAACAGCTCTGACCCTTGAAGGCCTGGATGTGATGTCTGGCACTGGGACATTAGCAGTGGATCCTTTGGGTTCCAGGGTTGGACATCTGTAGATCTGGCTTGTTCCGCTGCATCCCACATATCTGATCGGACTCAGATCTGGGTCAACACTTTGGGCTCTTTGTGGTACCCCCCTAAGCAGGTTTGGCAGTGTGGCATGGTGCACTGTCCTGCAGAGGGAGGCCGGTGCCGTCGGAGAGTGTTGTTACGATGTGGGGAGTGGGTCTGCAACAGCGTTTAGGTGGGTGATACATGTTACAGTAACATGCACAAGAATGCCAAGACCCAAGGTTTTCCAGCAAAATAATGCATTGGAATGAGAAGACAAATGCTATTTGTTTCATCTGTCAGTGGTTTTAATGTTGTGGCTCATTCTGTATGTCAAATTTCCAGAAATGTAACCCTAAATTTGTTTTTCCATTTTTTAGAAAATACTAGATATGGACCTGAATGTTAGACAAATGCATATATTAATACTAATATTAATAACAATGAATGAACCTCACCTCAGATTCTTTAAAGATTACAGGTGGTGCCTGAACTTTATTTTTACTTGCAGCTTCTCTGACAATGGCCTCGGCCTCTTTGACTCTCCCCTGAGTCATCAGCCACCGAGGAGACTCTGGGATAAACCTGCCCAACCAACATAGTTTTACAGTCTGTTTTCTTCACAGTTATTGACAGTGTTATTGACTTTGCATTTATGCATGAATATTGGAATAAAAATCACCGGATATCATAAAAAACATACCACCACAGTGGAAAGTTTATCAGAGAGGTTGTTGACAGAACTGCAACCAGAGTCCTCCATTCTCTGATGCCGTATGCAATCCAAGGAAGTGTCATGTACCCAATGCAGTAGAAAAGGAAGGCTCCGAGAGTTGTGAACAGCACACGCATAGTTTTACTCAAAACCTCAGTTCCTATCCAAGATGAAATCATAAATCGTTAGTGACAAGCTTGTTACTGAAGGCAGACAGAGGAATCATACCAAACACATGTTTAAATTATATTTCAAACCTAGAACAAATGCAGAAATGTAGAGGGATATCTGAGAGGCTCCAACCCAGAGGTACATGATGCAGAACATCCTCCACGAATGAGAAAAGGACTGAAGCAGGACGGAGAGACACTGGACCCCAAGAGACATAAAAACAACCTTCTTCCTTCCAAATCTGATTAGAAAGGAATTGTATATATCGCAGATATTTATTCACAGATACAGAGCATTTATAAATGCATGTGGTTTGTTTTCTTTTGGTGAGGAAATGCAATCAAATAGCTACAGTTAAGGTTTAAAAAAAAACATCAACGCTAAATGAACAAATCCTCTCTGGAAATGAACCAAAATTGGAAACATTAGAAACTGAATAAGGAAATAAAAATTTATGTTAAATACAAAACTATATTAGCCCGTGTGTTAGCACCATCCCTCTTATAACAGCAGATGGGGCTGCTGTCATTAATTCCACTGTATAGTGTGGCTATAGGGTTTTTTTTTAACTGTTCCGAAATCAGTGTCATTTGCCAGCTATTTATTTTTCAGACACTACTGTAACCAGCACTGTATGAACAGACTTGATTTAGAGAAACTAACAGACTTGTAGTATATAGTAAATGACAGAAAATGTCTTATAATTAAGTCAATGTAGGTATAATTATACAGGGTGGATTCAGGGTAAGTAGAAAAAGGATAATTAGGAGTAAAATACCTGTCTGAAAGCTGTCCTGAGACTAGGGACCCAATGAGATATCCCACAAATAGACTCGAGGATGCAAATGGAACTTTCCATTGGTTGTCACAAACAAGGTCCCACTGTAAAAGATGTGAATTACATAATAAAAAGACAGCTTAAAGCTTTCAAAACTGGAATTTCATGTTAGTAATCATAATAATATAGTACTGACCTCAGTGACTATAGTGGATTGGTAGATTTCTTTGCTGTAATTCCATCCATCTAAACATCCCTCCTGCTCCAGGGTTGTCAGGTTAACTTCTCTTCCAGGAATATATCCTTGTGCAGAAAGATTTCTAACCACGTCTATCTTATATCTGCTGCACTGGCTCTGAACTTCCTCACCATCCACTATCGTAAAGGGAATGATGGCATCTCTCCACTCCTCGGTCAGGTTGACGTCTGGAATCAAACAGTGGTGTTTCGGAGCTGCTCCAACAAAGACAATGTAAAGCCCGTTGAATCCGGTTGACACAAAAACAACATTTAGGAGAAAGAATGTGGTCCAGAAATAAGGACCGCTCTGTCCAAGAAATGCTGTATTGTCATCATAATCTCCCATTCTTTATATATATGTATATTACAAAAAATACCTCCCTGCTCTGAAGGGAGAAAGGCAAAGTCTTGTAAAATTCTTCAGAGCTGGCTTTCTTCTTAAACTCTTCAGCTTAGTGTCAGAGTGTTAGTGCTGAGCTCTTTGTCAGGCAGAGTGAGCCGGTCTCTTGGTGGGACGGAGTTACAATGGAAAAACTTTAAATTTAAGTGCTGAGAGTTTTAAACCTCCTCTCTAAAGGATAAATTTTCATCTCAATGTGAAACTTCTTGTTGATCCTCTATTCTTATAAGCAGTCAAGGCAGAAAATGAATCGAATATTAAAGAATGACAGACAGCTCATGCGGTAATTTGATTGGATTTGATTTACTGTAAGTAAGAATAACCAGAAGCTTCATAGTTACCCAGCCCCCTCACCCAGCCCCCTCACTACTGTGGAAATTTCCTCTAAACAACATTCCACTCTATTAAATACTCCCAAGAAGTCCACGTGCCTGTACTCTAAATGTTGCTAAGAAGAATTAGGTCTCTCACTGGACTATTTTAAGAAACTCTGTTAAGGCAGACATGACTTCATGTAGATTAAAGATTTTTTGTGTGCACATATTGATCATGCTTTTGTAAATTTACTACGGATTTTTATATTTAGCCACTTTTACATCATGTACATGGTTTGGAGGCTGATTGGGATCCTGTATTGCAGCTTAAGTTCAATTGCATTTTTAATAAGACATCAAATAAATAAATAAATACATGAATAAATAAATAAATTCCTCTTTATAAATAAATGATTATAAAGGAATGATTACAGTAAAAAATTACAAAACCTACAGGCAAAATCTTTATACTCTAAGAACAAAAACCCAGATCGTGCAGAGAGTGCTTTTTCTTTTTAAACAATTTTTTAGTGATGAATTTTGTCTGTTTTTAGCTCATCTAAGAATTGCGCCACCTGCATTATCGTAATTAATTTTAGAGCTAAAGCTGCTGATATCCATCTAATGTACACTCACTACTGACAAACCGCTGATGATCAAACTCAATTTCAGAACAGGAAAAAAGGTTGTGTTTTCTTTTACTGTGAACATGGCATGGTTGGTGGTGCCAAAGAGGCTGATCTGAGTATTTCAGAAACCGTTGATCTATTGGGATTTTCCTATGCAAACATCTCCAGGGTTTACAGAGAATTGCTAGAAAAAGAGAAAATATGAAATAAGCGGCTGTTCTCTGGGGTCAGAGGTCAGAGGAGAATGCCCAAGTTTCCTTGACATTACAAATAAGGTATGCAGAAAAGTATCTTTCATGTACAACATGACAAACCTTGAAGCAGATTGGCTACAGCAGCGGAAGACCACACTGGGTGCCACTCCTGTCAGCTATGAACTGGAAATTGAGACTACAGTCTGCACTAGGTTACCAAAACTGGACAATTAAAGACTGGACCAAATGCTCCCTGGCACCACCACACAACAGCCTACCTGAATATTGTTGCTGACCATGTCCATGTCTTTATGACCATAATGTATCCATCATCTGGTGGCTGCTTCCAGCAGGATAACACGCTCAAAGCTCAAATCATTTCAAACTGGCTTCACCGTACTCAAGTGGCCTCCAGTGTCACCAGATCACGATCCAATAGAGCACCTTTGAGATGTTGTTGAATAGGACGTGTATTATGGTTGTGCAGCCAACGATTCTGCAGCGAAGGCATGACAGCATTTTAATATGCAACAAAAACTCTGAGGAATGTTTTCAGCATGTTGTTGAGTCAATGCATTCAGAAATTAAGTCAGTAATGAGCGCAAAACGGGGTCCAGACGAGTATTTGCAAGGTGTATATAACAAAGTTGTTAGTGAGTGTCTATGTACCCTTCAGAGGCTCTTATATTGCTTTAGATAAGCGATCTTAAACCTATCTTTGTTTACTGACTGTGAAGTTCATTGAAAAAGACTTTGTTTAGTCACCCAGTGGGTTGGACTGGATCTTTTGATTGGCTGTCTCTGAACCAAATGCTGTATATTTGACATGCATAGAAACAAAATTAAGATGTGAAACAATATATTGTGAAGACAGTAAATAAAGTACAAGAAAATAATAATGAATATTCCAGCTGGGCCAGTCTTCAATTTCTTAACCACTTACTCAATTCAGGCCACATAAGAAAGGTTGTTTGTGGTCTTTATTCATTATACAGTAGAACCCCGACTTACAAAATTAATTCGTTCCCGAGGGTCTTTCGTAAGTCGAAAATTTTCGTAAGTCGAAGCACCCATCGCGCCTTTTGAGTAAGGCGATGCTGAACGATAGGCTATAGGCTAATTGCTAACTAGAACAACAATACGTCGTTCAAGTGGAACAGCGAAGCGCAATTACGAAAGCCAAGGGGTTGTCACATGATTCGGAAGGCATTGTGGGCATTGTAGGCTCAGCCAATCAGAGCCAGCGGATTTCATTACACGGGCAGAAATAGTGCCATTCAGCGCCTTCGTAACTTGAATTTTTCGTGACATGGGGTATTCGTAAGTCGGGGTTCCACTGTATACAGAAAGAAAGATCAAAAGTATACAGATAAATCGTTTCCCAAAGTGAAAATACTCATCTATACATGAAAATTTAATCCTGAAGTTATTTACTGTCTACAGACAAGTTTCCTTCTAATTGCATAACAACATTTAAAAACATATCAAGTTGTAACAATCACGTGAGAGTCCAGCAGCAGGTGGAATAAAGAGTCTTGCTTAACAGCTCTAACAAAGGGACTTACAGATCCTCAGGTGACACATGTTGAAAAGACCACATAGATTATACAGCAACATGCATTTGAAACATTGCAATGAACAGTTATGTTTCTACTTAATAAAGCCTGGAAAACACAAACACTTATGTAACATCAAATAAGGCTTTTAAAACATGTATCATGTATAATGGTAAATATACTGCCGGCTTTTTCTAATCTAATTCATAAACAATTAATGTTACTGATGTTAATGAAGAGCATGTGTCTCCAGTGTCAGCCTGCATGATTTCCTTGTTAATGCTTGGGTGAAAAACAGCAGTGTACACAATCATTAACCCAAGCTTTACCAGCAAGCAGGCTTTCATTGAGGAGATCATGTTTTACACAATCAGTAAATGCAGAGGCTGGGATTACATGCATGTGACAGTTCTTTCATGATAATGGTTTGTATAAAGATTAGATATGGCGGTAAGACTATCCTACTCTTTGAGCAGAGGGAAAATTACAAGAGCAATGCGCTCCCCCCCCCCCCCCTCTCATTTACCCTCTATCTAGCTGTAATTTTTTTTCATTTAATTTTAATAATCGACAGACATTCTGATACACAGTGTTCATTCTTCATTGGTTTTTGGTACTAATGTAGAACAATGTGTACAGTTTAAGCTGGAATGTAAGTGAGTGGTGGCTGGAGCCGTATTTGCTGATCTAGTGGTATCCACCTTCTATAAGTCTGTTACCTAAAATGTTGAACAAGGGTCATAATGCTTAAGTAATCAACTGTTTAGGAAATTATGAGAGTGTTCGACTTCATGGTCTTTTTGTGGCAGTTCAATTCAGGAGAAAGACACAGTACAACAAAAAAGGTGTCTGGTCTTTGGGGAGGGAAGACTTTAGGGAACTATAACCAAAGAGAATACTGCGCATCGTTATCTGGCCTTGGACTAAAGATAATTTCCCATAGGTGTCATTACGATAATAAAAGAGTCCAGAGTGCATTCTGTATGGCAAGACTAAAGTAAGGAATTTGGAAACACAACTTCCAGTGCAGGGGTAAGACCTTGTCCTTCCTGGACTGTCCCTAATGATGGACTTTTCCTTAGCAGATAAACCCAATGCACATTTTCTTGTTGTACCTCAGGAAAAAAGCTTTGGCTCACATGTCAAGTGATGTAAATCAGCATAGATCATGGCAGCTAGTTAAAACATATACAAAAGGACACTTGTGTAAATCAAATCGAGTATTTTGCTATCATTATTACTTTGAAATTCTTTTAAAATCAGTAATGTTTTATTTGTGCTTTTGAGTATTAGGAAATAGAAATGAGAGATGCTGTAGCTGTCATAATGCACGTGGACTAAAATGCATAAAAAAATCGATATTTTAACACTTGCATGGCTACAGTTTCTATACATATATTAGGAATGCCTCTTATTATTCAGTACAGATAAAAGCAGACCTTTGGGGGCTTAACAATGTATTATTGTGTCATGCAGTTTAAATCACGGATTGCCCCTTTAAAGACAAGTTAATTTGGGGAACATGGACAATAATTAAAACGGCGCGAGGTGGGAGGGATGGTTTAGTAGTTGAAACAAAAGCTCTGCTTAAGAAATGCCCACTCCAGTCACCATTTCATTTTTCTTAACTCTGGCCCACTGTGTGAACCCTGAGCCGACAGAAACCAGTAAGATGACGGACTATGAAACTTCAACGGCTTTCCTCGGAGAGTGGGGATGTTTCCAGCAGCAGGTGTTTTTCCTCCTTTCTTTGACCGTCATCCCTAACGGTTTGACTGCCCTTTCCACGGTGTTCCTAGCCGACACGCCGTCCCACCACTGCCTCATACCCGCGCATCTCAACCTCACCCCCGCGTGGAGGAACAGCAGCATCCCGCTGGAGCAAGAGAGCAGCCAAGGTGGCGCGTTGGTGCGCAGCAGGTGTTCCAGATACAAACTTGTTGATATCCTGAGTTTCTCTGAAAAAGGCTTGCTGCCCGACGTTGATGTGAATCTGTCTACTGTGCCGAAAGAAAGCTGCTTGGACGGATGGGAGTATGACCAGAGCATCTACATTTCTACTATCATATCGGAGGTATATATACACACCTTTTTTCTAAATGCGGAAAAGGCTGCTTCTGCTTTTATGCTGAGGTAGAGCTAGGCGACTGTGTATAGCCCTATAGGTTAAATGTTGTGATATACAGGAAGTGTGTTAGCTAAACTCGTGTTATTATGGGAATTCATCACAAAGTCAAACACGATGTGGCAACAATTTCTCAAATAACACAAAATCTCTAATTTGTGGAAAACTGGCCCTAGGTTGTGTGGTTTACAGGAACAATGCTGTTTTATGCTTTTAGATTGTTGTTTAACATCTGGAACACACTGGGCTGTTTGTTTTTTCTTGAAGAGAAAACACAACAACAACAACAAAAAAAACAGCAAACCTTTTTGAGTGTGATCTGCACTGTATATATCTTCTATGTGTTTTTTCAGTGGGACCTGGTTTGTGATGAAAGCTGGAAGAAACCACTGACTTCTTCTTTCTTCTTCTGTGGAGTTCTCACCGGTTCCTTCATTTCAGGACAGCTCTCTGACAGGTTATGGACAAGATAGCTTAATTCAGTTAAATTCTACTTATTATTATTATCAATTGTTAAATTCTAGTCCTATGCTTCAAAGTTGAGCTAGAGTACTATTGATCTACTGAATGAACACATGTGGAGTAATGTGACCTAGCACATTTAATCTAGTATTTACTGAGGAATAGTTTTTTTTTTTTAAAAAAAACTGTTATGCCCAGCTGTTTATTAATATAGCTAATCCTACCACACTATATGTTAGATATGATATATAAATAAATGCCCTTAAGCTCATATCTATTGCTACAGAACTAAGCTGTTGAACAAAAGTCACTGCATACAGTAGGCTAATCAGGATGCTCAAGTTAATTATACACTTCCATTCCACAACTCTGTGTGTCACAGCATCAGTGAATCACAAAATGATACAATTTTGAGCCGCATGTTAATCATCCAGATTAATTTTTTAAAAACACATTAATTTATATTTATTAGCAAAACAGTGTCAAACCACATGTTACAAATGTTTTACCACGTGTCCTGATACTAAACTGGTCAGCTTCCAGTCGAGACCAGCTATCTATAGCTCTGCTGTACTATGAAACAAAAAAATAAAACAAGAAAGGACCCTATGCAAGGCAAGATATCTCTCTTTTCAAACTATTGCAACTATTGCAAAAAAAGATGAAAAACAGGCCTTAGAACAAATGATGATAGATGATTCATAACTCATTGCATTTTGTTTTTATTGAAAGCAGCTCTTGCATAATCCCTCACAAAGTCTAAACACATTTCCAGCACAACTCAGAAGCCAAGTTGGGTTAAAGGGGAAATCCATTGTTACTCATTAGAGTAAGATTTTGGGGGGCAAACTTAAATAATTAATTGTTTGCTTATGTCTCAGAAAACCACACAATTTCAGACTATTTCATTTGTACTGGACGGAAGCTAATGGCAGGGGCGAGGATGAACTATCCAGTAAAGTTGCTGTAAAACAAAATTGTAATTAAAAAGAAGCAAAGAGATGCAGTATCAGGGGATTGGTCAGTCTATATGGTATTGGTAGTCATTAAGTGCACATGTCGTCTCATTGAAGTACACGTAGAAAAAAAGAATATATGAGACCTTATTGTTGTTGTGAATTTGACTGACTCTCCCACTTTATAAAACATGCTGATTTGTTCAGTCCTGCTGTATTTCAATTTCAGGTATGGGAGAAAAATAGTTCTGTTTGCTACTCAGGCAATTCAGACAGTATTCACATTGATCCAGGTCTTCTCTCCATCTTGGACGGCGTTCTGCGCCCTGTTCTTTGTCGTTGGTGTGGGCCACATTTCCAACTATGTGGCTGCGTTTGTGTTAGGTACTCTATTCAAAAGTTTTCAGATATGTTTTTTATAATGCAAAACTTTTATGTAATGTAACTTGTAATTTGAATGTTTTTTATTTATTTATAATTTTCCAAGGAGCGGAGATATTAAGCCCATGTGTGCGGACTGTTTATACCACGGCGGGTGTGAATCTGTTCTTTGCTGGGGGCTACATGCTTTTGCCGTTCTTTGGTTTCTTCATCAGGGACTGGAGGATGCTCCTCCTAGGCCTTTCACTGCCTGGCTTCTTCTTTGTGCCTCTCTGGTGGTAGGTAGGTGTGTGTTTGTGTGTGACTGTACATGTTACGGTAACTGATAATGCACAGCTGTACATCTGGGGAGTGTTAGGATTTTTTTTTAGTGTAATCAAATTATTTTCCCTTGGATCCTTTTTAATGAAGCCAGTAAAAAATATTGACAAAACATTTACATGATGTCCTGACTGCGCTTTCTTTGGTTTGAAAAGGCTGAGCCTCTGTTTCTGCCCCCTCTTTTGTTTAATGAAAAAGGTTTATCCCAGAGTCTCCTCGGTGGCTACTCTCTCAGGGAAGGATAGAAGAAGCTGAGGCCATAATCAGAGACGCTGCTAAGAAGAACAAGGTTGAGCCTCCATCAGTCATCTTTAGTCCCTTGCAGGTGAGACCTTTTTGGGTGCAGTGCTAGAAAAGCAGCAGTTCTTTTAAAATATTTAGGGAAGACAAAAATGCCTTATCTGTCAGTGTTTTCTCTGTAACTGTGAAAATCTGTTACTGTCACTACACAAATAATTTAGAAAGAAGGCTGTTTTACTGGAGATAGGATTGCTGTTTTTCTTTTTTTCAGAAATCACTTAGACACTATAATATTAATGACTGAACAAAATAGTAAGACGGTAAATATTTCTTCTTTAACAGGAAAAATTTCAATGCATACACCTACAATTAAATTGTGTTTTAATATTCCAACTGAATTTTCAGTATTTCTAGGTGAAAGGGCAAGAAGCATGAACCTTTTCAGGTTCACTGCTCAGTGTGCATTGTGATGTAATCCTTTACTGTTTTCCTGTTTGCTGCATGAATGAACGTTAATCTGGCGGCTAGCAGACAGACACGTTGTCAAGGTTTATTTAACACCTTTCCTTCTTGCACTCTTGCACTGGATAATGTGCCTTTTAACTATTGAAGGAAGTCGACTTTAATCGACAAGGAGTTTTCAACGTGCTGAAAAGAACACCAAGCACTTTTATATTGTGCTTGAGTACAGCTGTACATGTGTTATGAGCCTAAATGTGCATATGTTAGATAGGTTAGCTGATAAGTGGTTGAGTATATGGTTAAACCTGTAAGGCCTAAACTTTAACAGCAGTTGAACGAAAGTGTCTATTGCGTAAGAACTGATTAAACCTGTAACTGCAAATAAAGGTAAGTTTATGAAAGAAGCTGTGAAGACAACATGTTTCTTAATATTACCTTGGTTTTTGTCTACCTGAATTCACTTCATAGACAACTGTCTATTAAAAAATGAAAGACACCATTACCAAGAAACTGAAAAGAACCCTTAAATCCAAAAAAACGGTAGATTTCTGAGATTGAAACATGAAATAAATCAAACTGTTAATTGCAGTAATAGTGTTCATTGTTAAAAAAAAAAAAAAGATCACATGCTTAATAATGGAAAATTACCAGTTGAACTCTACGAAAGAACTTTAAAAAGTGGGTCTGTTTTTTTCCACAATGCATTCCTCCATTCAGATGACCTCTGTGTTATTTTTTTCAACTTTGGTTTCTTGAACTCTATTCAAGAAACCAAATTGCCACATTCATGAACTTTATCCTGCGCAGCAATCTCTCCCCCTTAGAGATAATGTACCCTTAGCATGGGTTACAAAATGTTGTTTTTTTTTCTCTATCTGTTTATTGTAACTAGGTCTAGAACAATATAGATGTCCAATGTCTTTATGGAAGCACATTTTTTATATTTTTGTGAACAGATCTGCTAAAAAATGTGTAGAGTTAGCATTTATTTGGTGTCATTTCTGGAAACTGGGAGTGGATTATGGTGGTTTTTGAGGGATTGTTTTTTTGGGGGGGAATAAAAAGCTGAATACTTGACTGCTGTCTGTTTCAAATTATAAACATCTGTTTCAAGCAATCCATGGGGATATGATTAGCTTACAAATGTGGTATTACTGCAAATGGCAGTATAATATGCGGTTTAGGGGATATAAATGCATTCCCTCCCCCAACTTTATTATTATACACGGAAATATTGGCTCATTTAAATTAAAATCCTCACATTTGAATATACTGTACACACACACACACACACACACACACACACACACACACACACACACACACACACACACACATATATACATATATATGGAAAATCTGACCCTGAACCCACAAGCTTCACTCTGGTTACATTACTTTCAGACTGATGGCTCTGCTTGTTAAGTGTTTGTTATTCCACATGCATCGATGCCCCGCAGGAACAACTTAAGCCTGAGAAGAGAAGGGCCCACAACATCTGTGACCTGCTTCGTTCTCGAAACATCCGCTGGATCTCTGTCACGCTGTGGCTGATCTGGTGAGTCCCTGCTGTCCCACCTGACCCTCACATTTGGTACCGTGACCCTGCACACACACAGCTACACACATTCAAGCACTCACATGTAGGCATAAACACACACGACTGCTCACATTCACATACAAAGTTTTAACCTGTTCATGCATCACTTTAACCACATGTCAGCCTGTTTCACTAACAACAAATAATGACCTGTCGGGTGCTGTGAAGCCTGCAACTAAGATCAAAATCAGGTTTTGCGTAACTGCACAGTATGCCTGTATTCGTCCTGTGCACGCTTCCTTGCTGAGTCCGAAAACAGATGCAGCTGCATTTCTGTTTGATCAGGAAACAATTCGATCTAGCTTTACACAGTTAAATCTTTGCTAGTGGATAAGATTATATTTTTTCTTAACCTCTGAAGTTAAAAATATTAATATGAAAATATTTTTAGGATGCATATCCTGAAAATATCAATTGGAATAAATATGTATTCACACATTGCATATTACAATTAACTGACTTATAAAACTCAAATTTTTCATTTCTCTTTCTATTAAAAACTTGTTTTGAGTGCTTTAGGGTTCCTGTAGGGGAAACCCAAGATAAGGTTGAGTTGTGGTTCTAGTTTGGCTTGCTTTTGTAATTTTTAGCTAGTCACCTTGTATATAAACGGGCGGCTGTGGCTACAGTGTAGCTTGCCATCACCAGTGTGTGAATGTGTGTGTGAATGGGTGGATGACTGAATGTGTAAAGCGCTTTGGGGTCCTTAGGGACTGGTGAAGCGCTATACAAATACAGGCCATTTACCATAAACTAAAAAATGGACAAAGACTGCATGACATCACCCAATGATTTCTATCTGCTTTGAAGTTGTGGTTTTATGTGTTGCAGTCTTATTATTTTAGCCAAAATTGTCAATTTATGGACGTTGATGTGCTAAACAAGCTAGCAATGCTAGCTAGCTTGGTTAGCAAGGCGTATCCATACACACTATAGATGCATTGCACACACAAAGATACCTGTTAGTTAGTGTTAACATACTAAAAAAAAGCTTAAATGAAATGTGGCACAGAGCTGGGAACATACTCAGCACCTACCTGTCACCACAGTGAGTTTAAAACATAGATGTAGCTTGAAAAAATGTTGCCAATACAAAAGTGACTGAAGCCTACATTCTTCAGAAATCAATGGATGAAGTTGCAGTAGCTGCAGCCATCTTAAAACTGTCTATGCCGCTCACTCAGTGCAACCATGTTCCTTATCTGCCATAACTTTGAGGCTTAAGGCAACTTTTGAAAAAAGACAAAAATAAAACTAAGTCCCCTATTAATATAAAATGAAAAAATAGCTCTAGGTTTATTTTGTTTCTTTCTAGGCATAAAAACTGTAAAGTACGGAAGCGTAGAGCAGCCACCCAGGCAAAAGAAAAATAGAGCTATATCATGTTATAACGTGAAAAGTTTATTGTTCTAACAATATACTTTTCATGTTTGTACAATATACTATCACGTTAGTACAAAATACTTTTCACGTTTGAACAACATAATATCACGTTATTACAACATACATAATTATCACGTTTGTACAATATAATATTTATATTGTACGAACGTGAAAGGTTTTTGTTATAACGTGATATTGTAATACTTTATAGGATATTGTACAAACATGAAAAGTATATTGTTAGAAAAATAAACTTTTCACATTATAACGTGATATAGCTCTATTTTATTTTATTTTTTTGCCTGGCTGGCTGGCAGCTCTACACGTCAGTAGTAAAGTACTTCAGGGCTTTTGATGCCATTATCAACTGACCCTAGAAAATTTCATTTTGGCTTTGTTTTTCAGCACTTGAAGGAACCACTTGGACACTCACTAACTGTGTTTATCTGCACTTTTAAAAGTTAAACAAAATTCTAAAATGGATGTTCTTAAAACATTATGAAGCTCTACAAAGCTAAGACAAACTTATGTTACACCACCTAAAATACTGGATTTAGTCTTTCATCTATAACATACCACACTTCTCACTTTTAGTGGAAGTTTTGTAGATGTTGCCATCACAACATCTACAGTGTCAAACCACCAAAAAACTAAAGTCTGTTGTTGATACAATGTTTCGTTATGTTTCTGACTACTTTGTAGTGCCATACTATTGAGATGTACAGAATAAGGATACAAAAAGGACACTTTATATCCTCACAGGAACACCTTGACCATTGCCTACTTTGCCGTTTCCCTGAACACGGCAAACCTTCATGGGAATGTGCACTTCAACTGTTTCCTGTCAGCTCTGGTGGAGATACCAGCCTACATTTTGTCATGGACTATGTTTCGCTGGTTTTCCAGACGGCTGACTCTGTCCTCATCATTGTCCATGGGAGGGTTGTTTCTGCTACTCATTCAGCTTATTCCAACACGTATGGCACTTAAATGTTTTGTTCAAAACTGATTTATTATAGCTGTAATTTGTAATTTCTCTTTAATTATTATTATTTTATATCATTATATATTATGTTCACATGTTCTATTTTGAGTGTTGTTCTCATATTTATTGATTAAGTACAGTCATTTTCAATCTTTTGCAAAACTATACCGCTGTTTGAACAAATAACTTATATCAAACCTCGAACAATTTAATGTGTTTTTCCCCGTAGATCTGTTCTCTTTGGCGATAGCACTGGAGATGATAGGGAAGTTTGCAGTGACGACAGCGTATTCTTTGGTCTACGCCTTCACAGCTGAGATCTACCCAACTGTGCTGAGAAATACAGCTCTTGGTGCCTGTTCTATGGCCTCCAGAATAGGAAGCATTACTGCTCCATTCTTCATTTACTTAAGTAAGGATCTTGTGTCCTCTCTTCAAAGTTGTGTTAATCACTGGTCACAAGGATGAAAAAGAAACACGTTTAAAGTGAGGAGAACATATGCTAAGCATCCTGCCATTACATCTAGCTTATTCTTAGTTTCTCATTAAATGAAGGTGTGTTTATGCATTTCTTTTCATCTATTTTAGTAAATACTCTGTCACAGGGCTTGAACATTTAGACGTTCAGAGTCAGATAACTTGGCATTTTGAAGTTTGGAGTTAAACTAACTCCTCAAGGAAACCAGACCACACATGTCCAAGGAGAACATAGCAACTTAGAAATGTCCCAACTAGAACTAAACAACAAGAAATACCACCAGCTGAAGTCTAATAAAAGACTTGATTAGCAATCAGAAAGGAAACAACAGCCTTCAGTTAAAATTTACAAGTTTCTTAGCATTTAAGGGATTTTTTTTTTGTAACCATTGTAGGCAAGGTTGTTTTTCACTTTCTTCACTTCCTTTGATATGTTGCCACAGGAAGCTATTCCGTTTCACTGCCTTACATCCTTATGGGAAGCCTTACAGCCTTAGCAGGGTTGCTGAGTCTCCTGCTGCCTGAGAGCTTTGGAATGCCTTTGCCTGAGACCATTGATCACATGCAGCACTTCCCCGGGTAAAGAAAGAGTTTCATTATAGAGTGAGATTAGGTAAAAAGATTATTTTGCTCTTTTTTTCAGTGTAGTTTAAATTTACAATTGTTGCGGGTTTGGTAGTTTTACTTTCCGGTGTTATAAAGAGAGGCCAATCTTTCAATTTTAAATAGTTTTAAACATAAAGTTTAAATTTCTTTTTTCTTGTATCACAATTTTATATTATTATATATATTTTTTTCAAAAAATGTGTTTGCTTAAATTTTAAACTTAAAAAAAAGAAAGATACAGATTACTCTTTTACCCAACTCTGTTAATTTTTGGTGTGTTATTTAGTTCACAAGCTCAAACACATTTGCCCTTTGATTATTTTTCTCAACAGCTAAACTGAATGTGCAAAGATTAGATTCTTGCTTGTTTAATAAGTAACGTCTATTTGCATATATAGAGAAGAGTAACGTCTATTTGCATATATTGAAAACACCCTCATCTGCCCTGCATCTTGCCTACATGCAGTTAGTATCAGGGATTATCGTAATGTAATATATATTTCTCAATATATTTGTCATAGCTACAATTGTGTTTAATCAGATAAAGGTAAAAAAACTATGATAAAAAGCTCACTGCATAAAAGACTGACTGTGCTTTGCTGTCATCTTGACCATGTCTATATGCCTAAATGCACTGAGTTGCTTAGATATATGTGTTCATGAGCAGTTGAACCTATTGAAGTGGACAGTGAGTGTATGCAATATACTGAACTCATAACCAAAACAACTGTACCACAGTTTACAATATTTTATTGGTGTCGCTATTATTTAGTAACTCGGAAATTTACCCAGATTCGCCCAGTCTGGTCAGCCAATCCCATATAACAGATATTAAAACATATAGTGGGAATCAGATAATTGTTTGACAAGTGTTTCCACTTCCTCTTTAGTCCAGGACAGAAAATCAACAGAAAATGCTTGATTATGACTTTATTTTTTCTTCCTTCTCTGCAGATGCTGTCAGAGAAAGCCTTACACTGTCACACACATGAGAGAAGAGGAAAATGCTCCTGAATGAAAGACTACATAAACAAGGAGCAAAGCGAAAATCTGACTTGATTCGAATCACTGGATGAGCAGAGATTGTGTACTCATTTCCACTAAGTGACCTCTTTATGGACATAGGTAAAATTATTGCTGTGTTGTCACTGGATGTATAAAATTATATCAGTTCAAGGGGACCAGAGAGGTAATTTCCTTACAAAACTGGAAAATATTTTTTTATATTATAGCAAAAAAATATTATAAAAGGAAGCTTATACTCACCACCAATTTGACAACATTAGGATGTACAGTAGGAAACTTGAAAAAGTAACTTGCGGAAAGTTTGTAGAAATTCAGTACTTTGCTTAGAATATAGTGGGAATACATAATGCATTTTTAATGGAAGGTTTATTCATTAATTGCTTACCATGAACCATGATCTGACCATGATCTGCCACTCTGAATGACATCATACATGAGTATGCCATAAAATACCCAAATACCACAAAGTAATTCTGATTGTGATCATAAGACACCAGGAAGTAGATCGGCTAGTAGTAGATCAGCTCAAGGCCACAACTTAAGGGGGGCTTATAAAAACAAACACACAAACAAGTAACCATTATAATCTAATGTAATAAAAATAATGTTTTTTTTGGATATAGCTGTTAATCAGATGCAACCAATTACATGGTGCTGCATGTCAGAAGAAGTTCTATAGGCTAACTAATTACTAAGTTACACTAGAGCAGGGGTGTCGAACTTCAGGCCTCAAGGGCTGGTGTCCTGCAGGTTTTAGATATCACCCTGGGTCAACAAACCTGAATCAAAAGATTAGTTCATTACCAGGCCTCTGGAGAACTGCAAGACATGTTGAGGAGTTAATTCAGCCATTTAAATCAGCTGTGTTGGATCAAGGACACATCTAAAACCTGCAGGACACCGGCCCTCGAGGCCTGGAGTTTGACACCTGTGCACTAGAGTAAAAGTAGGGCAGCAATTTGATTGTGACTAGGAAACATGTTTGGTTTTCTGGTGATTGCACTGATTTGTTTTCTTTTTTTTTTAATATTTGGGAACTGACTACAAGTAGCTGCGTCAGCCAGCCTTTAGCCTTTGGGGGGCCACTTTCAAGGGTAAGGTGAATGCACAGCTGGCCTACAAGCCAACCTGTCATGAACAATCACCATCTGACTCAGACTGACTGCAGTCCTTCTCAGATGAACTGGTGAAGGTTTGAAAATAATTGCTGTCTAATTTAGGAACCCCATTCATTCACCAAATAATAACAAAGTAATAGACTGGCTCTGTTTTATTTTTGTTATTTCACCATCCTGATGCACCAAGGTCGCTTTGAAGGCAATTGAATGTGAGTGGTTGCAGACCTGGTTCCTGGTCTTTAACCCTTTCACGCATAGTTGTCACTACAGTGGACAGCTATTCAAAGGCTGTTTTCTTGTATTTGTGTCAGTGTTGATGGTATACTTGCACATAAACCACTACATTGGACACTGATGTGTCACTCCATACCCTGGCACCCACTGGACGTTTAATGTTACTGTAGATGTATGACGTGTTTCATTATTCATTCATTCATTTTTATTCATCTTTTCATGCCTAAAGATGAATAAAAATATTTAAGAAAAAAATCCTGATTGAGGTTGTTATAATTCATGCATGAAAGGGTTAAATCAACCATTTAAATGAAGTGAAATTAAGTTTACTGCACATGGTTGCAGTAACTTTGTTCATGCTGCAGTTTCCAATCACAGTTGTGCTTTCTGTGGCTGTAGCATAATAAATGAAGAAAGGGTAGGTAGAAGAGATAGATTTTCTGTCATTACTAAATCATTATTTCAGTACTCACTCTTTACACACAACAACAAATTCACTAATTCTTCACAAATTATGACTTCAGTTACAGAAAATTGTTCATAAAGTAATTATGAGTTTGTCAAACGTGCCCTATTGAAAATATTGCATATTAAACAAATGCAAACATGTAATAAAATAATGCTTTATGTTTCAAGATTAACCAAATTACATAGCAAAATTGCTGACAGCCTGTTCTGCTAACCAACAAGGACATTCAAAAATATTGGTTACATTAAATTTACCTTCAGTCATACACACTGTTAAAACAACATCGTCTGGATTCAAATTGTGTAATTACTTCGTTTTCTTCACCTTTATTACCATGTTATTACTGACTCCAATGCAAAGAACAGCAAAAACACAGCAGTGAGACACAGGAAGTAAAAACAATATATTTGTGAGTCATCAGTGTTGGAAACAATCATAGTCGACTTTCAAAAATCTTCACGTGTTTTGATTGTCCTTTTCTAGTAATGAAGGGACATTTCATTCTGTGCGGGACAAAAGACAAAGAAAACACAGTTTAGTTTTTGCAGAAAGGACGTCTGTAAAAGTGTCACCATCTTTGTGTTTACTGCCAAATTAGTTATTGCTATTTTGGTGCTTTTAAGACACACTAAGAGTCAATTCTTGTAGTTGCAGAGTTACTACGTTATCACAAGTCTGAGATCTACGTCTGAGGTCAAGTTTTTATGACAAGTTTCACATTCAATAAATATTACATATGTTCTTCCAACTGATCTCACCTTTCTCTTTTATGCATCTGTTCAATAGTTTGAGGCAAAGGCCGTCCGAAACTCTCTGGTAGGAACACAGTAGTGAAGGCAGACACAACAGCAAGAGTCCCCAGTGTAATATAAGGCAGATATTTAAAGTACTGACCTGCACAAAGACAGGGAGCAATTAGGACTGGAGAAAGGCCTTGGCCTTGTGTTTATGCAACGTAATGTAGTGTGGGAATTTGTAGTCTATACAGACCACTAGATATACTTGATAAAATGCTTATTATGAAGATTTGAGAAACATTCCTTCACTCACTCAGCTTTAACAAAAATGGTGCAATACAGCTTCCCACTCTGGATACAGTAGTACACATTCCTGTTGCAGTATTCCTGAGTACTGTTGGGAACAGTTCTGCTGTATATACAAACATCAGGGCAGTACCGGTGGTAATACCAAATTTGCCCACCATCTCTAGAGTAATAGACAGATATGATAGACCTGAAGGGAAAAAAAAATTAAAGATTTGTATAAGGCTATATACTAATTTGCTTCAGTACCTACTTCTAATGTCGGTATTTGAGATAAGATTTGCCTGAAAAAAACCTCAGACATATAAATAAATAAATAAAACCTCTGACACTCCTATGGACACAATATGGTGCATTTTTTCTGCTTACCATGAGGCACAAGTTGAATGAAATACAGTGATACTCCTCCAAGGAGCAAGATGCTTACGACAGCGAGTCGTCGTGGAAGGTATTGCAAAGCCAGCCAGCTGGTAATGTATGCTGGAACCTCCACGGCTGCTGAGATGAAACAGCTGATAAATGGATCGGCATGGAGTCGAGATGTATTTAGGGATAAGCCAAAGTAGCCAGTACTTAGAGTGAACCTGTAAACATATGTCAAATAAAACATGGTAGCAATCTGAAAAGGAATCTGCTTCATGCAATTGAAAGATGAGGTTTTTGTTATTAATCATATTACTACTGCACTTCTCACTACCAAAATCTATTGGGATTGCATTGAAAAGGACCTTCAAACGCTTGTCACCAGTGAATACTGCTAGTTGTGTTCACTGAGTGCCAAACCAGCAGGAATTATGTGTCTGCAAGGCCAGTGCAGCCAGCTCGCTGGTGATTATGGGCCTGCAGTGGGTGATGGTGCTACAAGTGCTTGTAAAAATATAATGTGAATAAATATGGCTTAGAGCAAAAAACTGCTCTTCTAAACAAAACTGTCTTTTTTCCTGTTCTCTCATCATTTATGGGAATTCAGCGATACACATAGGATATTCTATTCATCCCCAAAATATAAGTGCTTTGAATTACTACTCACCACACAAGGCAGAGAATGATCGATGTGTTTCTGATGTTTGCAGTCCTTAGCAGGCTGAAGATACTGTGATGTTCATTAGCCTGAGTCTTATCTGCCTAAAAGACACAAAATCCCAGTCTCAGCAGCTGTACATATGGCAATATCTGTTGCTCCAGGGTTCTATCCCTTTTTTGGTAACAGTAATATTTCTGATCATTTGGGTATTGTCGTGCGTAGTGCGAGAGATATTTATGTGTCTTCCTCAGATTCTCTTTACGTGCCTGAATGATTTAATTCAAAGCCAACTTACTGGTGAATCGTAATCATCAAAGATGACCTGTGGAGCCTCTACTTTGTTCTTCTTGGCAGCATATTTCACTATGCTCTCTGCTTCCTCCACTCTTCCCTGTGAAAGCAGCCACCGAGGAGATTCTGGGATTAACCTGCATCAGTATTCAACACAAAGAAACAAAAAGATTTAGCCTGGATCCGGTGGAACAGAAGTTATAGTATTGCTTATTACTCTCTTTGATGCTTGGCCAGAAGTTATATACTGTACAGGGTGGGCCATTTATATGGATACACCACAATAACATGGGAATGGTTGGTGATATTAAAGTCCTGTTTGTGGCACATTAGTATATGTGAGGGGGCAAACTCCTCAAGATGGTTGGTGACCACGGTGGCCATTTAGAAGTCGGCCATCTTGGATACAAATTTTGTTTTTTCAATAGGAAGAGGGCCATGTGACACATCAACCTTATTGGTAATGTCACAAGAAAAACAATGGTGTGCTTGGTTTCAACGTAACTTTATTCTTTCATGAGTTATTTACAAGTTTCTGACCACTTATAAAATTTGTTCAATGTGCTGCCCATTGTGTTGGATTGTCAATGCAACCCTCTTCTCCCACTCTTCACACACTGATAGCAACACCGCAGGAGAAATGCCAGCACAGGCATCCAGTATCCGTAGTTTCAGGTGCTGCACATCTCGTATCTTCACACCATAGACAATTGCCTTCAGATTACCCCAAAGATAAAAGTCTAAGGGGGTCAGATCGGGAGACCTTGGGGGCCATTCAACTGGCCCACGATGACCAACCCACTTTCGAGGAAACTGTTCATCTAGGAATACTCGGCCCTGGCACCCATAATGTGGTGGTGCACCATCTTGCTGGAAAAACTCAGGGAACGTGCCACCTTCAGTGCATAAAGAGGGAAACACATCATCATGTAGCAATTTCAAATATCCAGTGGCCTTGAGGTTACCATAATGAAGAATGGACCCACAGCCATTGACATGTCAATGGCTGTGAACAAAGAGAAACTTGTAAATAACTCATGAAAGAATAAAGTTATGTTGAAACCAAGCACACCATTGTTTTTCTTGTGACATTACGAATAAGTTTGATGTGTCACATGGCCCTCTTCCTATTGAAAAAACAAAAGTTGTATCCAGGATGGCCAACTTCTAAATGGCCACCATGGTCACCACCCATCTTGAGGAGTTTGCCCCCTCACATATACTAATGTGCCACAAACAAGACTTTAATATCACCAACCATTCCCATGTTATTACGGTGTATCCATATAAATGGCCCACCCTGTCTAATGAATTCATGAGAAGATAAACTTAACACAAATGCAGCTTTTTTTTTTCAAGAACAACCTACCACCAAAGAGGAAGGTAGAGAAGGCCAGGGAGAGATATACCTAACAGGAGATATGTCCAGTCCCTTAAAAAGTAGGCAAAGAGAGGAAGCATCATAAAGCCAAAGGCAAAGGCAAGACATACACCCATGGATGAGAAAAGGACCCGCACATTGCCAGTGAAGATTTCAGTGCCTGCACACAGAGAAAGCCAACAGAAGTTTTGAGGTAATGGAGGTTATTGGACACATTGTTGCAGTAACCAAAGAACCAAAAATATGCCTTTACCGAGCACAAAAGCAGAAACATAGTTAGAGATTTGTCCCAAACCACTGATGAACAGGAGGATGCAGAACACTGTCCAAGATGATGAGAAGATTTGAACAAAAGTGAAAAGAGTCTGAAGTGCCATGGTCAGAAACAGAACTGGCTTTCTTCCAAATCTACAGCGAAAAGTCAAAAGATGAAATAAGTGTAAAAAAACAAATAAGACATACTGCGTATCATAAAGTATTTATTATAAAGTATTTATTAAAAAGTATACTTGTGTGTTTATTGGTAATAGCAATATAATACTCTGCAATAAAGTAAAAATGTAATGAGGACTTTTATTACATGCTAAACAGAGCAATTGTAGAAATTAAAAACACTTTATAATACGGCCTGAAACTATTAACTATATAAGAGTGTAATTCGCCTGTAATTAAATGGAATTTAAACACATTTTATTTGAAATTATAATAATTAAAATATTTAAAAAATATATATTTTTTTAAGAATTACATTTACTTACAGTCTTAAATGTATGTACACTAGAATAAGGCGATAACAAGTTGTGGTTTTGCAGGAAAAAAGAAATAAGAAATAAACAATAAATAAATATTGTTTGTTTTTCCACAAAATTAAATTGTATTTTGTATAATTACATTACTTATTACTGTTTGTAAGAATTGCACTTATTCTAGTGTACCTAACTTTAAGTATTTGTAGGTAAATATAAGTACATTTTAATTTCAAATAAAATAAATTGAAATTAAGTCTAATTACAGGAAGCCATATTATAAAGTATTAATATGTAATGATAGCTAGAAAGAATTTAAAAGATCAATATACAGTTTGTGCTGCTTAAAAGGGGGAAACAAGTATTATTTTTAACTTTACCTGTCTGACAGCTGTCCTGAAAAAAAGGATCCAACTAAAACTCCCATGAAGTAAACTGTGGAAGTAAACGGCTGCTTCCACTCTTCACTGCACACCAGGTCAAACTGAAACGTCCAGGCATAAAAAATTGAATAGAACAATACAAAGACTTCAGGTGCTGTTTATGCTTGGTCAGATCTTAATTTTCAATTGTCAATCATTATTCAAATATCTTCTGTATTACACACTTACCTCAGAGACTATAGTGGAAATATAGATGTCTTTGCTATAGCTCCACCCATCAACACACCCCTCTTGCTCCAGGTTAGTGAGATTAACATCCTGGCCTGGAATATATCCCTGAGCTGAAAGATTTTTGACCACATCCAGCCTGTATCTCCGACATCTGCTCAGCTCCAGCTTCCCATTCACCATCTTGCAGGTAAATAAATGCATTAATTTATTTACTTTTCTGTGAAATTGTGTTGAATACCATACTATAAAGGAAATAGCATGCTCTAGAAAGATAAAGAAAAACAAATCTAAAGTAACTGCAACAACAACAAAACAAACCAGAAAGCAAGCAAACAGAAACAAACAAACAAACAAATACTGAAATGTAGAACTGGAAAACAGAAGAATTAGGTTATTGACAAAAGAGGGAAAAAAAACAAAACTAAACAAGAAACAAAATACTTTCAAAATAAAACCGGAAGTAACCTAGGGGGGAATTACCTAAAAGAGACAGGTGTACACTGGAAAGGCCAGATCAAAGTAAAACACAAGCGATCACAATACAATTCAAAAAACCAACAGAAACAAGATCACAAAGTTTCAACTAAAGATTAGACACAGAGGCATTACTCTTGTAAAGATAATCTTAAAACCTGTAAGAACTCTAAAAAACACAACTCAAAACTAAAGCTAAAATAAAGAATGGTTAAAAATAAACAAGAATGCAAAGTCCAAAACCATAAAACCCCAAACCATGACAGTATTTTGACCACTTAGTGCTCATAATAACCCTTCACACATATAAATATATACCCTATCATAAAATATGGTCATTCTACTTTATTGAGCTTAAAGCTAAAGCTGGCTTTGCAGAATGCAAAGAAAATACATCTACAAAGCTGCAAATATGATCATTAAAGTAAATATCAGACACACACATTTAAACATTTGCACATCCTCCAACATTAACATTTAATTCAAACATACAACATGTTGTCTTAGAAAAAAAGTAGGTAATTACAAGTAATTGTGAATTCGCTTTAACTGTCCTGCCCACTAAATGGGTCTGAATGTGATTATAAATAATATATAATTGTGTGTTACTGTATATGCCTTTTAAAGTGTTGGTATTGGGCTGGTATTGCATTTGACTAACTCTGTTTCTAAAGAAGGAAGCTAATTCAAATGTAGCTTTTTTATGCTGTGCTGGCTGACTGACTGAGTGACATTCACAGACTTTTAGTGGGAACTATCATTCCTTCCAACCATGCAGCATTTCCTTTGCCACTGACTGTCATACAAATCCAAAGCAGATTTCGCCCCACCTTAAATGATTCATATTTTCAAATATAAATTTTGTTATCATGACTCATCTGTCATAACGACTTAGTTACAGAACGCATTGTCGAGAAGTTATCTTGCACAAGCCAGACTTTTATAATGATGTTCCAGTTTGTGTATCAAAGCTGCAGAGTGAAAATACTTTTTCTCTTTCAGCTAAATTTTTGCTTTATGTGAAGTTTTTCTTTGTCTTGTAATTCACAACTCAAATTTCATACTGACATTTCAGACTAAATACATTAAATACCATAAAAGAAAATATTAGATTTAGACGCTTTGATTGCAACACTGACACAACTTATCTGTATTGGTGCTGTAAAGATTACATGCAGCTCTTCTTGTTTCTTTTAATTAATAAACTTCTTTACCTCCATTGGAATGATAGCTTGATGCCAGTCTTCTGTCAAGTTAATAGCGGGAACCAGGCAGTGGTGTCTGGGAATGTCAGTCAGGAAGATGAGGGAAAAAGCACCAAATCCATTTGGCAACACGCTGGCACAAAGTAGGAAGAAAACACTTTGCTGGAAATGTCCCCAATGACCAAGAAATGCTGTGACTTCATCATAATCCTGCATACTCTTGGAATTCTGTCTTTTAAATCACTTCTTGATCCAAAGTAAAAAATACTCTTTAAAGCAAAAGTTGCATAAATAAATAAGTGCTACTCTGAAAGTGAGGACTCCAGAAACTCTGCAGAGCTTTTATGTTGTGTGCATTCTTAAAGGTATCAACTCCAAATTTGACTTTTTATAGTCATCACTGGGTTATAGATTACAAAGGCAATAACAAAATTCTCAGATGTTGAAAGATAATCTTTGACCATCACTTGCATAATAGGTTTCCAAGAAATATGGGAAAACTTCCAACTTGTGCAAGACAGCATTTATTATTAACCATCAATTGAGGATTTATTGGTTTGTTTACATGAAGATTATCATATCTAGCTGATGCCTTAAATAAATGCGCAGACAAGATGAATGTGATCATGTAGTTTAATGAAGCTTTTGTAACTTTAAGTATCAAATGAACATTTGCAAATTAATGTAAAAGAATACTGTAAATTGTTTTAATAAAAAATCAAAATAAGACAAAAAATGAAAATTATAGGTTTATCTTTGTTATGAGACTATTTATATATAATACAGCTTTCAGTCATTTAACAGACAACAAAGCCAAACAAAATTTAAATATAAAAGACTGTAAACAACAACAACAACAACAACATCTGTCTAGACCAGGACAAACAAATAATCATAGTGGACTGTCCAGTGATACCACGGGTACAGGCGTCATATTTCTAGTAAGACATGGGCACTTCATCCTGTTTTAAAGAGGAAAGACAAACACGAGTTTTATTTTCTGCGATAAACTTCATTATTACTTATAAGATGTGAACACTTATTTTTTGTACTGTTGGCTAAGGGCTTTCATTCAATCTGCAAAAAAACAACGTTTGGCCACTTGGTGGCAGTAAAGTTCACTTGGAAATAAATAGCAATCTCACTTCTTAACCTTCCTGTCCTGTTCAGGTCAATGATAGTCAGTGATAGTCAATGAATACTGTAATTTACATACCCAACATTTAAAGTTGAACCGAACATGATGATATATTTAGAGTCACACTGAAAATGGAATAAAAGAAGAGCTACAGATTCTGGTAATATCTGTCTGCAGTTTTAAGTCTGGAGCTTACCGCTAAAAATATTGTTATTGAAAGTAGGCTAATTAATAGGCTATTTGAAATGTCTTATCTGCTGCCATGAACTCTATCATAGTACTAATAATATGAAGCACAACACACTAAAATCTAATCAGATCTACTCCATATGGGTGTCAGCAGGGTGCAATCTGTGGAAAATTGGGGTGGGGGTGTTTCTAAAAAGACTTTAATGATTTCAGTAATTCAGGAACAACAGTGTTCTTATAGACTATGAACATAATGAACTTCAACTTAATATATTTATTTTATATAATTCCACATACAACCTCTTACTCGTGTTTTGTCCTTTCCTCTGTAACAAATAAATCCCACTGTCACGTAGTACTCAACCAGGTGAGCCACTTAGCTTCAGTATTTAATATGAAATAGTTTCAAAATGCAACAGCACAAGCACACCTGTCAACTAAAAAAAAAGAATAAATACATAGGCCAGTGGAATATTTTCCTTCTTCACGTCTGGACGTATACTATAGTTAAATATACATAAATTTTGTCCCCACTGGGGATAAAACAATTAATCAGAGGGAGGGATATGTAGACCCAAGACTGTGGGAAATGGCCCTCATCAACCCTATGAAACCCAGGATGTCAATAACACAATCACAATCTGACTTTGTGTGTTTATTGAAATAGTTACTGTATTTTTCCAAGAGGGTAATTCCAAACCTGACCAACTTTTGAAGGTGTTTCAACAATTCCTTGGAAACTAGTATTTTCAGTAAGTAAATATGTGCAGATAATAGGTGCTCTAAAATCGAATCAGATGATCTACGCCATGGACATGCTTCTACTCAGTAACTTTCACTAACTCCCTAAATGACAGATACTCGCCTGACAACATACTTTTCTGCATACTGTGTACCATGTTTAAAGAACTTGCTGTATAAGAACGTAAAATTACAATTGCCTTTAACTGGGAACTTTTTTTATTACTTCATAGAAAGTAAAATAAACTGAATGAAAGTAGCTTACCTTTCTCGTCTGTGCATTTGTTCAATAGTTTCAGGAAGAGGTTTCTTAAAACTCTCTGGAAGGAAAAGAGCCGCAAAGGCAGCCACAACAGCCAGACTCCCCAATATAATATAGGGTAGATACTTATAATACATACCTGAAGACACAGAGGGGGAAGTTAGGATGAGAGAAAACTCCTTTATGAGTGTGCATTTATAAAATATAGAAATTTAATCAAATGAGGTAAAACAGACAGTCAGAAACAGTTAGTACTAATGCTAAATGAATATTAATAAATGCACTCACCCAGACTTAACAATAAAGGGGCAATGCAACTTCCAATTCTGGAAACAGTATTGCTTATCCCCGTTGCTGTGTTTCTGAGCACTGTTGGGTAAAGCTCTGCGGTGTAGGCGAACATCAGGGAGGAACCAGTCGTGATTGAATACTTAACCAGCATTTCCAGTGTAAGAGCCAGATTTGATAGATCTAAAGAATAATACATTTGTTTAGTTTGTAGATATAAGTAAACAGTATTCTTCTATTATGATTATTTACATGTTAATATTTTTGTTGGTTCACATCCTATAATGTTAAATAACGTATCACATTTCGCACAATGCACACTGATGCTTTGGTTTTTTTTTCCCCATCCTCTTTTCAACCTCTGTCCCTATAATTATGGGCCCCACCTCCAGAAAAGCCTGATTCGTGATTTGTCAGCTCATCAAAGGCAACTTTGGCATAGTCTCCTGAAAGCTATCTGCCCTTGACATACACCTGTAGTTTCCTGATACACAATGAACCAGAAGAGACTGTGGATTCCAGCAGAAAGTCAGAAAGAAATACATTCATGCATTCTCTGGGCTGATAGATACTGTAATAATCAGCCCCCAGTCAGTACTAATGCTAATGTAAACAACAATAGCCATGGACAAGGCTAGAACTAAAGATACAGGAAGCTACCTTTTTCCACGGATACATTACATTAAAAAAAAGTAATCCTAAACTTTTGTAATGCTTTGAGACATTTTAGAGTTAGCAGAAGGGGCTCTAATGCGAAAATATTAGCAGGCTCTAAGGCAGCTGTTGCATCTGGATTGAGTCAATTTCTTGTTCTTTGAAGAAAATGTTGCCAAACAGCTGCTCTGCAGACACAATGTCACTGCATGCAGATAACTGATGATAGATCAGTTATGTCAGGCAAAGAAAGGTTCAGTGTTTTATATGTATGAACGAATAACTATCTTTGCCAGAGGCTTTATAATTTGTAACTGGAAGAACTTTTATGTGCAAAATAGCTACAGTGCTTTCCAAAAATAATTTTTTGGGACTTTTGGTCCCCTTTTTCTTTAGATGTTGCCTGGAAGATGGGAAGCAGGTGCAGTGATTTATTAGAACATGTGCAAACCCATATGGGAATATAGGTTTCTTTGTATAGTACAAAGGAGGTTAAAGTCAATATTTGGTTCCAGATATTCAAAAGCACATCTTTGTCTGTTTCCTGCCTTTTGTTCAGTTCTCTGTCAAGACGATCCCAGACCGTTTCAATAATGTTGGGGCCCAGGCTGTAAGGAAGCCAATGCGTGTTTTTCTTTAAAGGTATGTTTTTACTATATTGGCATGCTAAAAGTTGAAGCTGTTGTCATTCAGATAATAGGTACTTTTAAACCAAAAGTTTTAAAAATGATTTTTGTTCCAGTTCTTGAGGATTTTGGTATATCTCAGCCTTTGTTTACCCTCCTTAGGAATGGTTTTTTTGACATCCATACATTGCACACCATCCCAGTTTATGCTGCATTTTCAGCCAACATCACTCTTTGCACCTTGTTGTTGTAAAAATATAATTTCATCCTTGTCAAACTGTTATCTTTGACATTTTTATAGATTCCACTGAAGAAATGAGAACAAATTATGTGTTTCAATGGCAGGCTGCTAGTAACGAATGCCTAAAGCAATACTTTAGGTTCTTTTTATGAGTTGTAGGTAGACACGACAGTGTTTCATGCTTTGAGCTAGGTGCCCTGTTATGCTTGAATGATTCATAAATCAGTGCTTAACAGTGGCTTAACAACATTTTTTCCCTAAAATGGACAATTACAAGGACTGAAATTTAGAAGACCAAGACAAAATACAAAAAAACCAACAAGTCTGGGTCCTTGAAAGCACATAATAAATAAATTAAAAAAAAAACAAAAAAAAAAAACAGTAGTGTGTATCACTCATCAAAGGAAAAGGAAGAACCTAATAATTATAGTATGGGCACTTTAAGCAATAAGTAACTTATAAATGACTGATCAATTGTTCTAATGTGAATTCTTGCAGCTTGCTTTTAAGAAATTTTACCATCTGGAACAAGTTGAATCAGGTAGAGTGGCACAGCTCCAAAGACCAACGTAAGGATCACAGACAGGCGTCGTGGAAGGTATAGCAGAGCCATCCAGCTGGAAATGTATGCTGGAATCTCTACAACTGCTGAGATGAAGCAACTGATGTAGGGGTTTTCATGGAGTTGTGCTGTATTGAAAGACAGGCTATAGTAGCCAACAATCATAGTGAACCTGGGAAAATCAAAGGGAAATGAAAGCGTTTTTTTCATCTAAGTGAACTTTCCAAAGATTTTTCTGCATGCATGCATTTTTTTCAAATGCAAATCGTGATCATTTTGTCTATCGCAGATCTTATAGTATGGAAAACACAAATAAATGAAAAACCAAAAGAAAAATGAATCACTTCTTTTAGTAAAAAATCATTTTTAGTTAAGGGACAGGTCATTTTTAGCTGTTTATCTGCTAAATCTCCTTTTAGCAGGAATTCGGCAAATTCATTGTTTGTTCATTTTCTCGTTGTTTCATTATTTTCTCAATCTGAGGATGTCTCATTAAGTCGCTATGTGCCACACTGTCTTCACTGTTTACTCACAACACAAAGCAGAGGATGAGTGTTGTGGCTCTGATGCTGCTCTGCCTCAGCAGGTCAAAGACATTGTAATGCTCCTTGGAGTGCGTCTGCATCTTTTCTCTCTGGAAGACACATAAAATTAGTTTGACTGTGTGAGCAGGGCTTTTTCAAAAAATATTAAAACACAAAAATGTTTAAGATCTTTTTTTTTCATGCATTTTTATACTAATAATATCAGTCAAATGTCAAATATATTAATATATATATATTAAATATATTAATATATTTATTTATAAGTAAAACTTGAACTTGTTTTCAAATGATAACAACTATGTTCTGTATCTTGGGTCAATCCAGTAATGTTTAAGTGAAAGTTCACTTACACCACAGTCTTCAAAGATGATCCTCGGAGCTTGAACTTTGTTCCACTTAGCAGCAGTTCTTATAATGGCCTCGGCTTCCTCAACTCTGCCTCGAGAAAGCAACCACCGGGGAGACTCTGGCATAAGCCTGGCTTAATATTTAACACAAACAGAAGGATGCAGACTTGATCAGAGGGATTTTGGAGACAAAGCAAAAAAGACAGTGAAATAAGGTCAATAAACTTGTTAGTGGGAACAGTTTCTTCTTTTTGTTTCAGCTGCTCCATTTAGGGGTTGTGACAGAGGATCATCTTCATCTGTCTCACCTTATCCTTAAGATCCTCTTCTAACCCGTGCATTTCCTCGTTCACTACATCCATAAACCTTATCTGTGATTTTCTTCTTCTCCTGTCTGCCATCTCCATATTTAACGTCCTTTTCCCAGTGTATCAGCTATCCCTCCTCTGTCCATCTTCAAATCATATCAACCTGAACCTTGCCTCTTTTTCTCTCCAAATATTGAGCTGTCCCTAGGAAATATTTATATCTAATCTTGTCTGCTTCTAGTAACTGAAAAATCTGCCTCATGTCTTTCTGTAAACCCTACTGTGTCAAAACCTTACATTACAGCAGGCCTCACTACCCTCTCTTTGCATCTTCACCATTCCAACTGCCTCCCTCTTGTTCACATACATATTCTTCTGCTGGCTATCATTCCTGCAGTCCATATTTCCACCTGGCTTGGCTCTCTTGTACCTACACCGTACTCTCTTTAGATAACAATATCATCTGTGTATGTCACAGTCTATGGAAACTCCCCCCTGACTAATGTCCACCACAGTTTCAAGCAAGTCATTACATTTGATTCAGTTCCTACAGGGAATGCTATATACAGATATATGTAGACAGATAGATATGCTAGAGCGAGTGCCACCTACCACCAAAAGGGGACGTAGGCCACACAAGGCAAAGATAAAGCCAATGACAGTGATTTCCAGTCCCTTAAAAAGTATGCTAAGAGTGGAAGTATCATGTATCCAATAGCAAAGCCTAGACATGTGCCCAAAGATGAGTAAAGGACACGCACTTTGCCAGTTAAGACCTCAGAACCTGCAAAAAAAGAGGGGGTAATGATGAATTAAAACTTATGTTCCAAAAAACAAAACAAAAAAAGGAAACAAACTGAAGATTGCACAAAAAACTCTGTATGTTATCAACACCATGCAGAGTGCCACCCCACAATAAATAAGCTTTCATGTATATTTTTTTAACATCTGAATTTGTTTATGGCAGTGAGGTGTGGTTTGTGGCTCAGCTGCAAAGGGACACGTGGGACAGAGCTTCTAGAAGCGCTGTCCACTGAGAGGGTTCACGCATCTGCAGCAAATTTGCCAATCACTGCCTGTTATTTTATGTAAAAGTGTGCTGAGAACCCTGGAAAGACTGAAAGTGCTGGAGGCAGCAGGGCCTTGCCAGTAAAGACTTGTCAAAATGTGTTTCAGAGTGATTTTTGTGACAATTAAATGCACCTTGCCATTGGGTATATATGGCACACAGACTAAACGCACACAGTGTGCATTAAGAAACTGAATAAAAGCATAGAGGCTGCAGAAACTACTCAGAAATATGTGAGTGATGTGACACCTGACAGGTTAGCTGTGAGAGTTACAGCAGAATGATCTGCAATAAAGCAGCTGTCTTCTGAATGACTCCTTCACTCCATTTGAGCTGTCACCTGACTTCAGTTTCTGACTAATTTTGCACTTATATCAAAACATCTGCTGCTCTTTTTGCTGTACAAAGCACACGTGTAAAACCTGCACTTAGACAATCCTCCGGTGTTTTCTATTCTTGGCTCCCTAGTTTATGCTCCTTGTGTTAGATTGCATCAAAATGCATCTTTCAAACTGCATCATTTATTAATTGGCATGATGTTAGTAGATCAGCAGTAGAACCTGACGCTCCCATTGGCACTTTTTAGGATTGTGGTGTCATTACAATTTGTCCCACTGTCACGGCTGCGGCAGCAGTCATGTGGTGTGTGAGCGTAAGGACCCAAGATGCAGGTACAGGCTGAGATGCGAGTGAGCTTTATTTACAGGAGTGGCAAATGCAGAATGGGGAGCTACCAAAACTAACCTGAAACCATAACTACACGGGATGATGAGCAGGGATGACACAGAATGTAGAGCAGAGAGCCACAGAGATACACCAAGTAACACAGACGGTCTGACAGTGAGCAAAGACAACCCCACACTATAAATACACACAAAGGGAATAAGGGACGGCAAACAGGAGGGAGGCACAGCTGATCCTAATTAACATGACGAGACAAGAGACACAGACCTTAAAAGTAAAACAGGAAACACAGAACATAGGGAAGCCACATAACAAAACCTGAAACTAGAACTCAAGAAATACTAAAGGGCTGAGGAGCTAAAGTGAGCAAGAAATCAAAAACTAAAAGCACAAAACTCAAAAACACTGGGTCACTGACACAGGACCATGACACCTTCTTATAAATCTGGCCCTTAGTTTTGCATCATAGCTAAATAAATGTTCTATCCTACCCAACACAAGAGCAGCCACAAAGTTGGACATCTGTCCCAAACCGTTGATGAAGAGGAGGATGAGGAACATAATCCATGAACCAGAAAAGACTTGAGCAAAGGTGAAAACTGTCTGTAGTGCCAAAGCTGCAAAAAGAACGGGTTTTCTGCCATATCTAGACAGAGAAGATAAATATATTAGTAAACATATACATGCATAAAAAGTGTTGTACTTCCTATACAGTTGTGTGAATTGCACCTAAAAATCTGGATGGTGCTGTACACAGACAAAATAACAAAAAAAGTGCACTGTCCCAGAAATGTTGGACCTAACGGTATTCAAAATATTGCGGGGTAGAAGGAGCACAAATTGAAAATAAATAAGTACATATCTCAAAATAATAACTGTGTTCTACCACTGTACTCTATTTCTTATTATACTGGTAAAAATACAACTCCATCATCAATTAAAATTGCAGAACAGTTCGTCTGGATGTAGCATTTTCAGCGGCATAATACATGTCTTTTATATTACTGACTATTATAAGCGTATACTGTAACATGATCTTTTTAAATGATTTTCATTTTTATTTCTTTTTACAATAAAGACAATCATAATATCGAAACACTGAAGCCTTTCAGTTGCATAATGACCTTTAAAGAATGGTGTGGTGTTTGATCTCTTTCACATGAATCTCATGTCAGTACCTGTCTGACAGCTGGCCTGAGAAGAACGATCCAAGGAGTCCTCCCACAAAGAAAACAGTAGATGTGAACGGCTGCTTCCATTGGTTACTGCACACCAAGTCAAACTGGAAAATGAGATATTAACAGTTGAACGACTGAATCAGAATCAGAATGGGTTTTATTGCCAAATGTTGAGCAGGTTTACAACATTAGGAAATTGCTGCGGTGCTTAGTGCAAACATACTGTCATAAATAACGCTTAAATAGACATGAGAAAAAAAATAAAATAAAAAATAAGAATAAGAATTAAAAGTGCTAAGTAGATAGATATATACATGATATATACATGAGTGCAGGTGGTGATCAGTGCCAAACATGGAATGATGCAGTGAACACAGCGTAGGGTCATGTGTTAGTGGTGGGAACAGTCATACGGTTATTGTTCATGTGTCCAACAGCAGAGGGGAAGAAACTGTTCTTATGGCGAGAGGTTCTGGTGCGAATGGACCGGAGCCTCCTGCCTGAGGGGAGCAGGTCAAACAGACTGTGTCCAGGATGAGAAGGGTCAGCTGAGATCCGAGCTGCACGCCCCAGTGTCCTGGAGGTGTACAGGTCCTGCAGAGATGGGAGTCTGCAGCCAATCACCTTCTCAGCAGAGCGCACAACACGCTGCAGTCTCTGTTTGTCCCTGATAGTGGCTCCAGCGTACCACACGGTGATGGAGGAGGTGAGGATGGACTCGATGATTGCAGTGTAGAATTGCATCATCGTCCGTGTTGGCAGGTTGAATTTCTTCAGCTGCCTCAGGAAGTACATCCTCTGCTGGGCTTTCTTAATGACGGAGGTGATGGTGGGCTCCCACTTCAGGTCCTGGGTGATGGTGGTACCCAGGAAGCGGAATGAGTCCACAGAGGTGATGGGGGTGTCAGTCAGGATGATGAGGGGGAGTGGGGCTGTGTGCTTCCTGAAGTCCACAATAATCTCCACTGTCTTCTGGGCATTCAGCACCAGGTTGTTGTGGCTGCACCAGGACACCAGACGTTCAACCTCCCTCCTGTAGGCAGACTCATCCCCGTCCGAGATGAGTCCAATAACGGTGGTGTCATCTGCAAACTTGATTAGCTTGACAGACTGGTGGGTGGAGGTGCAGCAGTTGGTGTACAGGGAGAAGAGCAGAGGAGAAAGAACACAGCCCTGAGGGGAGCCGGTGCTGATGGTCCGGGAGTCCGAGACATTCTTTCCCAGCCTCACGTGCTGCTTCCTGTCCGTCAGGAAGTCAGTGATCCACCGGCAGATGGGATCAGGCACATTCATCTGGGAAAGCTTGCCTTGGAGATGGTCTGGAAGGATGGTGTTGAAGGCAGAGCTGAAGTCCACAAACAGGATCCTGGCGTAGGTTCCTGGGGAGTCCAGATGCTGCAGGATGAAGTGTAGGGCCATGTTGATGGCGTCATCTACAGACCTGTTGGCTCTGTATGCAAACTGCAGGGGGTCCAGGAGGGGGGCCGTGAGGGTCTTGAGATAGGAGAGAACCAGGCGCTCAAATGACTTCATGACCACAGATGTCAGAGCCACAGGTCTGTAGTCATTTAGTCCAGTGATCCTTGGTTTCTTGGGGACAGGGATTATGGTAGAGGACTTGAAGCAGGCAGGCACATGACATGCCTGCAGTGAGGAGTTGAAAATGCCAGAAAACACTGGGGCCAGCTCGTTTGCACAGTGTCTGAGGGTGGCAGGAGACACACCGTCTGGGCCGGGAGCTTTTCGAGCATTCAGATTCTTAAACTGCTTCCTCACACCTGCTTCATGAATATGAAGAGTAGTGGTGGGAGGAGGTGGTGTGAAATCCCCCTTTGTGTGGGGTGAGGAGGGGGGTGTTGTAGGTGAAGTGTTTGATGGTGGTGATGGCTCTATGGAGGGGGGAGAGGTGGGGGAATGAGTGTCTCTATTGTTGGGGCCGTTGGAGGTGTGAAGGCTGCCTGATGGCTCGTCAAAACGGCAGTAAAAGTCGTTAAGGGTGTTGGCCAAGAGCAAGTCATCAGTGGAGTGGGGGGTTTTAGGCTTGTAGTTGGTGATATTCCTAAAACCTTTCCACACAGAGGCCGAGTCATTCTCTGAGATCTGCTGCTGCATCTTCTCAGAGTGCTGATGTTTAGCAATGTCCACTTCTTTAGTGAACCTGTACTTGGCCTCTCTGTAGCAGTCCCTGTCTCCGCTTCTGAACGCCTTTCTCTTTTCCAGCCACAGCTTTTTGAGTTTAGGAGTAAACCAGGATTTGTCATTGTTATAACTCACCCTGGTGCGTGATGGCACAATGCTGTCCTCACAGAAGTGGATATAGGAGGTGACAGTGTCCGTAAACTCGTCCAAGCTGTTAGAAGCAGCCTTCATTGTGTCCCAGTCTGTAGACTCCAAACACGTGCGAAGCTCCTCCACAGCCTCGTTGCTCCAGTTTTTTAGTCCTCACGACAGGTTTGGAGAGCTTCAGCCTCTGTCTGTACGCGGGGATTAGGTGGATCATGACGTGGTCAGAAAGTCCGAGTGAAGCGCGGGGCACCGCGCGATAGGCCCCGCTGATCGTACTGTAACAGTGGTCTAATGTCCTCTCCTCTCTGGTCGGGCATTTAATATACTGCTTGTATTTGGGAAGCTCATGGCTCAGATTGGCTTGTTAAAGTCCCCAAGAGCAATAATGAGAGAGTCCGGGAATGTCCGCTCCATGTGCAGTATCTGCTCCGCGAGTGCGCACTGAGCTGCCTGCACATTTGCATCTGGCGGGATGTAAACAGCGGCCAAGATGAATGAAGCAAACTCCCGCGGAGAATAAAACGGTTTGCAGTGAATGAAAAGGTATTCCAGAGAGGAAGAGCAGTGCTGAGCAATCACTGTTACATCTGTGCACCAGCCACTATTAATGTAGAAGCAGACACCTCCACCTGTGGTCTTACCAGAGAGAGAGGCCTGCCGGTCCGCGCGCAGCAGATGAAAACCCTCCAGCTTGAGCGCGCAGTCCGGGATGTCCTCACAGAGCCACGACTCCGTAAAACATAAGACACAGGAGGAGGCAAAGTCTCTGTTCATGCTTCTCATCAGGGCCAGCTCGTCCATCTTATTCCTGAGTGAGCGTACGTTGGAAAGGAAGATCCCAGGAAGAGCAGTTCGCAGTCCGCGTCTCCTCAGACGCACGAGTGCGCCGGCTCGCTTTCCTCTCCTTCGGCGTCTCACTTTCCTGATCAGAGTCTGCAGTAAATCTGCCGCAGATGCGACAAATATTGGAAGTAAATCCACAGGTGTTGTAGTCCTGTAGTTAAGAAGCTCTTCTCTGGTGTAAGAATATCCAGAGGAGTGCCCAGACACAGAAGTTATGCACAAAAACAAAACAGAAGTAACGCACAGAAGCACCAGGGCATCCATACGCGGCGCCATCTTGGAATACGTGTGCATGCAGGAAATAACAATGTTAAAGTCAGTGTGATATGTGCTGACTGTTGCTGGCTGTATTCAAATGTCTTTTCACTCTAAGTAGAAAGAAAAAGGGTGCGTCTTTCCTGGTGTGCAGAAACTAATCCCCATAGAGCACCTTGAACTTTAAGCACTGACAAAATAATGACAAGCTGAAGACTCAAAGATCAACAAGATTACAACAAGATAATGAGAAATAAGCCATGTTGATAACAGTACAGAAAGAGTTTTCTAGAGGAATTTATATCATGTTCCTATGTTGACTGACTGCACCTACTGTATGTTCACAGGTGTGTTCTGTCCTAACTGTTGAACAAATGGATGGGCTGAAATCCCCTGCCTTGGATAAGGTAGGAGGAAAGGAGCCACATAGACTAAGGAGTTAATGATATATCTGCAACATCAAGAAAAAAAAAAAAAAAAAAAAACACAGCTGATGCTGCTAAAAAAAAAAATACTACATGAAAAATAAGTAGATGTAGAAGAAGGATTGACCATACCTCAGAAACTATAGTGGATTCATAGATGTCTTTGCTATAGCTCCACCCATCTACACAGCCCTCCTCCTCCAGGTCTGTAAGGTTGACATCCCTGCCAGGAATGTATCCCCGAGCAGAGAGATTTCTGACCACATCCAACCTGTATCTGCTGCATCTGCTCAGCTCCTGTTTCCCATCCACCTCCTCATAGTCACAAGGATACAAACAGTTTTAGGGTTATTAGTATTGAGACATTTAAGAAAAACTCAGTGGGATGTCATAGTGTTTACAAAAATATGTAATATTTAGGCAACAATGGGCCTATACGGTGGCCCTGAGAGGCCAAACGGACTGCAACTTAAGAAAACACCAGCAATAACAAAAATGCTGCGAAAGCACACAAAATACAACGGAAATAGTACAAACGAAAACAGAAATAGGAAAAAACAGATTTCCAAAAGCACAAGGGAAGTGTTTCTGGGGAGACAATAACCTGACGGACCAGTTGCAGGAACCAAAATAGCCCAAGAAGTGGAGGATCTATGGTTTTGTAAGGAAAGAAAAGACGAGAGTGTCACGATCTGAGGAGGCAGACCGTGCGGTGGTGTGTGTGGTGGACCCAGGTGCGAACACACGAGAGTAGACTGGAGTAAACTTAACTGAAAGCGAGCCTTTATTGTGGCTGGTGACAAGGAGTGCAGACAAGGCAGAAACGCAGTGACAAACTAAACTATGACTAAACTGGGAAAGTAAAACTAGGAAAAACTATGAAGACACAGGAAACCGTAACTATGAATACTAAGACTGGCTGTGACAACATGGAGGGTGGGAACACAGACGACGCGACCCAGACTACATGAAACACAGAGACTAAATACACATGAGGGATGATCAGGGGAAGTGGCCACACATGGGAGCACAGCTGACACACATGAACCTAACGACAGGAGAGGTGAAACTCAATACACTGACATTGAATACAGACTTTCAGAGTAAAACAGGAAACATGGATATTAGACATGACATGAACTAAACATAACCACGCAGACATGACGCATGAACCAGGGAGACTTAGTACAGGGGGAGACAACAAGACTAAACAGCAACCTAGAAATTAACTAGGTGAACTAAGCTAAGGCACAAATAAATACAAAAGATACATAAAACTCAAACACTGGGTCACTCGACCCAGGACCATGACAGAGCCCCCCCCTCAAGGGCGGATTCCAGACGCCCAAAACCTCGAAAAAAGAAAACAAACACAAAACAACCCACCCAGGGCGGGCGGCGGGGGCTCAGGACGGAGGGCCTGAAACCAACCAAGAAAACAAGAGTCACAACAAACCTGAAGGTCAAACAGTCTGAAACAAAAGGCCCAAGAACAGTTCATAAAACATTTCAGGAGTCGTCCCCAAGCCCAGGCGAGCAAAGGTCCAAAAGCACCCCTCAGGAGGTCGACCCGGAGGGTGACGGCACAAAAGCCCACAATTCAGTAGTTCAGGGGGTCGACCTGGGGGGTGATGGCACCAAAGCACATAACAGAGCAGGTCCGGTGGCCGACTGTGCGGACGGCAACGGCGGCGATGCGAAGGCAGCTCCGGCGGCCGACCGTGCGGACGGCAAAGAAGTCCAGCTAATGGCCCAGAAAACGGCCAGTGACTGTACAGTCGTGGACGCGGGTTGGCAGGACCAGGCGAAGCTGAAGCTGGACCAGGCGAAGCTGAAGCTGAAGCTGGACCAGGCGAAGCTGAAGCTGAAGCTGGACCAGGCGAAGCTGAAGCTGAAGCTGGACCAGGCGACGGCGAGGCAGCCGCAGGGAATGACACAGCAGGTGACGGCTGAACAGGCTTCCCCGGACCGTCAGCAGACATGAGGATGTGCTGGCTGGGTTCTCCCGAACCCCCAGCCGGCGTGACTAGAGGCTGGACGGGCTCCTCGGGCCCTCCAGCTAACATGATGTGAAGTGGTGTGGATGCTGCAGGGTGCTGGGTAGGCACACCCAGGCATCCAGCAGCAGACGCAGGATGCACAGTTATGGAAGCTCCTGACTGGACAGGGAGCTGAGCTGCTGACTGGACAGGGAGCTGAGCTGCTGACTGGACAGGGAGCTGAGCTGCTGACTGGACAGGGAGCTGAGCTGCTGACTGGACAGGGAGCTGAGCAAACACAGGCTGTTGAAGCATAATCCCACAGAGAGAGAGAGCAGGTGAAAAACAGTCTATAGGGCTTACTATCTTAGCACAGGAGTCCATGAAGTGAGCAGTGTTAATGACCACCAGTTCTGAGCCAGCAATCTTTAGGTTCTCAGAGTCTGCATCAGTTTTAAGTGGCTTAAAGGCTAATGGCCCAGTCTCTGTAGTCACAGGAGTCGTCAACATAAGCTGGTTGGACTTAATCAGTGGTAGTGTAAGGCCCAGAGGGGCTGGTTTAACCATATGAAAAACAATTGCCACTCGACCCACAAAAACAAGGCTTAGACCATCAGGGTGTGGCTCCTGGACAAACATTAAATACTCAGGTATGGACCTAACTAATGGCACAGTAGTAGCATGACTATGATATGTTGGACAGATGCGTTTGCTGGAACCCGCACCCGTAGTGATCTGTGGCTTCGGAGTGATAGCTATATTGAGTTGAGAGAGACACAGGTAAAACGGCACTTGAACCACTAACCGCAGCAGGTGACTCCTTAGGGTGTGAGTGAGTGGTAACACCATTGTTCAAGAGCAAAATCTTATCTAGTGATGAGTTCACGGAAACAGGAGAAAACTGTGTCACATTAACCCTGATGTCAGCCTCCATCTCCTGATTGGAGGTAATCGTGCTGGAGCAAAACAGTTCAAAACCGCCCTCTGTGTTACCTTCAGGGAGACAGAATTCATGTTGTGGTATTACACAGTCCAGGTCACCGTGATCTGCAGTTATGTTTGCATCTTGACGACTTAACATGGGTTCATGATCAGCATTCACAGTTTTCAGTTCATTTAACGCAAGTGTAGCCGGGCAAACAGGAGCACTAGTTATGTCACACTTTAATTCATGGTCCGCCACCTCTGCATTATCCTTGCTTACTGCGGCTGCAGAGGGCCCCAGAGGTGGGAAAACACATTTCTTGAGATCCGGCTCTGACACAGGCAGACTTGTTGGCCCATTGGAGAAGGGTGTGGCTTGGGAGCCAGTCAGTTCAGGTACAGCTGAACCTTTATTTAGAACATGGTGTCCAGACATGACCTTCACCAGTGACTGAGTGATGCTTTCATTACCTTCATTAAGTGACTGGTGGAGGAGCAGGGCCGACTCAGGAGGGAAGACATTTGCCATAGGCAGCTCAGACTTGGTCGGAACTGCAGACACGGAAGGAGACACAAAAGGAAACACCTCCCTCCCACTATTACCACGAAAAGCAGTGGAAGTCTTTTTCAGTCTATGTGTAGATTCTGTGGTCCCTGCAGGATTGAGTGAATCAGTCGTGATTGACTGAGAAGAACTGTCTCTAGACTGTGGCTTGGTTAATAGTGCATTACTAGCCATATCTCCGGCTAAGTCTGTATTCACTTCACACGCCTTCCACTCAGAGGTAACTTGGGGAGACAGAACAGTTTCACTCACCTCTGAGTGTTGGGCGGTGTGACGGCGACGCGAACGCCGCTTTTTCTTGGCTGTGGACCCCGTTGAAGTGGACGGTGGGGCCTCCTGCAGCGTCGCAGAGGCTGAGGAGGCGAGTGTTGGCGGGGCGGTAGGCGGGAGCTCCTGGCAACTCCGGGGGCCCCCCAAGGGCCAGGCGTGTACCGCGGAAAATCTCTTCGTAGTTAGGAGCGAGCCACGGCTCCCACCGGAGCTCTTCGTCTAGTTGCGCGCATGCGGCGCGCTGCCGCTCCTCGAGGTCGAAATCAATGCCCCCCACAGCATCCTCGTGTTGCTCAGTGGGGGGCAAGACAGGCCGTAGCGATGCGCGACGGCAGCGTGAACGACGCTTCCTCTTTGGAGCGGCCGTGGACAAAACTTGATTCTCCATGGCGACTGGTTCCTCGTCCTCCGACCACATCCGTGCCAGATAGGAAGCAGGAGACAAGTAGTCCGATCGAGGCGGCGAGGGTGGACGGCCGGTCCGAGGCGGGACGGCAGGCAAAAGCTCCTCCTCGGAGATGAGCCAGGGCTTCCAACGGAGCTCCTCCTCGCGATACGCCCGTAACACCTGCTGCCGCTCTTCCTCACCAAAGTCAATAGCCTCTGGCATCTCCGTGCGCCGCGTAGTGCAGTCAGGCGGTGGCGAAGATGCGGAAGCCGACAAAGCGTGAACCGACGGTGTGTCGGCGGTGAGCCTCACTGTTCCGACTCTGACTGCTTCTGGCTCGCGAGGCAGCGGGGTAACAATGCAACAGCATGGCTCTGGCGACGATTCACGCACACCGGGCAGCTGCTGCTGCGGGCGGAGTCGGAGAGTGGAGACGAGAAAGTCACTGATGAGGGGGTGCAGCGTCTCCCATAACCAGGGGAACACGGACATGCACACCCCTACTTGGCGGGCTGTCTCCTCCCTTTCCTCCTCTCTGGAACAGTGCAGCCATTTGTTGCATAGTGACTCCACTGTCCGGACGATCTCCGTCTTTTGTGTCGCTGGGTCCGGCATGGTCGCGTCGTACTGTCACGATCTGAGGAGGCAGACCGTGCGGTGGTGTGTGTGGTGGACCCAGGTGCGAACACACGAGAGTAGACTGGAGTAAACTTAACTGAAAGCGAGCCTTTATTGTGGCTGGTGACAAGGAGTGCAGACAAGGCAGAAACGCAGTGACAAACTAAACTATGACTAAACTGGGAAAGTAAAACTAGGAAAAACTATGAAGACACAGGAAACCGTAACTATGAATACTAAGACTGGCTGTGACAACATGGAGGGTGGGAACACAGACGACGCGACCCAGACTACATGAAACACAGAGACTAAATACACATGAGGGATGATCAGGGGAAGTGGCCACACATGGGAGCACAGCTGACACACATGAACCTAACGACAGGAGAGGTGAAACTCAATACACTGACATTGAATACAGACTTTCAGAGTAAAACAGGAAACATGGATATTAGACATGACATGAACTAAACATAACCACGCAGACATGACGCATGAACCAGGGAGACTTAGTACAGGGGGAGACAACAAGACTAAACAGCAACCTAGAAATTAACTAGGTGAACTAAGCTAAGGCACAAATAAATACAAAAGATACATAAAACTCAAACACTGGGTCACTCGACCCAGGACCATGACAGAGAGGTAAGTGTGTTAGCCTAACTATTAGCCTAAAAATCCATCATCACTATTATATGAATCATGGCAAAACACACCTATTATTTTTTGGGTTCCTGCAACTGGTCCGTCGGGTTGTTGTCTCTCCAGAAACACTTCCCTTGTGCTTTTTCCAACCAAAATATTTGTATAAAATTGCACAAAAAGAATAGATGGTCCAAATCCTCCTCTTCTGTTTCACAAAATACACAATTACCAGTTTCTATTTTGAATCTATCACCAAGGAGTCCTTTGTGCTTTTTCCTATTTCTGTTTTGCAATATTTTATTGCATTTCATAAAGATTTAATGGTTTTTAGTTTAAATGTATTGTTTACACTGCTTTTTTAAACTTTCAACTACCAGCAACATAAAAACTCATTTAGTTCCCAAAAGTAGTTTTCTACTTCTCCCAAGCATGTTTTTTTGTTTTGTTTTGAAATAAGCATAAATGTGTTCAAATAAATACAAATGTTTTGAGTTACATTACTGGAATAATATTTGAAGCAAACTCAATTATCACTGAAAAACTGCATCAGTAGTTTAAACGTTTTCTTTGATGTGCTGTATCACAGAGTTGGGGCTCTCGCAGTCACTTACTCTGATTGGGATGACACTTTTACGCCAGTCTTCAGTGAGGTTGATACCAGATACCAGGCAGTGATGACTCGGTGTATCAGTCAGAAAAACGAGAGTGAAAGCACCAAATCCATTTGGCATAATGGTGGCAACGAGCGAGAAGAAGACAATTTGCTGGAAACGTCCCCACTGCCCCAGAAAACCAATGGTTTCAGCATAATCTCTCATAGTCAAATAATTATAACCCTTTTTCTAAGCTGCTGACTCTTCTGTCTTCCTGAAACGGCATTGTGCACGCCACACCTTCTATGTTGGCTGTGCTTACATGTACTCCACCCAAACACACACAGATCCTGCCTCCTATTACCTCTTTTGTACTGTTCAAAATAACCTTCTAAACTTTTATTTATATATTTTTAAACTGTGACTTTCACAAGCTGCTGTGTTTCCAGGAGTGACTAATGTTATCATAATGACACATCTGTGTATTTTTTTGTATTTTTTTTTCAGTTAACTTTTCACTGTATACGTGAACATACACATTTAATAACATACTTGTATAGAATATAACTGAGATTTGGACAATGAGTATACATAAGTAACTGTATCATTGTGGCTAGGGTATGGTTTTGCCTTAGCTGCAGTAGGAGGAGTGGGTGCAGTGCAGAAAGCAGCGCCTAGTGGAGTTATTGCAACACAGGGTATGGATTGCCTAACAAACCGGTCTTTATTCTATAGGATAATAAGGAGAACCTTGTGTGCGTTTCATACCTATAGGACAAACACACACATATAGGCGTGGCCGTGTCAGCTGCACAGCTCTGGGCAAGAAACCCGAGCTGTTGCTGCGAGAGTGCACCCTGGAGCCAGGCACATCAAGCAGGGTTGAGTTTCCAGTATGCAGAGCAATATAAGGGAGGCTAAATTTAGGAAGCAAAACAAGATGGCTGTTACTAAAAGTTAATCTGCATCTAGATGTGCAGTCAGCCATTCCTATCATCATGGGCTCTAATATTGGAACACCAGTGACTAATAGCATTGTTGCTCGAATGTAGGCTGGGTAGTGAAAACACTTTGAAAGGTACATTTATATCCTATGTGCCATATGTTTATATGCATGTTTATCTAAAATATAATGTTATAAATGCTACAATGGTTTTCTCAAGCATTTGATAGAGCTATAGTTCATGACTTTTTTAACCTGTTGTCTGTCTTGACACTTCTCTCACTCAAAGCTGCAATTGGATTGGCGAGATAAGGCTAATCAGTCAGCCTCAAGCGCTGTGGTTGACACACTACAGCTCAGCAGTGCTGAAGAAGCCCTGGAATGTCTTAAAATTGTGACTGAGCCACTGACTTAAATATAATTCAGGCAGGCATCCCTGAGAGATCCTAAATATGTCCAAATCTTTTCTTTTACTAATCTAAAATTCACTGAGGTGTAAAATATAAATGTTCTCTCTGCTATTTGTAAATCATAATGTTGTAGCTCCATTACAGTTAATATAAACTAATGCTGCATTATTATTCCACAGCAGGTTGGAAAGAATGAAAATATAGTAGGGACATAATGCCCTAGCTTAAACTAAGAAAATAAGATTAATAATAATCATTAACATTATTAAACAAATTTAACGTTATGAAATGATTTAATAATGTCAGTTATAACTTTATAATATGCTCTACTTTTTTTTTTAGCTGGATCATTCAGTCATTGCAGCAGTTGTTGTAGGAGTAAAAGTGTGAGAAGCAAGAGTCTGGTGAAGCGCTGGTGTCATGTCACAGTCATGAAGGTGCAGCTACAATATCAATCATAATAGTGAGCCTGTCCTGCCTGTTTCTTCTTAGTTACTCAGTATAGGTTGTGTGAAGACATGTCTGAAAGAAAACTACTCATGTTACATTTCCCTGAGAAAATACCCTATGTTGTTTCAGTTGCACAGGTTTTACTTGTTTGCTAATATTTGTTAGCAATGCTCTAATTTGTCTCCTTGTCCACATTCTCTCAGTGGTCCCTTTTATTGTTACACATATATTTGTTTTTCTTTAACCTCACTGGTATCCTGCTGTGGTATTCCATACCAGTCACTAAGACAAAAACAAATAACACGATCCTACTCAGGTTTGCTGTCTTGTACCTCCTCTTCTGCTTTCTGCTACTGCATTCCCTCTTGTTTGCTCTCTCTATTGCTAACTGGAAGGCGATTACAGGGATTGGGGAACCAGTCATTACAATGATTATATCCGTTGCAAAATTTAACATTTTTTGGTTACGCAGACCTGACAGTTTGCCAGTTAGAATACCAAACATGACTGGATGACCTCATCACCAATTCAATTCAATTTAATTTCAATTCAATTCAGTGTAATTTATACATTGCCAAATCACAAAAACAGTTGCCTCAAGGCTCTATATTGTAAGGTAAACCCTACAATAATAACACCGGAATGACTTTGTGGTGCAGGCAATGGATATCTGCAACTACTATCATCTTACTATCATCTTAACTCTATTACTCTCAGTTTCAGCCAGTCCTTCATTGTTTATGTGAACATTGTTTTCTGTTCTTATTTTTGCTTCTGCATTTTAAAAAGAAATGATAGTCCAGTTACATCGCTGGAGAGAATTATGGAAAACCCCGAGAGACGAGATAAACTGAAGCAGAACTGCAAGAACCCAGAGACTGATGAAAGCTGTACAAAACAAAGAGGACTGAGCAATTTTGAGTGTTCTGACTTAGAATGTAATGAGGAAAATGATAGAAACTAAATAATAAGCAACGTGTCAGTCTCTGAATAATGTGGATAAGTTGGTTGCAAAGTGGCCCATAAACAAAAACACAAATTTAAGCAACCAGAGCTTTCACCTTATGTTTGACACATGTAAAACAAGTTAGCTTTTGTTTAATCAAGCTGAAATAGAAAGGACTCTGATTGCTAAATGTGGTAATCAGTACTTTATATGCAGTGAAGTATAAGGAATGCCAACATTAGATCTTATGAAAAAGATTGAGAATAAATGGCTGAAATCATTGACAGTTGTGGGATTGCATTAACAACTTGTTTTTTTTCTTTGATAAAGAGTTCTAAAGGACATCCATTTTTTCAGCTGCTTATCCAATGAAGTGTTGCAGGAGGTGTAACCTATATCTGACTTTGGGAAAGAGGCAGCATACACGTATCCGTCACAGCAGAGTAACAGATAGACAGAGACACACACAGCCTGTGGGTTGGACTCGGCCTGAGTTCGAGTCCAACCCATGGCCCTATGCCGTATGGCTTCCCCACTCTCTTTCCTGTCTATCTTCACTGTATCTATCCAATAAAGCCAGTTTAAAGACCAAAAAATATATATTTAAAAGTAATACTAAATAAAAATGTTTGCTTTCTTGTGAGGTCAAATGCAAAGTACTTCTTAAAAGTCCTGTCTATCTGGTTTTACACCAGAGGTTAGAGAAGTTTCCCCTGAGAGTTTCACATTAAAAGCTACAGATGAGACAGTGACGGAAACAGAAAAAGAGCTGTGGTTTTTAACTGTCAGTCTCACACTTGGCTTAATTTGTTATTGCCTTTGTTGTCGGTGAGAAACTTGAACAATTGTGTGAGTGATGTTTTTTTTGTCTTTTGCTGGCAAGCCCCAAACCCTCACACTGCCCTTTAGAGCAGAAGAGGAAAACTATAATGCCCACACTCCACAATTTTTATCAAACATTTTGAATCCAGAGGGGATTTTAATAAAATAAAGGTCACAATAATAGCATCAATAAGCAAGCTGTTCTTTAGAAACAATATGGTCATCAGAAATGCCAGCCCTTATGAAAATTAAAAGGTAAAACAAAAATACACCAGTGTCACCAAAGAAAATACATAACATTGTATAACTTCACTAATCTAGTATCACAATTTGTGAAAATAAATAAATAAATGAAAGAAATATCTATAAAATAAAACTGTAGCTTTCTGGATCCTTTTATATTGTGTGAAAGCTAAAAATAATTTCACGCATAAAAATACAGCATTCACAAAAAGTCAAATAATTTATATGTTTGTGTTGTTCTTAGATCAAGATTGTCACAATAACCGTCTATATCTTGTTTCTCCTAAGGACCTGAATTGTTGAACTATTAGTTAAAGCTACCTGGCTTAGAACAATATCGGGCCCCCTGACCGCACACAAAAAAAAGAATAGATAAAAAAAAACTCCAACAACAAAAACAGAACAAATAAACAAAACAAAAGGAGCATAAAACGTTTGAAAACCCTGTTAGTATATTTAACCAAATGTGAAGCCATATTTTTGGTCTGATAACAGCAGAAAACACCAGCACCACAAACATGATTGAGTGAGGTTCGGTTTTGCAGCTTTCCTAAATAAACACATAGCAAATATAGCCACCTTTTGCCAGAACCAGTCTGACAAAAGGGGCTAAAAACTAAAGCATGTATGACCAATTTGTACTGTACAGTTGTGGGAACCAGTGCAAAAGCTCCTTCCTTAATTCTTATCAGAGAAGAAGAAAGGAGGATAACTTTGAATTTTGGTATCGATCAGATACCAACTAAATGTGGGGCCAGTATTCCCCACACAATGCCAAAACCAACACTTTTAACTTAAAGTTAATGTAGAGGAGAGCAGTGTGTTATGACCTATGAGTTGATTCATGATCGATTAGCAAATTCTGAACACATTTTAATGATCACTAAATCACAGTGACTTTTACTATTCACAATAATTGGTTATATGTCTGTGACAATAATAATTGGTTATACTTTTGAAACTGGGTTTTGTGGAAACCTAAAATATAAATGTGCCTATTTCTAAACAACTCTTCTGTTGTTTAAATGTGCTGTAGGCTATAAATCAAATTGAGATCACATTCAGTACAACGAGGTTTACACATACAATATTTCTTTGTATTTCCCCATAAATAATTTACGCAGTTAGGTTGGCAACATACTGAACTTAGAGGATAGAAACAAAGTATTGATTCTATCATGCTACTATCAATCCAATACCAGCATTGGTATCAATACTATTGATATTTAGATTGATCCGCCCATCTGTAATGACCATAAACCAGCCTTCTGCTTGTAAAACATTCACAGTGCAGTCTTACACTGCCATATAGAAAACATCCCCTTTTGAATGCGGTGAGTGAAAGCTTATAATTTTAATCCATGCAGGCTGATATTGATTAAAACTAACTAAAAATCTGTAAAAATGTATTTAATTAAATTATAAATAATAATCCATGTATACTATTTCATAGAGACTGTATAACTTTTAATTTGTGAAATCAACCTTTTATGCAGTGTGGCAAATGTTTAAATAATACAAAGAACAATTAGGGCCGTGTTAAGAATAAACTAATATTATTGATCATTTTGAGAATAAAGTTGAATTTCAAGATCAAAGTTGAAATTCTATTTTGAGAAAAAAAGTCAAATTTGGTGATTACAGATGTTTCAGGACAAAATGCCATGACTGCTATATACATTCTACAAAATGCCTTGTGCAGATGAATTAGTGAAACAAATTGATCAGCCGTCTTATAGTGTATTGTGATACAACGTACATCCTCTTCATTGCACGAGGTTGCAGTCATCGATATTCCTGCATCTGCCCATTGGGAGGCATTTCATTTTGTATACATTCGTTCAACTCTTCAACATTTATGTGTTTTTTCCTTTTTCTGTCATATTTTTACATCCTTTATACTTATCACCACACTGTGTTTATGTGATAAATTCTTAGTGTGCAGAAAACAGATTATGAAGTATGATTTTACTAACTCATCTACACAAGGCATTTTATAGAGGGTATAGGGGGTATAGGTTTGTCTTAATCTCCACATTAAATTTTTTTTTTCTCAAAATTTCTTTTATCTAGAAATTTTGACTTTATTCTCAAAGTGATCAATAGAATAAGTAGAAGTAGAATCCGTAGAATAAACTAGGGCAGGCATACCTTCCAAAAAAGTGTGACATGATTCCAAATGTTCACCTCTGTGTTACAGAAACAATGATTTTCATCTACATCAGCATCACAATTCTGGCAACAACAGCCCTGGCAAAAGATATTTAATTTTATAGTATATTGTACTGTTTTCAATACAGAAAATGTTGATTGAATTTGTAAATTTCAGTTTTGTTTATAGAATCTGTTTCATTTTATTCCATATTTTACATTAAAAAATTTGTGTTTATTTTTTGTTTCTTTTAGGGTCAGTTGAATGCATTTTCTCAGAATCTCCTGGAACCCATTATTGTTTTGGAGCCGTAGGTCAGTCGCTAATTTTTCATCTGTCACATAAAATTGATACTTCAATGGGAGTTATGAAGGATAACAAAAACTGGGTTGTAAAAACTCACAATAATGGGGCTATGATTTTAAATCATGAATATGTAAATCAACCAAATGGCATAAATAATGGAACACTGAAACTGGGTAAAGCCATGAAGAAACACTCTGGATATTACCAGTTGGAAGAACATGACTCTAAAGGAAAGTTACTGAAAAAAGCGAATGTATCTCTAAAAATATATGGTAAGTTTTTATTTTATTTGGTTGTTTGCTTCAAACTCAAGCTAATCGTTATTATTGATTTATATGAATGGCTATGTTTTATTAAAAGGAGTTTAAAAAAAAAAGATGTTGTAAACCAAGTACATTAATTGTTTGGTTTTTTTGGATATTACATATATACATATAAATGAGACTAAATTAAATGTTAATTCCATAAAAAACCTCATTGCTTTAATCTTCAAATCTGCAAAAGCAAAAATATTTTACTGCTTTATACTTTACTGTGCAAATTTAAAAAGTAATGTAAATGTACATGCAATGTACAGTAAAACAAATATTTGAGAGAAAACCTGAATACTAAATCAAAATTTGAGAATGGTCTGTTATACTGAATATGAGGGGAGCAAAGGCTGCAGGTTCATATTTGAGTTCTGTCTTTACAGAGTTTTAGTTCATGTTATTCAAAAGAAATTTAAATCTAAATTAATACTGATGCAAAAAAGTGTAAATGCCAGAGGCATCAGAGAATACTACTGGTATTATTTTGCCATTTGATCCCAGTCAAAAAATAAAAAAGGATTTGTGATTAAATCAAGCTGTCAAAATCCTTTGTTTTTTTATTGTCAACAAATTCAATGAACTTGAATGCTAAAGCTCAATAAAGAACTTCGGGTCACAAACCTATGCTTTCAACCGAAACAAACAACAGCAAACAACACAGTTTATTTGGTGAGTTGGTGAATAAGAAAGTGTTAAAACGTATTATACTTGCAGCAGGTATAATACTTTAAACTTGTCATGACCTGCAGAAACACAGATCGTGAGTAGTGAAGTAAAGGACCACGACCTTACAGGACCTTACTCACGAGCCGAATTTATTAAGGCTGATGTCCGGAGCGAAACTTAGGCAATCACACAAGAGCAAAGGGAACTAGGAAAACACTAACAAAAATAAACTGGAACTAAAACTAGAGCTAGCAGAAAACAAGAAGACAGGTGCTAGAAGAAAAAGAGAAAGTGACTTGACAATGATTCGACAAGGTATGAGGGGAGACTGAGCCAATATATACACGAGGGTGATACGGAGAAGTGCATGGGAACACAACTGGAGCAAACTAGACTCAACAAGACATTACAAGAAGCAAAACTAAACATAATGCACATGGGACAAGAGACTATCATAGTGACACCAAACACATTCAAAAACAGACATGATAGACTACACCCTGGCAATACCGAGGAAAGCCCAAGAGACTAGACATAAACGGGTACTAAATTAACAATAACTAAAAACTAGAACTTAAGTAACAAAACACAGAGGCTCTCTAAACTGAACATCAGAATCTCAATATTCTCGGAAATTAAATCAAGTCTAACAACATCAAAAACCTGGGTCAAAGACCCAGGAGCATGACAAAACCCTTATGGCACTGAAATATCTGAAACATCTCTTTGCATTATTATATTAAAGTCTTTACCTTACAATATAAAGCACCTTGAGGCAACTGCTGTTGTGATTTGATGCTGTATACATATAACTAAATTAAACCTGGAAATCCAAAATTGTAACCGTTGAATGTTATTCATCTATTATTATTATTATTATTATTATTATTATTATTATTATTAGTCAAATTGCTGTTTAAAAAATTATTTCCCCAAATGTGGGACAAATTAAATGTATATTTCTCTTAATACTTGGTGATATTTCCCTGGAAACCTTTTTTGTGACTTAAAAAATACAGTGCAAATTAACTTATACTATATTTTATTTGTCTTCTACACTGCTTACATGATATGATTACATGTCTTCCAGCTCCAGTGTCAAAGCCAACACTGTCTCAGACGTGTTTGTCACCAGAACAGATGAAGATCAGCTGCTTCTCTGAGGGAGATGGAGTACAATTAATTTTGAGTTTGGATGGTCAGATACTTACACAAAGCAATGACCACAACCAGTCCCTAACCATTTGGACAGCCGAGTTTCCAAATGTTACCATCATCTTAGATGGAAAGCTGACTGGAAACCTTATGTGCCAAGTTTGGAATAATGTCAGCAGAGATGAAACCGTTATTCCCCTGGCAGCCTGCAGTGGTAGAGTATTTAAACGTAAGATTTTCTGAGACAACACTACATATTTTCTTTCAAAGGGAAATTGGATTTGAATTTATATGCAGTAAAATAAATCATTTACCATATGGTTTTGGTTGTCGCTTGTGAATTCATGTGGGAAAAAGTTAGTACACATCTCCTGTGACTTCAGATATTACTGTATGTTGAAGAGATGGATAGGAAAAGCTACTATTTGGAAATCTTTAAGAAGCATTTTGGTATTTCTAAATTCGTCATGATATTCAATATTGTTTGACATTTGCTTTTGCATTCTAGGTTCTGTTACAACATTGACAGTGGCTGTGATAACCAGTGTCATCATGCTGTTTTTTATTGTAGTTTTGATTGTGGTTGTAAAACGTTTTTCCAAGAAAACAAGACCAACAACAGTTGATGAAGGTAAGTAAAGTATTTAAAGCCTTGCTGGGATTTTTTTTCTTTTTAAACAACATAGCTTCATCCAAAGCACAATACACTTTTTTGTTTATTTCCCCTCTAGGTAACTTTGGCAGTGATGTTATCTACACAGATGTTAGAATGATCAGAAATAACAAATGAAATAAAACCAACTCAGGAAAATCAGCTGGGAAAGGATCCAGCCCTGACCCTGAAGTGTTTAAGTAGTTAAGAAGATGTATGGATGGGGTTTTTTTTCCTAAATTTTGTTTTGTTATTGGTAATTACTCTAAAATTTAGAAATTTAAACAACTAAAATGGGTAACAAGGATGAATAATGTTTATTGTTGTGGACATGTATTAGGATATTACAATCAATTTACAATATTCATTTGCAACAAACAGTGTAATCTTTGACACCTCCAGCTTGCACATAACTTCACACAACACAGCTATAGACAGAAACAGCTCCTGTCCTCACTAACAGCTGAAATAGTTAATGTTCATAACTGTTAATATTCTGTAAAGCTTCTGTTTCACACAAATGAAATGATCAAAATAATTAGTAAAAAGAATTAGTAAAAGAATAAAACCTTAATAAACTTTATCCCAAATCCTTATTTGGTTAATTCTAATTTGTAAACTGAAAATTACCAAATTTTTCAAGAAATTACTTCTTTGTTATAAGTTCTGTTTTTGCAGAATGGTATAACAATCTTTTGTATCAGTATTGTACTATCATCACTACATACGTATATACATATGTCAAAGCATATATCCAGTGAATCTATCTATCTATCTATCTATCTATACATGAGGAAGACTATTTAGGAAGTTCTTTTTCCACGTATGCATGTATGTAGCTTCTATAAATTTGCTAAACCTTCATTTGTATTTTTGAAACAAAAAGAGTGTTTTTATACTTGAAAAAAACGGGGATTCTACATGTTGCTAGATGACAGGCTGATGTTGTATTAATAAAAGGCATTTTTGTGAATTTACAGCACTTTGCTTCATTTTACTGTTGTGTTCTTATGTTTGCATCCCTAGTCTAACTGCCCATAACATAAGAAGTGTTAATGTTCAAAAGTAAACTCTGGACAGGCTTTTTGATTTTTTTTAATCATTCAAACTTAATAGATCTGTGCTGTATTGTATCTTCAGAGATAAAAATAAACACCCAAGTCATTCCTGTTTCTGAAGCAGAGATAGTGAGAATGGAACAAGTTGTGGTTTAAGCACACAAACACGTCTACGGTTTTCATGTCTAATTTGAAACTTCCTGTTAGCATGTTCTACCAAACTTTGATGTACTATGCATGACTTGGGAGAAAAAAAGCTCCACTGTGGGCATATCACAGGTCCTACTTGCACATGCTTTCTACATTTACTGAAAAGACAGTGTATTTATAATTCTATGAACGCGAGCAGTCAGGTTTTGATTTCTGTTTACTCTCAGTTAGCTGATTTTAAACTTACGATAGATTGATTCTGAAGAGTTTATTGACATTCAGGGCTGAACTGTTAATCTGGCATGCCAGGTGTTTTCCCGGTGGACTAACAAACTTTTGGGCTCCTGTGTGCTGGCCATACAAGCACTGACCACATGGGCCTCTGCCCCTGACAGGTGCACAAAGCACTGAAGACCGACATTCTCTTCTGTGACTGAAGGCTTAGAGTAGGGCTTGCCACTTTCATGTTGGGCCCAGCCTGGCTCAAAGACCTAAGGCCAGGCCACAAGCACTCTCAGTGGAGTAGAGGAAATTTTTTCATTGTCTCATTATACTCATTCCATGTCTGTCATGTGCATTTATGTATGTTCCCCCAAGCCCGTCTTTTCTCTCTCCCTATTTCTCTCCCTCCCTCCATGACTCATCTTCTTTAATGTGTTTACCTCTCTGTGTTTCCTCCCATTGTCTCCCCAGCCTGTCTTGTTCCCCTGTGCATGCCTTTTTTTCCGGCCCCGTGTCACTGGGTATTTTAGTCTGTGTCTTAGTGTTTCTAGTTTTACATTGACAGCGTCATGCCCTATGTTCAGTGTGTTCAGTTTTGTTTCCTCCTGTCTCGTCTCCCCTAATTCATTTCTGCCGTGTTGCCCATGTGTTTCCACTTCCCTTGTCACCCCTCTGTGTATTTATTATGTGAGTTTACCCTTGTTCAATATCGGGTTGTCTCTTCTTCATATCGTGTTGTCTGTTCTTCATGCATTATGTTCAGGTATTTACGTTTAAGTGTTCCATGTCCAGGCTTCATGTTCCAGTATTTGTTTAGGTTTACTTTTCCCAGTGTAGTCCAGTTTGTCTACCAACAGTTGACAACTAGGGTGTCCTGGGGCCACATATATACTAGCTATCATAGAGCCTGATCTTGTAATAATCAAACAAGGGCATTTTTGTGAATTTACACTCTATTTCCCCTTTTGATAATGGTGTTTTATTTTCCTTTAGACACTAGACTTGTAAATAGCATTGCTTCAAAGCTAAAAGTCAGTATCGCCAGCGCCTACCCTGACAGTCTGTCCACCACATAAGGAACTTGCGTGCTAAAAAGTATTCCATATAAGGTACTGTAACCACATCTCTTTCATTCTGTGTAGCTCTCGTGTTGTTTTGTATCTATGTAGTTAAAAATACACACCCTAGTTTGCTACTGTGTGAGGACAGTGAGAATGGAACAAGTTGTGGCTTAAATAGATTCTATCATGCATTGTTTTTTGTCTACTGTGAAACTTCCTGTTTGTTTCTTTTAACAGACTTTGTTAATGCAGACTATGTTGCGGAGTGTACATGCAGGACATGAACCCCCTCTTATACTCCTAGGGCATAAGACAACTCTTACTGCACAACACATAGCTGATGCTTTGTTGGTTCAATGTATTTTAAGAATTTTGTTGTCACTGCATAGGTAGAATAATAAATGTACAATATTTCATTAATGTAGGTTTTTAAAGTATAATTCACAATTGATATTGAGTCTTTCAAGTACAGTTTCAGATGACACCAATTTTAGTTTATATTTATTTATTTTTTATTTATATTGTCATTAATATCCCGCCATGGGCATATTGTATGTGATGTAGGAATTTCAGAAGGTAAATGCCAGAAGGTAATGTTGCTGAAAGTATAACCATAAATAGTTTGGTTCATAATTTGTTAGAAAATGACAGTTTTTTGTAATTTTGTTGGTACACCACAACATTAGATTTCAAATCAAAAAATAATATGCAATCAAGCACAGACTCTGAGCAGAAAGATCTGACAAGGTAGCATTGTCTGGATCTTTTCTCTCCATACCTTTCAATTCAATTCAATTTCTATAGCGCCAAATCACAACAAAAGTCGCTTCATAGATACAGAGAAAAACCCAACAATCATATGACCCCCTATGAGCAAGCACTTTGGCGACAGTGGGAGGGAAAAACTCCCTTTTAACAGGAAGAAACCTCCGGCAGAACCAGGCTCAGGGAGGGGCGGCCATCTGCTGCGACCGGTTGGGGTGAGAGAAGGAAGACAGGATAAAAGACATGCTGTGGAAGAGAGACAGAGGTTAATAACAGATATGATTCAATGCAGAGAGGTCTATTAATACAAAGTGAGTGAGAAAGGTGACTGGAAAGGAAAAACTCAATGCATCATGGGAATCCCCGGCAGCCTACGTCTATTGCAGCATAACTAAGGGAGGATTCAGGGTCACCTGGTCCAGCCCTAACTATATGCTTTAGCAAAAAGGAAAGTTTTAAGCCTAATCTTCAAAGTAGCGATAGTGTCTGTCTCCCGAATCCAAACTGGAAGCTGGTTCCACAGAAGAGGGGCCTGAAAACTGAAGGCTCTCCCTCCCATTCTACTTTTAAATACTCTAGGAACAACAAGTAGGCCTGCAGTGTGAGAGCGAAGTGCTCTAATAGGGTGATATGGTACTACAAGGTCATTAAGATAAGATGGGGCCTGATTATTTAAGACCTTGTATGTGAGGAGCAGGATTTTGAATTAAAGGCTGTCGGACATAAGCCGGTCCGTGGCACAAAAAAGGTTGGGGACCGCTGGCATTGATGACATATACAACTGCTGTGTTGCATGGTCTTTTTACCTTAGACACCTCTCAAACCTACTTTGTTAGGTTTATTAGCTAATGTCTCTAAAGTAGTAATTTGTTTAAGAGTTTCTTTTACTGGAAATTAAATACAACTGAAATAAATATATAGCCAACAGTTTCCAATTGGTATCACATTTTTAAGAGACTATATATCTGTTTTTCAGCCCCTGTGTCAAAACCAGCTATATCACAGACGTGTTTGTCACCAGAACAGAAGACAGTGAGCTGCTTCTTTGAAGGAGATGAAGTAGAGTTCACTTTGTCGTTGCATGATAACTCATTGATACAGACCAGACCCAAGAAAACAGACAAACACAACGTTTTAAACATTGCCATCAGCTTACATGGTCAGCTGATGGGAATCTTGACATGTATTGTTCAAAACAATGTCAGCAGAGAACAAAGAGTCATCCGCCTTAGAAGCTGTACAGGTAGAGTCATGACATTTTATTTTATCTGAATATCTTTTAAAATATATATTTTTTTGGTTTGTGTATTTTGTTGTAGCTATTTGGTATAAAAAATAGAAATTGGAAAGTGTGCATTTATGTATTGGGAATATGTACCTTATTTTACCATTCTGTATAATGTAAAAAAACAACAAAACAATATTATTATTCTTTAACTATGCACAGTTAAAATGTCTTATTTTTTTTTTACTTCTTTCAGTTGATGCAGAAGAGGAGGTAGTCTACTCAGATGTCAGAGTGAAGCAACAAACAAAGAAAACAACAACCACTTCACTTCAAAATGCAAATTAATTTTCTAATGAAACATGAGAAAATGAAATTACATATATTTTCTCTGTACATAGCAAATGCTTAAGGTTAAACCCTGGCTTCTCTCCTTTCCATGCAAAATATCACTGGGTGAAATACTAACCCCAAGTTGCTCTGTGATGCATCGTAGTATGAATTTTGTGAATGGAAAGTGCTGTGTGTGAATGAGGCAACTTGTATAAAGTGATGTGATAGAGTAGAAAAGTGCTATATAAGAACCAGTACATTTACCTTGTTTTTGTTTATTGTTTGTTTTTGTTGTTGTTGTTTTTTGTTGTTGTTGTTGTTTTTGTTTTTTTTACTATTTTGCCCTATCTACAATAGAAATGTCTTAAAAAAAAAACAAAAAAAACAATGTGTCCACAGTAAAGTGAATAAATAAATAAATAACACAGGACATTTTTTCTGTTTTTGGTAACAAAAACTTTCTGCTTTATATTTATATATATATATACACAGGGGACGCAGTGTTAATGGAAGTTCATTCACTTACACCTTTCTACACATATATCCATGCATGTTTTTGCATTAACCAGGGTTTCTATAAATATAACAACAGAGGTTGTACAATGCACAAGCAAGATATGGCAGGAAACAAGTGACACTTGAATTCTGTGGTTACTGCAGAACATGTTTCTGAACATGAAAGGATGGCACTGCAATGTGTTTTTTTAATTCAAAATTGAAATTTAAACACAGAATGATTATCGGTTGTTCCTGTCAGAGAACAGTGTATTTAAAACGAGATACAAAAGGGCAAGTCAGACAGAGAGCACCATGACTGCAACACCCATATATGTCCTGTCTGCTCAAATCCAGATAAATGCAATCAAATCGATTCGGCAGCGTTTCATAATACAGATGAACAATGACTCAAAACATATAGTCAATGCAACCCAGGCCCTTATTAAAGCAACGAAGTAGAATATTCTTGTATAGCCAAGTCAGTCACCTGACCTTAACCCAGTTGAGCATACATGTCACTTGTTGATGATGAAACTTCAGAAAGAAAGGCCCACAAACAAACAGCAACTGAAAGTAGCTGCAGGAAAGACTAGGCAGAGCATTAAAAACGGGGGAACCGAGCATCTGGTGACGTCCACGAGTTCAAAACTTCAGGCAGTCATTGCCAGCAAAGGGTTTTCAGCAAGTATTAGAAATTAACTTTTTTTTCAGTTACTTAATTTTTGCAGTTGCTTTTGAGGCCCTTTAGTTCCTCACATGTTTATGCAATATTTTTATTGCATCTGTAATGAGAGCTTGAACTTTGTAAAAAAAAAAAAAAAAAAAAGGAAGAAGAAAAAGTTAAAAGGTAAAATCTCTCTCTGTTTCTTTCTCTCTGATTGTAAAATAAAAGTATGAACATGTATTTATAAGTTACACAATCCTGCAGCTTATCACACATTTGATTTCCATGTGTGACAACTGCAAGTGTCCAGAGTGAGGACAGACTGAGGGACCCACTGCTGCACATCATCTGTGAGGCTTTGCACCCCTGATGATCCACCAGGACAAACTCAGCAGTGTGTGAGGAAGAGGAGGAGGAAGAGCCAGCAGCAGCTGACAGATGGAGAGAATAGACAGACTGTTCCCTGTTTGTGAAGGACTGCTAGAAAAGTTTAACATAACTAACTGTCTGTCCTGAATCAGTCGTATTAGGTAATGTTCAAGTAATTTTGTCATCCCAGTGTTTTCAGTGTGGGAGAAAGTACTCAGGGCCTTCAAGTTACACACTATGAAAGGCAGCAACAAGTTTAATATTCAGAAACCTAAAGTATGTATCAGCAGCAGAATGGAGCTAAAAATAAATGTTTGTTTCAGTTCTATGAAGCTTTGAGTATTTTGGATTAGTAGTACTGCTGTGTTTGTTGCATCATATTGCTGTAATTGTTTATATGCTTTATATATTCTGAGGCAAGTTGATCTATAGTGTTACATCATATTCTATAAGGATGTTATGTGTTTGGATACCTTCTGCCCAGTTTGACCCATTTAGCAGAAGTCAGCCTGTTTAAGGCTCTGATATCTATTCTGTATGACTTAAAGCAGTTATGACATGGTCTGATTTTCTCACCCAATAAAGGAATATTTCATATATCAGTCTACTCTTCATTCTATCAGACACAGTTATCACAGCTCGTACATTTGCTTTTTACACATATATGTAAGCATTGAGCCAAATTTAGTAATGCCAACATATTGAAGGAACATTTGTCTCATATATAATACATCTATATATACACTGTCAAAGATACTTGAGTGTCTTTGAGTGAAGATTTAAGGTGATAGGACATATGAATAGCTGCAACTTGAATCTTTACTGAAGCTCAGTATTTGACAAATTCACTCACATGAATTTCACTCACATGTGCTGTACCAGTGTACCTGCACATGTGATGTGACAATAGAAGTGATTTGATTTGAGAGTTCAAACTCACTGCTGTAATAACTAATAATGATTAATATAATAACTATAATATTGGCCATATCATATCTACACTGACTTTAGTCTCATGAACAACATTAACTATTTGTTATTTACTAGTACAGAAATGAAGCCCAACAATCATGTTTTACAGTCCTGTGGTCTCAGCCTCAGATACTTATTGAATCACACAAAGCTCATGTAGAAACAAACGAACAAAATATGTTCTCCTTCATTTCTGTCAACCACACGTTTCCCGCTATCATGGTTGCAAGGCAACCTGGGCAGCGCGACGGAGGCTAGACCGTCCCATTTCACAAGCCTCACACTTCTGGCCTTAGCGGTCTTTGAGTATGCGGCCCTTGAGGACCGTTGAGGCTGCGTACTTTAAGGCTGCAGACCCTGAATTGGGATACAGCCAATGAGACAATATTGATGGAGAAGTATAGAGATGGCCAGAAGGAGGTGCACTGCACCTTGGTGGATCAAGAGAAAACAGGGCACTGTGTGAGGAAGAAGAGTGCCCAAGAACTATATGATGATGGTGCAGGACATGTACGAAGACAAAGACAGTGAGACAGTAGTGCAGTGTGAGGAAGGAGGTCAAAGTGGGGGTGGGATTACATGAGGGATCTCTCTGAGCCTCTGAGGTGGAGGTATGCATCACTTATACTGTCATCAGGGTCTTTGGGATGCCATCTAACATCAGGGTTAAATAGATCCAACTCATAAAAAAGTTGATGCAACACTTTTGTTAAATTCCTTGAGTTTAAATCTAGACTTCAGTCATATTTTGTTTGTTTTGTTAGAATCCATTGTGGTGGTGCAGATAGCACAAACTGTTTGTCCAAAAGATTTTGAATCTGACAGTATCTTAACATTATTGTTAAGTCTTTCATATATAATTGTAAAATCTTTTGACTACCTAAAAATCAATTTCTGTTTCTGTCTTTCAGACGATGCTGAAGATGACATCATCTACTCAGATGTTAAAGTGAAACAGCGTACAAGAAAAGCAACACCACGTTCAAATCAAGATGCAAGTTAGCTTTCCCCTAATACATTCTGACCTAGCACCAGTCTTAAACCTGTTCATGCCAAGTTAGCAGTTTCAGTTAGAAGCTCTCACCAACATCTTACATATAACACTGGAGATTTAAAAAGCTGTGGTCATTAGTGTTTGTGCTTTTCTTGTGCTGTGCTTTGTATATATAGCAGATAACAGGAAAGGTGAGCTGTGCCTCTCTAAGACAACAGCAGAGTCAAGCATCAACCATCATCTCATAGCTTGAGCATTTTAGCTAATATTCACTGTGTCTGTCATGACCGTAAAACAATGAAACCATGTGATACTAACTTAGTTGCACACAGTGAGAAAGTGCATACTATACATGTGTCTTGCATAACACTGGCTTTTTTTTTTTAACTATTAAGAATCACAGCAGATGACAAAATGCCGACTTATTATATCTAACAATACAAAAAACATGAAAGATTTACTCTAGAAATAGCTGTAATTGTGCTTCTATTACAGTTTGTTATTTAAGTCATGTATTTTCAGTGCATACAGCTTTTTGCCTGCAGCTTAGAGTCTCAGTATTGTATGTATCAACCTGCAACTTGTGAATAAGAATGATTGTTTTCCTTTACTTATATTAGTTTCTGATTAGTGGTTCTGTCATATTCTGGAACAATCTGTAAACTTTAGTAGTAAATGTAAAAACAGTTTGAGAAGTTTGAGCTGCAAGAAATGCAGGGATCAGCACTCACCTCATGAATCCAGTGTTATGTACAAATAACCGGAAGCAATAAAATAAAATGGAAATGAATAATTTACTAGCTGACATGACATCAAAGCACTGAAAACACATGAAAACTCCTCAGTTACAGCTTCTTTCAACAGACTGTCTGTTAATATTAACCCTGGGATGAAGCATTACAGGCTCATCACCAGGTGGCGCCAGTACCAGTGACTTTAGCCACCAGCTGCCTAGTATGCTGCAAGTGTTAGTTGCATACATACAAAGTAGACTTACATGGAGAGACTACACAGGCTGAAGGACATGTATTGTGTAAGTACATGTTTATGTTATTTTTTAGTCTAAGTATAGTGTAGCTTTGTAAAAACTGGACTCTTATTGTTAATGCAACAACTGCTAGCTCAGTTTATGCTTCAGCTATCAAACCCATATACAAAGTGACAGAAATGAGCTAACTGGTAGGTTCAGCACCTATCTGGCAGCCAGCGTGATGCACCTGAAACTGATAGTAAAACATTACAGCAGTGTGTTGCAGATAATTTGATTCTATCCGTGTAAGACAAACAGAAAAAAATAGACTTTTTAACTAGTTTTTTTTTTTTTTTTAACTCAATCTTGTAGAGTGAGAGGATGGCTGAGGAATGTAGAATTGCACTTGTACCGTTTTTTAATAAATCTAGTAACGTACAGAAGGATGAAGTGGATGAGCCAACCATGATGATAAAGGGAAGTTTTGCAGCTAGGTTAATAAGAGAGAAAATGACGAGTGAGCAACAGTTAAGCATAATGCCAAGAAAGAGCACTACAGATACAGTTTGCTTTCAGGGAGTTGATGTAAAAGTATAGAGACGATCGGAAGGAGCTTCACTGTGTCTTTGTGAAGTAATTTCCCAGAAAGTATAAACAACTCTAACTACACTAACATTATTCTATTACTTTTATACCAGATCATTTAACTAACCTTAATATATTATAATCAGATCTCTCTCCTTGCAGTTTATATGATATTGTACCCCTCTCTCTCACTCTGTGTGGGTGTGCTAGTAGATTTTCTTTGTATTTTTAAACATAAACTTCAATCAGTCAGTGAATCTGCAACAAATTTAAAATAGAAAGAGCTGTGGTTTTAACCTAACATAGTTTTAGCATCCCACATTAAAAAGTAAACCGATACTTGCTGTAGACCATGTTGATGAGTTCACATTGCAGGACGTGAGAATAAAATCCCTTTAAAGGCATATAGTGCTTTATTGGTATATTTACAGAGATTCAGAGAAGCATGCGGTATCACAGTCAGTCTAGTGAGAATATAATATGGGATTATCTGGGACATATTCCATGATTTTCCATGATTTAAAGGAACCCTCAATGCTGTCTTTTTGCATATATTTTAAGCACACCTTAAAGCATTCTCTTCTGTTACTAACAGTTTAACCTTGAGATGATTTTCTGGGCTACACTTAGTAACCAGGGCTCTAGACTAACTTTTTGCCATGGGCGTACCGGTATGCCTAACTTTTTAAAGTTAGGCGTACCGGCACAAAAGTTAGGCGCACACAAATTTTATAATAATTTATATAATGTAATGTGTTTTTCTGGATACACTGTGCTTTTTCAGCATTCAAAGATTGATGACACCGTGTCAGAGCACTGGCTATGAATTTCAGAAGGATCAGGCCTTAACTTAACAGAAAAGTTAGCAATAGTTATTTTCCTATTACAGCTACATCCACTTCTGTCGTGCCTAGGCTGCTCACTAGGGCTGGGTATCATCACTGATTTCTATAATCCATTCGATTCCGGTTTTCAAAGTCCCGATTCGATTCAACTTAGCCTCAGACAGTCAGAAATATTATAATTCTGATCATTTATCAGTACTGACTTCATCAGAATTGTGAACATCACAGCAGATGCCTTTGTGTGAAAGTAACTGAGAATAAAACACAGAAAAACATGAAGGAGATTTTCCTGGTCTGGCTTTTTATAGCAGATAACCTTAAAAATATTCTACAATGTTCTGCATATAAAGTTTACATTTCTTCAGTATTGAACAACAGAAAAAATAGGCTTTCTTGTCCGAGGTCATTTAAGTGAAAAAAAGAAAAAGAAAAGAAAAAGACAGCAGCCGACAGCGCTGTAAACAACGGTAGACTGGTGGGTAATAAGCGAATGAATAATACAGAAAACAGAGATTGGAGACGGGAAACTGTTCCTGAAGTACAGAGAGAGATAGAGAGAGAGCTAGCTGTGCATGAAGTGTGATTTTAATAGTCGTGGAAGCAAAACAGCAAAATTCATGACGACATTGATCAAATGTGAAGCGCAGTTTGCTGCTTCTTTTGCTGCTGGCTCGGTGAATTTTGGTTGGAGAGAGACAAAACCTGCAGCTCAGAATCAGCGCAAAAAGACGTAAACACAGCGCGGACCGGACGCATCAGAATCGCTAAGCTCCGACAGCGTGTCCGTCTACGGGCCGTCGGGTGAGAAAGCCGAGAAAGACAAAGTTGATTCTGATGCGTCGGTTCCGCTCTGTGTTTACGTCTTTGTGTGGAATCCGTGTACCTGCTCTCATTTACTGTTTGGTTGTTGTTGAAATGGTTTTGTGAGCTTTAATCTGAGAATCTGGCGTTTCTGGCAAAACACAGTTATATTTAAAAGTCGATTCAGGATTTAATGAATTGATATCGCTTTATTCAAGCTACTCACCTCCCACTTCCACCTGCACTTTCAACTGGACCACGGCCAATCAGAGAGGTCCCGCCCCTTACTATCTCTGATTGGTTTAGTCCACGATAGGGGCAAAATGTGTGTCTGTTGTTGACCACAGGGAAGGTTGCAGATTTTTTTTTTTTTTTTCGCTACCCGAACAGTTGGTCGCACAGGTGCAACCAAATATTTTTTTTTAGTCGCACCACTGAAAAATTTGGTCGCATTTGCGACCAAATTGGTCGCACTCTAGAGCCCTGGTAACTGTAAGTAAAGTTGCTCTTTTTAAATTCCATCCATATAGCAGCTCAAAAATGCTTGATATTAAGAACATGAGAAATAAAATGTCTGAATATCATCAGAAGTAATACTCTAATTTGTCTAATTACTATATTTACATGTTTGCATAAGTAAAGACAAGTATGATGAGACACTAAATGCTAGTAAGACTAACATGACTTTAAATACATGCTTACTCATTTCTGTCCAAACCACAAGACAAACACAGCAGCCCAAAGCCCGTCATGCCTGCCGCCACAGAGAAGAACCCCAGGTGCTGGTAAGTAATGCTAAACTTAATTCTCATCGGTGAAATTACTGTACTATAAAAACAATTTTAAAAAGATTTCAAAGATCCATTGATTATGATTGTAAAAAATACTAGATAATACAAGAAGAAATGTTATGAAACCCTTTTGATTGGTCACCATAGCTTTGGTTTCCACAGTTTAGACAAATATGTCATAAATCTGTTGACCAGAACTACAAAATTTAAGCTTAAAGTAGCGATTTGAAAACAGACTAAGATTTTAAAAGTAGTAATATTTTGTTTGATAGGATAGCCCTAATATATAATAATATGGTGTTCAAGAAAAGAAATGTGGCCTCTACCAGCTAGCACAGAAAAAAACAAAGTAAAGAATAAAAATGTTTTCTAAGCCAGATATTTATAATTATCAGCCATATAACAGTTAATATAACAATTAAAATTATAGTTGTTGACTTATTAAAATAATGGGAAGTTTTATACTGTGGGTATCTGACATACAGGTACAACCCACACATATGCAGTGTTGGGACTAACGCGTTATTAAGTAACGCGTTACAGTAACTACGTTATTATTGTGGTAATGAGCACGGTAACTAGTTATTATGCCAAAACCGGGAACGCGTTACTCGTTACTGGGATTTAGATAGGCTCGTTATTCGTTACTTCGTGTGGTGGCTATTGCGGAGCTTCCACAGATTCAGTAACATTAGCAAGTGGTGGAAGCCAGCAGGTGGATGAAGGAAAAGGGAGGCAAGAGGAGAGACCCGAAGCGGCCGCTGGTCCGAGAGTGTCAGGTGAACTGAACTTCAGGTAAGAAGTTATAACCTGCAGTCCATCTGGGTCAGATATGAACCAAGTTTAGGTGGAGTTTATTTTCGTTACGCTGACTTTTTCGTACTGCGTGCTAGCTAGCATGACGGAGTTTCTTTACAGCTGGGTGGGTGCTATGTTACTGATGTTGAACTTTATTTTGTTCATAAGGTTAATTATTAGAGTTGCCAACCGTCCCGTAAAAAACGGAATCGTCTCGTATTCAGAGAAAATATTACGCGTTTCGTATTGAGGTGAAAAGGAACACAGTTTGTCCTGGACTTCAGCTACAATGAAAAAGACACAAAGCTGGAGTTATTCTGTTTACGTTTCACAGCTGCCTCTTCTTCTCTCATCCTCTCACCCTCCCTCTCCTGTTTCTACTTCAATCATGAAACTGATCAATGATCAGCTGATCGGCTTTTCTCTCTTGTTTATTTATCGCCCACTTTGCGCCAGAAAGAGGAAACCAGCGGATGTCGCGGTAAACAACAGCAGCACTTTTAAGCTTGATCAGCTGTTGTTAGAATTTATTTAATATTAATTTCTAGTATCAGCTGATGTTGGCTGGAGCCACAGCTGTAAACCTGCTGGTCATGATATCGGTTTGGTTATGTGATGAGAGGGAAACATGAAGATGAAACCAGGAGATGTCCTTACTGAATCATCAGAGCTGTGATGGAGAAACAGGTTTACCTTTTAGTTAACATGAATGATTTGAAGGGAAGTCATGAACTGTTTCTGAGAGACAAATAACACCAGGATCCTTTTCTAAGTAGCTGACAGCTGGTAACTGTGCAGGGGCGGTCTAGCAAAGTGTTGCCAGGGGTCCATGTAGGGCATTAAAAGGGAAAGGGGGGCACAAGGAAATACTTTCTTATTCTCATTTAAAATGTCTCACTTTTAAAAAAATAATTACCTGAGTCTTGCAACAAACAATTGATAGATTGATACATATATACCATCAGAACAGTGTACATCACTGTCACAACAGTGTTTATTTTCATTCAAAGGCTTTATGATTTTTCCTATAATGGTGGGCCGGTCTCTAGTCAAAATGCCCGGGACGATTTTTTTTGTCCCAGTCCAGCTCTGTATGCAGCTCATCTGCAGTCTGGTGTTACCTACATCTTCCTATTCAGAAGGCAGAATTTCCGAGTTCTGAGTACAATCGAAAGCACCACGACTGCAGTTTTGTGTTGGATGTAAAAAGCAGGCTAGGATAGAATCAGGCGTGGGATTTCTCTCGTGGAAATGTGCACATTATTTTTTCCTTTCTATTGGTAGGTGGCACAGTGCACTTGTGGCAAGTAAGCAAGCTAGAAGACTGGTAATCTTGCTGGGCATCCAGTTACGGAAGCAACACATTAACAAGAGAATTCTGAGTAAAATCAAAGTTACTTTCCCTAGTAACTAGTTACTCTGAAAGTAACGAGTAACTTGAAGTAACTGAGTTAGTTTTGATAGAAGTAACTAGTAATGTAACTAAATTACTAATTTAAAGTAACTTACCCAACACTGCACATATGCACACAGAACTTTAACTAAACGTTGTACTGTTGTACCGCTGGGTATTTACAGTTAGCACTTTATGCTAAACATGTCATGTTGTTCTTATCCTTCTGTTTTGTAACTACATATTTGCTAAATTACTTTATGTTGTGGAAATGTTTCAGGAAGATCTTTGATGAACATGTCAACTATATCTTATAATCTAATTTGGATATTTGCATTTTTAATCATCCAGTTCTCATCATCATGTTCATGTGCATTCTTGTCTTGGTACATGCAAATAAAAAGTGAACAAATAAAAGCAAGAAGCAGCATTGTTGATTAATGTCAGAGAATGACTCCTGTTAATTCATAATGGGCTAACATGAACACCCATTGAATGTGACATAAAGCTTGGTAACTGCTCTCACGGGATTAGCTGTAGCACAGGTCATCTCCTAATTGGAACATTGGTGAATCCAAGATACTGAACCCCAAGTTTCTCCCAGTGTGTTTGTCAGAGTTGGAATGTGTGTGCAACTGTAAGATAGTAAGATCAAAAAATTGTGTGTGTATGAGACATGTTGTAAAGTTCTTTGAGTGCTCAAGTGGAAAAGTGCTATATAAAAACAAGTTTATTTAATATTTACATTGAGTCTAGTGCTCTGGTTGTGCTGAAGGCAAATAATGTCTTCCTCGATTTTCTTCATGAAAGGGAAAAAAGACCAGAAATATACCATCCAGGTGCCAGTGGTGAATTCACATGCCAGAGACTAAGAAGTGATCTTCTTTTAAATGTGGTGAGTGACTGTTGTCATGGCGACATTAGTTAAAAAGCACGCAAATGTCTAGTATGTCAATAGTTGTTGCATTATTTTCCAAAGTAAGAACAGTTTCTATTTATCCATTATGTAGATAATTCACACGTTTGATAGTACACTACACATGCAAAATAATCTGATTCTGTCCAAACAGAAGATGATTTTGATCTACATGATCATCACAGCTCCAGCAATGACCGCTGTGGCACAAGGTACACTTCAACTATTAAACAGTACGTAGAAGAACAAAACAAATCTACAATGTTAAGTCATTATTAACCTCCTAAGAACTCTTTCATGGCATGCATTTTTAATTTCTCTTTGCTATTTGGGCTGATTGGGACCTGATGAATGTAAAAACAAAGAATTACCAGATTTTTATTTTTTACCTGATTTTTTTTTTTTTACAAAAATGAGATCCACATATGAGGACATTCGTTTTAAATTTTAATAGAACAGTGGCAGTCTAATGTCCTCGTAAGTGGATATCAGGCCCTTGTAGAGTAAAATTCAGCATTTTGGTCTAGACAACCCAAATGTTGAATGATGTCCACATATGTGGACCAGGTGCTACGAGGTTAAAGCATTTAAATGTTTTGTCTGATGAGAGAACATTTCTCTTTGATGTAGTGCTGTACAACATTACATCAGATAACAGTGTCATTAATACTATTACTCAAATTCCATACACATGGATTTTGTCAGTAACTATTAATCAGTTACATAGATATAAAGTTTATGGATTTCTGTTTAGTACAAATAAATGATAGTTATTAATTTCCCTCTTAGTATACATTTGTTTATTCATTTTCTTACCAGGGTCTTCAGAATGCAATCTAACTGAACCTGGACCCCAGACGTGTTTTGGAGTTTTAGGAGAACCACTCGTTTTTTACCTACCTACTAATCCACATATAAAGACAAGCTTGAAAAAGAGTACAGATAACATTTTAACCTTAATAAATGATACATTAATTCGTCTCAATGAAAAATACAAGAATCGTACTACAGTCTCCACAAATGGAACATTTAAGCTCAACAAAGCAACAAAAAATGACTCTGGAGAGTACAGCATGGAAACACACAGTTCTACTGACGGTGTGTTATTGCACACAGTTAACATCCATCTACATATACTTGGTAAGACCAACAACTTATTGACTTATTGAATAACATCTGTGTAATAACAATGTACATGTCAAAATGCGGTTTAGAGCTAAAACCAGAAATTTAAAAAGCAGGTAGTTACATGAACAGTTTATAGATTGTATTTATCGTTATTCTTATTGCTGGTTATATATTATTAAGAGAGTTATCAAATTATCATTCATTTTATGCACACATTTTATATAAGTAAGCTATGAGTAAGCACTTACATTAAAGCCTGTATTGATATGTATTTACACTCCTTAGAGTAGCAGTGAATGTCATATTGCAGTTGATACTGTGTCTATATGTGACTATGTGTTTGTTTTTTCAGCTCCTGTGTCAGAACCAGCTGTTATGCAGATGTGTTTGTCACCAAAACAGATGACAGTCAGCTGTTTCTCTGAAGGAGAGGAAGTAGAGTTCATTCTGTCTTTGGATGATAAGTTGTTGATACAGACTACAGCCAACGGTACAGAAAACAACAGCGTTTCAAATGTTACCATCAACTTACCTGGTCAGCTGATGGAAAACCTGACATGTGTTGCTCAAAATAATGTCAGCAGAAAACAAAATATCACCCACCTTACAAGCTGTACAGGTAATGTAAAATATATGTAATAGAAATGAACATGTTAAATGTATTGTAAAGCTAAAATATATCTTTGGATAATCAAAGACATTAATAACCTGTAACATTTTTTAGTAGCATAGATCTGTTTTTAAAGGTTATCTATGCTGACAAAGTCTCCCAAAGATAATTTTTTTTTGCAAAATTCAGTTTTTTAAAAACTAGAATAACTTAGCAGGTACCACTAAAAACAGAGTTTCTGAAGACATGGATGATAGTTCGCAGAGCTGGCAGTGGATGTTAAATTGCAATTCGTACTGCATACATATGTGACCACATGTTTGTCTTTCAGCTCCCGTGTCAAAACCAGCTGTATCTCAGATGTGTCTGTCACCAGAACAAAGGAAAGTCAGCTGCTCCTCTGAAGGAGATGAAGTAGAGTTCATCTTCTTATTAGATGATAACTTGTTGATAAAAACCCAACCCAGCATTGCAGAAAACCACAACATTTCAAATGTTACAATCATCTTACATGGTCAACTGCTGGGAAAGCTAATGTGTATTGTCCAAAACAATATAAGCAGACAACAAACCATCATCCACCTTATAAGATGTGCAGGTAATATAAAAAAATGTTCTACTTAGATATTCATTTATTTTATATTTTTAATTATTTTGTTTAGTTTATGTATTCATAGGCATTGTTCTAATTAAGTTATTTATTTGAGTTAAAAAAAATCAATCTTATAGGTCTATAGATACTGAAGCATAAATTGCAAGTGACTTGAGGCCATTATATCCCCATTATCTCAGTACATTCTTCTTAATGTTTCAATTTCTAGGTAATATTTCTGACCACTGTGTTGTGACTGTGGCTGTGGTAGGAAGCATTGCCATTCTACTAATTCTGGCTGTGTTTCTTGGTATCCAAAAGACTGGCACTATGACTGTTAATGAAGGTAATATTTTAAATTAACTATATTGTATGCCAAATTGTTATAAAACCTTTACAGTAAGCGCCATTATTTGTATTGCTTCTGTACAGGACTACAAGGGATTTTAAGTAAAATAATCAATATGTGATTGAAATGCTGACTTTCACCTTTAATTCAATGAGTTTTACAAAACTTTTTTATCAAATATTTAGTAATTACAGTCATTTTCTCCTCAGCTGTAGAAGGCTGATGGGTTATTGTTGTCATCCTGACAAGCGGTGGGCAGGTGGGTTTATCATTGTGATAACTTGAGAATAAAGCAATGTAGGAGTTTCAAATTGATATCTTTCGTGTATCTACAAAAAAAAATCACAACTTTTGAGAACAAAGTGACGTGGGATTTTGAAAGTTAGAACATAGGTCTGTCTACCTTGACGCTGAGGGTACCACTGTCCAGTGGAGGTTTTTTTTTTTCCAGTCTCTCGTTTTCAGAGGATCAAAATTTACTAGAAAACTAACATGATTTAAAGTGTAAGGATCTGTTTTATACTTCAGTCTTGCAGTAAGACTGCCTTCAACCCATAAACATTACCATGGTATTTTCTTTTCTTGTGATGCTCTTCCAGGACTGCACTGCAGGGCCACCTTCTGTTGCTGCTAGTTTGCAGGCTATCAATCAATTATGTATAAGGTGGCTGACTGGTCACTGAATAATATCCCATCTCTTTGCCTTAAGACAATCTTGGGCTTCTTTAGTAGATTGTTATGGGTCATTATCCATTTGCAATGTGAAGCACTGCCCAATCAGTTATGTAGTATTTGACAGAACCTGATCAGAGAAAATAGCCCTGTTTGCTTCAGAATTCATCATGTACTTCTACCAGCAGTCGCATCATCAATAAACACGATCGACCCAGTTCCACTTGTGGCCATTTGCCCGTAACATTACTTTCACCTAGTCATACAGTGTGGTATGCTTAAGCTCATGAGCAATTTCACTCCTTTTCCATACTTTCCTCCTCCCTTCTGATACAAATTAATATTGGTTTCATATGTCCAGAAAATTTCTTTCAGAAACATGCAGGCTCTTTTTAGATCAAACCTCACCTTACTCTGCTTGAGTGTAACCAGTGGTTTTCAGCTTGTTATGAATGCTTGTTATATATGTTATTTATTTCCACTCAGGAAGGTTGATTCCTGAATGGTCTTGATTGTAGATCTTGACAGTGATACACTCATCTCTTTATGTTCTTGACTTCTTTAGATATTGTGGAGCTCATGAGGTGTTGAGTAGGTAGTGTTAGGGATCATATGTGGATAAATGGTAGTGGCAAAAAGGATGAAAATAACTGGAGTAAATATATACACTATATTGCCAAAACTATTTACTCACTCATCCACATAATGGAATTATGGAATTGTGTTCCAGTCACTTCCATGGTCACAGGTGTATAAAATCAAACACCTAGCCATGCCGACTGCTTATATAAACATTTTTGAAAGATTAGGTCTCTCTAAGGAGCTCTCAGGAATTCCATCATGGTACCGTGATAGGATGCCACCTGTGCAAAAAGTCCAGTCATGAAATTTCCTCACTACTAAATATTCCACAGTCCACTGATAGTGGTATTATAAGAAATTGGAAGTGAATGCTGTGGGGCACAGTACTCAGAGGCCCCCAACTTTCTGCAGAGTCAAAGTGCATAGAGAGCTTCATGGAATGGGTTTCCAAGCCTTATCCCCCTCCCCCCAGTGCAAAGTGGTGATTCAAAGTGTTGCAAGCAGTTGTGTAAAGCACACCACCATTGAACTCTAGAGCGTGGACGTGTTCTTTGGAGTGCCACATCACAGATGGGATCAAGGTGGGGTCAGAGAATATCTCTTGGAAAGAAGAAGAATGGTGTATTTGAGATGGCACTGCAGCTCAACCTTGTACATTTTTAAGAATATACAAAGTTGTTTGGCCACTCCTAAATGTTTTGCCATCTCTCTGGTTTATTTCTGTGCTTTTTCCACAGAATGATGGCCTCCTTTATTTATACTGACATCTACTTGAGCATTATATTTAAAATTACATCAAAAAGCTATAAAATACAAATTTAGAGCTTTGTTATGACTTTAGATATGATGTCTGCTTCATTTTTCCAGAAATAAAAAAGAAACAGAACTTGGTCATGATGCTACTTTTCCATCCATTGTGTAATTCATTGATTAGAGGCTTTGTAATTAATCTTGATTAATCGCATTTAATCGCACAAGAAGATTTGCCCCAAGGCGCCATTTTTTTCATTTAAAAGGGTTTTATTAGGTGACAGAATCAAATAATAGACATGGCCATTAATATTGAAAACTCCACCTCTTTTAATTTCTGGAAAGAAAAAATAGGGTTTAAACTGCATTTAAATTCAAAACAGAGAAACAAAAAATAATATCCCTGGCCAAAATTGGGCAGACTTAAAAAGAAAGTGCTATTTTAAGTCCTTTACATACATTTTCAAAGTGGTATTGTCTTTAAATAATAATAATAATAAAAATTTCAACATAAAGTGCAGTTTTTCTTCTTAAAAAAATAAGGTAGAAACATGTGACCTGCAAGTGAGAACAGTCTCTCACATGGGACAGAAGTGGCCGGATACTTGTGGGCCAGGACAGACAGCTGTGGGTGGGTCCCTGCTCAACTGGACCACCACTGCAGCAGATAGTCTTTGTTGGTGGTGGATTCTGCTCTGTACAGACTCAGGGCCCTGTTACTCAGGGCTTCTTCATCTGAATCAGAGTCTAAAGACAATGAAGAGAGGAGGAGGCACTTTGTCTTTGCTGGCTCCTTTGTGGTGGCATCTTTACACTATTCCTGCAGCAGGGCCTCAAGGTTGGTTCAAACCTCTTCTTGCTCCCCTTGCAAGACACTTGAAATCCTTAAAGCGTGGGTCAAGCACAGGCTGATGGTTGAGTGTAGCTACACGTTGGGATAGGTCCTTTGTGAAGGCAGTCTTAAATTTCACCATGTAGTTTGAGTCATAATTGGAGACCTCCACGGTGTGATGCAGGTGGCAGAAAGCAGGTAAAACCAATGAACATGAGACATATGTCTCACCTCCAAGAAGCTCAGTCACAAATCTGCAGTAGACAGCTCAAGAGAGTAATTATTAATCTACACAATGACTGTTAACTATGGATCTTTTTGAAGAAACAGTAACAATAAGTTAAAAAAATTGTTTTATTTACCTGCATGGCTCAAGAACAGTCACCAGCTTTTGGAGGTTTATCAGCTCTGATGGAGTTAAAATCACTAGCTTGTGCTTTTGGTAAATGGTAAATGGTAAATGGCCTGTATTTGTATAGCGCTGTTTTTGCTGCTTGTTTGTCCAAAGCAGCAAAAAAAGCCTCTTGATTTTTTAGTAGACAAAAAACCATATCCAGCGCTGAATTCCACTGTGTGGAAACATCCTGTATGAGTGGCTCTTTCTGTTGCCCCAGTCTTGTTTGCTCCTGGTGTAGTTCCTCCACATTAGCAGGGCTGTCTGTAATGCATCTAATTTTGTTTGCTTTTCAGTGTCATGAAGCTGTTGAATTTTACTTGAAATAGTCTTCAAGTAAAAGTAGTTGGAAAGTTAGATCACCTGACGCTAACTGTAGCACATTTTCTAACCCCTTATCTTCTACCACTGATCATGGTCTACAGTCCAGAGCAATCCATTTTGCGAGAGAACTTGTAAGTTTGTCTGATGTTGACTTACATTTTTTTCCTGAAGCCAGTCATTTCATCAAGTTTAGGCTGTCAACACAATTGTTGGTACTCAAACTGACACTGCTGGAGCTAGCAGCTCCCACAGTTTCTGTGCTCGCTGCAACATATTTTGCATTTAGATGGTACCGTAAGGTTGAAGTGCTTCAGTGGTATCCAAACTCCTTTTTGCACAGTTTGCACAAAACCACGCTTTTTTCAAGGCTTCCGTCAGGTAGTCTTTTGAAATGAAATTTGCCTCCGATCAGTCCTAGCAACATGCTTTCTTCTGATTCTTTGTAGCTCTGATGTGTGCATCAGTGTAATTGTTATACCAGGAAATCCAACACTGATAAAAGTTCCCCTTTGCTTGGAATGCAAAGTGTGATTAAATGCGTTTTTTCCCCTTTTTTTCTAATTAATCGCAATTATCTTGTTAAATTGCTACCCCCAATAATTATCCAATATTGGGCCTAATGCCTTAAATTAAAGGTAATTAAAACTAAAGTCTTTATTTCAATCACAGTTTTTTGTTTGATTTAAAATCCACTGTGGTGATGTACAGAGCCAAAGCTACAAATATTGTGTCATTGTGAATGTTTGTGAAAACTTTCTTGCTACAAGTTTTTGATGTACAATATTAATCTCCTTTGATTACACAAGACACAGATTTCTCTTTCTACTTCTTTCAGATGATGCTGAAGTGGATGTTGTCTACTCAGAGGTTAGACGGAAGCAGGATGGAAGGGAAACAAGAGAAACACCACCTATTTCAAATCAAGATGAAAGTTAACGTTGACTTTTTTGTCAAGTAGCTAATAAAACTATGCCAGTTTAGCAGTTCCATCTTTGCAGTTAATGTAAAAGTAAACATATTTTACAAGTACTCACTGGATTACTTTAATTTTGAAGAAAACATAAAGGGATAAAAAAGGTATTTAGAAGGCATTTAATATAATGAGATATTAAATTAAATTAAATACTTAATACTTAATATACATTTTATTTGACATAATTTAAATAAACTACAACAGCCCTGTAAAAGTTCTAACCAACATTTAACATTTAACCTTGGGGATTGAATAAAAGGCTTTGGTCAGTGATGGTGCTTTCCTTGTGTTGTGTTTAGCAGACGTGGGCTGTGCCTTTTGTTTGAGATAAAAACACAGTGAAACATCATGGTTACTTTTTTCTGTGTTGTCATGACATTAAAACCACAAACTATATCCTGTATTCACTGAGCTGCTAAACCTCTAAACCATGTGACATTACCTAAGCTGCACAGTTGTCAGTGAGAAAGGAAAAAAAACTGTATAATGCATAAAACACTGGCTTGTTTGGTCACAACTGTTGATCATAGTAGAGACTTAAGAGATCTGAAATGAAATGAAAAGAAGGTTTTAATTTTTTTGAAGAAGTTTTACCTCTCATCAGGTGGAAAGTCCCAGTTATCTAACCCCTAGGAGGTGATCATTGACCCACTATTAATCATCTGCGACATGACATTAGCCATAGTATGTAAAAAGGCATGGGCCATTACCATCAGAGGTTTTGGATGAAACCACTGTAATACCTTTACCCTATCATGTGACCTATTCAGGGATCTCAGGACTGCATTGTGGGTAGCTGACAGTTGGTGTCGTAAGCCACTCGCTCTGTTCAAAGGTGGTCGTTCACAGTGGACATAGATGGTCTCTTTTGCTCCTCTTTCAAACCAACCATCTGTCTTTTCAGTCCAAAATGTGAACATTGGCATCCCTGAAAGAGTGACTTTGTCCTTTAGATGCAGATGTACAGCTGAGTCTTGACCTGTTGAGGAGGCTCTTCTATGTTGTGTCACGTATTTGTCGAGTGGCTATGCGGTTTCTCCAATGTAGAGCTCTCTGCACTGCACAGCATATGCTTTGTTGTTCGGCTTGTGTTTTGGATGACTGAGAACCAACAGAGACATCAAGCAATACAAAAACATGAAGGGCACAAACTCCCCTGCAGGCAGTTCTTCTAAGTAGTATTTTAATGAAAAGTGTGATTAATATGAATATCTTGTGTAAGGTGACACAAATCCATCAATAACTTATGTTATATGCTTGACATGTGTGAAAAAGTCAGTAAATGGACTTTGTGAGACACGTATAACTATGTGTGTTTGGTTGGCAACCTGGTGATGCAATTAAAATTCATTGTCTTTTCAAATGCAATGATAATAAATGCTTTGAAGCTTGTTGACCAACATTTAGATTTCCAGTAATATTTATCAGGTTTTGTGATCCCATGCCAATTTTTAACTACAGTAAAATCTGTGCTCTCCTCATGTTTTACATGAATCTGTCTCAAAGTGTTACATTTATTCTCTGTATGTATCTCAACCATACAAACCATTACGTTTAAGCCAAGCATAATGTAGAAAGGGACAACGCTGTAATAACCCTTACATTAAACAAGAATCGGTGTTTTCCTTTACATGTATTATTTGGTGATTAGTGATAATTCTGTGATGATCTAGTAAAACCTGTAGCCTTTAGTAGTAAATTTAAAAACGCATAGTATTAGCACTCATCACATGGTGGAGCCAAAGTTTTTACAGTTAACTAAAAGCATTAAAATGAGAGCATGTGATCTGCAAGATCTTGTGAAATTCACTCAGATTTAAAAGTTTGATTTGTAAACGTGGAGACAAATCTGTAACTCTGTGCACAGAAATGGGTGATTTTCTGAAGCTGCTGAGAAAAAAGACAAACCATCAGTTGCAGCTGTCACATTTTACATGTGATTTTTGTTTCACTTCTGTGGTAGCAAATGTTTATACATAAATGTGTGTGAACAGACTTTTCTCTATCTTTTGACATAAATCTTGAGATGAAGATCACAGGTTCGTGCTGTCTCCCACGCAGTACTTCAGAACATACATGTTAGTGTGTCTTTAGCAGAGACACTAAAAAAAGGAAAGAGTTGTGACTTTAATCTAATGTGGTTTTCACACCAGAGTATTAACTGATACTTCCTTTTGCTTTTTTTCACAAACTTTTGTGGTGCAGATTATATTGACAAATGTACATTGCAGGACATAAAAAAGCAAAATAAACAGTTGACATTAATCCTGGGATGAAGAGCACAGGTTCAGGCTGTCTGCCACGCTGTTCTTCAGTATATATCACCAGGTCCTGGCAGTAACAGTAACTTAAGCCTATTTTGAGACATCCGCTACCCAGTGCAGTTGGTGTCAGGCAGACACAGACAGACGTGCTACATAGGATAAATCATATGGTATTCAATTTTTAGGTGTGTTCATAAGTATCCAGTGGTATATCTTTGTTTATAAAACAAACAAATAAAAAGTCCTCAAAATAATATTCTTAACACAACTGGAACAGGAGTGTCTGGATTCAGTATCTAGCAGTCAGCTATAGTGATAGATAGTCTAAGGAGCTTGGAAAGAAAAGCTTCTGGACTTCTGTAAGTTGCTTGAAGACGTTTCACCTCGCATTCGAGAAGCTTCTTCAGTTCTAAGGTCAAATGGTGGAGAGTCCCAGATAAATGCAATAGTAACAGAATGTGACTACACCACATTTACATTCCTTGTGTTACTTCTTTCAGATGTTGCTGCAGATAACATTTTTAACTCTAAACTTGTATACAAAGAAAACATCACTCAAGTCACAGGAAAACTTTAATTTAATTTTTGCGCAAAACATTATATCTGACCTCAACTTAGCTGAAACTCTACAATGACGATTCCTATCAAAGTAAGACATCTGCAATTGATGTTACTTTCTTATTACATGAAGAGGTATTCTTCATGTAATAAGAAAGGTATTGCCTTCTTTTCTCTGGGCTAATCTTCATTCACCTTTTTTAAGCATACTGACATATATCAAATAAACAACAACAATATTGACAATATTGTAAAAGTCCTAATCAAAATTTTACCCCCGGGGATTAAACAAAGCCTTTTTTCAATAGTGTTGGTGCTTTGCTTACATTGTGTTTTGTTGAGAAGATGTGAGCTGTGCCTCAAGCATCATAGCTGGTCTTCACTGCGTTGATTGTCACAACCTTAGAAACCACAAGGTCGTGTGGTCACTGAGCTGCTAAACTGCTAAACAACTGCTGCCGTTGCACAGAGGTCAGTGTGCAACTACAGTATCGGTACCATGCATAACAATGGCTTGTTTGTTCACTATTACGAATCATAGTAGATGATCCATAATAGTAAATGCTCACTTATTCTTATCAAGCAACAATACAAAAAACATGAAGGGCACACGAGGCAGCTTGTAACGACTTTACACATTAGCCTGTTTCATTGTGGAAATAGTTCTAATTAACCAGATGACATTTTTAAATATTTTATGTGACACAAATGCAGCAGTAATAAGAATGTTTGTTGATATGTATAAAAAAGACATTTGTCATCATGTCCCATTTTTTAAGTACAATAAAGATTTTGTTTTCCTCATGCTGTGTTTGTGTGTTTTATCATAAAAACATTACAACAAAAGCAAACATAAGACATAAACAGAATAATGCTGCCTTTTCCTTAATACACAAGTTGATTTTTTCGTCTTCTTCTTCTTTTTTTTTTTAACATTTTCTTTATTTGTATTACTTTATTATTATCAATTTCTCTGTGTCAATATGTCGACATCTGTAATGTTGGATAGTACAGGGAAAGAACAATTTGAGACAAGATGAAGCTTGATTTGCATTTAATGCAGTGATCGGCACTGACCACATGATGGGGCCAAAGGCATTTCTATTAACTAACAGTGTGAAAGTTTCATATTAGATACAAACAGTATTGATCAACTGACAGTGTGATTTACATTTGCCTGTTTTTTCCATCTTTAGTGCAACATGGCCTTAAGTAAATTTTGGTAAAGTGTGCTTTTCCTGTATAAAAATATATATTTCAGTTGATATCTAATTCTTTAAAGACTTAAATGGCATCAACCATCAGTGACAGCTCTTCATGTCAGTTTTTGTTTATCAGTGGAATAAAAAATTACCACATTTTTTTTCTTTTAAGTTCATGAAGGAAAACTGTCAACTGTCACTTGTTGGGTTGAAGGAAGTAACTGAGAAAGAAAAGAGATAGAACAGCAGAGTTTAATGGGTGAAAATTTAACTTGCACATAATTTCTTCAAACTCACTCTCACATCATTACTTAGACCACAGAACACTATAGTTGAAACCACATCCTTTTATTCCCCAGAAGTTATGTCATCTTGTCTATATTGAGCCAGCACTCTTTTTTTTTATTTTGTTCATTACTTATGTATTTTTTCACTTCTCATGTATATCACAACATCCTCAGTGCTTTTCTTTTTATGTGTGGAAAAGGAAAATACAATTTACAAAACTATTATATTTCATTCACACTCATCTGAGTGCCCAAATGGCAATTTTTATACATACTCCTACAATCTTTCCGTAAGCACCGTACCATCATTTACCCACAGCCAGGGCTGGACTGGGACAAAAAATCGTCCCAGGCATTTTGACTAGAGACCGGCCCACCAGGTATTATAGGAAAAGCCATAAAGCCTTTGAATGAAAACAAACGCTGTTGTGACAGTGATGTACACTATCTTGTTGGTACATATGTATCAATCTAATAAACTTAACCCTACACCATCCTCCCTATTGTGGTATTCTAAACAGTACTTAGCGGAAACCAAAAGACTGCTTGGTTGAGTTAACCTCCTGAACTATCTACACCACATGGTTTTTTTCATTCAAGCTGAAATACAGGACAAATCGCGTTCCTTTTCACCTCAATACCATTTTCTTATGTTTGTCTGTGATAAGATTGCTTTCAGAGCCATTGCCCAAGCAAGGGGGAGGGTGCATCCGACCTCCTCGGCTGTAATTGGTCCACCACCTTTCACTGTATATATCACTGTATATACCATTACAGGCCATAGGTTTTCTTTGAAAACATATGGCTTGGGAATAATTGGGTTACAACTGTAGCAGTCCAATGAGTTGGCCTTGATTTGGAGAATGACTCCATTTACTTTTGTCTGACTGCCTGCTGCTCCCACATCTCCACCTTTTATCTTCTGTTCAGAATCAAGATTTTATTGTATAGGCCTGGCAGGCAGCCAGATGTGAGAGGGGAACACAGACTGAGCATTAATATACAGGACTAACCCACATTCAGGATATGAGGTGACAAAAAGTAACAGTTAAAAGTAATGGTGATTAAGAGTAACAATGTTACTAAAGGCTTTACTTTTTTTTTAATAACGAGTAATCTAACTAATTACTATTTCTATTGTTACAACGCTGTTAACATAACTAACAAGAAAATATGGTGCGGATGTGTTACTATTTTTCAACACACAGACGGTTGAAGCTGTCTTCCTCTTACCTGTAAGAACTTTGAAGTACTTGGTTAAAGTCTTCAAAGTTCTGTCTAACTGATTTTAAGCCAGAGGTTAGACAAGTTTCTTATGGGCCTGTTAGTTTCACATTAATGCTGCAGATGAGACAGTGGCAGAAAAAGAAAGAAACTTTGGTTTTTAACTGTCAATCTCACTCTTGGCTTAATTCGTTATTATATTAGTTGTCTGTAAGAAAGGCAAGCAACTGTAAGATGCCCCAAACATTCCTACTGCCCCTTTATAGTAGAAGGTGAAAAATGTCATGCCTACAAGCCATAAATTTTTATCAACCATTAGGAATTCCATGGGGAGTTTTAATAAAATAATGGTCAGAACAATGGCATCAAGAGGCAAGCCATTCACCAAGAATAACATGGTTATCATATACAAATACCAAACCTTAAAAATAAGAAAACATACACCCTAACAATATCCCTTTAAATATCTGTGCCTCTGTGAATCTGCACATTGGGTCCATTTCCTGCCTGCCTGCACACAGACCAGGACAGAACGACATGACCACAACATGGACCCAGCAGACTCACGATTTGCCTCGGAGGAGGAATAGGTTGCGCAGCTATGGGACTACTGCAGGAGCATAATCGATGCCACAGACAATTGCAAGCAGCACATACAGGTGGTGCTCTTTGACAGCTTCCTGTCCTGCACTCCTTGTTTGGTGAGTTTTGTGGACATTAAAAAACTGACTCAGTCACCAGCCCAGTTTTCTGCACAGTCTGCAGTTCAGTTACCTGCTGTGTTGCCTTCGGTTCAGTGTTATTGTTATTGTTGCTCAGTCACCAGCTCCTCTGACTCAGTCATCCATTTTGTTATCTGTTCAGTTATCTGCTCAGTCTGCAGTTTGGTCACCTACCCTGTCAGCAGCTCAGCTCAGCTCAGCTTGTAGCGCAGCCTGCAGCTCAACCGTTAGCCCACTCACTGGCTTAGCCTGTAGCCCACTCACCAGCTCAGCCATTAGCTCTGCCCACAGCTCAGTTATCTGTTCAGTCAAGGGTCTCCATACCTGCTGACCCTGTGTCTGCCTCTGCTGGAGGGTCCGAGGGGCCTGTCCAGCCTTCGTTTGTTCCCGCTGGGTGTTCTGGAGAACCGCATGAGCCTTCATCTGTTCCTGCTGGGGGTTCTGGAGAACCGTGCCAGCCTTTGTCTAAAGCTGCTGGATGGTCCGAGGGGCCCGTTCAGCCTTCTGCCTCCGCTGGAGGAGTCTTCCACGCGGCCGGCCTCTGGACCTGCTCAGGCCTCGATTCTAGGATTCTTTTTTCGTTATATTTATAGCCCTTGGGAACCATCCTTAGAAGGCATGGAATATCCTTCCACTGTTATGCCGACAACTGCCAGATTTATCTGCCTCTGAAGCAGAAAGATGCCTTCTGTATTAAATCGCTTCTGTCATGTCTAGAAGATATTGAAACTTGGATGTGCCCAAAACCTTTTAAAATGTAATTCAAGCAAAACAAAGGTGATCGTGTTTAGTCCAAGCAGACCTTGTGATTCTGCCTCTATTAGTTTAGGAACCCGGCAGAGTTTTTCAAACTTGTTGTTACTAACTTAGGTTTTAATTAACTGATTTTATTGTTTTAATTTAATTTCAATTATTAGTTTATTTTTAAAACGTAATTTAATGTATTGGTTTTTTCTCATGTAAAGTGTATGGCACTTTGTTTTCAGCTGTGAGTTGTCTGAAAGTGCTATATAAATAAATTGCTAGCTTGCTAGCTAGACCAATTTGTACATCTGTGGGTCAATAGCGGCTTTCTTTAGAAGCAAAGAGGATGACCATAGGCCAACCTTCAGGCTATTAAAAATTCACAGTGCAGTCTCACGCTACCACATAGAACACATGCCCTCCTTAAATGGTGAGTGAAAGCTTTTAATTTGAATCTATGCAGGTTGATACTGATTAAAACAAGATAGAGTCTTTAAAGTTTTATTTCACAAAAGTATTAATAATCACACATGTATACTATTCTTTAGATATTATTTAACCTTTTTTTGATTTATACAGAAACAACTTTGTATGTAACCTTGTAAATGTTTGAATAAACTAGGGCGAGCACAACTTTAAATATAGTGTGACGTGTTTCAAAATGTTAACGTCTGTGTTACAGAAACAATGATTATCATCTACATTAGCATTGCAGTTCTGGCAACAACAGCCCTGGAAAAAGGTACTCAGTTTAATAGTATGTTGTACTCAGCTTTCAATACAAAAATACTGATTGAATGACCTATAATTAAAAAATTATTTATTATAGTTAAAGATTTATATTTGAGGATTACATATAGTACTTACAGTGCAGTTAGCAATTATACTGGATTAGCCTAAAATTAAAATATATAATTTGTCAGTTTTATTTTATTTATATATTTGGTTTCCTTTCAATCTATATTTTACATAATATCTTGGGGTTTTTTTTCTTTTAGGCTCAGGTGAATGCATTTTCTCTGAATCTTCTGCAACTTGTTTTGGCGCTACAGGACAGCCGGTAATTTTTCATCTGTCATATAAACGTGGTACTTCGATTGTAACCACGAAGGATGACAAACACAGGATTTTGAAAATAAGCAATCAAGGGAAAGTTACATTAGATAAGGAATATGTAAATCAGTCAGACAGCATAGACACTGTAATACTCAAAGTAGGTGAAGCCACGAAGAAACATTCTGGACATTACCAGTTGGAAGAACATGATCATGATGGAAAGTTACTGAAAAAAATTAATGTATATCTAAAAATACAAGGTAAGTTGTTTTTTGTTCGTTTGTTTGTTTGTTTTGTTTTAAACTCAAATTTTGTTGTTTTTGTTAAGATATACAAACTTTTATGTTTTATTAAAAGATTAATAAATGCACTCATTGAAAGCCTAGTAAATGTTAAAAAGTCAATAAATGTTAGACATGTAATAGACAATATTTCAGACTTAACAATACATCTATCATAAGTTATATGAATTTTTGTTAATATCAGGAACTGCAGCAACGTGCTTGTGTATGCTAGTGGACTGTAAATTGGAAAGTTAACACTGAATAACAATTTAGAACCAGAACACCAGTGATGGAGTAGCTCACAGTTCATCACAATTCATGTTATTATCTGTAAAATGACAAATCTGATCTTGACATAGAGCACAATTTGGTGTCAACTTAGGTGATTTTTTATTTTATTTTTTTTTTTTTGCAAATTTCGCTTAAAGGCTGATTAGGTAATCACTATGTGGCGATCGTGATTCAGGGGGTTGGGAAGCTCATCTTGTAATCGGAAGGTTGCCGGTTCGATCCCCAGCTCTGTCTGTCCTGGTCCTTGTGTCCTTGGGCAAGACAGTTCACCTACCGCCTACTGGTGTTGGCCAGAGGGGCCGATGGCGCGATATGGCAGCCTCGCTTCTGTCAGTCTGCCCCAGGGCAGCTGTGGCTACAACTGTAGCTTGCCTCCACCAGTGTGTGAATGCGAGAGTGAATGAATAGTGGAATTGTAATGTAAAGCGCTTTGAGGGTCTCGAAAAGCGCTATATAAATGCAATCCATTATGTGCAAGTTTGATTCAATTCTCACCAATATTGTAGAAGGATGATGGGCACCTAGCCGTGCCATAAGCTCATTGGGTGTTAGGCTTGATGGGCTAATAACTGATTTTAATTTTTAACCTTCAAATCTGCAAATGCAAGTATACTTTTAGTATGTTTGCTTTGCAGATTTTAAAATTATGCACATATGCAGTGTACAGTTAAACAGATATTTAAGGGAAAAGCTGAAAACTGAATTGAAATTTGAGAATTGTCAGTTACACTGAATATCATCAACATCATAATGCGGATACCTGCTCGGCGCCAGCTGTGGGCTCAAGGCTGGAGCCGAACGAAAACTCCCTGATAACGACTGTGTGTTGACTGTTCTTCCCATTCCATGCAAGGCCACCTGGGTTGGCTGGCAGACTGTTTACTTAGCCTGATAGGGCGGAGGACACTGTCTCAGCTGAACTAAGGATACACACACACATACACATACACTGATACGCACTCACTCATCCCCCCTCCCTCTCCAAACGCCTTCGATGCTTGTCCCCTCCTGGAGACCACGGCGGGTCTGGGCCCACGATGGAATAATAGCGCAGGGCAGGATGACTGCTGTGCTTCCTTCAGATTACTCCTCACCCCCTACCCAACCCTGTGGCTTGTCACGTGCTCCATAATGTTGTGTTGTGCTCTCCGTGCGGAGGAGTTTTTTTGTTTCCTGTTGTCATGCTGTCCTCCCATAGGAGCCCAGCATGAGTAGAGATCTCTTTTTCCTCTTCTACTTTCCCATTGTTGTGTACTTTTTCAGTGTTTTTCTGTAACGCTGCCGATCTCCGACCTGTATTCCCATGTGATGTCTATGTTGTGTGTGTAAGTCGGGGGGGGGGGGTTTCTATTCCACTGCGGGGCAACCTGCATGTGGCCAATAAAGCCTTGATTCATTCATTCATATGGGAAAAAACAAAATGCAAACACGGAAGGTTCATCTTTGAAATCTTATTTTTCTTTCAGTAATTTAATTGACACGAACTTTGCATTACTTCCTGATAAGGAAAACATGTACATGCATAAACACTAATGGTATTTGATCTCAGTCAAGAAAATTAAAACAGGTTTATTTTTCAGTCAAGCTAACAAAATGTGTTTTCTCATTGCTCTGAAATTTGTCACGTCTATGTTTCTTTTCTTTTTTTTTTCTTTGTCCTTTTCATTGTCTCTTCTAGCTCGAGTGTCAAAGCCAGGACTGTCTCAGAAATGCTTGTCATCAGAACAGATGGAGGTCAGCTGCTTCTCTGAAGGAGATGGAGTACAATTTATTTTGACTTTGGATGGTCAGATACTTACACAAAGCAACAATCACAACCAATCTCTAAACATCAGTACATCCCAGTTTTCATATCTTACTGTCGACTTACATGGGAAGCTGAATGGAAACCTTAGTTGCCAAGTTTGGAATAATATTAGCAGAAATGAAACAGTTATTCACCTGGCAGCCTGCAAAGGTAGAGTATTTAAAAACTATTGTTTAACAGTTCAATAACATTATCTGATACAGTACTGTAAACCTATTCAAATGGTGGCCCGCGGGCCACATGTTCCCAGAAGTAACCTGCGAGTGGCCCTGCCTGTGGTCATGGCAGAAACGCAGAGAAAAGGCAATACATAAATTAATTAATTAATTTAAAAAAAGAAAAAAATGAAATTGTGCATATATCGTTTTTTGATGGCAAATTGTTCGGCTTACTACCGACACACAGCTGGCGAAATAATGTTAGAGAAGATTTCAGCTTTTTTGAGGAAAGTGGTCTGCATATGAAGCGTGTCTGTATGCATGTGACGGATGGGGCTCCATCCTTGGCAGGTAAAGTGAGTGGTTTGGCAGCGCGGTGGTTGGCTGTTGCACCTCAGTTGAGAACCTTACACTTCATTGTGCATCAGACGGTGTTGTGCGCAAAACTAAGTACAGAGCTCAAAACGACAATGGACAGCGTCATGGCTACAATTAATTTTATTCGCTCCACATCAAGCCTCCAGCACCGCTTATTCCGCATGCTGCTCTCAGAAAAGTCTGCTGAGCACCATGACCTGCTATTGCACAGTGTCAGGTGGCTGTCCAAAGGCAGGACACTGGAGCATTTCTGTGATCTCAAAGAGGAGATCACAATTTTCCTCTGCAACAGCAGGCAAAAAACCTCCAGAAACAGCAGATGTGACCATTGTCCTTTAAAATGTGTCTGGGTGAGCAAAATATTTATTTCGTTTTGAAAAGGAATTATGAAAATGTTTATTATTTTAAATGTGCTAAAAAGTTTAGTTATAGCTACCTTTTTTAAAATGGACCATTTGGTGTGCATTTGTGAGAAGTCACCAGATTTACAGGGAAAAAAGAATATATCATGATCTGCTGCTTGCTGGCTGCAAAAACATACCTGGCCCAGATAAATTCCTCAGTTTGAAAATCTGGCCCAACTAACTTTTTAATTGAATAGTCATGCAGTACTGTATGTCATTACATATTTTACTTTAAAGGAATTTAAGTATATATGTGATAAAATTGTCATTGTGCTGGGTCTGTAACCCAGCGTTTATGTTTTTGGGCTTTTTGACTTTGTGTTCTTATGATGGTAGTAATTGTTTCTTAGTCTTTTTCTGTTATTGTTTAATTTCCTCGTTTAATCACTATAATTTCTGGTTCTTAGTCACTTGTTCTTTTAGTAAGTTCCCTTTCACGCCCAGTTGCCTGGTCTTGCCTTTGTATCTCCTGTGTTACTGATTTTTGCTTCTCTGTGTTTTCTATCATGTATAGTTCTGTCTCCATGTTTATTCATCTGTTTCCAAGTCGTGTCCCTCGGTCATTCTCTTCCCGATATTAAGTCAGTGTACGTGTCAGTGTGTGCTTCCTGTTGGATTCTGACAGTCTCTGTTTGTGCGTAAATCGCATTCAGTTTTCCTTTTCAGTCTCGCTTTTCTGTATTAGTTCCAGCTGTGTTCCCTAGTGTTTCCCATGGCCAGTGTTGGTCAAGTTACTTGAAAAAAGTAATCAGTAACTAATTACTGATTACTTCCCCAAAAAAGTAATCCCGTTACTTTACTGATTACTTATTTTCAAAAGTAATTAATTACTTAGTTACTTTTTAAAAACACGATTTACAACCTGAATAGGTGATAAAGCGATAGATCTTTCAGCCCAATTCTACTTTTTCTACATAATCCATCATACAAAATGTAATCAAATGGAAAAGTCTCTTTTTAAAACTTGTTTTATTAGTTTTAATCTTTTAACTTTATGCATCAAGCAAAAATTTAATTATATGCAACATTCTCTGACTGGAAGAAATTTGTTTAATATTTAAACCTATTTTCTGCACATTCCAGCACATAAAATTTTTTTTTTTGTGTGTGTTTACACTCACTCTTTCAAATGGATGCAAGTAAAACACAGCAGAAAATAAATAAAGTCAAAGACTAGTGGTCCTGTTGCTCTATTTTCACCTGTAAAGCAGGAGCGGGTTAGGCGGAGGTTTACCCTGGTGCAGATGTGCCGCAGCGGTCAGTGGAAGAATCCGCGAGTTTCCCATTACGTCATAGCGCACTCGGTGCTTGCTCGGAAGTTTAGGGTTTTTTTTCGCTGTAAAAAGAAGTTTTCTTCCCACGCACAACGGACGCTAATGTTTTTGTCACTTTTTATGGAATCAAACTCAAAGTAAGGTCAGTACTTCCACGCTTTAAATGCTGCACGCTCATACTCTCTCCCTACTCGATATATGATCCATTGTTGATCTGCACACAGCTGTTGTCACAAACGTCGCACTTGCTTACGTCACTGTCATGAGACATTCTTGCAAAAAAATCACGGTTTTAGTAACGCAGTAACGCAGCGTTCCTACGGGAAAGTAACGGTAATCTAATTACCGTTTTTGCAATAGTAATCCCTTACTTTACTCGTTACTTGAAAAAAGTAATCGGATTACAGTAACGCGTTACTGCCCATCTCTGCCCATGGCATCATCATCCGGTGTGTATTTAGGCCCACTGTCTTCCTCTGCTCATTGTTGCATCGTCCTGGTTGCTGTGTGTTTCCCTGAGGTACTTCGTTATTCCTGGTTAGCTCCCAGTTACAAGTTCTTAGTTTCCTGTTTTGGTTTCGTTTTCTTGTGTTCCTGAGTTTTTGGTGTTACAGCAAAAAAGCCGCCCCCTTTAGTTCATCCTTAAGTATTTGATTCCTGCAATTGGTGTCCCAACCTCTGCCTGCCACGCACACGGTTATGACAAAAACAGTTTACCTTTCAGCCTCAGTGTCTTCAAATTGCGGTATTGGATGTCACTTATGAATTCTTGTGGGTACAAGTTATTATACATGCCCTATGATCTTACTGTATGTTCAACATCAGGTGGATGGAACAATGGAACAAAATATAAATAAATATCTGAGAAGCATTTTGGTATCTTTCATTTTGTCAAGATATTCAATATTGTCTAACATTTGCTTTTCAATTTCAGATTCTGTTACAACCTTGACAGTGATAGCAACTGTCATCACGCTCTTTATCGTTGTGGCTTTGAGTTTGGCTGTAAATCAGTTTTGTAAAAAAACAAGACCAACAACTGTTGATGAGGGTAAGTGAAATACTTAAACATTACTTGGGAAAAAAGACTTTTAAAACAATCTACCTTCCTCCAAAACACAATACACTTTTTTGTTTATTTTTCCCCCTCAGATGATGTTGACAGTGACATAATCTACAGAGATGTTAAAGTGACAAATGATAACAAATTAAACATAATTAACTCAAGAGAATCAGCTGGGATAGGTTACAGCACTAACGTTGTCTATGAAGTGGATCAGCCATGAAGAAGATGGATTGATGAATTTTTTTTCTTGTATTCCAAAAATTTTTGTTATTGATTATTTGTTATTATTTTTTTCACTATCGAGTTATCCTAATTACTCAATGATTCAGCAATCAAAAGGACTAACATGAATGACAAGCAAAACTATAGTGTTATTGCTGTGAGTAACATGTTAACAGAGGACAAACTGAAAGCTAGGGATGGGTATTGATAAGATTTTCACGATTCCGATTCCATTTTCGATTCTGTTTAACGATTCGATCCTTTATCGATTCTCATCGATTCTTTTTAAAAAAGGAGAACACTAAGGTCGAATAGCTTAGAACTTTGTTTTATATCTTCTCTTTGAACAAGATAGAAATTTAGGAGTAACATGGCCTTACAAACCCAGCAGTGAGATCTTAAGAGATCCAGCCTACGGCTCTTCAATGGGGTGTCACAGGGTCCCCAGGAAAAAAAATTGTAAATGTAAAATAATAAAAGAAATATTATTTATTAAATATTAAATATTGTTATTAGCAATAACAAAGTATAACGTAAATTATTCTGTAGCAATTACACAAGAATATCCAGTAATGTCCCTGCCTACAATTAAACACATTCACTTACCGAAAATCGGGGCATCTGCTGTGGCAAATGGGTGCAAGCCTTTGACCACAAACTTAGTCACTGCTCGGTGACATTCGTCTATCCTGGCCTGAAAGGAGACGCTACCGGTAGACTGCAGCGAGAACTGCCAGCATCTGAGCCAGCCAGACTCCGTCTGTCTCTCTCATCATGGTCACCTAAATGCACAGTAATGGCAGGTTTTGTAATAAGGCAGATCGCGCTAACATAATATGCACTGTTGTTGATTATTTACCTGCCGCATTAACGGGAGAGGACGTGCAAACGTTACCGCTGCTGCTGGGTTGAGACTCACGAGTCCGGAGCGGAATTAAAAACACGACATTCATTTAAGGTTATCGCGTGTTTTGTGAGCAAATGCTTTTGCATATTCGTAGTGTTTCCTCCCTTAAATGAAATATCTACTTTGCAAGTATTGCAAGTTGCCCTGTTGTCATCCGTTCTCAAAAAGTATAACCAAACTTTTGAGCGTTTGAGCCGCCATGTTTCCTGCCAGGTAAATGACGCTCCGCAACGTGGTGACGTCATTCGGGGAAACTGGAATCGATAAGGGAATCGTTTGCAAAAATGGCAAACAATTCCAAGGAATTGAAACAGTGGGAACCGGTTCTCAACAAGAACCGGTTTTCGATACCCATCCCTACTGAAAGCCCCTGATCATTTTTAAACACAAGATGGAGACCTATCTGCATCACTATTTTTGTTGAATAGATTTTTTTATAACTGGGTTCCGGAGGAAGTTTATAATTTTCGCGAGGATAGGGAGATTAATCAATTACGCTGCATTTTTGACGTCTGCAGTCGGGTGCTCTCATGTTCGCTCTGTTTACGTAGCTCTGTTAGCTCTGTAATTTAGACCAGCGGTCCCCAACCCCCGGGGCCATGGACCGGTACTGGTCTGTGAGTTGTTTGGTACCGGGCTGCGAGTGTTGAGGTTCGGGTGTGAAATTTATGGTTTTCAGGGTTTTTATTCGTTTTTATTGTTAATATTTATTGTTTTTATCGTTACCTGAGTTTCCCTGTGTCTTTTCCTGTGTGTTATGAATAAATTTTATTTTATTTTTTTTGGTACCGGTACTGGTTTTATTTTGTTGTATTTATCCGCGACAGCTTAAAGGCCGGTCCGTAAAAATATTGTCTGACATAAACCGGTCCGTGGCGCAAAAAAGATTGGGGACCGGATTTAGACAATAGGCTGTTGACAGACTAACGTTAAAGTTCGGTTCAAAAGGATAAAACAATGCTTGTGTAGTTGTGTCGAATTGTATGCACTTGTGGGAGTTATACAGTACATATAGGTTGCTCTGTCTTTTGCAGACAGCAAGATATAGGCTATAGGCTAGTTAACCTTAGCAGAGCTTCCCGTTGTCCATTCACTCATTAGCTTAGCTGAAACTCCCCACATGGATTTGGCCAACCAAATGGAAAAGAGTGCTCCTGCTGCAACCTCTTGGTCCTCTCCCAGCCAAAACAACTTGATCAAGTTCTGTGTGGAAGCATTTTACACTCAGCGCTGCAGATGAAACCAAACTGATATGTAATGTGTGCAAAAGTCAGATCAGCAGAGGCAGAGATATCAAACATCTGTCAACATCTGTTATGTATAATCATATGCACTTAAAGCATTTTATTCCTGGTACTGTCTGCCAACAACCCCCACCAGCACCAATTCATCATCACAGCCATGTTCTGCTCCTGCGAGTCAGTTTCACTGTCTGTTCAGCATCCTCCAACAAGGACAGTCGGTGAATGGGGTTCATGATGTTCACAATGGTATTTTATTAGTTGTTGGTTTAACCATGGATGAGTCAATGGCTGGTGTTATTTTCTTTTCAATGACGTTCCTTGTTACATTTTCATTGCTGGATTTATGCAAAAACATCAGCTGATATAGCATATCCATAATTAATATAATGGATATAATTAAAGAATACTTACACTATAACATTAATTAGGAGTGTAATGCAAAAAACTGGATTTTTACGCCTATTTTGAATTTTACTCTAATACAAATACAAATACTTTCCCCCCATCAACAAATACACATACAAATACCGGCTGCTTTGCACATCTCTGATATATATATATGTGTGCGTGTATATCTGTGTGTGTGTGTGTGTATATATATATATATATATATTAGGGGTTCGGTTCGATACTTTGGTGTCACGGTTCGATATTTTTTCGATACAAAAAAAATGTTCATGCCTTTTTAATTTGTCATTTATTAAAATTATAAATATATTTTAACTCAAAACTACAGTTTTTAAATTTAATGTTGCTGAAACAACAAAGTAATAAAAAAAATAAATCTATCTGATCGAGAAATCACTCATCTTTTAAAGAGAATTTGTTACAGAGAAATGGCTCTTTCCAAAATAAAAGCTATACTATACGCTTCTTCTGGTGTATACTCTCAGCAGCATATTAAACATATCAGGTCCCCATAAGGAGAATCATGTGCTAACGGCTGTCTAAATGACTTGGGTAAAGTTTGTTGCTTGCGTGCTTGTTGTTTTTGTCTGCTTCCACTTGTCTTTGCACTAGGATGATGTCAGAGTAAATGTGCAGTCATATTCGTTGTGTTCCCACTAGTGCCGGCCAACACGCTAACGAGCAAACTGCGCTAATGCACTAGTTCCCACCAATGCAATTGAGCATTGCGTGGCACATCCGACATACTGTTTTACTTTTGTCCATGACGCGCTTACCTTCAGGGTCATACTTCACATGAAAACCAAAATAGTTCCAAACGCCACATCTGAATGAGGGTGGGGGAGGTTCAATTTGCCATGTTGCAAGGAGAGCTTAACTTCTGTCTTGCTAGCTTGCCCTGCGCTCAGTAAATCTGCGTTCGACTACTCCGCCTAGGCTGCACTGTCGAGCGCAGACCCACTGAGCGCTCAACACAGACAGCATCGTCAGAAGAAAAGTTGATAAAATAAATTAAACATTTTGTATTGTTCGATACATATGCGTACCGAACCGAGAGCACTATATCGAACGGTTCAATATCGATACGAGTATCGTTGCACCCCTAATATATATATATATATATATATATATATATATATATATATATATATATGTGCGTGTGTGTGTGTGTGTGTGTGTGTATATATATATATATATATATATATATTCAAAAAATGCTTCAAAAATACATTCAAAAAATGCTTCTGTCCATCACATAAGGAAGTAATATTCAAAAGTAAACTCTACATTTTTTTTAATTAGTCTAACTTCGTGTACTGTAACCACATCTCTTTCTATTTCATTAGATTACTGTCTCACTGTTTTATTGTATCTTTGTAGATAAAAATAAACACCCTAGTCGTTACTTGTCTGAAGCAGAGACTGTTAGAATGGAAAAAGTTGTGGTCTAAACACACTAGCGCATGTTTGATTCTTATGTCTTATTTGAAACTTCCTGTTAGCGTCTTAACAAAGTTTGGTATACCACACAAGACATGGAAAAAAAAAGTGCTTCAACCGTATGTCCACCACAATTCTGAGAAGCACAGTTCAATAACAGGAAATGAGCTCTTACTGCACCCTACATAGCTCATGTTCTGTTACTATAATTTCATGATTTTGCTATCACCAATAAATGTATCACAGTGCATTAACATATGCTTTAAAAATATAATTCACAGTTAATGAGATGACTGTCAGTGTAAAGGTCTGTAAAGACCCGATAAGTTTATGGTTTCATTTAATTTAGGAATTCCTCACCATGGACATACTGCAGGTGCTACTCGCACACGTTATATAACCAAGGGCCTGAGGGATGAGCCTCACCACCAACATGTGTTTAACTACTGTCAGTGGGATCATAACTGGCAAGAAAATGTCAGGAATGGGAAATAAAGTGGTTATTGGAAGGTCTAAATGTCTTAACCACTTGATCACATGCAATAAGGTGATTCTACATCAGGGATGTCAAACTACAGTCCTCAAGGGCTGGTTTACTGAAACTTTTAAATGTGTCCATGCTGCAACACACCTGAATAAAATTAGTAGGCCATTAGCTAGACTCAATAGAACTTGACTGCATGTTGAGGTGGCAATTCAGCCAGTTGCTCCATGTTACAGCAGCTCATGAGTGAATGAACATGGTGCAATAAAAGTACTTTTAGAAGTAAATTTAAAAAAATACTTACTTTATTTAAATTTACTTGAGTAGGGTTAGGAGCTGCATCTTTTACTTTAATTGGGTGTCACGGTTTGGTTGTGTGGCAGGCAGGAGGAGGACCCAAATGCAGGACTCAGCGTATTTTATTTGCTGGCAAAACACAAACTGAGAACATAATACATGAGCTCTAGAAATAAAACAAAACTCAAACTAGGAAGAATGACCTGCGCTTGGAGTTCATGACGTGACATGACATAACCTAACAAAACACGACGGGTGAGGAACACACAGCTAATGTGAAGGTACGACGTGACACTGAGCAGGGGAAGACTCAGAATTAAAATACACAAGTAGGAACACGAGAGGATGGGAAACAGGTGGGAACACAACTGGGTCTAATCAGACATAAAGAGATGAGGGAAGGCAAAACTAGATATAGCTACTGACGAGGGCCAAGGACTATCAAAATAAAAGAGGAAACATGCGACAGGCCCAGAGGCACGGACTTGATACAGAACAGAGGGAACATGGCCACAGGCACACTGACAAAAAACATCAATACTGAAATAAACCCATACTCAACACCAGGGCACAGGAAAAAAACCCTAAGAACTAGAATTCAGAGAGCAAAAGAAGAACTAGAGCGCTAGAGAGACCAAAACACTAGCAGTCATCACCCATGATGAAATCCAAACTCAATAATAATGATACAAAAATCAAAATGATAGCATTTTATTCTGTAAAAGATAATTTAATTTTGTTTCAATTCTCATACAAAGAAAAGATCACAACCAATCATCGAGCAACTGGACAGTGGAGAAATCCAGTGTTTCAAATGTTCCCATAAACATAAGCTAACTTCAAATTTTATGTACTAATTTTGGCACCTGGCGGCCTGCAGAGGTAAAGTTTTTACAAGATTTTGTTTACTAGATTAATAATGTTTTCTGACATATAACTGCATATTTTATTTCAGGGAATATACATATATAGTAAACTAAATTAGTTTTCAGTTATACATACAGCACTGTTTTCGGTCCTATATGTAAGTGTTCAAAAATATAGTGTAACACTACATATGTATTGAAACTTTTTGGGGGAATAATTCAATCAAACTGAAGGTACCGTAACTACATTTGTTTTTCTTCCATTTTATCAGTGTATCTCTGTGTTGTATTTTATCTTTGTAGATAAAAATAATCAACCTAGTGTGACAGTGAGACAGTGAGAATGGAACAACTTGTGGTGTAAATACACTCTATTGTTCATTTGGTTTTCATATCTAATGTGAAACTTCCTGTTAGCTTCATCGAACAAGCTTTGATAATTCACACTATGTTGCTGAGTGTCCTATGCAGGGCATGAAAAAAAATATCAATACCATGAAAAGAGGTCTGACTGCATGGCAGAGGGCAGATACTTCATTGTAATATTTTGAGATTCTATTATTTATACTGCTACTTTGGTCTGAATAGTAAATACATGATTGTACCATTAATGTAGGTTTTAAAAATACAGTCCACACTTGACAGATTGCCTTTAATTAATGAAAGTCTTTTTCAAGCTTTTTTTATTTATAATAAATGTATTTATTATTATTATTAGTATTATTATTATTATTGACTGTCCCATTTGGCGCTGTAGAAATCAGACTTATTGTTGTTTTAAAAGCCTGTAAAATAAAACTTTAAATGGCACCATAACTTTATGTTTATATTTAGTAATCCCTCACCATGTGCATACTACAGGTTCTGTATGTAAAAAAAAAAAAAGACAAAATTTTTATATGACCGCTGTACACCACTGGTGATCTTAACCCTTGCTTGCTGTGTCAGGTACTATCTCACTCTAGAGAGCTGAATTATCCAGTGCTGGGTGTCAGGGCTCCTGGGTCGTTGACCCAGTGTTTTCAGTTTGTTCACGTTCTCTGTTTATGTTCCTTCTCTCACCCCAACCGGTCACAGCAGATGGCCCCGCCCCTCCCTGAGCCTGGTTCTGCCGGAGGTTTCTTCCTGTTAAAAGGGAGTTTTTCCTTCCCACTGTCGCCAAAGTGCTTGCTCACAGGGGGTCGTATGATTGTTGGGTTTTTCTCTGTATCTATGAAGCGCCTTGAGGCGACTTTTGTTGTGATTTGGCGCTATATAAATAAAATTGAATTGAATTGAATTGTTCCACATGTTCATGTTTTCAGTTTTATTGTGTTTGCCATCTGTCTCCGTGCCTTATGTTCCGTCCTATTTCCTGCGTGTCTTTAGTTAGATTCAGTTCAGCTGTGTTCTTACCTGTGTCTAATCATCATTGTTATCCATTGTATTTAAGCCCTCAGTTTCCCTCAGTTCCTTGTCTTGTCATCTCCTAATCCGCATTTGTGTTTTTCAGTTCAGTTAGCCAGCCATTTAGTGTTTCAGTCAGCATTAGTCTATCTTTTAAATTCTGGTCACCCTGCCTGTCCACATCCTTCACCAGCCTGCGAGTCCTGCATTTGGGTCCTGTCTTCCTCTTCTCCACATTCACACAGTGATCGCCTGGGACACTTTCCATAAATGAAGGATGAATAGTTTAATGTTAATAATCTTTCATATTCTGTGGAGCATACTACTAAATAATTTAAATACTAAACACCTTGCTATTTCCCTCCTGAATAGTTGAACTGTCACATTGCTTCACACTGCCAAACTGCAACTGCACTTTATGTACATTCTGTGGTATTCATATTTGTAATCCTGTATTTTTTCTATATAAGGATTTTGATTGTTTGTTTTTATTGTGGTTTATGTATATTGTTCATTGTCTCACTTATATATTGCGTGTTTTACATCGTTGTGCTTGAGAGACACTATCGTTTCCTTGGCCAATAAATGCCATTCTGATTCAACTAAATACTTTAACAAAAACAGCAACAACACTAACAATAATAATACTTATTTATGTAGCACTTTTAAAAGACGGGCTATTGAAGTTAAAAAGTCCTTTCAAGATAAGATAGAAAAAAACCCCAAAAGAAACATTTAGGAGGAGATAAAGGTGAAACAATGTTAGTTATTGGAGAAGGTGGTGAAACACTTTTGAAAGAGAAATAACTATAATGGAGACAAAGAAAAAGGCTACACACACATGCCTTTAAGAGTGATTGAAAGGATAAACGTGAGCTCACCAATCTGATCTCCTCAGGGAAATTATTCAAGAGAATGGGTTCCCCGACAGAAAAAGTCTTTTCCACTTCAGTTTAATCATCTCAGATCATTTTCTTTGTTATAATTTAAGTTGTTAGTGTAACTGAAAAGTCAATAGTAGAATTAAATTAAGGATATTACAGCTCACATAATTTATACTTAGAACTTTAAACTCAAACATCTACACAGTTTGAAAAATTATTCTAACTTACACCAGCAGTCTTTATCCAACTAATATATGACATAATTAGTTGGCAACTTGTATTGTCGTTAAAATGAGAACAAATAAAATAACGCCCCAAGTTTCTGAGTAGTTCAATGATTCTACATACTTCCTACATTCTAAGAAAACCACAAGACAAATAGAGTAGATTGCCCAAACTATCCTGCTGCCACTAAGAGGAAGGTGCATGTGAGTAATGCTACGCTTATGATTTAAAAAAAATGCACAACAGCTACTATACTTTTAATTTTAAAATGATCCAAAACAGAAGAGATAATAAGAAATAATGCAAAAGACAGCACATGTTTACTAAATTATCTTTTTAATCTGAAGTTAAATCTTGCTATTTATGGCTATGTGCGTCATTTAGTATCGGCCACTCTGCAAACATTTTATGTTGAATGCCCAGTAGAATACAACCATGTACAAGAGTATGTATTTTTGATATACATATCAACCATATCTTACTATGCCATCTGGATATTTGTGTTTTCCAGCTTCTAATTCTAATCTGCCTGTAGTTTGGAATATTTTAGCTCTTCTTCTTGGTTTGATGGAAAAGAATACAAAAAAAGGAAAAGGCTGTGCTTTTAATAAAAGCATTTGCCAAAGGTACTGGTGGTAGCATAGAATATATACCTATTGTTTCTGAATACTACATGCAGCCTAGTATTTGACCCGATAATGACTACAGTACTAGTGTAACTGCCTCCTCAATTCTCTCCACACAAGACAAAAAGACCAGAAACAAGCCAATCGATGAACTACAAAAGAAGAGCCTGTATTGTAAATGTGGTGAGTGACTTTTACAATTTTTTTTTTTACAATTTTGAAAAGTATAACCTTTTTAAATTTGTATATTTGTATCTCTAAAACTGTCTTCCAATTATATAGATAATCATCATATATCTATATTATCTGAGTGTAGCATTTATGAAATTTATTTTTATTTTTTTCTTCTTCATTTTAAAATAAAACTGAATTTTGTTGTTTACTTCGCAAGGTCAATACTGAGCTGTACATCTGCACCTAAAGGATAAAGTTCCCTCTTTTGAAGATGCCAGTGTTCAGATTTTGACTGAGAAGACATTTGGTTTAAAAGAGGAATAAAAGAGGCCATTTATGTCCACTGTTAACAGTTGGTAATACTTTAATTCTATCACCACAGAAAATGATTTTGGTATACATGATCATCACAGCTCTGGCGTGGACTGCTCTGGCGCAAGGTACATTTTAGCAATTGCTGTATAGAGTTGAACAAAATTGCTATGTTTATAATTTTGATATTAAGATTGAAAGTCATTCACAGCAAGTATTTTACAATAATATTTATTAACTTTACTACAGTGTTGCATTATATAATATGGTGTAAATTGTCTTAAACACAGAGAGGCAGGGTTTTGAAGCAACTATTTTCTAGAATTCTTAATTAGTTACTGTATTCATAAGGGTACATCACATGTAAGATTTTTACTTTAAAAAAAACAAAACAAAAAAACCCACTTCTTTTTTCCCTTTTAGGAGCTTTGGAATGCAATTTAACTCAACCTGGACCACAAAAGTGTTTTGGAGTACTTGACGAACCGCTCATTTTTTACCTACCTACTAATACACACACAAAGACAAGTTTGAAAAAGAATGCAAGTAACATTTTAACATTGTCAAATTATTCATTAAATGTAATAAATAAAAAATACAAGAATCATATTACAGTCTTCAAAAATGGGACATTTAAGATCAACAAGTCAACAAAAAATGACTCTGGAGAGTATATGGTGGAAATACACAGCTCTACTAATGGTTCATTATTGCACACCAAAAACATCTATCTGGATATACAAGGTAGGATTGAATAATATTTTTTTTTTCAAATAACATTTAACAGAAATGTACACTTTAGAAATGTGGTGTAAAGATAAATAGAAATGATCAAAGTCTTTTAATTTTTACCTGACTTGTTACCTGAAATTACAAGTAATCACAGGGTAGTTATGCCTTAGTCGCAGGTTGTATTATAAAGTTTGCCTTAAAAATAAATAACTTAAATTGAATTATTTATAAAAATGTTGTGTTTTTAGTTGCATACTCCCATTTTCACTTTCAAACTGAAAAAACAAAAACTTACACAAGCATAATGATGATAGTTTGCAGGACTGGCACTGGATCTTTTGAATTTCAAACAGCACTGCATCTACATGCATGACTATATTTGCAAATATATCTATGTCTTTCAGCTCCTGTGTTAGAGCCAGCTACATCTCAGTTGTGTTTGTCACCAGAAGAGAAGATAATCAGCTGCTCTTCTGAGGGAGATGAAGTAGAGTTTATGTTGTCTTTGGACGATAACCTATTGTTACAGACCACAACTAAGAGTACAGAAAAACACAGCATTTCAAAGGTTACCGTCACCTTACATGCTCAACTGATGGGAAAACTGGCATGTATTGTTCAAAACAATGTCAGCAGACGCCAAAAGATCATCCTCATTACAAGCTGCACGGGTAATTAATTACATTAAATTATTTAATTCTATTTTATGTCACAGTTTTAAAAAAATCTATTAATTTGATTATTGTAATTATGTCACAGCTATCTTGTGTATGAGTGTGTTTTCATTCCCTTTACTGAAAAAATGTTCTGGAAATATACATTCTGATGCATCAATATTAAATACATATCTAAAGACTATGACTTCAGGTCATGTAACCCTTAAATAACATACAATATATACAATACTTATAAATATATACAATATATTTATATATTTTCTAGGTACTGTTGTGACTGTGGCTGTGGTAGCAAGCATTGGCACTCTACTTCTTGTTTTGGCTGTTTTTCTTGGTGTAAAGCATTTCAATAAGAAAACTGACCCCATGACTGTCAATAAAATAAAAGAAACACCGCACTTAATTTTCACTTAATTTTTTTTCATTCAGTTTACAAAAAAAGAAAAAAATCAGTTTACTTGATAATCATAAAAATACTTTTGCAAATCATAAATATGTGCAGTGGGAATATTTACCTTATTTCACCATCTTTTTTTGTTTTTTTCATTTTTCAGATCATAGTGAAGACAATATCATCTACTCAGATGTTAGAGTCAAACAGCATGCAAGAAAAACAGCATCCGATTAACACGCAAATGAATGTTGTCATCAAATATTTTTTCTGACCTTGCCTCAGCATTATGCTCTCTCTGTTTAAATGCAAGACTGCCTTTATTGTGCTTTGTTTTCCGTGATAATCTTTGTCCCATTTCTTTTAACCTACTGACCTGAACCTACTGACCTGATCTGAACTTTAATTCTGTTAGAATTTTAACCAGAATCTAAACCTGTCTAATCTTGGAGACTCAATAAAGTTTACTGGTCAGTAATACTTTCATACATGTGCTCAAATTGCTGATTTGCTTGTGATTTGGGGTATGGGTGCTCACAGCAAATGTGAGTTGTGGTTCTTGTTTTAGGTCAGTAATCTTCACTGTGTGGATTGTCGCGACTTTTAGAACCACAAACTATACAGTGATCCCTTTTTTCTCCCCTTTTTTTGTGCAATTTTCCATGTATTTTTTTTTCTTTTTTGAACAGCGCATTGTGTTCTGCGTCCTTATTGGCTGTAGGCCATTGTCAATCAATTTCGTGCCCTGTCTCCTGTCCAGTACAGAATGCGTTCAGGTTGTCAAATTTACATAAATCTTCAATCGCTAGCAGTGTGACTCTGAAGTGCTGTACTGTATGTTTGTAAGTTTTCTCCCCAACAAACACAACAATGTCGACAAAACGTTTTGCACCGTCAAAGGCAAACCAAAACCAAAGTGCCTTTGGTTTAATTCTATAATACTAGACTTATTCTTCTAAGAAGGTTTAAACTTTGAGAGTGTTTAAACAAGAAAGAAAAGTGTGAAAATGTTCATGCCTGTCTGAGAAAAGTGTATAAAGTGTATGTAATGAGGGGTTTTACAGCCTAAAACATCTATAACAATTGTATAAGTTGGCTACTTCGCGGATTTCACCTATTGTGGGTTATTTTTCGAATGTAACGATAAACGAGGGACCATTGTCACTACCTGATCTGAACTGGAAACCCGATCCGTACCACACATGTGCGAAAGGCGTCTACTTCTGCTTGAAGCATTTTATGATAGTTATGGGTCAGAGTATCCGTTAAGATGTTAACAATAATAAGTATCTCTTAAAATATTTGCAATAATGAAACATTTCAATATAATGTAGACATAAATGAAAAATAAAAAGCTAGTTATGGATCAGGACTCCCCGATCCTTACTGCGCATGTGCAGATGTTCTCTTCTTCTGTTTTGTTTAAGTCTGTAATTAGGTGCCATTCTTCTTATTTTACAGCGCTGTTGTTCAATCGGGGGAAGCTCTCCGTTGAGAGAAGGGGGACGGATCGGTTATGGATCAGTGCGGTACGCATCGGGTTTCTGGTACGGATCCGGTTGTGACAACCACTGTATCCCGCTTTCAGTGACCTGCTAAACCATATGATACTGCCAAAGTGACAAAGAAGTTAATAGAAAGTGGTATACTATACTTTAGATGTTGTTAAAATCATGACATATATATAGCTCAGTAATCATTTGTCAAGGTTTGTGATCGTGTGGCATTTTGGAAATATAATAAAAAAGTCTGTTCTAATCTTTGACACATATCTTGTATATAGTAATAACTGTTTGGCTATACAAAGCTTTCAAACAAAGAACAAAGATAGTCACAATGTAGAAAGTGCTAAATTTGGACTAATCTTACCATAAAACTTGTAAATGAAAATAAGTGTTTTCCTTTACATTCATCAGCTTGTGATTACTCATTGTTCTGTGATAATCTTGAATATCTGGTAACATTTAGAAACTGTAAAAACAATTGGTATGAGAGACAATTTGAGTTGCAAGTAATGCAGTGATCAGCACTCACCACATGGTGGGGAAAACGTCTTTACAAGTAACCAAAAGCAACAGTGCAAAACTAAAGTGTTTTCTATTTGTCTAGATTATCCTTAATCCTGACATAGGCTTGTGTCTGCTATGCTGTACCTCAAGATATACCACCAGGTGTCATGGTAGTATCCATATAATATTTAGCATGATTTAAGATGGTCGCTGTCCAGATACAATGCAAGCAAGAGTGTATGATATAGATGCTTTAAGTAGTTGTTTACGTTACTTTTAGGAGTAATAAAGATTCAACGATTCTTTTATTGTCAATTTTCTACATGTACAGGACATACAGGAGAATCAAAATGCTCTAGGTGATGTATAAAAATCAAACCTATGTAGAAGATATGTGCAAGATATGAATAAAATAAATGAATAGAGCAGCTTGTGACATGTACAAGAACATTAGTGCAAATGACCAAAAGCAACAGGTATGACCATGGTGCAAATGGTTGACTAAAAGTCACAGTCACAGTCAGCGGCTATAAAAAATATGAATGTAACTGAGTTCAGTCCTTTGACAGCCTGGTGGATAAAGCTACTCAGCAGTCTATTGGACTGAGCCTAGATGTTGTCATTCCCCCAAGGAAGCTGAAGAGGGAGGGTGAAAGGTGGGAGTGGTCACCAGCGATGCTTAAGGTGAAGTCTCAGGCCTTTTCCTTATATCTTGCGGGAATTAAAATGTCCATGAGGGAGGGCAGAGTGGCAGAAATGATAAGTACATAGTACATTGAATTTAAAAACTTTAACTAATAAACTAAACCAATAGGTACAATAGCACTGAGAGAACTCCCCACAACAGGCAGGGGTTATTTTAAAATGTTGATGTTTTATGCTGATGTCAGCCTAGTTAAGATGTTAGTCAAGTACATTATATTCATCATCATTGTGTCATTGTAATGCCATATAATATTCTGAAAAAATATTTTTTAAACGCTTGAAGATGATCTAATGGAAACTTTTCCTAATTTGTGTGACTCTGCCCTTTGACCTTAAAGTATTTTATTGTGTTTACTCATAGGATTGCAGCAGAACTGGCTGAAATTTGTGGTCAAAGATGGTCAAAGAAGATATCTGAACATTTTTCATATTATTTATTATGAGGCCGGATGTCAGAAATCTTCTAAATGTGTATATTTAATACAGTGCTGTATAACATTGCACCAGATAACTATGTCATTAATACTACTACTCAAGCTAAATTGACAGAATCTTTAAAAATTATTCATGTCAGGTATACGTCAGTAATTTTAAAAATAAACAAGTTCAAATATATACAAAATATATGAATTTTGATTTTGTGCAAAAATACATGACTTTCCCCCTAATTTCCTGCTGCGTAAGGGGAGGGGAGGTCTGGAAACAAGGGCTCTTCACACACAAGGAAATCGTCACACAGTTCCAAAAACACAGCACACCAGCAACTCAGCTCGCCCAGGGCGCCAAGGGGAAGACAATCCTGCGCACAGGAACAAGCGGTTAATCCAGCGAGAAAAAACACGAAGAGACAACTAGAAACTAGCGCACGGAAGCTTACTACCAAGGTTACTCAATAGTCCAGCGATGACATGTTTCCAGCCACTGCCTTAAGTAGTGGACACTGGTGAAGAAATGAGCCACAGGTGCGAGGGCCAGGGGCGGGAGCCTGCAATGAGCTCCGCCCAGGCGACACACGGCGAGCGTGAGGGAGAAGGAGAGGGAAAGGAAAACAAGAAACATATGTAGCCAACCTGGGTCAGCCGGGCAGACACGGGGACCATGACAACTTAGATACTGACTTGGCCATTGAAATTATCTCATCTCTGTACCACGCAAAAATCTTTGCCCATGTAGACGTCAGTTTACGTCCTTCTGCTTCTACTACAAGAAAAATTGTTTTTCATTACATCTATTGTTTTGTGATGAGTGATTGTTCTGGAATAATCTAACCTCTATGTAACTTGTAGAAGCAACTGTAAAAATACTAGGTATGAGAGATACATTTGACTTGCAAGTAATACAGTGATCAGCACATGGAGGGTGTGACAAGAAGCAATACAATGCTGACTACTTAATCTACAAGATATTGTAAAAATATATGTACAGACTATTATTGTAGCATTCTTGTTTAAAACATGAGTGTAGAGCTGTATACTTGTACCTCAGTCGATGTCTGTATATTCAGAACCATGTAGGAGGGAGCTCTAATTTTAAATATATAAATGTGTAGAGAAATCTGTAAATATGAGTTTTACTACACCCGTGCTCTCTACCATGCTGTAGAGAGCAAGTAGTATATAACACAGAACATACCCCAGGTCGCAGCAGTAACGGTGATTTAACCCACCAGCTGCTTAGATGGTGGTGGTGGTGGGGGGGTGTCGATGCCAACTAGGCACAGAGAGACATAGCGCATTTATTTTGTCAAAAGTTACAAAACATCTGAAGAGTGCTCATTTTTTCTTGTAGCTTATAACAGAGCAGAGGAGTCAAAGGCCTGTGATCATCTGGTATGGTAAATGATCTGGTTCTTACAGTTTATTGTGCTTATCTGCTCTAACATTTTCCACTCAAAGTGCTTTTATACATATTTATATTGGAGAATGTTTCTCTGACAAACCTGCTACATAGGAAATGACACTGTTGGTCCATTTTTACATTTTGTTTCTCCCTAGTTGATGTCTGACCTTCTTTCCTGTACAGTTTCACTGATTTGATGAAGGCCCCACTGGGATTTTCACATATTTTGAGAGCTTTCTGCACGTGTGTGTGTGTGTTTTTTCCTTTCTGTCTAATGGCAGAGTGCCATGAGAGGAACTGTGGTACTGGATGAGGAAGTCAGAAGTATGTGATGGTGGTGCAGGAGATGTAAGAAAACAGCAAAACAATGATAAGGTGTGCAGTAGGAGTGACAGATGAGTCCAAGGTCTATGTGGACTTTGGTGTTCAGGTGCATGAGGGTCAATGAGTTTAAATACCTGGAGTCAACCAAAGCACTGGACAGTACACGAGTGGTGAAGAGACTGTAGGCAGGCTGGAGTGGGTGGAGACGAGTATCATGCATGATTTGTGTCAGGGTAAAAATACAAGTTGGTAGTGAGATAGTTCATTGGTGGCACTGACAAAAAGATTGAGCTAATGGTAGCAAAGCTAAAGAATTTTCATTGGGAGTGAACAGGATGAACAAGATTAGAATATATAAAACAAATTACACAAGGTGTGAATTTGAGATGCATTGGAGGAGGGATGCTGGATACACTGGACAACGGATTTTGAATATGGAGCTGCCAGGTAGGGATACTGTAAGGACAGGGATGAATAATAATTCCTGTTATATTCTTAACTAACAAATCCGTTTTCTGATAAAAATCATTAAAACCATTTATTCACCTTTACATCAAACTTGTGAACTAGAATTAGTGTTATCATTCCATGCAAGCCTTTTGAGTGACTAAATAATGCAGTAATCAGCACTTGCCACATGATGGGGCCAATGCTTTTCACAAGTAACTAGAAGCAATAAAATACAGACCATATGGTCTGTACGATATTATGGGCAATAAATGTAAAATCTGCACTTATAAGTTAAAAGTTGTATATGCGTTACTCAGTCCATGTGTAAGTAATTAGATTTGTCACACTCTGAACAATGCTCAATGTTCTCATGAGTATGATTCAGCAAATACATATCTCAAATCTGTTTATATAAAGAATTTAGTACATTTGTAAAAATTAATGAAATTCACCATCAGTGCTTAAAGGTATATGGGGTGTTTAGATAAATATGCCCCTAGCAAGAAAAACATCTTTTTCAGCAAAGGTGTTGTATATTTCAACAAGAAACCGAGGTCCTCAAGTGATCAATCAAGATATTAAGGAATTTGATTCTTATTATTTCTGTCTTTCTTTAATTTTTTATTTTTAGTTTGTATCTGAAATTATCCATAATTTGATGCATTGACCTGTAAATAACTATTTTTAACCTCCTAGGACCTGGCTATTTAGACCAAAATACTCAATTTTGCTCTACAAGGGCCTGATATCCACTTACGAGGACATTATACTGCTACTGTCCTATCAAAATTTTAAACGAATATCCTCATAATTGGCTCTTATTTTTCTTAAAAACAAAAATAAGGTAAAAAAAAAATCTGGTAATTCTTTGTTCTTACATTCATCGGGCCCCAATATGCCCAAATATCAAAGAGAAATTAAAAATGCATGCCGTAGAAGAGTTCAGGTCTTAGGAGGTTAAGGAGAAATGTAGAAACATGATTGTGAAATAAAGTTGCTGCATATTGCTGTATCTCAATTACTTTTTACACAAATTTGTGAATGTAAATTTTAAATGTGTTTCATTTTCAGTTTTCTGTCTTTAGTTACGGTTCATTACATGCAAACATTGCCTCTTTTAAAGAGAAAAAAGTAAAATGTAAAGTAAGTGTAATTCTTCTCAAATCTTTTTGTTAACAATTAAATAATAATAATGAGAAAATAAACTTATTGTACCTTTTAACTTGTTCCATTGCATACTTGCCAGATGTAAGATGAACTAACCAAAAATAGTTTACAGAACGTAAAGTAGAAGAACAGAGCTCTTAGTAAGAATAGAGTTCTTAGTAAACTGGGTTTGAATATAACTGCTTCCGTTCTTATCATAAGAGAAAGCAAACAGCAAGGAAGACCATAAAACCAACCCTCTGCCAGTGAAAAATCAGTCACTGAGTCTTACACAGCAGCGAACAATACGTGACCAACTTTTAAATGTGGTGAGTGACATCTTGGAATTTGAATCTATGTAAGCTGATAATTAATTTAGCATTTTGGATCAATAATCCATATATGCTATTTCACTTTGATTGCCCATATCATTTTTAATTTATTATGAATATTATGATTATGATTATTACTATTGTGTTATTTTTTATCAAATGCACTTTTTAACTTAGCCTCACAATTACTTGAGTAAGATTGGCTAAACATAACCTTTTAACCTCATTATACATTTTCTTCTAGCATTAAAAGTAATATGTTATTATAATCAAATTGTTACTGCTGTGTTATAGAAACAATGATTTCCTTCTACATGAGTATTGCAGTTCTGGCAACAACGGCTTTGGCAAAAGGTATTCACTGTAAAGTAAGATATTTTACCTGGGTTTCAATAAAGACACACTGAATGAGAGAGTAACGCAGAAGGCAATCATTCGCACTAATAAAAATAAAATAACATTCAAAAAATTGACTTAAAACAAAAGATAGAAATCATCTTGGACCAACTTTAATGTTAAATTTACATGAATTTTTTTTTTAGTATAAAAAATTAAGGATGTATCTCGCCCCGTGGTACTTCAGATAGGCTCCTGTCCCCCCCGCTACCCTGAATTATACATGCCATAGAAAATGGATGTGATGGACAATAAATTAATATAATAAATAATGTTTTCCAGTCGGTGTAAATGTTTTAAAAATGTGTTTCTTTTTTGTTGCTTTTAGATTCAATTGTATGCCATTTTTCAGAATCTCCTGGAAGTCATCATTGTTTCGGAGCTGCAGGACAGCTGCTAATTTTTCATCTGCCATTTAAACCTAACTCTTCACTTTTAATCATGAAGGATGACAAACACTGGATTTTATCAAAAAAATATCAGGGGAAAATAAAATTAAATGAGGAATATGCAGATCAGTCACAAAGCATAAGCAATGAAATGCTTAAGTTAGGTAAAGCTGTGAAGAAACACTCAGGATATTACGTGTTGGAGGAATTCGATCATCGTGGAATATTACTGAAAAGTGTGAAAGTCTATTTGAAAGTACAAGGTAAGTTTATTATCATTATTATTATTTATTTGTTTATTTATTTTTTTAAATCAAGATTTTGTTCAATCTCAGGTTTTTTAAGTTATGTTATTAACAAAACACTGAATGCACAAATTGTAAAAAAACAAAACAAAAAAAGGTGAAAAAGTATTGGTGGCGAATGACTTAAGATAAACAAATTTCAGAAATGAAACTTAATGATGTCTAAGCTTTAATTTGTATCAACAACTACAGCAGCGTACTTGCGGTTACTACTGAAGAATAATTTGAAAAATAACTAATTTTTAGGTTAAAACTACTGATTACCACTTTAACCTTTCAAATGATTTGCAATATTTATTTTGTTGTTTTAGAAGATATTGAAACATCCATGTACAATGTACTGTGAATTAATATTTAAACAGAAAAGTGGATAATTGAATCAAAATTCAAAAATAAGATACACTGACAAAACAGGATTCATGATTGCATTATAATTTTCATCTTAGACTTTCAACTCGTATGACAAAACAAATTAATAGTTTTACATTTTAACAGGATTTAATATCAATGTAATTAGCTCTGAGACAACTTAAATTATTAAATAATTCTCATTGTTTTTCTGATTAAAAAAAAGAATAGTTCCTCTGGAACTTGTTTTCTTTCTTTCTTTCTTTCTTTCTTTCTTTCTTTCTTTCTTTCTTTCTTTCCTTCTTTCTGTATTCAGCATCTTTTATATGAATCTTTCAGCTCCAGTGTCAAAGCCAACACTGTCTCAAACATGCTGGGCACCAGAACAGATGAATGTCAGCTGCTTCTCTGAGGGAGATGTACATTTAATTTTGACTCTGGACGATCACTTTCTGATGCAAAGCAAAGACCAATCCCTGAGCAACTGGACAGCTGAGAAATCCATTGTTTCAAAGGTTACCATCAACTTGCATGGGATGCTGACAGGAAACCTTATGTGTCGAGTTTGGAACAATGTCAGCAGAGATGAAACAACTATTCACCTGGTAGCCTGCAAAGGTAGTATATTTGGTTAACAGATTAATAGTTTTTGACATATCACTACACACTTTCTTTTCAAGGAATTTAAACAGGTTAAATTAAAGTATTAAAGCAAATTAAATTAAACACTTCAGCTTTCAAACAGAGTCCTGATATTCAATATTGTTTGACATTTGCTTTTGCATTCTAGGTTCTGTTACAACTTTGACAGTGGCTGTGATCGCAAATGTCATCATGGTCTTTGTCATTGTGATTTTGAGTATGGTTATAAAAAAGTTTTGCAAAAAAAGAAGACCTGCAAAGGCTAATGAGGGTAAGTAAAATAAAATAAAGAAAAAATAAAATAGGAAATATAGTCAGGAAAACGATTATTTAAAGAAGATAGTTTCCTTCAAAACACAAAACACTCTTTTTGCTTGCTTTTCTCCCACAGGTAATTTGGATGATGAAATTATCTACACAGATGTTAGAGTGATAAGAGAGGCCAATTGAAACTGCATTTTCTGCACTGAAACCCAATGCAGAAAAATCAACATGATAAAAGTTCCAGCCCTGAACTTGATCTTTAGGCGGATAAGCAACTATTAGGATGGATGGATCAATAAATACATACTAAAACCAGCATCGAACTCCAGGAAACTATGTTATATATGATTGTTCTGACCTGGGGTTTTTTATTTTTATTTTTTATTTTTTTTTGCTTTAATGTTGAATTTTGCTTTGTAGTTGATTAAAAAAAGTTCAAATTTTAGCAACCATACACACACACACACACACAGAAGATCACTTTTTAAATCACAATATAATTGATATTAGGGCTAACGTTATAGCACTTGAGAGTTTTTGCGATTTACGTTGAATTGTGCAGCTATATGACATTTTTACTAAAACTGCATTTGAATGTTTGAAAGTATTTTAGAACTTTTTATATACTTGGAAAAGGGAGAAAATAATTTTTCTTTACCCTAGATCCTGGTTTCTAATTCAATGGCCATTAAAAATGAAGTATTTGAAGTTTTTATTGAAGGTGTGTAGGATCATGTATTTCTTTATTATTATTTCCTAGATGCTACTATATGTAATGATTCTCAATGACTGTTCAATTTTGTGATTTTACTGCATTTTCCTGTAGTTTTTTTCTTTTTCTTTACTGTAGTCACCAGACTTGTACATTGCACTGTTTTCAACGTAAAAGTCAATGTCTCCTGTGCAAATGACTAAACTCCCCAGTGACAGCAATTCTTATGAATGTGAAAATGCTACTTCCCACCACTTAAGGAACTTAAATGCTAAATACTCTGTATATGTGGCCACATCTCATTCTCTTTGATTCTGTCAATGTATCTCATTGCTGTATTCCATCTTTGTAGATGAAAATAAACACCCTAGGTTGTTACTATGGCTTAAGCAGAGAATGGAACAAGCTGTGGTTTGAACACACTCTGGTACGCTTGGTTTTCATGTCTTATGTGAAACTTCCTGTTTGTTTCTTTAAAAAAACAACAACTTAGTAATATTTGGTAATACTGACTATGTTGATGAGTGTACCAAGTGGATGAAAGAAAAAAAAATCTATAATGGTATGTTCACTGCTTTTCTGAGAAGCACTTTACAGAAAAGACCTCTTACTGCACGGCAGACAGCTGATGCTTTGTTGTTATATTTTTAGGATTTTGTTATCAGTATCAGTAGAATAATAAATATATGAAATTTTTATATGATGTTTTAAAACATAATTTACACTTCATGATGTTACTCTCAGTGTAAAAGTCTGCAAAGCAACAAGTGAAAAGGTACAATAAGTTTATGTTCTCATTTCATTCAATAATCCCCAAATGCAGGAGTAGTTTATGAAACTGGAAAATGTACTGCAGTCGTACTGTGAGGTCCATTTTCTCCGCAATACTGGAGAATACCGGAAAAGGTATAAATCATATTGCTGATCCAGAATCCTTCCCATATTTTTTTATTCTTATTATTTTATTATCATAGCACTAACAATAAACAATAAGTAATAACTATTAAATAATTTATTTATGATGATTCAGTATTTCAGAATATCCACTGTGCAAGGCAGAAAGCTTATTAAATGTTTAAACTCTAGCGATACAATAATTTTGCTACTGTAAAAGCAGCATTTTTGTCATATTTGAAATATAAATCTAATATAATCTGTGTCTTAATGTATTTTCTTTTAAAATACATGTGTGTGGGTTTTTTTTTAATATCGTAATTATAACAATCCATAATTATGTGGATATGCATATTAGATAGTTTATAGTTACTAGGTTTTACGTGGCCTAGGACACAATTTAAAAGCTGGTATATAGTTTGAAGTCCACACTTTTCACCCAAGTTGAAATGGGGACTCTGAGTCACTGCATCTTGAAGCTGTGTTGTCTTAAATTGGTCATGTGATTTTGACGCGCCGGCGCATCTGAGGGTTAAGTGAAATACAAGCCCACCAGAAAGGCAGGGGAAAAGCCCTGTAACATACTTTAAAACAAAATATGTTCCCCAAAATGGTGGGCAGAGCTACAGACTCATGACACCCTCACCCAGTTAGCTAGCGGCTAATAACCATCACTACTTAAGCAGTTAGTAAAAGTACAGGTAACGTTTTGTTGCACTGTTACACACACACAGCATTTGTTTTGTTTGAATTCTTCAGTTGCAACAAGACAACTTAACAATGTGTAGTTAAATGTCATTGTTCAGGAGCACAGGCAGGACTGCCTGATTGTAAAAACCCTTTATGTGAAACACAAGAATTGAATTGCAAATAATGTAATGATCCGTACTAGCCACATGATGGGGCCAAAGTCCCAAACTGGAACTTGGGCCTGGGGCCAAAATCAGACCGCAAAGACTCCAGTCCCACTCTACTGACATGGTATGTAAATTTATAAGAACTCCCTGAACTACTAGAGCTTTTTCTCTCCAGTTTTACTTCTTTTACTTTTCTTTTTTGTTCTTTCTTTGTGTCTTAACACCTAGATGCACACATGGGGTCAAAAATGACCCCACGGGTTGTTTTTCTTCAAAATCTTTAAAATGAAAAATTGTAATATATTCATATTCCTATATCTTAGAGTGATGCAATGGGATGCTTGTTCCTGTATCACCATTATAACACTGCTCCGGGATCAACTTTGCAACTGACAAATCATGATGTTGTGATGTCATAGCTTTGCAATGTGGGGAAAAAGAAAAAAAATACTCTTGTTTATTTAAAACTGTCTTCTGAAACAAATAGTAAGCATTTCAGTTGTTTTGGTTTATTTAATAATTTCTGCAATATAATAATTATGTTATCAAGTTACGTTTTCCTGTTGATTTTCTAGTGATAGTTTTTAATTATTTATTATATAATGCTAAATAAATGCTCAGACAACACTGACAGCACTGGTCAGTTGCAATGCTGATCTTGGACCTTATCTTATTATGAAGACGTAGGAACAATACTAACACAGGATATCAGATCTTGCTTTGTACTTAATGTAAAACGTACCTTTGAACATTCTTTCCTATACATTATTATTAACAGTTTAATCCTGAGATGATTTCTGTGCCTCTATACTTGTACTCAATACAGCAGCTTAGAAATGCATATTTAAAAAACGTATCGGTCTAAATTAGCCAGCTACTACAGTATATGTACATATTTGTACAAGTAAAGAAAAGTATGATACAGCACTAAGTGCCTTAATATGACATCAGTGACTTTAAATAGATGCTTACTCATTTCTGTCCAAACCAAAAGACCATAGCTTGTCCTGCCCTGCTGCCACAGAGAAGGACTTCTGCTGCAGGTATTATTTATTGTGTGGTCTGATGTCATAAAAGCATACATAACCAGTGATGGGAATAACAGAGTTACAAGTAACAGCGTTACTAACGGCGTTACGTTTTTCAGTAACAACTAATCTAACAAATTACTAATTACTATATTGTTACAACGCCTTTACCATTACTAACAAGAGACTGCGGTTACTATTTTTCAACAAACAGACAGTCTTTAATTATAGTTCACTCACTCAAACTAGCTTCTCATATATTCTCTAAAACTAACAGCTCTCAACTGTTCACCTGTCATCTGCTTATTATTATTTGCAGGCCTGTTTCTATAACATTAGGCTGCCTTTACATTTTTTTTCCCTCTCATAACTTTTTCTTTTGTGTTTCAGTCAATACACTTGAGAGGCTCCAGTTTTACAAGTCTATTGTTTACTGCAAAAGATCTGCCATTGATGGTTTGATTAAGAGAAGTAGTTCTAAAAAATGTGTATGAGCCTTTGATCTTCTTTTTTGTGTGCTTTGGCTTATTATTTTCCATCCAACAACTGTCATACAGTATTTTCCTAGTTTGAATCCCTTGAGCATGAATAACTGAGCATTGTCAGTTAAACACTGAATAATTTATGTCTGTTCTTCTGAGAAAGTATCTTTTTAAGAGCATTCCTGGGCACAGTGTGCTACTCCTTAAGCAAATTCTGAAAGTTAAAATTAAATGTGTGATCCTCACATTTGAAAAAATGGAAATAATTAAGTCTAAACCCTCAGTGAGGTCATGTTAGGAAATGTCTGAAAGAAAACTACTGGTGTCACATTTTCCTGAAATAATACCCTATGTTATTTCAGTTGCACGGGTTTTAGTTGTTTGCTGCTTTTCCTCTAATTGGTCTCCTTGTCCACATTCTTTCAGTGATCTCTTTTTTTGTTACACATATATTTGTTTTTCTTAAACCTCATTGGTAACCTGCTGTGGTATCCCATACCAGACACTAAAAAAACAAAAAACAACTGAAAAAACAAATAACGCGCACCTGTTCAGGTGCCGCTGGTTTGCTGTCTTGTACCTCCTCTTCTGCTTTCTGCTACTGCATTCCCATATGGAAAAGATATATATAAATCTTATAAAGTTTGTATCTGTCTTGTGTGAAACTTGTATGAAAAGCATACAAGAGTGAAAACAGATATAAGATCCCTTGAAAAATTATATAATGAAACGTGTATGTTTTGGATACTTACTAAAACAATATATGAAAGTAATGAGAAAGTGGCCACTTTCATGAGTAAATCATGTAAGCCTTATATGATTTACTCCTTAAAGTGGCCACTTTCATGAGTTAAATCATATAAGTTTTTACTATTTCTTTTCCATATGGGTTCTCTCATCTTTCCTCTCCATTTCTTACTGGAAGGCGATTACAGGGATTGGGGTACCAGTCATTATGATTATATTCATTGCAACATATAACATTTTTCAGGTATGCAGACCTGACAGTTTGCCACTTAGACCAACAAACATGACTGGATGACCTCATCACCAGAATGACTTTGTAGTACAGGCAAGGGAACACAAATATATCTGCAACTACTATCATCTCAACTATATTACTTTCAGTTGCAGCCAATTCTTCCATGTGTATGTTAACATTTTTTTCTGTCCTTAGTTTTTGCTTCAAGGCTGCTTTTTAAAAGTAATGATAGTCTTCATTGGAGAGAATTACAGAAAACCCTGAGAGACAAGATAAACTGAAGCAGAACTGCAAGAACCCAGAGACTGATGAAAGCTGTACAAAACAAAGAGGATTGAGCAATTTTGAGTGTTTTGACTTGTAATGAATGTAATGAGGCAAACAATACAAACAAAATAATAAGCAACATGTCACTGGACAGCCAAACAACTTTCAATTGCAAGTCTCATCCACCCAAACACACATTCATACAGCTCTTTTTATTTTTTTAATCTCCAACATTCTCTCTCTCTCTCTCTCTCTCTCTCTCTCTCACACACACACACACACACACACACACACACACACACGCACACACACACACACACACACACACACACACACACACACACAAAATCCAATGTAACCCAATGGACGCACGGTATCATTTGTAACTTAGGGATCAGTATTTGCTCAAAGATACCACAACATGCTAACTGAAGGATGCAGGGATTGAGTCAAACATTTGGTATATTGTCTTTGTTGCATTTCCAATTAAATATGATAGGCTTTAAATTTGCACTTTTAAATTTTCCATTTTATGACAAAGGGTATTCCATATTTTGTTATATTTTTTAAACTCTTAATTCTCAAAATTAGAGCCAACAACATTGTTTGGACCTATATTCACTAAGCTATTTGGAGACCAACCTTGAATTTAAGGCACCTGTTGTGCTTGCAAAGTAAATGGCAATAGCTAATAAATAACGCTCTGGTTTCTTTTTAGCTTTTATGTAAATAAGCTAAAGTAAAAAGTACTGTACATTGTGTAGAGTGAGGTATGAAGAATATCCATCACAATAGAGTAACAGATAGACAGAGACATACACAGACCTTGCCCCAATTTAGAATCTGGAGTTAACCAAACAACCATGAATTCGGACTGTTGTCCAAAGACCTTACCTATAGAAAATCTGTCCTCTGATTTTATAACGCGGTGCTACAGTGCAAGAATATCAAAAACAGTAATGTTGGTTCACCTAATGTGTGTAGCAGTTGTTGTTATTGTTGTTTTATTTAATGACCAAATTAATCTCAAAAGTAATCCAAGTTTCCACCAATCTGCTTTGTTGTGAGATCAAATGTAAAGTACTTGGTCTTCAAAGTTCTGTCTAACTGATTTTAAGCCAGAGGTTAGACAAGTTTCTTATGGGCCTGTTAGTTTCACATTAATGCTGCAGATGAGACAGTGACAGAAAAAGAAAGAAACTGTGGTTTGTAACTGTCAGTCTCACTCTTGGCTTAATTTGTTATTATATTAGTTGTCTCTAAAAAAGGCAGGCAACTGTATGAGTGATGGTTTTAAAACTTTTTTCTGGCATGCCCCAAACATTCCCATTGACCCTTTATAGAAGAAGCTGAAAAATGTCATGCCTACAAGCCATAAATTTTTATCAACCATTAGGAATTCCATGGGGAGTTTTAATAAAATAATGGTCAGAACAATGGCATCAAGAGGCAAGCTATTCGCCAAGAATAACATGGTTATCATATACAAATACCAAACCTTAAAAAGAAGAAAACATACACCCTAACAATATCCCTTTAAATATCCCCTTAACATGCACCAGTTTCTGAATACACTGCAAATATGAAAAAAGGAAAATGATTGTTAATTTCATCCATCCATCCATTCACTTATCCTTTTCAAAGTCGCAGGGGGTGCTGGAGCCTATCCCAGCTGTCATAGAGCAAGAGGCGGGGTACACTGTGGACAGGTCACCAGTCTGTCACAGGGCTAACACACAGAGACAGACAACCATTCGTGCTCACATTCACTCCCGCATTCACACCTGTGGGGAGTTTAGACTAATCAATTAACCCAACCCCACAAGCTGCATGTCTTTGGACAGTGGGAGGAAGTCGGAGTACCCAGAGGGAACACGTGGAAAGACGAGGAGAACATGCAAACTCCACACAGAAAGACCCCAGCCTGGTGGTGGAATTGAACGCAGGACCTTCTTGCTGTGCGGCAACAGTGCTAACCACAGGGCCATCGTGCTTCTTTGAGGGATAGCTCAGTAGATGCTACCTACTGAGCTATCCCTCAAAGAAGCACGTTGCCACATGATCGGATCAAATCCACTGAACAACTACCCTGAGGTACCCCTGAGGAAGATATTGTCCTTACACACTGCTCCCCGGGCGCCTGATTTGTGGCTGCCCACTGCTTCACTGAGTGACTTTGTTAAATTCAGAGAGAGTAATTTCCCCATGGGGAGCAATAAAGTATACATTACATTACATTTTTGTAAATTCATTTTACAAATGGAAAATTATGTGGTTTCTAACAATTCACAGCTGATCATTGGGTTTTAAGATGGACAGTGATTTTAAATTAGACACTCAAATTAGGGCTACTGTCAAGTCCAGTTTTTATCATTTAAGACGCTTTGCAAAGGTAAGACCTATTTTATCCAGGCCGCATTTTGAAAGTGTAATCCGTGCTTTTATTTCATCTCATTTGTATTACTGTAATGCACTGTAATACACTGTATTTTGGAGTTAGTGTCTCCTCTCTTGTCTGCAGCTGGTTCAAAAGGCCTCTGCACGGAACTCATAGAATGCATTTTTATTCCTTTATGACACAGTTTGACCCTGATATTACTTTTTTAATTTAATCTAATGCACTGATTTTATTGTTTTAATTTAATTTCAATTATTAGAGTTTATTTTTTAAATTTAATTTAATGTATTGTTTTTTTTTCTCATGTCAACTGTACAGCACTTTGTTTTCAGCTGGGAGTTGTCTGAAAGTGCTATATAAATAAATTGCTTGCTTGCTAGCTAGACCAATTTGTACAGCTGTGGGTGCAGTAGCTGCTTTCTTTAGCAGCAAGGAGGATGACCATAAGACAACCTTCAGTCTATTAAAAATTAGCAGTGCAGTCTCACACTACCTCATAGAACACATGCCCTCCTTAAATGGTGAGTGAAAGCTTTTAATTTGAATTTATGCAGATTGATACTGATTAAAACAAGATAGAGCCTTTAAAGTTTTATTTCACAAAAGTATTAATAATCACACATGTATACTATTCTTTAGATATTATTTAACCTTTTTTTGATTTATACAAAAAGAGCTTTGTATGTAACCTTGTAAATGTTTGAATAAACTAGGGCGAGCATAACTTTAAATATAAAGTGACATGTTTCAAAATGTTGACGTCTGTGTTACAGAAACAATGATTATCATCTACATTAGCATTGCAGTTCTGGCAACAACAGCCCTGGCAAAAGGTACTCAGTTTAATAGTATGTTGTACTCAGCTTTCAATACAAAAATATTGATTGAATGACCTATAATTAAAATTTTTTTTATTATAGTTAAAGATTTATATTTGAGGATTACGTATAGTACTTACAGTGCAGGTAGTAATTATACTGGATGAGCCTAAAATTAAAATATATAATTTGTCAGTTTTATTTTATTTATATATTTGGTTTCATTTCAATATATATTTTACATAATATGTTTTTTTTTTCTTTTAGGTTCAGGTGAATGCATTTTCTCTGAATCTTCTGCAACTTGTTTTGGCGCTACAGGACAGCCGGTAATTTTTCATCTGTCATACAAACATGGTACTTCGATTGTAATAACGAAGGATGACAAACACAGGATTTTGAAAATAAGCAATCACGGGAAAGTTACATTAGATAAGGAATATGTAAATCAGTCAGACAGCATAGACACTGTAATACTCAAAGTAGGTGAAACCACAAAGAAACATTCTGGACATTACCAGTTGGAAGAACATGATCATGATGGAAAGTTACTGAAAAAAATGAATGTATATCTAAAAATACAAGGTAAGTTGTTTTTTGTTCGTTTGTTTGTTTTGTTTTAAACTCAAAATAATGTTTAATGTTAAGATATACAAACTGTTATGTTTTATTAAAAGATTTATAAATGCACACATTGCAAACCTAGTAAATTAAAAACATGTCTGAGTATTACTTAAAAATCATAATAAATGTTAGACATGTAATAGACAATATTTCAGCCTTAAATATACATCTTTCATAAGTTGTATGAATTTTAGTTAATTTTAGGAACTGCAGCAATGTGCTTGTGTTTGATGGTGGACTGTAAATTGGAAAGTTAACACTGATTAACAATTTAGAACCAGAATTCCAGTAATGGAGTAGCTCACAGTTCATCAAAGTTATTATCTGTAACATGACAAATCTGATTTTGACATAGAGGACAATTTGGTGTCTACTTAGGTGGTAGTTTTGTGCAAATTTCACTAAAAGGCAGATTAGGTAATCACTATGAGCAAGTTTGATTCAATTCTTACCAATATTGTAGAAGGATGATGGTCAACTAGCCATGCCATAAGCTCACTGGGTGTTAGGGTGGATGGGCTAATAATTAATATTAATTTTTAACCTTTAAATCTGCAAATGCAAGAATGTTTTAGTATGTTTGCTTGCAGATGCAAAAATGCATAAATGCATAAACTCTACTAGTATGCATTTGCTCTCAGTCAAGAAAATTAAAAAACGTTTTTTTTTAAAAAAAAAAGTTTGATTAAGTCAAGCAAAATGTGCTGTTTTGTTACTGTCGACGAATTCAGTGAACTTACCTTTTTAATATTAATGAAGATGTTCAGGTCACAAATATATACTTCAGTTAAAAAAAACAGTTTAATTTATTTTATGACTTGGCAAACAAGAATATCTTGAGGTATAATCTGTTTAAGGCTTAGCGATTTGGATTGCATTATTATTATCAGTTATGGATTTGATTCCTTATAGATTCTCATTGCGTTCTCATTGGCGCCACTTTGTGAGTGACCACCATCGCTAAGCAGCTTATCAAATACATTACATTTGTACAAATTAATTGCATGCTGTTGGTCAAATGTTTGTCCATGTTGTCTTTTTGTGATCAGTGTTGGGGTCATTACACAAAAAAGTAATAATTACACATATTACACAAAACACCTTACTGTTTGACTTGTTACATTATTATATGAATTTTGACTTTTTTTTTTCAAAATGATCCAAAAAAAATTTCTTAATGTGGCGCTAATACTTCTTCATACAAAGCCAAAATCACAACGCAAAAATGACAACCAGCACAATAAGACTAGAGCACAGTGATTCTACTTTAAAAACATAAAGAGGTATGAACAGAGTGCAGCCTAAATGCTCATCAGTTTGTTATTTGTTGAAGTTCAGGGTCTGGCTGGGCTGAGGTCAGCATTCACTCAGATTTCACTCTAGATATACCCGCTGTAGACTGCACCGCTATTTTCCTCCTCCACACAAAAACTGAAATCAGCTGACTGAAGCACAAGTGCAACTGGAACCAATAATTCAGATCAATAGACATTCCAAGGAATTTGAGTATTGGGAACCGGTTCTCTACAAGAATGAGTTCTTGATTCCCATGCCGAATCCTGACAAAGGCTGAATTGGATCAAATACAGTAACATATCATATCTGATGGGATTTAAAAGTATATAGCTCTCAAACAGATATAAATTACCTAGACAAACAAAAACGAATGATTACTCTGAAATTTGTTACCTATATTTCTTTTCTTTTTTCTTTGTCCTTTTTGTTGTCTCTTCTAGCTCCAGTGTCAAAGCCAGGCCTGTCTCAGAAATGCTTGTCATCAGAACATATGAAGATCAGCTGCTTCTCTGAAGGAGATGGAGTACAATTCATTTTGAATTTGGATGGTCAGATACTTACACAAAGCAAAGACAACAACCAATCTCCATACATCGGGACATCCCAGTTTTCATATCTTACTGTCGACTTACATGGGAAGCAGACTGGAAACCTTAGTTGCCAAGTTTGGAATAATATTAGCAGAAATGAAACAGTTATTCACCTGGCAGCCTGCAAAGGTAGAGTATTTTAAAATCTATTGCTTACCATTTCAATAATATTTTCTGATATATCATTACATATTTTACTTTAAAGGAATTTAAATATATATGTGATAAAATTGTCATGGTGCTGGGTCTGTAACCCAGCATTTATGTTTTATGGACTTTTTGACCTTTTGTTCTTATGATGGTAGAAATTGTTTCTTAGTCTTTTTTTTCCAGTTTCCTCATTTAATCACTTGTATTTCTGGTTCTTAGTCACTTGTTCTTTTAGTAAGTTCCCTTTCATGCCCAGTTGCTTGGTCTTGACTTTGTATCTCCTGTGTTACTGATTTTTGCTTCTCTGTGTTTTCTATCATGTATAGTTTTGTCTCCATGTTTATTCATCTGTTTCCAAGTCGTGTCCCTCGGTCATTCTGTTCCTGATATTTATACAGTGTACGTCTCAGTGTATTGTATTAGTTCCAGCTGTGTTCCCTAGTGTTTCCCATGGCCTTGTGATACGGTGTGTATTTAGGCCCACTGTCCCATTGTTGCGTCGTCCTAGTTGCTGTGTGTTTCCCCGAGGTACTTCGTTATTTCTGGTTACTCTTAGCTCCAAGTTCCAAGTTCTTAGTTTCCTGTTTCAGTTTTGTTTACTTGTACTTAGTGTTCCTGAGTTTTTGCTGTTACAGCAAAAAAGCTGCCCCCTTTAGTTCATCCTTTTGTATTTAAGTCCTGCAATTTGCTGGACAACCTCTGCCTGCCACACAGGTGGTTATGACAAAAACAGCTTACATTTCAGCCTCAGTGTCTTCAAATTGTGGTATTGGATGTCACTTATGAATTGTTGTGGGTACAAATTATTATACATACTATACATACTTGCCTACTGGTGGCATCAGAGGGCCCGGTGGCGCCAGTGTCCGGCAGCCTCGCCTCTGTCAGTGCGCCCCAGGGCAGCTGTGGCTACAATGTAGCTTGCCATCACCTGTGTGAATGTGTGGATGACTGGATGTGTAAAGTGCTTTGGGGTCCTTAGGGACTAGTAAAGCGCTATACAAATACAGGCCATTTACCATTTACATGCCCTATGATCTTACTGTATGTTCAACATCAGGTGGATGGAACAATGGAACAAAATATAAATAAATATCTGAGAAGCATTTTGGTATCTTTCATTTTGTCAAGATATTCAATATTGTCTGACATTTGCTTTTCAATTTCAGATTCTGTTACAACCTTGACAGTGGCTGTGATAGCAACTGTCATCACGCTCTTTATCGTTGTGGCTTTGAGTTTGGCTGTAAAACAGTTTTGTAAAAAAACAAGACCAACAACTGTTGATGAGGGTAAGTGAAATACATAAACATTGCTTGGAAAAAAAGACTTTTAAAACAATATAGCTTCCTCCAAAACACAATACACTTTTTTGTTTATTTTTCCCTCCGCAGATGATGTTGACAGTGACATTATCTACACAGATGTTAGAGTGATAACTCCTAACAAATTAAACAAAATCAACTCAGGAGAATCAGCTGGGATAGGTTCCAGCACTGACGTTGACTCTGAAGTGGATCAGCCATGAAGAAGATGAATGGATGAATTTTTTTGCTTGTGTACATTTTTTTTGTTATTGATTATTTGTTATTATTATTTGTTATTAGTTATTATTTTTTTCATTGTTGAGTTATCATAATTACTCAAAGATTCAGCAATCAAAAGGACTAACATGAATGATAACCAAAAAAAATTTTGTTATTGCTGTGAGGAACATGTTAGAAGAGGACAAACTGAAAGACCCTGATCATTTTTAAACACAAGATGGAGACAAAGGTAACCACATTGCACGATACAGTATGTTCTGTGTTTAAAGTAGCTTCTTTTTTAGGAAAATGGCAAGTTTGTGTGTTTTGTCATACACTTTGACAACACACACATTTATTTACAGCTATATATATATGTGTGTGTGTATATATATATAATGACTACATTAAAAAAATCTCTTTCTCTTTCATTATATTAGTGTGTCTCTCTGTTCTATTGTATCTTTGTAGATAAAAATAAACATCCTAGTCGTTACTTGTCTGAAGCAGAGACTGTTAGAATGGAAAAAGTTGTGGTCTAAACACACTAGTGCATGTTTGGTTCTTATGTCTTATTTGAAACTTCCTGTTAGAGTCTTAACAGAGTTTGGTATACCATACAAGACATGGAAAAAGTGCTTTAAGCATATGTCCACCACAATTCTGAGAACACAGTTCAATAACAGGAAATGAGCTCTTACTGCACACCACATATCTCATGTTCTCAAAACTCAAAATGTTCACAAAACTCGAACTAGAACACGGCCACAGGGGCAGGAATGACAAGAGACGCAACTGACTGGGGGAACAAAACAAAAGACATGAAGACTGTGCTAAACACCAAGGCACAGGAAAAAAAACCTAAGAACTAGACTTCAAAGTAAGAGAATTACTGCCACTAATCAAATTTTTACTGCTGTGTTATAGAAACTAGGGCTGGGCGATATGGCCTAAAATCCATATCGCGGTATAATTGAAGCACGTGCGGTAACGATATATATCGCGATATATTCTTTTCTTCTGTATAACGTATTTTCAACACTACAAGGCACACTTAAAATCCTTTAATTTTCTCAAAAATCAAGAGTGTGTCTTATGTATGAATTCTGGTTGTGCTTACTGACCTCGAACCAATTTTGGCGTGCAGAAATCTGTTAAAAAATGTTTTAGTACAACTTTGGTAAGCCGCACTGCTTGATGGATTGTCAGTGCATTACGGCTGCCGTAGTGAGGAGCTTTGCGGAGTAATCTGGGTCCCAAAGTAAAATGAACACTGAGAGTTAAAAACGGTCTAAATTCTTTCATTTTTGAGAAAATCATCAGCGTTGCTGCTTTACCAGGTGTAACAATTAAGTTTAACATCCAGGCATCCATGTAAACAGAATTTATTAAATTTAATGGAGTTAGAAGTTAACGGGAAGTTAGCTCGCTAGTTTCCACTTAAACATGATATAGCATGTTCTGACTGAGAGATTTTTGAAACTACGTACTACGTTTCTGAAAACGTACAGCTCTGCTACCACTTCCAACATAAATGAAGACAGAAAACTAAACAGCAGTGGCGTTTGCAGGGTTACTGAAGTTGGACTACCTGGTATATAATGTTGTGCTACGTGATTGCTAGTGACACAGCAATGTTGCATAACATTAGCATAGTGAAGCTGGAGGATGAACACCAACTTTTTTTCCACTCGATAAAAGTTAACGTGAGGGATTCTGGTGCTTAGGGACAAATGCAATCGCATAGCAGGATGCTATACATGGGCCAAACTTCAGTCAGGAGAACAACTGAGATTATTCATCCACAATACAAGGTTAGTTATTAATATACTGCAACAACATGGATAGAACAGCTGCGAGAGAATTCAGCATTAATGAATCAATGTTACGGAAGTGCAGGAAGCGCAGTTTTTGGCTTTCCCCATATTTCAAAAGTGCTTCATCTCTTTGCTATGACTGTCGCTCGCCATAATTTGCAGATGATAATGGTTGTAGCCGCTGCGATGCTTTCGACCAAAACAGGCGCAGCTTGATGACATCATCAACATGCGCTATTGCGGTCAAGTATCTCTCGTTGGCCAAATTTATATAGTTTCTATCGTATATTGTTTATATCGCCCACCCCTAATAGAAACAATGAATTCCTTCTACATGAGTATTGCAGTTCTGGCAACAACGGCTTTGGCAAAAGGTATTCACTGTAAAGTAAGATATTTCACCTGGGTTTCAATAAAGACACACTGAATGAGACTGCGGCAGAAGGCAATCATTTGCACTAATAAAAATAAAATAAAATTTAAAACATTGACTTTTAAAATATAAATTACAGTAAAGATAGAAATCATCTTGGAGAAACTTTAATTTTAAATATATATGAATTTGTTTTTTTATATATAGAAAATTAAGGATGTATCTTGCCCCGTGGCACTTGAAATAGGCTCCTCTCCCCGCTGCTACCCTGAATTATACATGCCAAAGAAAATGGATGGGATGGAAAATAATTTAATATAATGAATAATGTTTTCCAGTTGGTGTAAACGTTTTAAAAAATATTAAAAATTTCTTTTTTGTTGCTTTTAGATTCAATTGTATGCCTTTTTTGAAAAATCTCCTGGAAACCATCATTGTGTCGGAGCTGCAGGACAGCTGCTAATTTTTCATCTGCCATTCAAAGCTAACTCTTCACTTTTAATCATGAAGGATGACAAACACAGGATTTTAACCACAAATCATCAGGGGAAAATAAAATTAAATAAGGAATTTGCGGATAAGTCACAAAGCATAAACAACGGAACACTTAAGTTAGGTAAAGCTATAAAGAAACACTCAGGATATTAGCTGTTAGAGGAATTCGATCCTTATGGAAGATTGCTGAAAAATGTTAAAGTGTATTTAAAAGTACACAGTAACTTATTATGTATTTATTTGCTTGTTTATTTTTTAAAATCAAGATTTTGTTCAAGGTCAGGTTTTTTTTTTAGGTTATGCTATTAACAAAACACAGAATGCACAAATTGTAAAAGAGGTCGAAAAGTATGGCGGTGAATGACTTAAGATAAACAAATTTCAGAAATGAAACCTAATAATGTCTAAGCTTTAATTTGTATCAGCAACTACAGCAGCGTACTTGCGGTTACTACTGAAGAATAATTTGTAAAATGATTAATTATTAGGTTAAAAATAATTATTTTGTTGTTTTAGAAGATATTGAAAACATGCATGTACAATGTACTGTGAATTAATATTTAAACAGAAAAGTGGAAAATTGAATAAAAATTCAAGAATAAGACAAACAAATTAATAGTTTTACATTTTAACAGGATTTAAAAACAATGTAAATAGCTAAGAGACAACTTAAAGTATTAAATAATTCTCATTGTTTTTCTGATTAAAAAAAAAGAATAGTTCCTCAGGAACTTGTTTTATTTATTTATGTATTTATTCAGCATCTTTTATATAAATCTTTCAGCTCCAGTGTCAAAGCCAGCACTGTCTCAAACATGCTGGCCACCAGAACAGATGAATGTCAGCTGCTTCTCTGAGGGAGATGAAGTACAATTAATTTTGACTCTGGACGATCACTTTCTGATACAAAGCAAAGACCAATCCCTGAGCAACTGGACAGCTGAGAAATCCATTGTTTCAAAGGTTACCATCAGGTTTAGGCTTGCTAAATAAACCTATATATAATCATCTAATATGTAACACGTTTATTCTTTATGAATGATGGATTAACATAAACACAAAGGGATACAGAACATCCATGCATTTTCTTCTGCTTAATATGGCCCAGGTCATGGGGGCAGTAGCCTAAGCAGGGAAGCCCAGACCTCCTTCAACCAAGCCACCTCCTCCAGCTAATCTGGGGGAACACCGAGAGGTTCTCAGGCCAGCTCAGAGATATAATCTCTCCAGCATGTCCTGGATCTGCCCCAGGGCCTCCTCCTGATGGGGCATACCTGGAAAACCTCACCCAGTAGGCCAGCCACATTGCAGACACAGCTCAGTGCAGCAGCCTCCGCAATAGAGTTGCTGAACATGGTCAAATCAGAAGGTCTGCTGGAAATGGATGTTGAAGCTCTTGTGAACCAGGGCCTCTACTACATGTTCACAGCATACCCTCACTATATGTTTAGGTCCCCCAGGTCTGTTTAGCGTCCTACCCCACCACCTGATTCAACTCACCACCAGGTGGTGATCAGTTGACAGCTCACCCCTTCTCTTTACTCAAGTGTCCAGAACATATGGTCGCAGATCATGGATACGATTAAAAAAATCGAGCAACAACCTGTGACCTAGGGTGTCCTGGTGCCACATGCACTTATTCAGTTCAATTCATTTAAGTTTTTATATATAATTTATATAGTGCCAAATCACAACAACAGTTGCCTTAAGGCACTTTATATGGTAAGGTAAAGATCCTATAATAATAGAAAGAAATCAGAGAAAACCCCAAAGCTTCCTTTTAACAGGAAGAAACCTCCAGCAGAACCAGGCTTCAGGGAGGGGCGGCTATCTGCCATGAGCGTTTGGGGTGAAAATGTGAGTTAAAAGGGTGACTGAAGAAGAAACACTCAGCACATCATACGAATCCCCCAGCAGCCTAGACCTATGGCAGTTAACAGTTCAGAATACTCAGCCTTCTTGGAGTTCTTGGGAGGGGTGCTCAAGGGTGCTGCACCTGGATACTCTTACTGGGGGACTTCAACACTCACGTGGACAACAACAGTGAGACATGGAGAGGCATGATTAGGACCACCTGATCTGAACCCGAATGGTGTTCCCTTACTGGACTGCGCAAACAACAGTTTGGCCAAAGTGAACAGGTTCAAACATAAGGGTGTTTTGTTGCTCCACATGAATGCCAGTGCTTAGGGTACTTGTCTCGTTGAAATATCCAGCCCCAGAGCAACTTCAACTTGGTCACTGATTCTTGAACATTGTTCTCAAGAATCTCCTGATATTGACTGGAATCCATGCAACCTTCAACTTTAACAAGATTCCCAGTACCTGCACTGGACACACAGCCCCACAGCATGATGGAACTGCCGCCACATTTTACTGTGGGTAGCGTGTGTTTTTCTTAGAATGCATACTGTCTGTTGTTATGTCCAAATAACTCAATTTTAGTTTCATCAGTCCACAGCATCTTATTTCAAAGTGAAGCTGTCTTGTCCAAATGTGCTTAATCACACCTCAAGCGACTCTGTTTGTGGCATGTGTGCAGAAAAGGCTTCTTCTGCATTACTCTCCCATACAGCATCTCCTTCTGCAAAGTGCGCTGAATAGTTGAACGATGTACAGTGACACCATCTGCAGAAAGATTATGTTGTAGGTCTTTGGAGCTGGTCTGTGGGTTGAGTATTACTGTTCTCACCATCCTTCGCCTCTACTTATCTAAGATTTTTCTTGACCTGCCACTTTGGGCTTTAACTAGAACTGCGCCTGTCGTCTTCCATTTCCTCACTATGTTCCTCACAGTGGAAACTGACAGCTGAAATCTCAGAGATAGCTTTTTGTATCCTTCCCCTAAACCGTGATCTTGAAAAAACTTTGTTTTCAGGTCATTTTAGAGTTTTTTTGAAGCTCCCATGTTGCCACTCTTCAGAGAAGATACAAAGAGGAGAAACACTTGCAATTGGCCACCTTTCTCATGTTTGGATTTACCTGTGTATGTAGGTCAAGGGTCAATGAGCTTACCAAACAAATTTTGTGTTCCAATAATTAGTGCTAAAAGTATTCAAATCAATAAAATGACAAGGGTGCAGGTGCCTAGTTTAGTTACTTAAACTAAACTAGGCACCTGCCTAAAACATCTGTAACCTTTAGCAGTAATTGTAACAGAGTTTTGAAGTAAAAAAAAAAAGGGCCACATAGAATCGGGCTGAATAATAACAACCCAAATTCATCAAGAATCTAATATGGAATCGGATCATATCATATCACTGTCACCAGGTGGGGACAGTGCAATGCACCTGATGGGGTACAATGTTGCTGTTGAGGGGTTGCTGCTGCTCCTGCCTCTGATAGTGCTGGAGGACAGGGCTATGTTGACTGTAGACATTTAAAAAGTCCATAGGAGAGACGGTAGATGAAAAAAACTGTGGGAACTAAACTGAAACCGGAATATTAGGAAGGCAAAGGAAAGGGGTTGTCATGGTAGGGTAGGAATGTAAGAAAAGAATCTATACACATAGAACATGCGTACGCACACACACACACACACACACACACGCAGTGACATTTTATACATTCTCCAAAATACTGTATATACTATGGAGAAAGGTTTGCATCATAGAATAGAATGGAATGCCTTTATTGTCACTATACAGTTGTACAGTGAGATACAGAACAAAGCAGAAAGCTTGTTAAATGTTTGAACTGTAGCGATACAATAATTTCGTCACTGTAAAATCAGCATTTTTGTCATATTTGAAAGATAAATTGAATATAATCTGTTTTGTAAGCTATTTTCTTTTAAAATACACTGTGTGGGTTTTTTTTTTCAACATCGTAATTATAACACTCCATAATTATGTGGATATGCATATTAGATATTTTAAGTGAAATACAAGCCCTCCAGAAAGTTACTTACTTACTTTAAAACAAAATATGTTCCCCAAAATGGTGGGCAGAGCTACAGACTCATGACACCCTTACCCCTTACCCAGTTAGCTAGCGGCTAATAACCATCACTACTTAAGCAGTTAGTAAAAGGACAGGTAACGTTTTGTTGCACTGTTACACACACAGAATTTGTTTTGTTTTAATTCTTCAGCTGCAACAAGACAACTTAACAATGTATAGTTAAATACTATTGTTCAGGGGCACAGGCAGGACTGCCTGATTGTAAAAACCCTTGATGTGAAACACTAGAGTTGAATTGCAAATAATGTAATGATCTGTACTAGCCACATGATGGGGCCAAAGTCCCAAACTGGAACTTGAACCTGGGGCCAAAACCAGACTGTAAAGACTCCAGTCTCACTCTACTGACATGGTATGCAAATTTATAAGACCTCTATCGTTTGAACTACCAAAGCTTTTTCTCTCCAGTTTTACTTCTTTTATTTTTACTTTTATTTTTTTGTTCTTTCTTTATGTCTTAAAATATACACGAGTCAGTTAGTGTATCTTCGGCAGAGACACTTAAAATAGAAAGCGCTGTGGTTTTAGCGTAATCTGGTTTTAACATCCCACATTAAGGAGTTAACTGATACTTTCTCTTAGCTTCTTTTCACAAACTCTCATAATGTTGACATCATCTACATCGCAAGGGCGTAAATGAAAAAGAAAAATGGATAAGTAATTTAATGGTATGTATACAAAGATCCAGACTTTGTGGACCATTCTGACTTTTTAGCCTGCAATGTCAGACATTCAAATTTATATTGTTTTTACTGAGAGTGTCTTATCACCATTATAACACTGGTCCGGGATCAACTTTGCAACTGACAAATCATGAAGTTGTGATGTCATAGCTTTGCAATGTGGGGGAAAAGAAAAAAAAATACTCTTGTTTATTTAAAACTCTCTCCTGTATGGAAGCCCGTTTCCGCCACTAAATAAAAACAAAAAAGCTAGTATCCATAACTCGAAATTTCGACTTATTAACTCGAAATTTCGAGAAAAGTAACTCGAAATTTTGAGAAATATAACTCAAAATTTTGAGTTACTTTTCTCAAAATTTCGAGTTAGCTCTGCCAATCAAAAATATACGCGAATGAGGTCGCTTTCTTGTTACCCGGAAGCCTATGGCGCAGAGGAACGCGCACTCAAAAACGGATCCCAACAAATTGGCGCTTTCGCGAGTACGTTTGCTGATAGTAACACCATGTGATTCAGCTAATAACACAGGGATTTCATCATTTGTGAAGCCAGGCTGAAAACACTCAGCAATCTGTGCATTCACGACTGGATGTAATACCGGTAGCTTAGCTGTAGCATTTGTAGCTGAGGGCTTCAGCTTCCGGGTAACAAGGAAATGACGTCATTCACGTAGATTATTTTGAGTTACTTTTCTCAAAATTTAGAGTTAATAAATCGAAATTTCGAGTTAATATGTCGAAATTTCGAGAAAATAACTCGGAATTTTGAGAAAATAACTCGAAATTTTGAGTTATGGATCCTTTTTTTTTTTTTTGGGGGGCGGAAACGGGCTTCCATACTCCTGAAACAAATAGTAAGCATTTCAGTTGCTTTGGTTTATTTAATAATTTATGCAATATAATAAGTATGTTATCAAGTTACATTTTCATGTTGATTTTCTAGTGATAGTTTTTAATAATTTATTATCCATCCATCCATCCATTTTCCTCAGCTTATCTGGGGCCGGGTCGCGGGGGCAGCAGCCCAAGCAGAGAAGCCCAGACCTCCTTCTCCCCAGCCACCTCCTCCAGCTTATCAGGGGGAACACCGAGGCGTTCCCAGGCCAGCCGAGAGATATAATCTTTCCACCGTGTCCTGGGTCTGCCCCAGGGCCTCCTCCCGGTGGGACATGCCCGGAAAACCTCGCCCAGGAGGCACCCAGGGGGCATCCTTGTCAGATGCCCGAACCACCTCAACTGGCTCCTTTCGATGTGGAGGAGCAGCATTATATAATGCTAAATAAATGCTCAGACAACACTGACAGCACTGGTCAGTTGCAATGCTGATCTTGGACCAATCTTGTTATGAAGACGTAGGAACAATACTAACACAGGATATCAGATTTTGCTTTGTACGTACTGTAAAACATACCTTTGAACAGTCTTTCCTGTGAATTATTATTAACAGTTTAATCTGGAGATGATTTCTGTGCCTCTCTTGTACTCAACTCAACTTGTACTCAATACAGCAGCTTGAAAATGCATATTTAAAAAATGTATAGCTCTAAATTAGCCAGCTACTACAGTATATGTACATATTTGTACAAGTACAGAAAAAAATATGATACAACACTAAGTGCCTTAGTATGACATCAGTGACTTTAAATAGATGCTTACTCATTTCTGTCCAAACCAAAAGACCATAGCTTGTCCCACCCTGCTGCCACAGAGAAGGACTTCTGCTGCAGGTCAGTAGTGCTAAACTTATGTCTCACAAAATGTAGTGAAACAACTGTACTTTGAAAAAACAACAAAGAATTCTAAAATATATATATATATATAAAAAACAACCTTGAAAATTCATGCAAGAAATCTTTTTACAACTTCCTATGTCCTCATGTTCTTGCCTTCTATTTTGGAACCACATATTAGTTGTGTTATGTCATATGTGCAGCAGAAACAATATTCTAATTGTATCTCAACAGAAAATGATTTTGATCTACATGATTGTCACAGCTCCGGCAATCATTGCTGTGGCACAAGGTACGCTTCAATTATTTATGTAGATAAAAAATTCATACAGCTTTTCAATCAATTCACAAAAGCATTTAAATATTTGATTGTATTATTCATTGTGTGGTCTGATGTCATAAAAGCATACATAACTATATATATATATATATATATATATATATAAATGCTGTATAACATTACATTAGATAATGGTTTCATTAGTTGTTGTATTGCCCTGCGACAGACTGGCGACCTGTCCAGGGTGTACCCTGCCTCTCGCCCTATGACAGCTGGGATAGGCTCCAGTGCCCCCCGCGACCCTGAAAAGGATAAGCGGTAGCGAATGGATGGATGGATGGATAGTTGTTGTATTGACATTGTCATTAACAAGTCATTTCAGGGACATGAGATGTGTTAGTAACTGTAAAAATAAACCATTTGAAATGTATAATATTCAAAGTATATGGTTTTCACTGTAGTAAAAATGAATGACAATGGTTAATTTCTCCTTTTCTTAATTTTCTCATTAGGGTTATTGAAATGCAATCTAACTGAACCTCGACCCCAGACGTGTTTTGGATTTTTAGGAGAACCACTCATTTTTTACTTACCTACTATTCTGCATACAAGGACAAGCTTGACAAAGAATAAAGATGTAATTTTAAGATTAAAAAATAATTCATTAGTTAATATAAATGAAAACTTCAAGAATCGTACATTCTTTGGAAATGGAATATTCAATCTAACAAAAGCAACAAAAAATGACTCTGGAGAGTACACGATGGAACAATACGATTCTACTGACGGTGTATTATTGCACACAGTTAACATCTATCTGGATATACTAGGTAAAACCAAACAATCACTGCCTTCAAATAACATATGTGCAATACTAAAGTAAATGTCAGAATGTGTTATGAAGCTAAAAACAGAGGGGAAAAGAACTTTTTCAAACTGAGGACTTTATGTCTGAAAGGTCACAAAATTCAAAACCTGCAGTTTTTTTAGTCAGTTTTGCAGGTACATACGAGTTTCAGGATTATAATTATAGTATTTAATACATGTTATTTTATTTTATTATAATTGGCAGTTATATATTATAAAAGACTTCCAATTATAATCAAATCAAATTAGTGTTCATATTCATACATATTTCAAACATAAGTACGTATATATTTAGAAACAGATCACAAGTTGTAGAGCTGTTAATGACATATTATAATTGTTGTTGCATCTATATGTGACTGCGTGTTTGTGTTGTCACCAGACCGCCTGACAGTCAGCTGCTCCTCTGAACAATATGACCTGGAGTTCATTTTCTCTTTGGACACTAACATGCTGATACAGACACGAGCAAAGAGTCCAGAAAAACAGAGCATTTCAAATGCTACCATGAGCTTACATGGGCAACTGATGGGAAAGCTGATGTGTATGATTGTCCAAAACAATGTCAGCAGAGAACAAACCACCATTCATCTTACAGGCTGTTCAGGTATTACAGTTGTTTTTTTATTAGTTCTTTTGTTTAGTGTTTACTACTACTACTACTACTAATAATAATAAATCTCATTGCTAAACCCTAACCCTAACCCCACAATGGATTTTAAATGAAACAGCTCTGATGCAGTTAAAGTGCAGACTCTCAGCTTTAATTCAGTGGGTTGAACAAATCTGCCAAACTGTAGATTTTGCCACTTCTAATATTGCAGTGATTTCTTGGATGTTTTTTTTTCTCTTTTCTCAGCTGGCAGCTTTTGAGCTGCATGGAGAGCTTCTTTTGTTGTCTGTTTACAGTGAAATCTTCCAAATGCAAGCACCACACCTCAGATCAACTTCAGTCCTTTTATCTTCTTAATTGATAATGACATAACAAAGGAATTGCCCACACTTGCCCAAGAAATAATCTTCGAGTCAGTTGTCCAATTACTTTTGGTCCCTTTAAAAAAAAGGTGGCACATGTTAAGGAGCTGAAACTCTTAAACCCTCCATCCAATTTGTATGTGGATAACCTCAAATACAAGCTGAGTGTCTACAAATTCTGTCTATGTCCATCATATAACTCTAATTGGAAGTGTTTTAGTAAACAGGTAAAAAAACAAAACTTGTGTCAATGTCCAAATATATATGGACCAAACTGTACGTGTGACTTGAGGTAATTGTAGCCCTTTAAACTATATCTTCATCTACAAGAATGTATTATCTCAATGTATTCTTCTTAATGATTTTATTTTCTAGGTACTAAGTCTCCCCTCTGCGTTGTGACTGTGGCTGTGGTTGGAAGTGTTGCCATTCTGCTTATTTTGGCTATGTCCTTTGGTACTCGGCATTTCAAAAACACAACTGATATCATGACTGTTAATGAAGGTAAGATTTGTTGTACATGTTAAATTAACTCTACTGCCTTTGTCAGTTGAGTCTCATTGAATACCACACTAAAATTACGCAAAGATTTCCTAAATTAATATAAAACAATGCAGGTGTCTCGACATTCCTGAAAATAATTTTGGAAAACATGAAATTCATCTAGTTAAGTAAGTTATTCACCTTACAGTTAGAGCCATGGCTTGTTGCCCAAAGACACAGTTTTTGTTGTTTTGTCTCTGTATACCACAACAATGTATTTTAAATAAAGTAATCAATATGTGATTGAAAAACAGTCTGTGGTGGTGAGGAAGACTGCCAAGATGGTATTTGGTTTAATTAATGAACAGAGGGAAGAAGACAAGGAGATTTGGTGTTGGAATGAGTAAGCACCAGAAAGTACAAGGCTGGGAAAGAAAAAGTCAAAAGGTCGGGAAAACTTGGTATCTAGTGTACAGCGAAGAGAGAGGTGACAAAGGAAAAAGGCTAAAAACTGACGTGTATGTGAGGCTGGATACTGAAGAAGGAGGAAGTGCCTTGTATTGACTTGTTATTTAAAAAAAATGAGCTGGAAAGGATGTGCAGTAAGTTAGAGTGAGTATTTTAAGGACCACCTTCAGAAAGGAAGGCCTCAAATGGAGTGAAGATAGTGAAGAAGGAAGTGCAAAGGATCTGTACGGAAGCGTTGAACTCCAGATTACATACCTGTGAAGATATGATACAAGATACAGGGAAGATACTTGCAAAACAGACTGAACCATTCCCTGAAGCTGTGGGAAGGTGGTTTTTAACATTAGGTTAAGGAGGGATGAGGTAGTCATATGTTAATGAGACAGTTTTGATAGAGAAGTATAGAGAAGGCCATAAGGAGTTGCACTGTGCCTGGGTGGAGAAGAGAAAACAGGGCACTATATGAGGAAGAAGAGTGTCCAAGAACTATATGAGGGTGGTGCAGGACATGTATGAAGACAGTGAGACAGTAGTGTAGTGTGAGGAAGGAGGTCAAGGTGGGGGTGGGATTACATGAGGGATCTCAAAGAGCCTCTGAGGTGGAGGTATGCATGGCAAGAAGAAGAATGGCATTGCTGAGCCAGCCAGTGAAATCCTTTTTTTAAAGAATGTACCTGTTTGTTTGAATGTTTACTGACTTCTAAAGTTCTCCTAAAGTTTTGATGGCCTGCATCAATTTGGGTCTTTGGGATGCAATCTAACATCAGGGTTCAATAGATCCAACTCATAAACAGCTAATGCAACACTTTTGTTAAATTCCCTAAGTCTGGAATTCAATCATATTTTGGTTGTTTCTTTCAGAATCCATTGCAGTGGTGCACATAGCACAAACTAAACTGAATCTGACAGTATCCTAACATTATTGTTAAGTCTTTCATATATAATTGTAAAATCTTTTGACTACCTAAAAATCAATTTCTGTTTCTATGTGTTTCAGATGATGCTGAAGATGACATCATTTACTCAGATGTTAAAGTGAAACAGCGTACAAGAAAAGCAACACCACGTTCAAATCAAGATGCAAGTTAGCTTTCCCCTAATACATTCTGACCTAGCACCAGTCTTAAACCTGTTCATGCCAAGTTAGCAGTTTCAGTTAGAAGCTCTCACCAACATCTTACATATAACACTGGAGATTTTAAAAGCTGTGGTCATTAGTGTTTGTGCATTTCTTGTGCTCTTCTTTGTATATAAAGCAGATAACAGCAAAGGTGAGCTGTGCCTCTCTAAGACAACAGCAGAGTCAAGCATCAACCATCATCTCATAGCTTGAACATTTTAGCTAATATTCACTGTGTCTGTCATGACCGTAAAACAATGAAACCATGTGATACTAACTTAGTTGCACACGCTGAGAAAGTGCATACTATACATGTATCTTGCGTAACACTGGCCTGATTTTACTATTAGGAATCATAGCAGATATCAAAATGCCCACTTGTTCTATGTAACAATACAAAAAACATGAAAGGCTCACTCTAGAAATACTTCTCCTGTTACAGTTTGTTATTTTAGTCATGTATTCTCAGTGCATACAGCTTTTTGCCTGCAGCTTAGAGTCTCAGTATTGTATGTCATGTTTTGTGATCATGTGACATTTTGAAAGTATAATAAAACTTGTGTTTTCCTCGTGTTCCACACAATTCCTTCTCAATCAGCATACTTTATTAATCCCAGTATTAATCCCAACATTCTCAAAATGTTGCATTTATTTTCTGTGTTTTGCAGTACAAACTATAAACCAAAGCCAGGCATAAAGTGGAAAGAGACAAGAGTGTAATAAACTCACCCTGTAACTTGTGAACAAGAATTATTGTTTTCTTTTATAATCAAATCAAATCACTTTTATTGTCACATCACATTATTGGCACACTGGTACAGCACATGCGAGAGAAATTCTTGTGTCCAAGCTTCACAAACAACAGTGGTGTGCAAAATACAAGAAAAATAAGAAGCAAAGCAAAGTATAAGAATAGGAATATGAGAATTTTAAGAATAAATATATGTACAAATATAAGAATGTATGAACATTATTAAATATGTATACCAAATATATATGTATGCATGTGTATATATACTAGGGCTGCCACAAACGATTATTTTGATAGTCGACTAGTCACCGATTATTTTTGCGATTAGTCGACTAATCAGATCCTTTGGACATAACACGTACAGCTTATTGCACCAGCATGCATCTGCTCTTATATAACTATCATTAGCTTACAGCTTTAAGTGTTTAAGGTATGTGCTAACTAAAAATAAAGACAAGATGATAGTTTATTAAATTTTAATGAAATTTGCAGATTGTTTCGGTGAAGTTTAATAAACTCCTTGCTATCTAAAATATAACAGGACACTGGAGTATATTCTCGAGCATCTCATGCTTCTGATAATCAGTTGTCTGCTTGACGTTTATTCAGCTGTGTAAAAACTATAACTTTAATCTCAGCCAAACCGATTTACTCAGGAACAAATAAAATACTAAAAAAAGCCAAACAATAACATTTTAAGTTATCTAAGTGACTTATATATATTTAACCTGAGTAGCGAAAGACAGCGGTGGGTTTGAAAACGATTTGCCCGGAGTCCGGTGTTCTCACGGGCTCTAGTGAGCCGTGCCCCCGGATAGCTATCGAGCTAGTGGGTAACAGACGTCTCCGAAAACGTCGGAGCGCTTTTGAAAATATGTGGTGTCTTGATAAACTGAGCAGATATTTGAGGTTTACACAGCTACATTCTCGCCTGAAAATATGTTAAACGTTTATTTTGTGACACAGAGAGAATAATAAGAGTAATATTAAAACTAACTAGCTGCCGCCATTGTTGGAAACTGAGCTGGGCTGTGCTATGAATTCTGGGACAGAGCTACTTCTTCGGGGTTTAACGGCAGCTGGCATCCTTGTACATTCAGTGCTGCCATCTTCTGTTTCAGTCCATTATTGCACTCTTAAATCCTACTACTTATTCCTGAGTCTTTTGTGATCTTACAAAGCTTCAAACGACTCGTCGACTATTAAATCAGTCGTTGACGATTTTGATAGTCGACGTAATCGTGACTAGTCGAATAATCGTGGCAGCCCTAATATATACATATATATAACATATAGAGAAGTCGGCAGTATGAATATTGTGCAAAAGAAATGGCATTTATGTGCAATATGGAGTGCATAAGTGTCGAAGTTTCGGTAAGTGACAGTGAAGTGTCTATGAAATGTTAGTGGTCAGTGTTGAGCAGTCTGATGGCCTGATAGAAAAAGCTGTCCCTCAGTCTGCTGGTTCAGGACCGGATACTGTCGTACCTCCTGCTGGACTGAAATAGTTTGAACAGTGTGTGACTGGGGTGACTGGAGTCTTTGATGATCCTCCCCGCTTTCCTCAGGCACCGCTTCTTGTAGATGTGCTGGAGGGAGGGAAGCTCACCTCCAATTATCTTTGCTCCACTCTCTGGAGAGCTTTGCGATTGTAGGCGGTGCTGTTGCCATACCAGGTGGTGATGGATCCAGTGAGGATGCTCTCAGTGGCACAGCAGTAGAATATACTAGTGTGTGATTAGTGTTGTTGTTGTTCTGTCATATTCTGGTAAAATCTGTAAACTTTAGTAGTAAAAGTAAAAATACTTATGGTGAGAAACAAGTTTTGAGTTGCAAGTAATGCATGAATCAGCACTCACCTCATGAATCCAGTGTTATTTACAAATATCCAGAAGCAATAAAATGCAGAACACTTGCAAGATCTTGTTTAATTGTGATTGTAAAGGCTATTACTGCAGTAATTCTTTTGTAAATTTGAGTGGATAGTTGTGTATTTGTACCTCAATCCATGTTTTCCTATTTACAACCATATGTGAGAGATCAGATTTGTAAATGTGTAAACAAATATCGAAATTTAAACAGAGATTTGTGAAAGCTTTGTAAATGTGTAAAATGTTCTCAAATATAAACGTAAATGTGTCGACAACTCTGATGCATGCATAGAAAGGAATGATTTACAACTGACATGTGTTCTTCTCAAAGCACTGAAAAGAACCGAAAACTCCTGAGTTACAGCTTCTTTTAACAGTCTGTTAATATTAACCCTGGGATGAAGCATTACAAGCTCACCACCAGGTGGCGCCAGTACCAGTGATTTTAGCCACTAGCTGCCTAGTATACTGCAAGTGCTAGTTGCATACATATAAAGCAGACTTACATTGAGAGACTATACATGTATGCTGTAAGTACATGTTTATGTTATTTTTTTAGTCTAAGTATAGTTTAGCTTTGTAAAAACTGAAATGTTATTGTTAATACAACAACTGTGCTAGCTCAGTTTATGCTTCCGCTATCAAACCCATATACCAAGTGACAGAAATGAGCAAACTGGTGGGTTCAGCACCAGAGTAATAGTATAACCTTACAGCAGTGTGTTGGAGATAATTTGAGTTAGTTTTGAGCCAAGCTGGCTTTGGCTTATCATAAAACTACATCACCAAGAAATGAATTAAAAGCAATTCTTTCTATCTGTCTGTCTAACATAGATAAAAAATAGAGTTGGCTTTTTAAGTTGATTTATTTTAACTCAGTCTTGGAGAGTGAGAGGATGGCTGAGGAATGGAGAATTGCACTGGTACTAGTTTTTACGAACATGAGTGATGTATAGTGGATGAGCCATACCATGAAGATAAAGGAAAGTTTTGAAGCTAGGTTAATAAGAGAGAAAGTGACGAGTGAGTAGCAGTATAGCTTAATGCCAAGAAAGAGTGCTACAGATACAGTGTTTGTTTTCAGGGTGTTGATGGAGAAGTATAGAGACGATCAGAAGGAGCTTCACTGTGTCTTTGTGAAGTAATGTCTCCAAAGTATAAACAACTCTTAATACACAAACATTATTCTATTACTTTTATACCAGATCATTTAACTAACCTTAATATATTATAATCACATTTCTCTCCTTGCAGTTTATATGATATTGTACCCCTCTCTCTCACACTTTGTGTGGGTGTACTAGTTCACTTTCTTTGTATCTTTAAATATAAACTTCAATCAGTCAGCGCATCTGCAACAAATTTAAAATGGAAAGAGCTGTGGTTTTTACCTAACATAGTTTTAGCATCCCACATTAGGGTGTCAACCGATACTTGCTGTAGACCATGTTGATGAGTTCACATTGCAGGACGTGAGAATAAAATCCTTTTAAAGGCATATAGTGCTTCATTGGTATGTTTACAGAGATTCAGAGAAGCATGCGGTATCACAGTCAGTCTAGTGAGAATAGAACATGGGATTATCTGTGTTGGGTGTCTTGATGAATTAACTTATCTAAACTTTTGTGATGATATAGTAATATAATGGGACATTTTCCATGATTTAAAGGAACCCTCAATGCTGTCTTTTTGCATATATTGCAAAACACACCTTAAAAGATTCTCTTCTATTATCAACAGTTTAACCCCGAGATGATTTTCTGGGCTACACTTAGTAACTGTAAGTAAAGATACTCTTTTTAAGTTCCATCCACAGCAGCTCAAAAATGACTAGTGATACTCTAATTTGTCTAACTACTGTATTTACATGTTTGTATAAGTAAAGACAAGTATGATGAGACACTAAATGCTTGAGTAAGACTAACATGACTTTAAATACATGCTTACTAATTTCTGTCCAAACCACAAGACAAACACAGCAGCCCAAAGCCCGTCATAACTGCCGCCACAGAGAAGAACTCCAGTTGCTGGTAAGTAATGCTAAACTTAATTCTCATCGGTGAAATTACTGTACTATAAAAACAATCTAAAAAATGTAAACATTGATTGATTGATTATGATTGTAAAAAACACTAGATAATACAAAAAATGTTATGAAACCCTTTTGATTGGTCACCATAGCTTTGGTTTCCACAGTTCAGACAAATATGTCATAAATAGTGCTGATGTGTTGACGACAACAGTAAAATTTAAGCTTAAAGTAGCAATTTGAAAACAGTTTTCACATGTAATTATTGCTGCAAAATATTCATTGATAGTTATAATTTGTTTGATAGGATAGTTCTAATATGGCGTTCAGAAAAGAAATGTGGCCTCTATCAGCGAGCACAGAAAAATTTGTAATTATCAGCCATATAACAATTAATATAACAATTAAAATGAGAGTTACTAGACTTGTTAAAATAATGGGAAGTCTTATACTGTGAGTGCTTCCAACAAAAAAATGTGATTTTTAGAAAGTATCTGACATACAGGTACAACCCACACATATGCACACAGAACTTTAACTAAACGTCGTACATCGTCTTAAAGCATGCTCAGTCATCCAAGTAAGTAAATCCTCAAAAGTTGATTCTGTTCATCTGGACGTAGCGTTTTCAGTGGGAGAAACGTTTGTCACTCATCCAAGTGACTTCTTTAGTCTCAGCTGACTGTAGATTGCCCCAATCTTATAAACATTACATTAGCATAATGACTGAAACCAGCACCACTGAAGGAACAATGGGCTGGGAGGTTATTTCCACTCTCAGCTTCGACCAAGTGTGTTTGCTTTTGGAACTGTATCTTAATTCCACCTATTTCACATACAAGGGTCAGTACTACAGGCAGAAACATGGGTGTGTCATGGGTTCACCAGTTCCACCCATCGTGGCCAATTTGTACATGGAAGAAGTCGAAAAGAGGGCTTTGGTATCCTACCCTGGAACGTCCCAGGACATACCACAATTCATGGATAACATTAACTCGGTGGACCGACACATCAAATTCACCAGTGAGGATATGAAAATTGGCAGGTTAGCCTTCTTAGACTGTGAGATTTCCATCAGTAATGGGGGACATCTAAAAGCTGATGTGTACCGTAAACCTACGCATACGGATCAGTATTTAAGGTTTGACTCTCATCATCCACTGGAGCATAAAGTGGGTGTCATCAGGACGCTACAACATAGAGCCAACACCATCCCCACAGACACAGCGGCCAGGGAGGCAGAAGAACATCACATCAAGAAGGCCCTGAGTAAATGTGGTTATCCCACCTGGACATTTGTCAAAGCTGGTAAGGCACCTAAAGAAAGCTCTAGCCCAGGGGTGTCAAACTCAAATACACACTGGGCCAAAATTCAAAACTGGAACAAAGTCGCGGGATAACATTAATATTTATTGAAAAAAAAATCTTCCTCCAGATATAAGAATGAATCTTTTCTTATGGACTCAAATAAGTTTTGCTGGAAAACTGAATATGGAACAAGCAAAGCTTAATACTAAACAATATATATATTAGCTGTATAATACCAGTAGGCCAGCTCTAATAGTAATTTGGTATGGCTTCGCGGGCCAAATGTAATTAGGCTGTGGGCCAAATTTGGCCCGCGGGCCAGAGTTTGACACCTATGCTCTAGCCAATCCAGGAGAGAAGGACAACTGCTGCCTAAGCAAAAACCCATAGTGATCCCGTATGTGTCAGGAGCATCAGAACAGCTGAGACACATTTTTTCTAAACACCGTGCCTTGGTGGCTTTTAAACACCCCACACAAAAAATTGGTCCACCCCAAGGATCGGGTCCCCAACATAAACAGAGTAATGTAGTGTACCAAATTATTTAATATTTGCAGTGAGTCTAGTGCTCTGGTTGTGATGAAGGCAAATAATGTCTTCCTCGATTTTCTTCATGAAAGGGAAAAAAGACCAGAAATATACCATCCAGGTGCCAGTGGTGAAGTCACATGCCAGAGAGTAAGAAGACATCTTATTTTAAATATGGTGAGTGACTGTAGTCATGGCGACATTAGTTAAAAAGGAAAAAATGTCTAGTATGTCAATAGTTGTTGCATTATTTTCCAAAGTAAGAACAGTTTCTATTGATTCATTATGTAGATAATTCACACGTTTGATAGTACACTACACATGCAAAATAATCTGATTCTGTCCAAACAGAAGATGATTTTGATCATCATCATCATCGCAACTCCAGCAATGACCGCTGTGGCACAAGGTACACTTCAGCCAGTAAACAGTACCTAGAAGAACAAAATGAATCCATATTGTTAATCCACATTAACCAGTTTAATGTTTTATCTTATTATTTGTTATTACTTAGATGATTTATTGTTTAGTCTGGTGAGAGAACATTTCTGTTTGGTATAGTGCTACATCAGATAACGGTGCCATTAATAGTATTACTCAAGTTTCATACACATGAATTTTGTCAGTAACAATTAATTGGTTACATATATACAAAGTTTATGGTTTTATATTTAGTGCAAATAAATGATAGTTATTAATTTCCCTCTTAGTATACATTTGTTTATTCATTTTCTTACCAGGGTCTTCAGAATGCAATCTCACTGAACCTGGACCCCAGACGTGTTTTGGAGTTTTAGGAGAACCACTCGTTTTTTACATACCTACTAAACCACATATGAAGACAAGCTTGAAAAAGAGTACAGAAAAAATTTTAACCTTAATAAATGATAAATTATTTGGTCTCAATGAAAAATACAAGAATCGTACTATATTTTTCCCAAATGGAACACTGAAGCTCGAAAAAGCAACAAAAAATGACTCTGGAGAGTACAGCATGGAAACACACAGTTCTACTGACGGTGTGTTATTGCACACAGTTAACATCCATCTACATATACTTGGTAAGACCAACAACTTATTGACTTATTGAATAACATCTGTGTAATAACAATGTACATGTCAAAATGCGGTTTAGAGCTAAAACTGGAAATTTATAAAAGCAGGTAGTTACATGAACAGATTATAGATTGTATTTATCGTTGTTCTTATTGCTGGTTATATATTATAAGAGAGTTATCAAATTATCATTAATTTTGTGCACACATTTTATATAAGTAAGCTATAAGTAAGCACTTACATAAAGCCTGTATTGGTATGTATTTACACTCCTTAGAGTAGCAGTGAATCTGATATTGCAGTTGATACTGTGTCTATACTATATGTGACTATATGTTTGTTTTTTTTAGCTCCTGTGTCAGAACCAGCTGTTATGCAGATGTGTTTGTCACCAAAACAGATGACAGTCAGCTGCTCCTCTGAAGGAGATGAAGTAGAGTTCATTTTGTCTTTGGATGATAAGTTGTTGATACAGTGTACAACCAACGGTACAGAAAACAACAGCGTTTCAAATGTTACCATCAACTTACCTGGTCAGCTGATGGGAAACCTGACATGTGTTGCTCAAAACAATGTCAGCAGAAAACAAAATATCACCCACCTTACAAGCTGTACAGGTAGTGTGAAATATATGTAATAGAAATGAAAATGTTAAATGTATTGTAAAGCTAAAATATATCTTTGGATAATCAAAAACATTAATAATTTGTAAGATTATTTTTAAAGCGGCATAGATCTGTTTTAAGATTTTGTTTTAAAAAATATCTATGTTGACAAACTCTCCCAAAGATCACAAAAATTGCAACATGCAGTTTTTTTTAACAATAATAATTTAGCAGGTACGAAGAGAAACAGAGTGTCGATATCGACCACTGCAGAGCTGACAGTGGATGTTAAATTGCAGTTTGTATTGCATCCATATGTGACTGTATGTTTGTCTTTCAGCTCCTGTGTCAGAACCAGCTGTTTTGCAGATGTGTTTGTCACCAAAACAGATGACAGTCAGCTGCTCCTCTGAAGGAGATGAAGTAGAGTTCATCTTGTCTTTGGATGATAACTTGTTGATAAAAACCCAACCCAGCATTGCAGAAAACCACAACATTTCAAATGTTACCATCAGCTTACATAGTCAGCTGCTGGGAAAGCTGATGTGTATCGTCCAAAACAATATAAGCAGAGAACAAACCATCATCCACCTTATAAGCTGCACAGGTAATATAAAAAATTATTACATTCTGTTATACTTAAATAGTCATTTATTTTATTATTTTATTTAGTATAGGTATTTATAGGAGTTTTTCTCATTTTAAATGATTTATTTTTCTTTAAAAAATCATTCAGTTTTGCATTTTAAATACTGAAGCATAAATTGGAAGTACGTATGACTTGAAGACTCTTGGCTCTTGAAGGAGGCGGTCGCACTTTCTCCTTCTCCCTCTCCCTTATCTTTGCTGCTTGGCTTCTCATGTCTTTTGTATAGTCTCGCTTATTCTCTAACCCTAAGAGAGTCTCCCAGCCTGATCACGGAACACACACACACACACATGCACACATACGCATATACACTGACACAGACCTACACTCACCCCCCCACCCCCTACAAAAGCTTTTGAAGCTTATGTCTTCTATGTTGTGAGATGTGATGTGCTATGTGCTGAGGTGTTTTTTCTGTTCTCAAACTGATCTCCCTGTTGGAGCGCAGTCTGGGGTTCTTTTTTCTCCTTGTCTTTCCTCATGTTGTGCATTTTGCATTGTTATACCTCTCTGACCTGTCTTCCCCATGTGATGTAGTGTAATGTATGTATGGTCGGAAGGGTAAGATGGCGCTGGCAAAAGGTCGGCAGCCTTAACCCAATTTCCTTTGGGGTCAACCTTCGGGATCAATAAAGTTTTATTGAATTGAATTGAACATTGTAGCCCAGTAAACTATATTTACATTATTTCAGTACTTTCTTCTTAATGGTTTTAATTTCTAGGTAATATTTCTGACCACTGCATTGTGACTGTGGCTGTGGTAGTAAGCGTTGTTGCCATTCTACTCATTCTGGCTGTGTTTCTTGGTATCCGGAAATTCAAAAACACAACTGGCATTATGACTGTTAATGAAGGTAAGATTTTTATATTAAATGTGTTGTCTTTATCAGTTTTGTCTCAATGATCACCACACAGAAGTATATGCTAAATTGTTCTAAAATAGTGAGTGGCAATAATTTGTTGGACAAAAGGATATTTTTGTAGCTTTGTTGCAACTTCTGTACAGGACCATAAATGATTTCAACCCAAACAGTCAATATGTGATTGAAATGCTGACTTTCAGCTTTAATTCAAAGAATTTTACAAAAGTTTTTCATTAAATATTTAGTAATATTTACCCCTCATTTGTAAAAGGCTGATGGGTTATTGTCTTCACCCTGTTAAGCAGATGGGCAGGCGGGACACCCAAGTTTGTGAATGTGATAATGTGAGAATAAAGAAACGTAGCAAATGTATCAAAATTTAATTAAAGGCATATCTACCAAAAATCTTGAGTGAGTTCGAATCTCAGTGAAATAGACCTCAAAATCAGAGTTTTCTGAAAATCTTGTGAATGTGCTTGTGAGAACAAAGCAACGTGGGATTTTGAAAGTGATATGATAGGTTTTTTTCTACGTGGACACTGAGGGTAACACTGGCCACCACCAGTATTTTTTTTTATTTCAGTCTCCAGTTTTCAAAGGAATAAAATTTTACTGGACAAACTAACACGATTTAATTCAATCTTGCAGTTTGAATGCCTACAACCCATAGACCTTACAATGCTACTTTTTCTTTTCTTGTGTTGCCACAAGCCATGTGTTGCTAGTTTGTGGCTTATCAATTCAATTATGTATTTAATAGTTGAGTTGGGGTTGCTTCATGATCATTCTACTTCTATCAGCAGTCACATCATCAGCAAGCATGATTGACCCATTTGCCCATAACATTACTTTCACCTAGTAATACAGTCTGGTATCCTCATGAGCTCATGAGCGATTTCACTCCTTTTCCATACTTTCCTCCTCCCTTCTGATACAAGTTAATATTGGTTTCATATGTCCAGAAAATTTCTTTCAGAAACGTGCAGGCTCTTTTTAGATCAAACCTCGCCTTACTCTGTGGAGTGTAACTATTGGTTTGCAGCTTGTAATGAACTTGTTATGTTGTGCATTTCCACCCAGGAAGGTACTTTACTTTTTGGGCTCCCTTCCTTATGCTCACATTTAAAATGTACAGCAAAAAGCTTCAATTACAAATAAGGAGCTTTTGTATGATTTTAGATATGATGTCTGCTTCATTTTTCAGGAAATAAAAAGGAAACAGAACTTGGCCTTAATGCAGCTTGTTAATCAATTGTCTAAATATCCAGTTTTGAGCCTCTGAAAATGAGGGCCTATTTTTTTAAGCCTTGAATTAAAGCTAATTAAAACTGAAGTCTTTCCTTCAATCACACGTTTTTGTTTGATTTGAAATCCACTGTGGTGATGTACAGAGCAAAAAATACAAATATTGTGTCATTGTGAATCTTTGTGAAAACTTTCTTGTTACAAGTTTTCAATGTACAACATCAGCGTCTTTTGATTACACAAGACACAGTTTTCTGTTTCTACTTTTTTCAGATGAAGCTGAAGAGGACGTTGTCTACTCAGATATTAGACTGAAGCAGCATGCAAGAGAAACAAGAGAAACACCACCTATTTCAAATCAAGATGAAAGTTAACGTTCTCCTAAACAGTCTGACATTCTGAAACCTAAACCCTAACATGTTGACTTTCGGTCAACTGTCTAATAAAACTATGGCACTTTAGCAGTTCCATCTTTGCAGTGAACGTGAAGGTAAATATATTTAACAAGTTCTCACTGGATTATTAATTTTGAAGAAAACATAAAGGGGGGAAAAGTTATTTAGAAGGCATTTGATATACATGAAATACTTATTTATGCTTATTTATAAATGCTTTATATTTAAACTACATTTTATTTGACATAATTGAAATAAACTACAACAACCCTGTAAAAGTTCTAACCAACATTTAACATTTAACCTTGGAGATTAAATAAAAGGCTTTGGTCAGTGATGGTGCGTTCCTTGTGTTGTGTTAAGCAGACGTGGGCTGTGCCTCTTGTTTGAGATAAAATCATCAGGGTTTCTTTTTTCTGTGTTGTCATGACATTAAAACCACAAACTATATCCTGTTTTCACTGAGCTGCCAAACTTCTAAACCATGTGACATTACCTAAGCTGCACAGTTGTCAGTGAGAAAGGAAAAAAAACTGTATTATGCATAAAACACTGGCTTGTTTGTTCACAATTGATGATCATAGTAGAGACTTAAGAGATCTGAAATGACATGAAAAGAAGGTTTTAATTTTTTTGAAGAAGTTTTACCTCTCATCAGGTGGAAAGTCCCAGTTATCTAACCCCTAGTAGGGGCTGTCCCCTAGGAGGTGATCATTGACCCACTATTAATCATCTGCGACATGACATTAGCCACAGTATGTAAAAAGGCGTGGGCCATTACCACCAAAGGTTTTGGATGAAACCACTGTAAGACCTTTACCCTATCATGTGACCTTTTGAGGGATCTCAGGACTGCATTGTGGGTAGCTGACAGTTGGTGTCGTAAGCCACTCGCTCTGTTCAAAGGTGGTCGTTCACAGTGGACATAGATGGTCTCTTTTGCTCCTCTTTCAAACCAACCATCTGTCTTTTCAGTCCAAAATGTGAACATTGGCATCCCTGAAAGAGTGACTTTGTCCTTTAGGTGCAGATGTACAGCTGAGTCTTGACCTGTCGAGGAGGCTCTTCTATGTTGTGTCACGTATTTGTCGAGTGGCTATGCGGTTTCTCCAATGTAGAGCTCTCTGCACTGCACAGCATATGCTTTGTTGCTCGGCTTGTGTTTTGGATGACTGAGAACCAACAGAGACATCAAGCAACAATACAAAAACATGAAGGGCACAAACTCCCCTGCAGGCAGTTCTTCCAAGTAGTATTTTAATATAGTTTCATTATCTTGTGTAAGGTGACATAAATCCATCAATAATTTATGTTATATGCTTGACATGTATGAAAAAGTCAGTAAGTGGACTTTGTGAGACACGTATAACTGTGTGCGTTTGGTCGGCAACCTGGTGATGCAATTAAAATTTCGTTGTATTTTCAAATGCAATGATAATAAATGCTTTGAAGCTTGTTGACCAACATTTAGATTTCCAATAATATTTGTACAATAGTACAATAAAATCTGTGCTCTCCTCATGTTTTACATGAATCTGTCTCAAAGTGTTACATTTATTCTCTGTATGTATCTCAACCATACAAACCATTACGTTTAAGTCAAGCATAATGTAGAAAGGGACAACGCTGTAATAACCTTGCATGAAACAAGAATCTGTGTTTTCCTTTACATGTATTAGTTGGTGATTAGTGATAATTCTGTGATGATCTAGTAAAAGCTGTAGCCTTTAGTAGTAAATGTAAAAACGCATAGTATCAGCACTCATCACATCACATTCAGACATTAGTGTGTCTGTAGCAGAGTCACTGAAAAAGGAAAGAGTTGTGGCTTTAATGTAATGTGGTTTTCACACCAGGATGTTAACTGATACTTCCTTTTGCTCCTTGTCAACAAACTTTTGTGATGCAGACTATAGTGATAAATGTACATTGGAGGATATAGAAAAACTAAAAACATAAAATAAACGGTTAATATTAATCCTGAGATAAAGAGCACAGGTTCAGGCTGTCTGCCACGCTGTTCTTTAGTATATAGCACCAGGTCGTGGCATCAACAGTAACTTAAGCCTATTTTAAGACATCCGCTACCCAGTGCAGACACAGACAGACATACTTGATGAGATAAATGATATGATATTCAATTTTTAGGGGTTTACGTAAGTATCTAGTGCTATATCTTTGTTTTAAAAGAACAAACAAACAAATAAAAAATCCTCAAAATAATATTCTTAACACAACTTGGAAAAGGAGTATCTGGACAGTTGAAAATATAACAGGGAGCTATAGTGATAGATAATTACACATTTACATGATAAATAAGAAAGTGCACATAGTATGTTCATAGTGTCAATGCAGAGCTACACACCAGGGCCACTGCTTCATCCACGGATCTGTTTGGGTGATTGGTTCAAACTGTATAAGGTCAGAGCAGCCTTTATGGACCTGAGTATCACCATTTCCAGGCACTTCATTGCAACTGATGTAAACGCTGCAACCCTGAAGTAATTTGTTGTGATTGTGTTTCTTTTTTGAGGAACTGATATAGCAATGGATGATTTAGTTGTACTTGCTGTTGAAGAGTTGAAAAACAACAACACACACACACACACACACAAATGTTGGCATGTACCACCAGCTGTTCATAGCGAGCACTACAGGCTAATCGGATATTAAGAATTAAGTGGTTTATCTGCATTTTTTACATCCAGTTCTCATCTATTGCTCAGGTTCTTGTGGCTCCTTGTCCTGGTACATGTAAATGAAAAGTACACAAAAAATAAGAATGAACATTTTTTAATAATATGAGAGAAAGGGTATACCAAAGCATATTGTTAAATCAACATAAATATCAATTGAAATCAATGTAATGCTCAGTAATTGCATTCACAATAAGTCTAGTACTTCTAGTACTTTAGTTAAGTAAAGAGAGATTCTAACAATGAATTCAACATGATTTCTTTGATCAACATAGTTCAATTGGCAATTTGACTCTGATTGCCCATTATGAATGAATTCCCAGTGTCATAGGAATTACGCACGACTCCTCTGAGCTTGGATAGAGCTCTGAGTAACGTGAAAGAGGCGAAGATTGGGAGGAAGTGTTTTGAGTAAAGGAGTCTGGAAGGGAGAATGACAAATAAGCAGTGAGATTTAAAACACGTAGACTGGAGGCTGATTGGCTTAAAGATGGAGGGCAGAGAGATGATTGGTACAGACCAGTGATGTCAGCAATGAGCTTGATAGCGTGACAAAGTGGAAGTGATGAAAAGCAAATACTAGCCAGTGAACACCCGGGTAGTAGACAGATGTATAGTTACAGATCTTCCTTATTGAACTTACACATAAGCTTCATTAATACTCGATGAAAAGAACTTCTTCCATCATTCTCGCCGCACAACGGAAAAAGACAAGAGCGTATCACCCAGGTGCCAGTGAGGAATTCACAGGCAACAAACTGCAAAAGAGACATATTTTAAAAGTGGTGAGTGACTTCTTTGACTGTTGTCATGGCATGTAAACAGTTGGCCTATATGCATGTATAAACTCCTGTTGATCTACTATGTAGATAATCCATACACACATAATCTATATTATCCAAGTGAAGTGTTTATTAAAGTGTCTATTTCTAGATACAACTGAATTTGGCTGCACACTACACATGCACAACACGAAATAATAAATGTCTTTGTTGTTTCTGATATTCTGATTCTGTCTCAACAGAAAATGATTTCAATCTACGTGATCACAGTAGCTTTGGCAGTGACTGCTGTGGGACAAAGTACACATCAACTTTTTAATAAACTAAGCGCATATTTTGAAGTCATTCATAAAACAATTTTAGTAAACAATGGAACAATGGAATATTTGTCATTTTAGCTTACTATTTAATATGTGGTCTGGTGTTTTTAGGGATATGAGTTTTGTCAATAATGATAAACACAAATATCATATATACAGCAATTTCTATTTATTAAACAAATGACATTATTAATTTCTATTTTGCATGTCTTTATTTATTTATTTATTTTCTTACCAGGGTCTTCAGAATGCAATCTAACTGAATTTGGAGCCCAGACGTGTTTTGGAGTTTTAGGAGAACCACTCGTTTTTTACCTACCTACTAAACCACATATGAAGACAAGCTTGAAAAAGAGTACAGAAAAAATTTTAACGTTAATAAATGATAAATTATTTGGTCTCAATGAAAAATACAAGGATCGTACTATATTTTTCCCAAATGGAACATTGAAGGTCGAAAAAGCAACAAAAAATGACTCTGGAGAGTACAGCATGGAAACACACAGTTCTACTGACGGTATGTTATTGCACACAATTAACATCCATCTACATATACTCGGTAAGACTAAAAACATATTCTCTTCAAATTTATGTGCAGTAACATAAAAACTAAATGTGTTACAGATCTAAAACCAGAAATTAAAAAAAAGAAAAAGACATTTTATTCATCTTGAAAAAGGATGAAGGTGTTAACAGTGTGTGTCAGGTCCAAAATTCAAAACCTGTAGTTTGTTAGACAGTTTTTGCAAATACGTACATGAACAGAGTTTTCAGATTATGCTGATCATTGTTATTGCTGGTGGCTGTACATTATATGAGAGTTGTCAAATATTGATTTTTGTGCACACATTTCAAACACATGTGTACACACTTATAAAGATTATATAGCAAGAGATGATCTGGCAGTTGATCTTGTGTTGCAACTGGTACTGCCTCTGTAAGTGACTATATGTTTGTCTTTCAGCTCCTGTGTCAGAACCAACTGTATCTCAGGTGTGTTTGTCACGCAAACAGATGACAGCCAGCTGCTCCTCTGAAGGAGATGAAGCAGAATTAATTTTGTCTGTGGACAATAAGACAAAATTACAGCCTACAGCCAATGGTAAAGAAAACAAAAACATTTCAAATGTCACCATCAACTTACCTGGTCAGCTGATGGGAAACCTGACATGTGTTGCTCAAAACATTGTCAGCAGAGAACAAACAATCATCCACCTTACAAGCTGTGCAGGTAGTGTTCTTTAATGTATTTTATCAAATTAAAAGTTAAGAAAGAAAATATCTTCAAAATTGAAAAACACGCTATATTTATTTTGTCATTTTGTTCAGCAAAATGTCTGAAGATTTTGCAAAATTTGCAATCTGCATTTTTTAAATACATTTTGTGGAGACCTATATGAACAAACTTCCTGGATTATATTCATAATGGATCTTGATATATATTCTTTCATGCAGTATTGCTGGTTATTTATTGTATTTTTTCAGACACATACATAACTACTACCTAGTATCTACATGTATCTCTCATTTAGGTGTACATAGGCATCACACTTTGCAGAGCTGTCAGTGAATGTTATATTGCAACTGACACTGCTGACTATATTTGTCTTTCAGCTCTTGTGTCAAAACCTGCTGTATCTCAGGTCTGTTTGTCACCAGAACAAAAGACAGTCAGTTTTTCCTCTGAAGGAGATGAAGTAGAGTTCATCTTGCTTTTAGATGATAACCTGTTGATAAAAACCCAACCCAAGATTTCAGAAAACCACAGCATTTCAAATGTTACCATCAGCTTACATGGTGAACTGATGGGAAAGCTGATGTGTATCGTCCAAAACAATATAAGCAGAGAACAAACCATCATCCACCTTATAAGATGTGCAGGTAATATAAAAAATGTTCTACTTAAATATTCATTTATTTTATATTTTTCATTTTTTTGTTTAGTTTCTGTATTTATAGGCATTGTTCTCATTAAGTTATTTATGTAATTAGAACAATGTTCTATAGACCAGTTACTTTATAGATACTGAAACATAAATTGCAAGTGGCTTGAGGCCTTGAACAAACCGTCATCCACCTTATAAGCTGTACAGGTTTGTATTTCATGGAAATATAATTTTTTTATATCTATAGCTTCCACCTGTATGGATAGGTTGGGTTTCAGAAATTTAACAGTCTGCTGTATTAAAAGCAAGGACAAATCTAGTACAGCGAATTGTTGTAACTCTTTATGTACCATCCAGCATATTTACATGATCTCAACTCTTAAAGCATACATATTTGATTTTTCTAGGTACAAATTCTCCAGTTTCTGTGGTGATTGTGGTTGTACTAACAAGTGTTGCTGCTCTACTTCTCACTTTACTTTTGACTGTTAATAAAGGTAAGAGATGTTGTCTCGTGTCTTTATTTGTCTCTCTGAATTTTGAAAATTAACCAAAATGTTGTCAAATCAGTATGTATGCACATATACAGTATATTAAACATTAAAGAAAGTAATATAGTAAAGCAGGAAAATTATGTTTGATGAATTATTTCTGTTACATCACTACTGTGCAGTATGATACTTTAACACTTGGACTGTTTTTACAAGCTTTTAATGCATCATTAACACGATGTGACTACACCACATTTACATTTCTGTTGTTACTTCTTTCAGATGTTGCTGTAAATAAAATTTTTTACTCCAAAATTGTATATGAAGAAAACATCACTCACACAAAGGCCACAGCCAGATGAGGGAGTCAGTCTGAGGGCTTTCTTATTTGGAGGAAACAGTGCGAACCACCACGCCACCATGCTGCCTCTGCTCATACATTATTACTTATTTACAAGTAGATAATCTGCACATTTATAATTTTTATTCTTTTTAATAATGTTTTACATTTTTGCTTGGTAGTGTATGTTTTGATGTGTATGATAAAATATAGTTCATATGAGATATCCTTGGATATTAAAACAAGGCTCTGGTCAGCAGTGTTGGTGCTTTGCTTACATTGTGTTTTGTTTAGAAAATGTGAGCTGTGCCTCAAGCATCACAGCTACTCTTCACTGTGTGACCTTAGAAACCACAAACTATATCCTGTTTTCACTGAGCTGCTAAACCACCACTGCTGTAGCTGCACAGAGGTCAGTGTGCACCTACAGAATCGGTATCATGCATAACAATGGCTTGTTTGTTCATTATTACAAATCATAGTAGATGATCCATAATAATAAATGCTCACTCATTCTTATGAAGCAACAATAAGAAAAACATGAAGGGCACACGAGGCAGCTGGCAATGAATTTACACATTATCCTGTTTCATTGTGGAAAGAACTCTAATTGACTAAGTAACATTTTAATTAAAATATTTTATGTGACACAAATGCAGCAGTGATAAGAATGTTTGTTGGTTGTTTTATCCATAAAAGTTATTACAACAAAAGCAAGCATAACAGATAAGAGAAATAATGCTGCATTTTACTTAATACACAAGTTGATTTTTTCTTTCTTTTTTACATTTTCTTTATTTGTATTACTTTATCATTATCAATTGGTCTGTGACAATCTGTAATGTTGGCTAGTACAGGGAAAGAACAGTGCAAGACAAGACGAAGCTTGATTTGCATTTAATGCAGTGATCAGCACTGACCACATGATGGGGCCAAAAGCATTTCTAAGTAACTAACAGTGCGAAAGTTTCATATTAGATACAAACAGTAATGATCAACTGACAGTGTGATTTACATTTGCCTATTTTTTCATCTTTAGTGCAACATGGCCTTAAATACATTTGGGTAAAGTGTGCTTTTCCTGTAAAAAATAGATATTCCAGTTGATAACTATTTTTTTTAAAGGCTTAAATGGCATCAACCATCAGTGACAGCTCTTCATGTCAGTTTTTTTTTTCCAGTGGAGTGAAATATTTACCACATTTTTTTTCTTTCAAGCTTCATGAAGGAAAACTGTCATCTGTCACTTGTCGGGTTGAAGGAAGTAACTGAGAAAGAAAATGGACAGGACGGCAGAGTTTAATCGGTGAAAATTTAGCGTACATAATTTCTTCAAACTCACTCTCACATCATTATTTACACAACAGAACACTACAGTTGAAACCACATCCTTTTATTCCCCAGAAGTTAAGTCATCTTGTCTATATTGAGCCTGCACTCTTTTTTTAGTTGTTCATTTCTTTGTTTTGTTTTTCTTAATATAGTTTTTCATTTTCTTCAATACACATACATTTTCTCACTTCTCATGTATATCAGAGTATCCCTCAGTGCTTTTCTGTTTTTTCATGTGTTTAAATGTAAAATACAATTTACAAAACTATTATATTTCATTCACACTCATCTGTACATTCCATGAAGTGACCTAGTCCGCAAAAAAAATCAGCATCTCCCTTAAATTATTTGCACCTGTTGATTGATAATTCAACATATCTGCCATGGAAAAGGATTAGAAGATTGAATTAGAAGATTTTTATTTACTTTTTCCAAAGACATTTTCTGAGGATAAGCAAAACATTGCAATGCATTGGGGGGTTTCTCATTCTCTCTAACGTCCAGTATCATTTCTACCAGCTTCCACTGGCTGAGACAGAGGTGAAGGATGGGTTTTTTGTCACTTCTCAAGCTTCCACTGATTCAAGGCGGGCTAATTGGACTGTAGCTTATAGGAAAAAACAAAACAAACCAACAAATAAGCAAAAAAACAAGGGAAGACAAGCCCCCAGACGAGCTCCTGCTCTGTAGGACGTAACAAAGCACTTTACCATATACAGATGACATGCACATAAACATAACCAAGCATGAGTGAGAGCAAAGTGAAATATGAAAAAACTACTGAAGGAGAAAAAATAATCAAAAATGCAAAAATTAAATAATAATGTAATTTTTTAAAATTACATGTATATTATCAATTTTAATAAACACTGCTCAAAAAGTATTATGTTTTTAAATGAAAGATTATTTAATTTAAAAAAGAAAAAAAAAACACTTCCTGATCAGAGTATAGCATCAAGTCAGTTAAACTGCTGGGATATTGCTCTGGACAGATCTATCCATCTAATTAAAATTAAATTGAAGTGAATATCATGTTTATGAGACACTGTCAGTGTGCTGTTATATAACTCTGGTAATTTTTAAGGCCTGACTTGTTGCATTGATGCCCATTGCTTTACTGTCCTGTTGGATGTGTAATGTCAGATCCCTTGTATCTGACATTTGATTGGGTATCACTGTGTTGCTATGGCATGATCCTGGTAGTTATTGTTATTCAAACAATAAGAATAATAAATTCAAATTCAAACATTGCTGCATTCTTCTGTCACTGACAATTCCAAACCTGCACTCAGTCTCCTCATTACACTGGTTCTGAACAGACACAACATTGGAGTCTGTGCAAAACTTTGTTCAAAAACAGCCACTATTTGACACAAAACCACGACTGACAGCAAGCACAGAAACTTCAAACAAGTCACTGAAGTAAGGATTGAAAGATTTGCTGTTAAACAATAATGATTAAGACCTTTCTCATAAGGTTGTTTTACCTTGATTGCCAGCTGTTACTGTTTTTATCTTCATATTTATCCACCTAAACAATGCTGTAATGATACAGTTTGGTTGGATATGCATTGTTGAAACTGACTTGAAAGTGTATGACAACTGTCCTGTAATGTTACACAGAGAAACCAAATCCTGCGTGGATCTTTGTCCTGACAGACGCCTAAAATGGCTCGAGCTGTGGTAAGTTACTCTTCACTGTGTCTGTTTCTAAACATTAAATCATGTGAATTCTTAATGAAAAATACAACAACAATAATAATATGTAACTTTTTGAAGGAAAATCCACATCTTAAGAGGTTTAACTCACAAAGCAGCTCAGATGTCAGCAGTGAGAGGTATGTTTGCTTTTCAATTTAAAAAAAAATAACGACATTAAAACACCTGTTTCCATCATATGTTGCAAAAATAATCAGCTGCTGATTTTTCTTGTTATGTGTGCAGCAAGTACTGCTTCCAGGATGTGGGGATCTTACCGCCTCCTAAACGTATGAGGCTGATGACGTGGGATCTTCCCCTGCCTCCAAGTCCTCCATCATCCCCTGTGAATGATGACAATACTGATCAAAAGTGTATCAGCGGGCTGCCTTATGATGTTCCATTGCCTCCGCGTCCTCCACCTTCTGAAAAGAAGTATGCTTCCCTTCGTTCCCTTGAACACGAGAGGTCTTATTTGATGCCTCTAAGTGTCCTGGCTAATATTCCGCTGCCTCCAAGTCCTCCACCATCCCCTGTGTGTGCTGAATACACGAATCCAAAGTGTGTCAGCCCTCTGCCTCATGAGGTTCCACTCCCTCCAAGTCCTCCACCTGTTGAAGCTTTTGGTCCCTGTGGAAAGAATCCAAGTTCAACAGTGTGGTCTGTAGGTGATGAAGAGGAAGAGTTAATGCTTAAGCTCATTAGGCTGACGCTTCATGATGTTCCACTGCCTCCATGTCCTCCACCGTTTGAAAAGAAATACGCTTCACCTCATTCCCTAAAACACAAGAGGTCTGATTTGATGCCTCTCAGCCTCCTGGCTAATATTCCACTGCCTCCAAGTCCTCCACCGTCCCCTGTGTTTGCTGAATACACTGATTCAAGGTGTATCAGCCCACTGCCTCATGAGGTTCCACTGCCTCCAAGTCCTCCACCGTCCCCTGTGTTTGCTGAATACACTGATTCAAGGTGTATCAGCCCACTGCCTCATGAGGTTTCACTGCCACCAAGTCCTCCACCTGCTGATGCCTGGCCTCAGTCAAAGGACACTCATAAGGTCCTGCATCCAGATCTAAAATATGGCTGTTCTTCCCTGGACGATGAAGTGGCCTTTTTCATGTGTCCCACAGAAAAGCCTCCTGGTGTAACCGCTCTTGACGTTTCACCACGTCCACTTTATGAATTTCCACACCTTTCAGAGAAGAGATACCTCAACTTATCTACTGTTGCTTTTCCTTGTCTGGATGATTAAAGCTGTGTTTGTTGTAATAAAATAATTTTTGAGCAAATACATGTTGAGATGATTTGGTTACTTATGATGGTTATAATTATTCAAACAGCATTATTGCTGATAAACGTTTTCTACTCATTTTCTCCTTGAGCTATTTTGATGTCTATTTTGAAGATCCACTCACATTATTATTAAATATGCTTATTCTCAGTAGAGTATATAGCTATATCTGAACAAGGAATAAATTAATTTCTACCAGATACTCATTAACAAGTTACCTCAACATGAACCACTTAAATAAAGCAGGCATTAGTGGAGTGCACAGATGGGAAAAAATGACTACATGCCAGCATTTACCCACAGACAATATCGGATACTGACTTTTTCCTTAGGTCATGCGGAATAATGTTTAAGATGTCCCAACTTTCTCTCCTTGCTTCTCTACGCTCTGTGTTTTATGGGGTGACTGCAGGAGAAAAAAGGAGGGCTTTCCCCTCTGCCTTACACCCCTTCTTTGAAAACATGTGGCCTGGGAATAATTGGGTTACAACTGCAGCAGACCAATGAGTTGGCCTTGATTTGGAGAATGACTCCATTTACTTTTGTCTGACTGCCTGCTGCTCCCACAGCTGCACCTTTTATCCTCTATTCAGGATCAAGATTTTACTGTATATGCCTGGCAGGCAGCCAGATGTGATAGTGGAACACAGACTGAGCATTAGTATACAGGACTAACCTATTTCTAAATATTTTACATGTATTCAGTTATTAAAGCATCACTTTGTCTCAATTCCATTTTTAAAGTTCAAACATCATCTTTTCACACATGTGGTCATTTTAGTGCCCCTGAAGTCCAAGAAGGTCTTGCAAAGTGACTTCTTTCTACTCTACAACAAAACAAAAGAACAGTGTTCTGATGGTCACCAGTGATGAAGTTTTTTAATTTTTAAAAATGTGACTCACTAAACACTAAATCACACTACATTTAGACTAAAATATGATGAATTAGATTAGAATTAGAATTAGATTAGACATGAGTCTCATTTAACCCTTCATGATTCATGAATATGCCCAGGACTGCCATGATGAAAGAACTGGACTTGAATGTGTGTTTATGACAGGGAGAAAACGTTCATTAATAACATGTTCTGTCTGCTGTTTAAACAATAGCTAATGCATTAGTAAACCTTCCCTCCAGGGCAGTAAAAAGGAACATTATTTTGTTTTCATGGTCACCTGGCAACAAACTTTGTCTGCTGATTGGACCGTTCCATATAAGGACCATCAGAGGCCAAGGTGCAGAAACCGGTCAGCAGATATTATCAGATCCTTTCTGCGTGTCTGTTACCACAAGTTGAACCTTATGAACTGTGGCAAGGTTTCCTCATGCCATCTGTCTTCTTTATCCAAAACTTTTCCACCAATCAAAACAGACCAAACCTTTTCCAGCCCTCCTCCCATTTCCCATTTAGAACCCAGTAGCTGTTGGTTTCTTTTCAGCTGGGAATAGGATAAAGGAAGGTCAAGGTCTCTGAGCACTGTAATTAATGTGAACTCATTCATTTTTGGAATAAGCAGCAGCTGGGCCTGCTTAGTCTCAGTCAAATTCTCAGGGTCAGTCAAACAATGAAGGCTCTTATCTTCAAACAAAGCCTCCTTAGTTAATGAAGTAAGTAAACACAATGACACACCCAGCTAAAGCTACTTCAAGATTCAAATCTAAAATATAACTGAATTAAATGAATTATACAAAAATAGCTTTAGGGAAATACTCAGTGAAATGAGGTTACTTTAAGTTTGTCAGAAACACTGTACAGCTTTGCAGCTTTGATAACTTTTCGTGGTCACTATCCATCCTGAATAGCAAATTAATTAACTGGTCAAGTAAGCATTCATGCCAGTGTGGAACACAATACATCCAGTGTAATCTCTGTCCAAAAATGGAACCCTGTTTTAGTGCACAAGCAGACCCTTCCAGAAAGTGTCATCTGGAATTTCACAGTAATGAACCAGCGCTTGAACCCATGTTCCAAATCGTTGGCACAGTAGGCCAGATGAAATAGTCAGTTGGATAAGCCCACACAAGCACAGTGCATGCACAGACTCGCAAATGCACACAGGAGAAACAAAACACATGTACATGCTTATATACATGCGTGATATGAGTATAGGCCCCAAATCCAGTTTCAGTCATTTTGTACACTATCAATCTCACTCACTCACTCACTCACTCACACACACACACACACACACACACAAATACACACAAAGACCTCCTTTCTGACCATGGAAACCATGGAGATGCCAAGCAAACAAGCGCTCTCATTTGGCTGCCCAGCGGCTGGCAGGCAGCTTGTTGGCCTGTGTCTGCACCAAGTCACTGTGTCAGATGTGTGATGGGACACCATACAAGCCCAATTCAACCATTAAAATTCATTACTTCATTCATGGGCGGTAAGGTAACTTAAATAGATCCACTTACCTTAGAGGTACTTTATTAAATGAAAAATTGAGATGGGGTGATCTGTATTTTTGTCAAGGCAAGTATTAAACTTAAGTGTTTTGGGTATCTGACATTGTCCTTGATGCAAGTTTGTTGGGTGTGTTGACGAGGAATGCATGTGCTTACAATTAACTACATTTCTGAGCTGGGTTGTGCTGATCGCTCACATCCATGCACTGTTATGTTGTGTTTAAGGGTCACAGGGTTTAATTGGGCTATTTTCATACTTTGTTGTCTAGTTTTAGCATGCTCTCTTATTCTATAACATCACAAACCAAATTTCTTAGTGTCTGCTGTAAAATTACAACATCATTGTTGGAGGGAGGCTATTTGAAGCATTTTAATTCCTATTATTGTTGTCAGCTGTTGATTGTTTTTGGTTATATAAGATGACTTGAGGCAAAGCTTGACATGATGATTGTGGATGAGAAATGTGGCGGTATAATAATTATGGTATAATTCTTGGTAATAGGACTAATGTTGGCTTTTAGGAAAGAGCATGGTCTTGAAATTAGTGCTTATTTTCTCTCTCTGTCTTGTTTTTTCTCTTTGACTGCTGCAGATGGTCACATCTTTTTTTGTTGTTGGTGTTTTTGTTTTTTTGTTTGCAGATGATCACATCTAAGCAGCCAGGTTAACTGTACCACATATGAAGAATGATTGGAAAAATGTTGGACTCTGGGCCCTGAAAACCTGAATTGGTTGAGCAGCTAAAAATTAATGGATTGATTGGTTCCTTTGTTTGCACAGCTCTATATGTGAATTCATTTTAATACTGTGACAAACTTGTGTCCTGGACCCCAGTACAACACACACATACAATGCTGCAGGGTAGGTGGATATTTTTTTCAGCAATAATTCACACTTGTTGTTCTGCCTTCTATAAGTTTTAGAAGTTACAGTTTTGTAAACTGACCGAGAGCTGCCTCTAGTGGCTGCTTTGTAATATTGTTTGATTACTTTGGAAAAAGCAAAATAGTAGTGATGGGATTTCCGGCTCTTTTTAGAGAACCGGCTCTTTCGGCTCGGCTCACTAAAAAGAGTCGGCTCTTTCGGCTCCGAACCGGCTCTTCGGGTTGTTTTGTTGCTTTAATTAATTTATTATTAACAATAATATAAAATTATGCACAAAAGGAATTACTAATGTAAAAGAAAAAGTGGTTTTATTTATATATGTTTATATATAAATATATGCGATGGCCCCTTGAGACAAAGCACGTACAAACTCCAAAAAGCATGTACAAATTCCAAAGCACGTACAAACTTGGTACTTGCTGGTTTGTGTGGCCACTAGGTAACAAAAGCTCAACACTGCGCCTAGCATTCTGGAGCACTTCTGTTGTCTTTTGTACATGTTTTGGAGTTTTTACGTGTTTTTGAGTTTGTATGTGTTTTGGAGTTTGTACGTGCTTCGGGGTTTGAACGTGCTTCGGAGTTTGTACGTGCTATGGAGTTTGTACATGTTTTGGAGTTTGTACGTGCTATGGAGTTTGTACGTGCTTTGGAGTTTGTACGTGCTATGGAGTTTTTACATGTTTTAGAGTTTTTACGTGCTTCGGAGTTTGTGTGTGTGTATGCGTTAGTCCCCGTAGGAAAATTACTCCTCTGCATTTAACCAATGCAGCGCCCGGGGAGCAGTGTGTAGGGACGGTACCTTGCTCAGGGGTACCTGAGGGTGGTTGTTCAGTGGAGTCGAACCCCCGACCTTCCGGTCATGGGGCAACCACTCTACCTACTGAGCTATCCCTGCCCCATCCCTGAGTTTGTACGTGCTATGGAGTTTGTACGTGCTTCGGAGTTTGTACGTGCTATGGAGTTTTTACATGTTTTGGAGTTTGTACGTGCTTCGGAGTTTGTACATGCTATGGAGTTTTTACGTGTTTTGGAGTTTGTACGTGTTTTGGAGTTTGTACGTGCTTTGGAGTTTGTACGTGCTATGGAGTTTTTACATGTTTTGGAGTTTGTACGTGCTTCGGAGTTTGTACGTGTTTTGGAGTTTGTACGTGTTTTGGAGTTTGTACGTGCTTCGGAGTTTGTACGTGCTATGGAGTTTTTACATGTTTTGGAGTTTGTACGTGCTTCGGAGTTTGTACATGCTATGGAGTTTGTACGTGTTTTGGAGTTTGTACGTGCTTCGGAGTTTGTACATGCTATGGAGTTTGTACATGTTTTGGAGTTTGTACGTGCTTCGGAGTTTGTACATGCTATGGAGTTTTTACGTGTTTTGGAGTTTTTACGTGTTTTGGAGTTTTTACGTGTTTTGGAGTTTTTACATGTTTTGGAGTTTGTACGTGCTTTGTCTCTAGGGTACCGTAAATATACTTTTATTTATTCACCCCACATAAAATGTAATAAATAAATCATATAATACAAAAACCAACTATTCACATTTCAACTTTTAAATATTTACATTTTCAGCTTTTTCCTTTTAAACAAATTTAAAGTGAAACAACACAAAACACTGCAAACCACAAATAAATATAAATTAAAATTTGAAAACAAAAAGAAGATGTACATTCTCTGTCATATGGGCCTACATGAATAAACTTTCTGAATCCTTTATCATCTGCAACTGAAAATAGTTGTGGATGATTACTATACCTTTCTAATGTGCCATTGTCCCTGGCTCTCTTTCTCTGTCTCCCTCTCCTGCTCTGTTCCTGTGCTACTGCCAGTGTAACTACCGCCCCTCCCCCTCTTCCCAGCGCAAAGCACAAGACTCCATGCGGAGTGAAGCGGAAAAAAAGTGGTGAGAGGGTGAGAAAAAGAAAAAAAGGAAAAAAAAAACACCACGGCTGGTGATAAGGAGCTGGCTCGCGTCCTTCACTTCAAAGACCCGGCTCTAACAGCCGTTTCGTTCGCGACCGACACATCACTACAAAATAGAGAAAGCGAAAATCCCAACATGGCTGAACGTAATGGCGTAGTATTATTGTTCTAAGCGGATATGGACCTTAAAATGTTGTTGCTTTGTTGTCGCTTTCTTATGTTTAAAATGGTATGATAATTTGTACATTTAATTGAGTATGAACGTGTTATTTTGTAAGCTTGCTGTAAGCGTGTATCAAACTAATTTACAATGTTAGTTAGCTATTACAATATTTTATATGATTTCAGTTTAACAATCGTCAAATAGAAGGTCAGAGGCCATTCTTCAAAAACACAAAAAAGAAAAATACCTTATCTCGCTTATCTTGCTATCTAGCTGGTGAAAACTAGGAAGCTCAGGGCGATGACAGCATACTTGTGCTTTGCAGCTTTTCAGCCATATTGCCTCTGGCTCAGTTCTCCCCTCTTCTCTGGTCCCAGCAGGCCAGTAAAAACAGGGAAAGCACGATTAGTCGATTGATCCCAGGTGTCCTGCCAGCCTCCTTGGCAGTGCCCCCAACCCCAGCACACCATCTCTTCCCTGTTGTGGAGCTGCAGACCACACCTCACCCATGTGTGCCCATGTGTCCAAAGACCCTGATGACAGAAACCTGAGATATTGATAGCCCAACTGGGGAGAGCTGAACCCCTTCACCAGCAGGTGAACAGTGAATACCAATCTTAAAGCAATGTGGGTGTATTTGGAAAGGCTTCTACAGCGCTACAGTATATTCTGTGTGCTGCTCCTCTGCCTACTTTAATGGATACCACTTTATTCAATAACTCGAGTTAGTTCAAGAAATTCTGCACATAAATCTTCCCTCTGGTAACGTAATGTTGTGTTTGATGTATAAATCACCTTTGAAGTGAATATGACTTGAAAAGAAAAGGCAGCAATATGCTGAGTGTTTATGTTCTTCTTCTTTCGGGCATCAATCAGTCAGCAGAGCGATTCAGTGCATCTGGGCAACAGATCCTTTTCCCATTCACACTCAGTACATTTATAACCAAGGATGAAACTGGTCGGCTGACAGTAAGACTTTGTGCCACTTTCATGGTAGGCATTAAAGTGGGAACTGTACAATTTATTACACCTGTGTATTTTTTGCAGGATTATTCATATAAAATCTTTATATCTTTTTTTCACAGCAAATGTCTTTTAATGTATCTTTCCTGTGAGCTTCTCTACCCGTGCACTGGACAATACCTATCTTTTAGTACTCTTCTCATCTAGTATCACCAATATCCTAGTTTACAGAAGAGTTCCACATGAACCCTCTTTCCCTTCAGTTACATTGCATCCATTGTGTGTCCATTGTAACCTTTCACCAGAGAACATTAAAATGAAGTTTTGAGGGCTGTGCTTCCTTTAAGATATTTTTCTTGTCTATGTAGGATGACCTCCAAATAACATTTAGATGAGGTAACATTAACCTTTGTCCTGAAACTAATCAATATTAATGACATTCTTTTGCCTGGGTGGCTGCCAGCTCCTCAGGGCAGGGCCCACATTGGCAATGCAATAATAGCTGGAAAACCTGGCGATTTTTATTGTTTCACCAAAAGATTCCTTACTGACTTCAGGTAACAAGGTTAAAACATGTCTTTATATTTGTTTTATCATATTGCAAATGAGAAAGCTCATCAAGTTAATTAGTTCCATTTCTGTCCGTTTCTTTTTGTGAGTCTAATACACATTATTCCCAGTAGGTTAATAGAGTTTCCCACTGCAAATCTTTATTTAATGTGCTGAAGTGAACTGGAAGTCCGGCATGAAATATTCACTCTTGAATGCACATGAATCAAACTTTGTGGTAAGTTTGAGTCATAAGTCTGAACGTGGGGATGAGCTCATGTTTGTTAGCGACATGGTCTAACTCATTGGTTTCATCAAGGCAGTCTAAAGAAAACCTCTGCACATCTGTGGATCTATCAAACATTATGTCATATTAACACAACTATAATTACACAATCCCAGTCATTGGCATTGGAATGGAGTAAACTCAGTGTGTGAGAGCGGGTGGTTTTGGAGTTTCTCAGTGTAATTCTTCGATAAGCTGTTCACAGTGTGGCCTTTAACTTTGAAAAAACATTTTTTGTCAGTCTTTATAGAAATATTGCCCAAAGGCTCCTGTTTCTGGTTAAGGAAAAAAAGTTTTGAAATTAAGTAAAATCAGATGAATATCATTGTTTGATTGACTCCTATAGTCAAAACGTAACCATATGTTGTACTAAAAGTTCTTCTTTTTATGAAGATACAATACAGCCATATCTCCAAAATTGTCTTTTGGGAAATAAAGCCATTTTTGGGGGGGATGATAGAGTGAATGCAAATTTATTCCAAGTCAAATGAGGCACAGAGTACACTATTATAAGATTTTTTTTCTAAATAGATAAGGATTCTTGCGAGGCTGGATGACCTCATTTTATCACATTCACCTTGATCCATTCATCAGATTTCCATTTTTTTTCTAGTCTACCTTCTCAGGTACGTGATGTATTATTTTGAGTTGCTGAACTTGTGTATCTACTTTCTGTCTCTCTTCCATCTCTGCTCAGACTTGCCCTTTCCACCCATATCATTGCCAATCACCCCTTTGTGCAGTCTTTTGTTCATAGTTTTTGTTTATAATTCTTTTTTTTTTCTTGATTTTTGAAATTAATATTCTCACATTTTGTTCGAAATATGAAATCCCTGATACATTGATGGCATGGACCAGTATGTAACCTGAAAGCATCTTTGTCTTTTTAACTCAGAGGGATAAGAAAAAAAGATGCAATCTCACTGCAAGTATGGCAAGTGATCAAAAGATTAAACAAATAAAGTGAGAGGCTGTATGCACCTTGAACTAGTCTGAAATTAAGTAGAATCTGATGAATATCATTGCATACCAGTCTATCACAAGACAGTTATTGCTAAATTCACATGCATACAGCTCATTTTAACACACATTAACGTGACATTTTTGGATTGCAAGTGATGGTTTCAGCTTAGTTTCATCCATAAACAAAAGTCAGAAGACAAAATACAAATTTAGGCAATCCTGATATCTGAAAAAATCCCCGACTCTCTTTTAATGAAGAAGGACTCTTGATGTGGAAACCGATCCACTGCCTCCATCTGTCGTAAAAACACCTCATCCAGAGTCAGGTTTTGGTGAGAGTATCCAAAACATAGAGCCATCTGTTTGCTTATTATGTTCACTTTTTTTTAAACAGACTCAACAGGGCAGATATTTTTGCACTTTTCTGAAAAACAAAAGATCTTCTAGCAAAGCCCTCTTGGCAACTGCGTGACAGCTCCTCTGACCATTTATATTCTTCAGAATAAACAAAAACCTCACAGGGTATTCGTTACATGTAGCATATGGCCTGCATATCTTTAACACTATGAACAAATATCGGCTAATTCCCGATCTGTCTTCGAATGCCATCTTATGTCATCTGTTTGCGGTACACTGTGGATTCTGTTACCCTCCAGTCAAGTTAGTCCAAATCTTTAAACACAAATGACATGCTGTTGACACGATTTCCAAGTACTTTATGTTTCTTTGCTGCAAAATTAATTTGTCACTCTTGTTTTGTTTAAATGTGAAGTGTTAGCTCAGTTCAGTATAAGCAGTTTAGTTCAGGGCGGGGTGACATATGATTAGGCAACTTAGCTTAAGTAACTATAAGTCAGTGAGCACATAAGGTAGGTCTGACAAAGGCTATACAAATGACTAAACTTGATACATTTAATCTATTTCAAATCAGAAACATCCATGAAACACATGCCAAACTTTTTTATTTGAGTGAGTTCATGAGAAAAAAACAAGTGTTCAAAAGTGAAGCATGTGTTACTTGGTTACTTTCTACCACGTTTTACTAAGATCTATCAAAACAGTTTACATTATTTTGCTAAGCTGTATGACTGAAAAGATCCTCCTGAGGTTTGGTTCAGGAGGATCTTTTCAGTCTCACTTGAGTGTGAAGTCCAGACTTATTTCTCATCTAGTAGCTAAGTGACAGTGAGGTCATGGTGTTGCTGTCTCAAGATCAGTGACTGTCTCTTTCTAAATCCCCTTTTAATGAGAATCAAAGCCAAGCGTAATCCAAGCTTCAATATCTTTTCAGGGCCAACTTAAACATTAAGAGGATTGAGAGGCTTCCATGCACAAGAATCTCTGCAAACAAACCATGGGTGTACACAAACTGTGTGGCTTTTTCATGCTTTTGTGAAGATTTTTACCACTACTATCCTTCTATTCTTTTTATACCCTATTTAAAAAAAACTCAAATACCTTCATGAGTAACAAAATTGGTCCTGAAGTCTATCCATACTGAGGCACACAGTTTTCTCCAAGTCTGAATTAAAACAACTACATTCAAAGAAGTTTGCAAGTTACTTGTAATTACTTTGTGCAAACAAACATAGAAGTCTAGAAACTGGTTTAAAAAAGGTTTTTTCACAGAGCAGCAGATTTTCTTCTAAAAGAATTGTGTGCGCTATACAGACAGTAATGCAATGTGTGCAATGTGGCCAGCAAGTGGTCGGACATCAAAATAAAAGAAATGCTGCAATGTCCCAGCTCTGACTGTAAAGTTCTTCTCATGTTTTAAAGTGGTCAACAGTAAACCTTTCTGTTGCAGTGCAAAAACAGTCATGTGTCTTAATATCGCTGCATCAGCTTCAGTAACAAAGCTTTGAGTGCTTTATTAGACACCAAAGTGCATGTGTTTTCATAAAGCTACCGACTCCTTCATCACACTCTAGTCTTCCACCAAAGCCAAAATTAAGTTACTGTGTGCTCTTTGTATGCGTTTTTGAATTATGGAACATCTTCAGTTTCTCTGTGAAAAGGAATGGCTAGAATGCTGTTCTGCTGCATGTGCAGTCACTTAAAGCCAAATGCAGCTTGGGTACTCGTCCAGAGAGACTCTGCAAATCATGGCTGGCACAAGCAACAGAGTCATATTTGCGGAGCACAAACCTGGAATGAACACTATGCTCAATAAAAAGGGAATGAAGTGCACAGATTATAAAAGAGAAGATAAAGCAAACAGATGTTGTCTGTAAACACAAAGGATGCACTGTATTATTAACTTTCTGAAACCTAATGTAAATTATAAGAAGAATCATCTGTAGGTAAGTGTGTGATGGAAATTCATTGATATCTCTAACAGCAAAGTATAGAAAACAACAGGGTAGAATGGATCTATATGAGAACGTGTAAAGAAGGAAAAATGGCAACTTGATGTATGAGGTAGATCCTGCATGATGATTAGCTTCTGTATATGTACAGAAAGAGCTGTCAAGCCTGTACTTCTACCAGAGGGCTCCAGAATGACATAGCCCCTAACTATTGCAGCCAAGGATTAAATATATTGCATTGGGCGTGTCATTAAACTCTGATTTATTGTTCCACCATAAAAAAGTATACAGAGTCTATTCTGATTTATCCACAAACTTATTGTGAGATGTCTATACTGTATGTGGAAGCGTTTTCCATGAAGTTCAACACAATAAACTTGGCCGACACTGGCTAGATTTCTGATCTGGTAAGTAATAAAATTGCTTAGTCAGCTTTCACAGTCTTAGTTGCTTAGTTTGTGATGCTGCAGCCTGCAGAGCAAAGCAAGCTGTGTTTCTGAGCAACTTGAAATGTTTATCTTTAAGAATGTTTATTGCTGAAGCAGAACTCTTAGCACGCAACAGCTGTATATCTCACTGCCTGTTTTCATTACACCTCACTGTGTGGGTCTGGGAAGTTTTTTAGTGTGAAGGGAATCTGCACCAAAATTGAGGTCATTTTAATTTTTATTTCATAAATTTCTCTGTGTCTGAACCCTTGCAGTGGCACAAATATATTTGTATAGTATATTTGTAGTATAGTAGTAAAACAAAAAAGATATGGATAAAGTAAACATTATGAGTGTTACGGGTGTCTGAAGCATTAGCAGCTGTGAAGTAGGAGTGAACTTAGCCCTTTGCTTCACCGTCTATCATTCTTTTAGATTCCTACTGTCCTTCAAATATTGATTTCTCTTTCACTTGCTGAAGTTTAACTCATTCTAATAACAAATTATATATATATAATATATATATTATACACATATATTAGGTTTTAGCTGTTCTTATTCTGCTGGATGGAGACCCCTGTTGTTGTACCTGGAATCTGCTGGATCCACTCTCCTTGTTTGGGGGTTCCTAATGTTCCTACCACTGGGACCACTTTGGACTTCCAGATCTGCTCCAGCTGTTCCTTCAGCCCTGGGACTATTTTCTCACATTGCTGTCTAATGGTATTGCCACAGCTATCCCAACTGTGATCTTCTGCTCTTTGTCAACCACCAGTGTCTGGTTTGTTGGCCATCATCAGCTTGTCTGTTTAGAACTGTGTTGTTCTCACTGACCTTTGCTGATGTCTCCTATTGGGACTTGGGGACTTTTAGTCCATATGTGGCACAAATGTTCCTGTCCCACTTGGTTGTGCTTTAAAGTGTACGCTGTCCCAACTTTCATCCTACATCCTGCTATGTGTTGACAGTCTCTGGGCACTTTTGCACAGTCTGCAACTGGGGTCCTGCTGGCTGTGGTAGATCTCTGCCTGTATGGATATGCTGGTTAAGGTCTGTTTTTGTGACATGATCAGATCCGCTCTACTGTCCTTTTTCTACCCAGGGATAGGACCTCTTGTCCATCACTTCCCCTATTTGTTTATGGTATACCCCATGAGGGGTTGGTCTTCCATGATAGTTCTGCTTCCCGTTCCTCATGACTGTCTGTCTTCAGCTGCTTGAGGCACTCTGGGAGCCATTATGTATACATATAAAGGGGCTTCATTAATCTGTTTAGCTACATGCTTATGCTTTAAGTACACTGATCAGCCACAACATTAGAACCACCTGCCTTACATTCTGTAGGTCTCCCTTATGACACCAAAATTGACCATTGAGGTATGGACACAGGACACAGTCAGGCACTGGTTGGGGATTTAGGAGAGTTTTGAGAAAGTATTTTCCACATGAATGCTAGCAGCCAAAGTTTCGCTGCAGTATCAGCACTGTAATGAAATGACCAATGCTGTTCATATTAGGTGTCAATGATGGAGGCTTACTAAAGCAACGAACTAGGCATATAACCACAGGCAATATCCTCTTAGGTGTGTCCAGTCAGCAAGTGTAGTTCATCCTTGCAAAATATCCATTTGAAATTATATTAAAACTACACTCGATAATTAAGAAGCTGCTTCTCTTACCAAATTTCTCAGAAAATCACACAAAAGTAAAAGTGCCTTTCTAAATCAAGACTTTCTTCTTTTTTATATTCCATTTAAGGGTTTTGTAATGTCGTACATATTGCAGTCTTGTGGTCTAACATGCAATATGAAGAAAGGACCATGCCAGAGCTAGGGTGTAAAATTAAGACAAATTGAGTCTCTTGTGTTTTTGTACATTTTTGTGGTAAAATCCAGCAGTTAAGCCCAGGAAAGAATGTGAAAGATCATGCCATCATAAAGCACTTTTTATTTTATTTAGAACCTAGAAAAAAAAGAGCAAATAAGAAGATCCAGAACAAAAACATGTGTTGGTAGAACAATAAGTTAAATACAAGGAGAGGATTTGTGTCTCAGAAATTATTTAAAGACTAGACACAGGGTTTGCGAAGGCACGCAAGTGACATGATCTATACTGTGTGTTAAAGCAATCACAATGAAACAAATATGTACAATACCAAAGACACAATGTGGTAGCAATATATTTTTCACATAATTTACACGTAACTAGCTTGGGTAGATACCAGCAGCTAAACATCACTGCTACTATCTGGAAAACAGAATGGAAATCAGCGATGCAAAAATTTATTCCCATTTCAAATTACAGAAGTATTTTTGTTAGCAATATTTCTAAAATTAAGGACATCATCGCTCCTCTGCACCACGTTGACTCCACCACACATTACATTATTTCACAATAAGCTAAGACTGATTGCTACACGTTTCTTACAGAAAGTTTTTCTGTCAAGAAAACAAAATACATGTCGTCCCCACATTTCTCTTTCTCACCCTACCTGAGTCCCTAAATGTATTTCCCCCCTTCTCTCTGAGGAAATGTAGAAATATATTTCATTAGCCCTAAGGGCTTGGCTGTAGAAATCTGAAGCCACTGCGGGAACTTCTGTCTTTTGCTCTCTTCCAAAAAGTAACTGTATGAATTTACAGTATGTAGTGGGGTCACAAAAAATGAAGAAAGAAACAAAGTGAGTATTGCTCCCACATGTTGTAGGTTGTGAAGTCCCAGTTTACACGGTCCTAACAGATTTCTGTGGCTATGTCTCCAGTCTCAAATGCACACAATCGTTTTTAAAAGCTGTCATGAGAGGTGGAGAGAATTCTGATGTCAACCTGAAGGCTCAGCGCCCAGTGTACTCTGTGCTCTTGTGAACAGGAATTCTTCAGTGTGAGAAGTGAAATTCCTCTTGGAGTCAGGTGCACAAGCCAGAAGCACCACCTACCTACACTGTATTCGCAGATGTGCATCACACCCGCTTAAAAAATGTCCAAATGCATGCACTGCATTCAACTAATTTACTTTAGCATTTAAGTCTTATTTCTTCACATCTGGGGGGGGAATCATTTTTTGAAGTTGACTCCCAACAAGTTCTAGAGTTTCTCACAGAGTTTTCAGGATGTTTCCAGCAGGGATTTGTTTACCTTTCAGAAGGTGGTGCTTGCATAGCTGCAAACGGAGGCATTTATTACAAGCAGAGGTTCAGCAAACCCAGTCACCAAAACATACTGACACATTCCAGACATTGTTAGAGATATGCTTCAAGTGAACTATTGCTTATTTTGTTTGCATAACTGACAAGTGAGCAGAAGAAAAAAGTGGAAACTAAACAGAAATGTTCCCCGTTTTTGCAACAGAAAAGGTAAATTGCATAAATGTGAGTTAGAAATGCTAAAATCCATCCAAAAATAAGTATATTATTGAATTATAGCAAAGGAAAAAAAAAGCCTTTTAACCCATAACCAGGACTTGAACAATATATCAGAATACCTTACAGGACTTGGAATATTATGTGGTGAGAAGAGAACTGTGAAAATTAGTCCTCAAAGCTAATAACCACATCCTCGGCACAGCTCATCACATCACATCCCAGCAAATCAGCTCAAAAATATTTTGTGATAATGCACATGGTGTCTTAAAGTTAGTGTAAGGCTTAAGTGGGAGATTACGTTTGTAATAACCTGATCAGTAAAAAAGCAAGAGTAGTCATATCTGTTTTCTTATGAGTTTTGCCATGTGTACGCATCTTATTGCCTACAGCATTGCATTGAATATTCTGCTACTGTGAGTCCAATGTGAATGTGCATATGCATTTTTCCTGTAAAACACTGGTTTCGAGCTTAGGGCTGCCAGTTTAAATACTATAACATACAACGCTAACCTTTTAATAGTCTGGAGATTTGCGATGCTTATCTTACCAAAGCTGTATTCTGTCAACAGATTTCGATATGCTCAATATAAAAAGCATTAATCAAGTCTGTCAGTGTGGAAGCACTGATCTGGGATCACTCAATTGCAAATTTCACTCTCCTAAAGTCAAAACTGACCCAAGATAAGCATTCCTGCTTGACAGACCCTGATTAGTTTAGGCGAGTAAACTCAGTAGCCCCATTATACAATATTTTGGTTTACCAGTTGTATTACAGTATAGCCCCCCCTCTTTTATCTCAGACCAGCTCCACCTTGGAGTTGGGGTACACAGCAACAACATCATAGCCCTCGGGAGGTTGGACGCGGGCCTTTGCATGGGTTTCGCAGTACAGATTGTCTTCGATAAAGAAGTAGCCTCTCTGCTTTAGGTTGATGCCGCAGTCGTCGCAAATGAAGCAGTCAGGATGGTAGAGCTTGTCCCGGGCCTTCACGATGGTGCCACTACATGTAGAGACAAAAGAGGACAAAAAAGAGTTTACTGTACTGTAAATAAATGTAACAAGTTGTAAAATCCTGCAGCTGCAGAAGTGAATTACTGCAAATATTACCGCAGCTTCTACTGGATCATGATAAACACTGATTACGTAGTTTGGTTAAGCCTGTTATTCAGTCCTGCTCTTTAACATTTATTAATGTCCTAAATAAGAGTGCACACTGTGTTCAAGGCTTATATTTCACCTTTTTAGCAATAGAGGAAGATATGAATGCATAAATGCGTGATCGGAAACTGGACAGATAAGCAAATTGCAAAATGCAGTTTTCCTTTAAAGGCTGTCTGACTTTTTGAAGGCCAGTTTAAAAAAAGATGTCCTCATCACAGAAGAGGTTAAGCAAAAATGAATGACTCACAGTTGTTCATCAAATGTTGCATTATCTATGCAAATCAGGAATTATACTTTATAGCCACTGTACCTATGCAAGCATTTGAATACAGCTCATCACATGCCGTGTGTCAGCTTCAGGTGGCAGAAAGGTTACACGCTGTTAAACAGTACACATTTATTCCGCTGCATGGCTACTTATTGGCACCAGTGAATTTAGAAGAACTTTGGTCAGCTGCACGGTGACAAGAGTGTTAGGGACGTTGTTCATTCATAGTTTCCAATTAGATTTTCCTGTCTGGCCTTGAGATTGGGGCCAACGACCATTAAATCATAAACTTGGTGCTTTGCTTTTCCAAAGTGGCCGCATGACTCGCAGGATAAACTCCTGACACAGTGTTCAATACATCTTTAAAGACTGTAAAAAGCGCTTAGGTCACAGCAGCCGTATTATACTGCACAAGCTTCCACAATGTTCTCTTGTTAACACTGAAAATAAGCTTATGACATCATTTTTTTAACATTTCTTTAACCTCCGCTGCTTTTTTAGAGAGGGGATTACCGGTGTATGTGGTTAGTTTGTCAAAAGGTGTGTTCAATTCACAATACGTGTATGAAGAATGTGTGCATGGGAAAGGGTGTGGAGGATGGCTTGGTTTAATCATTAAAATGATAAATGGGAGCAGAGCTTTCTGAGGACTTATTCAAAGTCCTGTCGGTGCATGTCAACCAGTGAAAGATCACTTCTTTGTTTTCAAAATCGGGGAAGAACCTTGACTCACCTCGCATATTCTTAAACTTTATGGCAGCAGACAGAATGATAAAATAAGTGGGAGATGCATAACTTCCTGCTGAACCTCACAAGCATTTCAACAGAAAATCGATTATATCTCCAATGTCATGTTTATTTTGTCTGTACTGTACCGCAGCAAATTTTCAAGTTAATCACTTTTATGGCTTCTTGAAATGTAAAAGTAGATTTTTTTTATATTTTATGCACATGTTTTTATATTACACACAGCCCAAAGAGTCCCTCGCCAATATGACCCCATTATTTTCATATTATTGTCATGTTAGGATATACAAGTCAGAATTTGCACAATACTTACACAATACCATTACAGCACCGTGTGCACTGGGGTAGTTTCTGAAGACCAGACATAGGGCTGGGGATGGGGCTTCCCAACTTGGGGATTGGAGATCTGACGGGAGACTTTAAGTTTCTCATTCTCTCCGTTGGTGACACACCTATGAAAAACGATATGTCGTTAAGAGACATACTTGAAAAATAAGCAAGTACATCATGCTCCAGGGATTCTAGACACTGAGATATCACAACACTTCCTCTGTATCCCTCTGGTAAGCGTATTTTATATATGTCTCCATGTGTTTGTAGGTTCTCACTCATTCAGGTCATGGTAGTTTTGGGAGCTTGAAAAACAAAGTGATTGAACTTCTTTAAGTTAAAGTTTAAGAAAGTCCAGTTGCCATCTTTTTTATCTCTTCAGACTGTATGTCTCCATATTTCTCTGGCTTTCTTTCAATTAAAGTTACGTTAGCGTTACTCTGTTAAATGAAGGTGAAAAGTCACATAGGTTCCTGAAAGGGAATGCTACATCAGTTGTCTGTAGTTTCTGTTCACCACTCAACCATTTTTCACTTTGTGTGACTCCCAAGCGCCTTTGTGAGATACACTTGGAAGAAGTGTAACTGAGATAGTTTCTTTTTCCTCAGTTGTTAGCACAACAAGCACACTGTTACTAATCAGTGGTTGTGTTATTATATTATTAACAACACATATGAAATACACATAGTGTCTGTTGGATATGAAGATGTTTCTGCTGGTTTGTCCAAGTACATGCAAGTGAGCAAAACATCCAACTAATATTATTACACTTTAACACTGAAATGAACAACATTCACTGCATTAACCACACAGCAAAGACCCAGCAACTGCCCTGAACCCCTGGTTCATGGTTGCAGGAACCAGGGGACAAGTCATGGTAAAGCTTTAATAAAAAAACAGTAACATTCTTGCTCTTCTTCAGCCTCGTTCTATTGAAACTGCAAAAACTGTAGTACCGATGTACACAGTAATCCTACAAGACATACTGATAGAAACATTTGCCAGTTTTTCTATGTTTTTTTTTTCCTAATATGGGCTCTGCTTGTCTGTTCTCCTTACATCACATTCACAGAATTCCTTCTTTTCTTTCCATTTTGTGTGCCTCTTCTGTGTCTCTGGCACCTTCCCGTGAGCCCTATTCAAGTGTCACATTCTGTAGTGCCTTTCCTGGGAGGAATGCATCAGTCAGCCTGGCTCGACACCAAGCAAGGAAAGTACCTCATGGAACCTCATCACATCACATCGATATGCTACAATCACACGACGCATGTGAAAGACGCAAAATGGTTTGTAAAGAGATTCATCATACTGCTTACAAACGGCTTAACAAATTTATCAAGCCATCCGTTATAGAAAAAACAAAACCTGCAAATCTTTTTAAAAATACTGTTAAAAATTGTTTAAAATTACTGTTATTTATTATGCAAGTAACAAACTGAATTTGTGTTTTTATGCATAAAATGGACTGTGAAGAAGTTATTTAAGAACAACATTCTTAACTACTAAAACTACTTTTCCTGTTCAGGAGTGCAAGTAAATACTGTAAAACAGTGAATTTTAAGAATCATGGACAATCACAATAATTATATTTTAGCATTAAAAAAATATTATTTTGATCAAAGAGCATTTGCACGCTGGTGGATAAGTAAAGAAACATAAAAAAATATTTTTTGTTAATCAACAATACAGTCATTTAGGGCAGTTCTGGCATAATTGGTATTGATATTAAAAAAAATACTGAGATTCAGAATCCTTCCATGGATGCATGCTTTGAATTGTCTTCTTTCAAGATAAAGCTTAATGCTAATTTATGTTATGATTTTTTAAAACAGATTTTAGGTTGTTTAAATGGTGGTACTGTGGTAGATGCATGTTACTACCTTCCCATGGTTGTCATTTCTTATTAGAAGTGAATTCTAAGACAATCAGGTATTTAGTCATGCCTGACTGGAACGCATTAAAGGGTTTATTTTATAGTGGGTATCTGGAGCCAGTACAATGCTTCCAAGCGCAGCAGAGTAAATCAGTAGAGCACAGCCACTACATGACTTCCCTTTGCTGATGATGTGCCAGCAGAGGCCATTCAGCCAAAAAGGCCACCTATGACTACCAGTAACCACAGTGTAATTACCGTACATCTGGCACCTTTCTCAAAGTGATTTCTGTCCCTCAGTGTCAGTTAGCCTCTGACTGCTTCATAGTGTGTTTAAGAGATGATATTATCAGACCATGTTATTTCTGGGATGAATGCCTCAGTTGCCCATTAAGGCACTCTAACGGAACCATGACTTTTTAACAAACGGGAAGGCTAATACATTTTTTGTACCACAGTCATAAATAAGTGCAAAAAGGGGCTTTTCAGCTCTTGCTTTACCTAAAAAAAGCCATTCCACACAGGCCTGCTATATTTTGCTGCCAAACACACGAATCTATCGTTTGATCAACAGTGACAAGTTGGCCATTTGCAGCACATATCTCACCCCATGTAACATTCACACTGCAGTGTGTGTGTCCTATAATCTGTGACTAATGTCAAGCAGACGCACTGTAAAACAGACAGGCACACTTGTGCCCACCATCCATGTCAAACGCAGAGTGCGAAGCATCACAGAATTTAAGGCAGTGGGAATCAGTGTCGTTTTCGACAGCTACTGAGAGGTACTGTTTCTACAACTCTTCAAGGACATCTTGATTTGTTCCTGAAACATGTGTTGTGTTGGTTTGATTTCATCCAAGATGTTTAAAAGGAAGGACTCTATCAAAAATAATCTGTCAAAAATAATGCCAAGAAAAATATGACGAGAAAGATCAGATGAAATGTTTTAGAAAGATTTGCTGTTTTTATATGGGGCCACACATGCAGATGAAAAAAAAAGTATAATTAAATGTAAGCCAACTGACAGAAGCGTAACAAAGTACAACGGGCTGTTAACACCAAATATCAATTACGTCTTTTTTCATGTCACATCACCGTGAAATCGCTTCACACTGCTAGAATCACATGTTTAGCCACCTAGAAACCCTCTTTTTTAGATGCATTTTGCTTCTCTTTCACACCCCCAACCCCTCTTTTTTGACAATGCCTGGTAAATTGGGACCCCAAATAGTGTTATGTTCATTTTTTCATCATTTTACCCTTTTCAGTTGTGGTCATTTTGGAGAGATCCTTTAAATATCCCACATGTTAAGTAAAAGTATTAGTGGTGTAACCCAAGAGGCAATCAGAAATGTGATGAATGTTATACTTTGAAAGTAAAACAGTCCTGCTGATTGATGTGCTCTTGAGAGGTCTTTTCTGAGAAAGGACACAGCCTGAACCCGTCTTGGAAATTTCTTTAAACAAACAACATTTGAGTCTGGAGTATTTTTCAGGGGTCACTGGCACTGTGTTTATTTCTTTTTCCAACTGTTAAAGAAACAAAACACTCCCTGGTCTGTGTTCCTTCAAAATTTGCCTCAAACGATCAGCAGTAAAGGTGAAAATTATAAAATTCAATCTGCAACAGTGCAGATTGAATTTTGGTTTGTGGCACAGCTTAGTATTTGAGTGTTCTTATCTTTAATTCTTCATGTTGCTGTTTTCCTTGCTTTTATCTTTCCACATTTCACATCTTTGTGTTTGTATGTGTCCTTGCTGCTAAAACAATGTCCTCTTGTGGAAAACAGGATATGTACTCAAGTGTAATGTTGTTGCAGTATTTCCTAAAACACCCCAACTTTCCTATTTAACAGTCACACCATCCACATTGCAACCAAACCATGGAAGACTCTGTGGAATTCTGGGTAAACTGACACTTTTGTTTGCTTTAACTTTAAAAGCCCTTAAAAGTCAACACGACCTCTACACTGGCTTTAGCCTCCAAAAAGGAACCAACTCCTGCAATTTAAGACATTCATTCAAATGCAGTATTTTTTTTACTTGTTTCACAATAAAAAAAGAAAAGGAAACAAGCAGCATCTGGAGAAGGATTTAATTCTCTAACACAGAATAGAAACGAAGACACAGGTAGCTTTTGAATCAACAAAGGCACAGATAGCTTGATGAAACTTAGAGTCTCTGTTTCATCGAGGATTTAGTCTGTCAATCAACCTGTCAGTCACTCAAGCCGAAAGGCAGATGACAGCAGACAAAAGAGGTCCCTTTAATCTCTTTAATCCACCAGTCCTAAAATCTGCATTTTCATCCAACCTCTTTCATCTGTTGTTAGCATCTTATTGCTTTAACTGCTATAAGAAGTGACAAATTATGAAAACACTCTGGTTTGGCTCCGATCCAGGTCTCCCCACAGAAGAAGTTTACATTGTTCCCTGTGCTGTTAATTATCCTGTCAGCTCTCACATCAAAGGCTGATCCTGAGATGTAATAACCAGACAACGGAGTATTCTACAGGGAAAGAAAACCTTTAAATCATGCTACTTCAAATTATCTAAAACTCTTAAACATTATATAATGCCAGTTCAGAGACTTGATTTTTTTAAAAAACTATTTTGTGTTTTATTTGTAGTAAATATCCAGTGCATACTGCTGTCCTGATAAGTTTTACTTCAGATTTGGTGCCCTTTTGCGTTAGCCCTGGCATTAAGGTGAGATAATCTTCTTTTAAAGATTAAAAACGTCCACATTTGGAGGTTGGAGGAGTGGCAAAAGAATAAGTCACGAGTTTGCCCGCCAGCTAAAAGAGGTTTGTGTCTCATTCAGGAGTTTTGTGTTTTGCTCATTAGTTTACTTTTTCCTTCTTATTTGATTACACTTCCTGTATAAATTCAGGCACCAAAAACGACTTATTTGGAAATGATCCTGTTTGATCCACAAGGCAGCAGTTGTGAGTTATATAATCTTATCTAGTAAACATGGACTTGCATTTGATGAAAAACACAAAACAAAAAAAACAAACAGAAGACATTTTCATGGTACAAATGAATTGAAATCTATATCCATACTGATTTTTTTTCAATTTGTAGAATAAAAATATTAACATTACAATTAAATAATACTCCATACTTACCTCAAGCAATACCTCTCTACAACCCAGCACATCTGATTAGCAGAGAATTGTTTGTTCTTTTATTTTAAAATTTTATTGTCATTTTAAATTCTGTTTTGATTTGTAGATCCTGAAAAAATACATTTATTTATTTATGTATGTATATATTTACTATAACAACAACAATAACAACAACAATACTAATAATACTAATACTAATACTACAAATAATAATATATTAACTGTGATAACAAATAAATTTCCCAAATCTTGGATAACTGGCGTATATCAAAAGCTGATGTAATAGTAGGTATAGTCAGTATGTAGTATATGTATAGTCAGTTTGTGTACCCTCTTTGGATGGGGGACGGATATTTGAGTAAGAATTAGCATTACAAAGATGACGTACTTACTCACTACAGCCTTTTTATAGCAGTGGAGAAGTTTATATAGTGTTTTTTTGTTTTGTTTTTTTTACATGTAATTAGGGTTAAAGGACTTTTTTTAAAGATGTGTCAATGTTAATATCTGAGGTTTAGAAAATCTTTAGTCACTGGTGACAGATCATTTTCTCTGAGGCCCATGCTATTTGTGTTTGAACATACCAACAGGCTTGCGCTGCATTAACAGTAAACATGGAACGTGAAGAGAAGGTTTTAGTTCCAGGGATTAGCTTTTCCCTGCTGCTGTCAGCATCATATGACTCCCTTCTCAAATGCTGGAATTCCAGACGGTCAGAAGGCAGACGGGAAAACCATATTTCTCACTTTATTGGCCTTTGTAAAGTTGTTTTTGCAGTAAATTGCCCTACAAAAACTCCCCCTGTCAATCTTCATGCAAGCTATTTAAAGCACTTAATCTTTCTCCTGCTTCCTTTGTCTTGGGTTTGTTTTGGTTTTTTTACTTTCTATCTTGTTTTCCTCCCCATGTCTTCCTATCTGTCCCCTAACCTTGCTGTCTGTGTATTTCTATAAAAGGAAAACTATGCTACTTAGACAGAGGAGTTCATAACAGTCAGTGAACGAATGCCTGTGCAAGAAGTCCCTTTAACTGGAATCACAAGACTCATCTGCATTAGAGGAAATAGTTACTCAGAAATTTCCACCGTTTACATTTATACTTATTTTATATTACATAACAGTCATGCACCAATGCAGATGGGCATGTGCAGATACTTTGTGCATTATACCTGTTTGGTATGTGGCACCGACAATTATTCTGACAGCTGATATTATCATTGCTGTAAAGTATAAATGTATTGTTGTTTGTTTGGTTTCTTGCATAACAGCTTGTCATAAATAGAGAAAATATACACAAGTATTTTTTGATGCAAATATTGGATGGAATATTATTTTTAAACTGGCAGTTTTAAAGCTTTATTTCTTCTCTAACATAAAATTATCTACTCGTTTTCAGGCTTTTAAAAGCAATATATATGTATAGTTTTTTGCTTTGAAGTATCTAACTGAATTGCTTGGGCTATTTTTGGAAATTTAGTGGGCAAAATGGTTAATCAGCAAGATAAAATGACTTTACTTTCACAATAAAGTTAATTGGTGCAATAATGTCAACAAGAATCTTTAGCAGCAATGGGCGATCTCTCCAAATAAAGTTTAAAAGGTTCAGTGAGTGAACACTCACATGCTTTTTTATGCCTCCTTTTTGCACACATGATAAGCAGACACAAAAATATGCAAACACATGATTCCATACCTCCATCCTCAGCCTCCAGGATTCCCTGGAGGTATTTGAAGGAGCCGGACTGTTTGGGTTCTGAGACAGGTTCCTCATAGTCCTGCAGCATCTTGTAGACGTCTGACTCCGTGTCAAATCCGTTACGGCTCACAGGAGACTGTATGGGAGGCTCTGGGCTGAAAGATTCAATGAAACCAATATTCAGTATAACCCATTTTCAATTCAACCGTGACAAGACATGAAACATAAATTTATTTTAGTGATCCATCAAGACTGTAGACTATACATAAAAATAGGACATCGCCACCATGATGTCACCTACTGTTTTGTTGGCTTTTGTTTTGAAGCCCTCTGCTTGGCGTATTAGCATGATTTCTCTTTGAAACCAAACATAATGAGTGAGGTAAGGAATCGGATGAAAAAAAACAAGGATACTACACACTTATAATTTATTTATAAGTTATTCAATAATGAAATTATACCCTAATAATTTTTTTTTTTCGGAATGCAACATCAGAAGAGAATCTACAATAAAAAAACGAGCTGAAATAACTGATTGCTGCTTATTGAGGTGACAAATGAAGTGAGAAGTAACATTTTTCTTGATTTTCCCCAGGCCACTACTGCTTTGGCTTAACTTTACAGATATGGAGATTCCATCTTCTAAATACTAGGATAAAAAAACAAAAACAAAACAATAAGTATTCCCTAAAGGATAAAGTTGTGAATCCTGGGAAAATCTATTTTTGTTTTTAAGCAGATGTCAAATATAGCCACTTCATATTTTTGTGATGTCAAAATGTGTTTTGGGACCAAGGGAGGAATAAAAGTTTCAGATGGCTGCAGCCATATGAGGTAAGGAGAAAGAGTAAGGAAGAACTACAGTATTTTTCTTTTCTAATTAAAACTGCATATATAGAGCACATCGGTGCATCATTTTTTTGTATTTCTGTCTCAAGGCATGAAGTCTTAATCAAAACAGCTTTGTATTATACTTCTGTTCCTTATGTCATCTATCAAATTATTCCCAGTGCTTCCCTTCATTTGGAAAAGTTTAAACATTCTAACTTCTGGAAGATGACTAGGACTGCTGACAGATGTGTGCAAGTCGAGACACACTTAAATACAAGTCTGTCTCCAGATGCCCTTTCAGGAGTCTGACTGTGTGTCTGAGAGAAAAAGCCTGAGCTGTCATGAAAGTGAGAGTGATTGAGAGAAAGCGAGAGCAGACAGAATTGTGTAATATGTGTGCAAGAGAAACTGACTGACAGCAGGCAACAGAGATAGTGTTAAAACACTTGAGTGCAACTTTGTGTGCGTATGTGGGGGCTGTGTCTAGGAGTGCTCAAAAGCATCTTCACCGGGAGACTGAACATGCACATTTATTGCCCACTTGAGGGGATACAAGACAGCAAATGCCTTTTACAGTCCACAAGGCTATCTGTGCAGTTGTATCAAAAGACATCCAGAGTGTGTTTGTTTCTGTGTCTCTGTGTTAAGTGTCTGCACAGGGACCCGCGAGGAAACTGGTGAGGCTTTAATAATAGATAGGATGATTGTTTTTAGGAGCAGTGGAGGGAAAGGTAAAGCTATTTCCTTGTGTGATTTTCCCACAGATATAATGTGTGTAAAAAGGTCCATGAAAACTCATGAGGGGGATATTTTGAAATCTGATATAAACAGCTATTATATACACGTGGTTCATTGATTTCTTTTTTTTTTTGTTAAGGTAAACACAACAACAAATTGGATTTCTAGCTAGCTAAGTAACCAAAAACTTGGAAAAAGTGCACAAGATAAGTAAAAGAAAATGTTGTTGCATTATAATAATAGACTTTAAACTAAATTTGAAGATTTTTTATACTTATTTACTTATACTTATTGGATTTTAGAACATTCAGAATAAAAACTGGTGTTGCTTCTGCATTTTTTTTTAAAGAGGAGGGTAAATATTTGAAAATAACAAGCGCTACAGTAACTGTAGATTAACCTGTCAAAAGTGCAAGTAAGGTGTGGCTGGATGCTTATGATTTACAGTCCTGGAAAGCACACGGTATTGCTGTCTCACCTGTGTGTGGCACTGATGCTGAGACCTCCCATCTTGCTCGGCAGTGATCTGTCCCCATTGCTTCCATTGTGAGCATATAGTCCTGCAGGGTTGTTGTACTGAGAGTGCCCGGTTCCATTGCCATACCCATAGCTGTGTCCGTTGTTGGGTCTGGAGTGTCCGTTATTCAGGTTAGCGGGCTGAGGAACCTGAGGTGACTGGGGTTCAGCGGTATATGAAGGTTTACGGGTGTAACTGGCATATCCGCTAGTGATCGGACGAAAATTCTAAAACCAAGGAAAGAAAAGAGGAGACACGTTTACCAAACAGGAAGAGCAGATGCCAGCATCACAGGAAAACATCACAATTTTATGGTTGAAAATGTATGCAGTTACAGAGAAACTTTGATTCTTTGGTAAGTTTCCTACATTAAGGGAGAATTGCTAATGTAATAAGGAAGGAAAAAAGGATAATGAGCTATTATAGCTCATACAACATTATGTTCTGGTTCAGGAAATGAGAATAAAAAGAGAACATGAAAGAGAAAACAAACCCGGTGGTGTCCTGACTAGAAAACCACAAGTCGTCAGAGAGAAAATGAACAGTTGTTTGCGAATGAGGCTTTGCGGCAATGAGGTTTAAATGAAAAACTTTTTCCACTTCATTTGTGTTGTTCCCTGTTTAATACCAAGGCTTATTAAGAAGGAGCTCGCATTAGATTTCCTGCAGATGTTTCTGTCAAAACAGATTAACTTGTGTATTTTAAGTACTGCTTTTTGGCTACTTCTGTGAGCTGAAGCCTTCATGGTTGATGACAGAGCTGAGATACTGCAGAAGATTAAATTATCATCTTTCTGACATGCTGCAGCAGACTTTCTAGACTCTTGCCATATAATTTCTGTGTTCAACGTGTTTGAAAGAACGTGCCGGACTAATGCAGGGCAGATGCAGAGACAATTACAATCTACAATTACACCACTGTATGCGCAGTAAGTGTGTTTATGGCTGGGTCAACGCCCTTATCATGAATTTGCACCAACACAACACTGACAACAGTGAGACACTCTGTGTTTATCAGCACGCTTCAGTGATAACACCCACTGCCAGCTTGGCTCATCCATATCAGACAGTGAACTTTACAGATAAGGTTTTATTTCAACATTTGCAATGATGTCACCACTTCTCATGGTGTTTTAGTGCTTTGAATATGAGAGCTAAATAGCAAGCTTGAATTACTAAAGACGAGGCCCACGCATACGCATGAATTTAGACTATACATATTTCAGCTAAGAATAAAATGACTTGTTTACAAGTTAAGCAATGCACCAGATTGTTGTTGACTGTGAGACACTAGAAGGAGTTTGAGTGCGTGCATGTGTGCAAGTGTATGTGTGGCTATGTCTGGGCTAGTTGAAAGGGCCTTAGCCACAGGTGGTGGAGGTTCACCGCCTCTGCAGACAGGACACCTGTCATTTCAACAGAAGGGTCCTGCTGGATGTCATCCTGTTCTCTGCCCTCGCCTGGACCACACACACACACACACACACACACACACACACACACACACACACACACACACACACACACACTTTTTAATTACTACTTCATAGCGCCTCTTCGTCACCAACAACCCCACATCCTGGTCTTCGGAAAACACTTCGCCATTCCCTCCTGCAGTCAAGACTGATGACTTTCAGGAAATTTAAAACATCTCATCTGACTCTCCCAACAACCATGGACAATAAAGACAAATATAACTCTCACAGTAACTCTCTGGGCAAAGTGCTAGCAGATAGCCATTCATGGTAAAGTTGAGACAAGCAGACAGGAGATTCAGCACTCTTAGAAACCAAGAGCCAAACCCTCTTTGGTCGGGATGTCAGAAACACCCAGTTCTCTGCGGCTCTCTCTCCAAGCAAATGAGACAAGCCGAAGCCTGATTCTTACCACTGAGTGGAATAGCCAAACCAGATTCCAGTCGTTATCTTTAGCCCTGTTTGTACAGATGGGGGACTTCATGGGAATTTAATCAAAGTTACCCTCATTCGCCTTAGCTCAAACTAAAAGGTTCCTTCAGATCGTTGGTTGTCTGTCTATCCACAGTGGTCTAAAAAAACTGCGAAGAGGAGGCAAACTCCACATCATTTTTGAAGTGCTCAAACCCTAACCCTAACCGTAGACCAGTCCAATCCAGTAGGTAGAGATGACTGTCAACAGACAGGCGACAGTGCAAGTAAGCATGGAGAAGAGTCCTACACTTGTGCTCTTTACCCTACTTTATTACTTAAATAATGTGGCTGCTGGTAAACAGTCAACTGAAAGCAAAGTGATTTCAAAACACAAAAAAGGCTAAACTTATGGTGAGCAAACCATTTTTACAAGGTCATCTGAGGAATGACCATGATATAGATAAACCCTTGTTGACACTCAACCAATCAGAAATGTACAGTGCTGCAAGCCCCATCGTCATCCAAAAGGAATGGGGGTGCGGGGGTACAGTAACACACTTTCTCCAAAGGTTCTGTATTTCTGACAAAAATGAAGACTCCCTTGGAAATTTACACTCAGTTCTTAGTTCTATTTACAGTATGGCAAGAGAGAGGTCAGCTAAAAATATAGTCATAACACTGGTTTCGATGACTGTAAATATTGTTTAATGGTTTACAGTATCACACGGCTGCTCGAATCCCTTCCCTCCTTCCACTTTGACAGGTTTTCTTTTTAAATTTCCAATACGATGATTTACTGCCGGCTTTCTTTTTATTTCAACCCTTTGAGAACTTACTGTTCCTTAAGAACATACCAAGCGCTACAAAGGTGAAGTTCTTCAGAAGTCACTGTTGCTACATGTCTTTTTTAGCACTCATTATTCATTTCTCATATTAATTCAGGGGCTAAATCTGTAGATAAAAATCAGAACAATAACTTTCAACAAGCAAGCTCATTCGTGTAGGTGATTCAGGAAATTAAAAAAACCCAAACAAAACACGTAAAGGAAAATCCCTGAGAGTGTATTACGTTACATGCCCCTGCAGTAGAATGACAGTAAAGGCATTACAGTTATGACACTAATGTGTACAAGTGAGATGCGAGGGATAGGTAACCACATGTTAATGTATAACGTTATCTTTTCTATCAGAATGATTTTTTTTTTTTTTAACTGACTTCAAATATCAATCTTGTCACAGATAAGTAATCTGTGCAGCACAAATCACCCTCTGGCCTAAGGACAAGAAATACTCAACTGCTTTTTCACATCTGAGAACGTAACAGGTTTTGGGAAGTACGACTGCAAATTCTGATAAAACCAACTGAGTCAAAATCGGCAGATCGAATGTCCCGAAAAAATGTGAATATGGAGTTAGCAAATATCTTTTAATTATCAGAAATTATCAGCAGTTGAGTTGCATGGTGCGTGCTTCGTGCACTGCATTTTGACACAAAATAACAATACTGGAGATTAAAAGAATCATCTTCTTCAAATGGTATCAGCCCATTAAAGACCCATTGTCAGCCATCGCCACCCCTATAATTATCTTCAAATTAAGCACAGCACACCTAGTAATAGCTCAGAAGGTGTGTATAATCCATTCCAAACATTAATAAATAGGACAGATGAGATATATAATCTCTCTAGCAGGTTGTGACTCTACCCTGGGGTCTCCTCCCAGTTGGGTGTGCCCAGAAAAACTCCAAAGGGAGGTGCCCAGGAGACATCTTAACAGATGCCCGAAACTCTTCACATCATGCAAATGTGTGGATGTAAAATGAGCTGGTTTTGTCCAGCTCAGTATCAAGCTAAGATGTATAATTTCCAAGAGAATACTATCTCAGTGAAAAAGGGGATCAGAAACTGAAAACCAGTCTTACATGGGTCATAACATTTCCGCGGTGAAAAGAAATGAGTAAAACCAATGCCAAAGTTCTTAAAAAGTCTTGTTTAGTTAGATTTCTTTCTTGTCAGAAGCAAGTACAGATTTACCCATTTTCACCCTAACACCCTGTATGATATGGTCTGCTTCCTTTTGTTTCAAAGGGAACTGAACCACATACTCCAGCCATTCCGTTTTTTGTTCTCCTCATAACACTCTTTCCTCTCTTGTTGTGCACGTCTGTTCCACAGATATTTCCTTTGGATGGATGGTAGATTTATAAGGCTGCACATCTGGGACTTGCCTTATAAAAATGCCAGTTTGGTAACATTCAGAACCTTTTAGTGCTTTCATGTTGCTCTAAAAGTATAGTGCCTTGATTTTCTTTTTATTACAAATATCAGATTTAAGCCAACTTCCCCATTACAGCGATTTATTCTTCTATTTCAAAGGTGTACTAGAGGTTTAATGGAGATTTTGCCTTAAAGTGATAGCTGCATTAATCTTCTGAATGCCTAATCGCCCCAGTTCTGCTCATTCTCCATTCTTGCTTTTCAAATCTAGTCATAGCACTTTAAAATTAATATGAGCAACTTTCTTCTTCATCTTTAGACCTCAACAAAATACATTTACTGAATGAATTTTTTCTCTCTTGAGAGTAGCCACACTTTCTCCTAAGGCTTGACTACATTCCTCTTGCCTAAGAGGAAGAGAAATCACAGGAACACAGAATGCAGATAAGGAACCAATAGCAGTAACTATTGGTAAGAACCAATATCATCTATCGCTGTATGCTCATAAATTTAGGCTGCCATCTGATTTTACTGACCTGTTTTTCAGTGGTAACCAAGCATGGCTAATGCTTCAGGAAGGCTGGCCATGTAAGAGCATATGTGCCAAAAAAGTAAAGAAAGCGTAAAGATAGAACACTGCTGGGTTCTGCTATTTGTTACTGTTATTAAAAGTTACTGTGATTAATAAGAAACTGAGTGGGAGATGATAGAGGTTTTACCTCCTGTCCCAACTATATATTAGCTAGAAAGTGGTAGACACACGACAGGGGGATGGGTCGAGGAAGAGAAAAAGGTTGTGGGCCTTAATTGAAATCATATGTCTTTAACTGAGGGCCGAGGCCAGTCACACATGCTCAAATTCCTGATAATACACACACACAAGCATACTGCTTCCCTCCTGCAAGGTTTAATCCCCCTGGACATTTAAAATTAAGCTTTTCACATGGCGCTCTGCACCACTAGTCAGACACAAACCAGCCCTTTAATGGCTCCCTTGTCCTGGTCATGGGTGCCTCACTGGGAGGGGAGGAAGGCAAGCCCGAGAGGAGGTATCAGGGAGCAGGAGGTGAGTGGGAGAGCATGGAGAAAGATTTTAAAAGATGGTGGAATGTAAGGCTCTAATCACAAAAATGTGATTTTTTATTTATTTATTTTTTACCAATTTTGTGCTATTAAATTAAACAATTGAGATAATGTTATGTCCACGTTAACTTCTGTGCAGTGCACACTGGGTTGAAATTAAATTTGTTATGAAGTAGCTATCTTTAGCATTGTAATGCATGACAGAGATATCAGGTGAATCCAGCTTATTTCAAATGTGAGCATTTAGGGGAACATTACTATTTGGTTTGGAATAAGTTTATCTCGTAGAGAAAGTCAAATGATTTAAGTAAGGGAACTAACTTTGTTGCGTAACGCGCAGGCAGCTGTGAAGGCAGTAAGCTGTAAGAGACTTGTTCCATACAACAAAATGCTTTACAGAAGATATACTTTTTTTGTTTGTTTTTTTTCTTTTTTTAATCATTAAAACAGTTGATGTTATTTTAAAAGATGTTATTTTTGGACTTCATATGATCACATGATCAAATTACTTTAAAAAAAGGACCAACAGGTTTATCACTGTTGATTGTTTTGCTCATTTTGGTTGCCATTTGGAGTTTAGTACTTTTCATGGCTAACTAATTACAGATCAAAGTTCATCAAATGACCTCAATATAAAAGCTACGTACTTATCCTGATATCAGTATGAGGCCTTGAAAAAGCAGCAGAAAATTACAAAAATAAAAATAAACACACACAGGTACGTTGCTCTATTCCCTGACAAAGTTGATACAGTTTCAATTTTCTAAATATGAATGAGCCCAGACTCCTGCAGTCTCTCTGGACCATAAGCAAAGAGGGCTTAACGACTTCACTCCCTCAATATGATGGCAGCCAAGCGGGGCAGGAAAGGCTCCATTAAGAAAACCTGGAGACTGATTTGACATTTCTGGGGATGACTGGTTGATTAGTGAACACAAACAACCAAATAGGTGGGGTCACAGGCCTGACATCTAAAATGCCTGTGGAGCTGCTAAAATGACTTTCTCTTAATGCTTTACTGGTCTGCTGATCTGAGTTTTCCCGACAGGGGATCAAGTAAAACCTGACCCATTCAACATGCTTTGGTAACTCATGAGAATAGCTGAAATCAAGTAATAACTCCATGTTGTTAAAACACAATCAGAATGTTTATGCGGTAAATGGCAATCTACTTTGTGTTAACAAAATATATCAATCCAGTAGCTCACCATCTGTTTTACCTGAGTACAAATGTGAAGAGTTTAACATTTAAACTATATTTGGGTTTTTAAAAAGGCAAATTGTTCTTAATGCTTCTTAATTGGAGAACAGTAGCCTTGTGCCATTCATTAGAAAAAAATATTCATATACTCTTGTTTTAAGAGTAAAATCAGATCCAAACCAAGAAGGAATTAGTCATGCAAGGTCTCTATCTGTCAGCCACTGTTAATGTTAACTTGGAGACTTCAATTTCAGCTGCCAGCTCCTGGGCTGAGACTGGAAGCTCGAGTGACGTGTGATCCAGACCTCTCAGCTTCTGCATTGTGGAGCCTCATTCTTTCCACAGGGCCACAGCACTCAGCCACAATAGCTATCGCTGTAATAATAGGCCAGTTGCCATGAATGGCATTTACATACTGCCCTGCCAAATAATACTGTTAGACGAACATTGAGTGCGAGCCATTCCCACCTACTTGAAGCTGCCACTGTGTAATTTAAGGCATGGAATTTTGAAAACCCAAAATGTCAGTAACCCATGGTATTGCATTACTCCTCCACTAAACCATTCCAACAGTAAAACTGACAATCAAGTGCTAAAATTCAGACGTAAGGTTAGATAACCATTTACAAGAGGCATTTTTTTCTTTTGGAAAAGGTGATTGCATTTGTTATGCAAATCTGTTATTATATTGCTTTTACATCAGCTGTGTCGATGAAGCTACAACCTCTGGGCCACTCTTAATCTTTGAATTCAGGTGTTTTTAGTCCAATTGCCACAGGTGGACAAAATAAAGCCTCCAGCTACGCAGTCTGCCTGTACAAACACATGTGAAATATGGGTCGTTCTTAAGAGGTTGCTGATTTTAAGCGGATGCCATCATTGCAACCAGTTTGTGAAATTTCTTCTCTCCTAGATATTTCACGATCAGCTATAAATGGTACCATTGCAAAGTGGAAGCATTTAGCAACCACAGCAACTCAGCCACGAAATGGCAGCCCACATAAAGTTACAGAGCGTGGTCGCCAAGTGCTGAGACACATGGTGCATAAAAGTCACCAACTCTCCGCTGACTCAATAACTGCAGGGTTCAAAATCTCCTCTGGCATTAACATCAGCACCAACGCCATGCTCCAGGAGCTTCATGGCACAGGTTTCCATGGTCGAGCACCTCCTCTGGCTGCAATGTGTCGCAATATTTATTTTAGATTTATAGTGGGGTTTTTTTTGTCTTTATTTAATAGTTCAGGAGTGAAGACTAGACAGGAGGCTGGACTCAAACCTAAGTGCTCCATTTTAGCCACAGGGCATATGGGTGCCTGCTCAAACAGTGAGCTAAATTGGTGCCCTGTACCTGAGTACTTTTGTCCATATAGTTTATTAAGTACTGAGTCAATATTGTACATGAAGAAGAAATCATCAAAGTGGTTCTAGGCTATCAAGATCTGGGGCAAGAAATAATGTTAATTAGAGATTTATGGGTTTCTGACAAGAAAAAAAGATGCTATAAGATATATTGGCTAAAGTGCTTTTAGGTGCTTTCATAGTGAGGGTATAGGGTATAAAATATCTGGCACTTAGTTAGCTTTTAGTATTGAATGAGAAGTGAAACACTGTAAAGCACTTAAGACTACCTTGACATGGAGGACTGAGATTCTTCTGGCACCTTGAAGATGAATTAAAAAGGTATTTTTTATTACTTTTTCCATGTATGGAGCTTGATTTGTATCCAGATTATTATATTAATCCTTTTGTTTTGCATGAAATTTGGAAGTTGTGCCAAATATCTGATTATAGTTCACTAACCTTCCCAGAACTGTACAGTAAAAGCTTAGGTAAAAACTGGTTGTCATAGTTACTCGTGTTATTTCTTCTGTTATGACAGTTACCTCATCACTGCTTTATCTCTCTCTCCACCCATTCTTTATCACATTCATTTCTATTTCAGGAAGTTGTGTATGGTATCCGGTAGTTTGTAGACACTCTTGCAAAGACATGAGCACTCCCTGGAAACACTCCCTTGTCCAATTGAAACTAGTAAAAGAAACCCTCCAATATTCCCAAAACAGCCCCATCATACAACAGTATTAAGTCATATGCTTGCTTAGCGCATATCCAAAAATACATCATTTGCACACCGACTTTTATGACAATCTCCCGTGTTCCCAAGGTGAAAGGAAACACTTCATTCCTTCCATGTGTCACTTCCTGCTCAGTAGAAAATTCCCACCGGTGGGACTGGAATTTCCAACAAAGCCAGTTGGTCAAGGAGTTCATGAATAAAAAGGAAAATGTTCAATTTCAAAAGGCCTGAAGGATGCCATCACTGGATTTGTTGAACTTAACTGGATTAAAGTTATAGCCCTTCTTTTGAAACATTCTTAGTTAACTGAGGTATGTGGCGATTTTTCTTTTTTTTATTACAATATGTGAGCCTAAGTGTTCTTCTTTGGTTTCATTTCTCACCCCAAAACAAACTGCTTCAGCATAAAATATGCTGCAAGTTAAGTGTCATGCTGTAAGGTAGGTTTTGAATGATGGATTCACTGCTTCAAGCCTTAAGCAACACAATCTGAAACAGTGACTTTCAGCTTGCTGTCCACACTAGCTCAAGCATCACGTCACACAAGCTGGATCTGTCAGGACAGAAATCGTGGTATATACACACGGTTTCTAAAGTATCTCATGAACAATCAGCATTGTCACGTGGGCAAACTGAATCAGAATACAGAAAGAAGGAAACAAAGAAAGAGTGAGTTCTTTATGTGACTCTAGGGAGTGGATGTTTCCTCTTGTAAAGCACAGAAGGTTCCACCTGAGCGTGACAATAACGTGGCCCTCACTTGGAGGTTTCCAGCTGTCCGCGTTTACTTCATAAAATGAGATGCCAGAGAACATTTTTAGACTTCAGTAAGGAAGAAAAGAAAGACTGGAAAAGATGTAAAGAGAGATGGAGAGAAGAGATAAACAGAGAGAAAAAGCATGAGGAAGACAGATTTGCCGCTCTCATATTACCCTCACGCAAAGCCCTCCTGTCATGCATGTCTGTGTTTGTAGAAATTCCTGTAGCTGTTGGTTCCTCTCACTCCAACTTCGTATTTTCTTATTTTAATCAAAGCAAGACCTGAGCTGATAGCCACACTGTTAAAAGGTTGCCATAGAGTTCTACCTGTGGTGCTGAAAACATGAAATTTGATCTGTCTATGAATTTAAATGTACAACAAGCCACAATCTCTGGTTAGTTTTTCGGATATACAAAATAACAGAATGTAGACACAAGGACAATATGGACCTAATGCTTTTCTAAGATATCTTAAAGCCTATCATCACACTTCTATGGCCACTAACCAAAGACACCATATTGGCTGTAGCTCAGGTGGTAGAGCAGGTCATCCACTGATCGGAAGGTTGGTGGTTTGATTCCTGGCTTCCCCTAGTCTACATGCCAAATATCCTTGGGCAAGATACTAACCCCAAATTGCTCTCCGATGCATCCATCGGAGTGTGAATGTTAGCTATGGAGCACTTAGAAAGATGTCCTGGTGTGAATGGGTGAATGCACAAGTTGTGTAAAGCGCTTTGAGTGCTCAGATGAGTAGAAAAGCGCTATATAAGAACCAGTCCATTTACCATATTAGGCTGTGCTTTCAAACATCAGCCAACTTTTTCTGAAGCCAGTATGACTTGCTCTGATTCAGCTGGATGACTTCTTTCCTTTGCAGTATTAAGCATTGCAGCATATTTTTTCCATGTGGGAGTTTTCTTTTTGAACTTTTGTATCCTGCATGGGAGTGCTTTGATTCAGTATTGAGTTTTTATTTGGTTAGATTAAGGCATTAAAACTACTTGCTTGAGTTGAATATAATGGTTTGGATTAAAAGCTATGACACTTTGAGTAGGAGGGTGCGCTCCAACGTGATGTCAGGGAGGTTCTGACTAACACCATACATATAAAACCTTCTGAGTTGCCTTATCTCAGATCTTTCAAGATGGATGGAATTAAAGTGGAAAATTGTTCTTTGGTGATAAATTAAAATCAACAATTAAAATGTTAGAAAAATCAGCGTATCAGTGCAGTTCTAAAGCCTCATTCATGATGGTATGGAGGTGCATGAGCACACATGAAATGAGGCAATTTGCACATTTGTGAAAGCACATATGGCATAGGGCAACATGTGCTGCCATTCAGGCAACATCTTCAAGGAAAGACTGCTTATTTGAGCAAGAGAATGCCAAACCAAATTCTGTGTGTATTCCAACAATGTGGCTCATTAGTAAAACAGTCTGGGTGTTTCATTGGCCTGCCTGCAGTCCAGACCGGTCACTCACCGAAAACATTTAACGCATTAGGAAATGTAACTGAGAAATTATTTAATTAGGTTTTAGGTTAGATTTACCAAGCAAACCAACCTTTTGGAAAGTCTATTTCTAATAAACTATCAAAATCCTAGATAAAGAAATTAGAATAGAACCAAAACCCAAGCTGATAAATTGCATCCGTAACTACTGGCTCTTACCCCAAAAACAACACTTTTTTGTAATATACGAGACACTCCATCATGAGGGGGCAGATAGATTTCACTTCGGCTCTTTGTATGCCTGTCCCACCCTTTCAAGCACGGATATGCTGCTACAACGAGGGCTGAGACAGATCAATCGCAACTCCATAACTACAACAACACAATACTTGACGAATGGACATCTCTCACATATCCGAAGCACAATATCCCCATTGTCTGTCTGCCTCAGTCACACAATATCCATACTCACAGCTTATGTGCACACACACTCACACACCTCCTGTTTCCTCCATGCTCAGAAACCTGCTAGCCTGCCAGCAATGGAAAACTTGGAAAAGATCATCTGCTAGAGTTCATCATGCCTTGAATGTCCTTTTGGCAGCTCATACATTTGGAGAACAATCAAGATACTATTTCAAAACTATTCCAGTTAACAGTGGGATGCATTATCTCATTTATAATCATGTGAATGATAGCACACATGCAATTTCAAGATTGAGTGTTGTGCCTGTTTCCATGGATTCTGTCACTGAGGAGAATTGCGTCTCACACCCAGGAAACTGTACTTCAAAGTCATGATGCAGTTATAGCCATCGCTCTGGTTGGCAGCATGACAAATTCAACGAGAATTCTGACTGCATCCCACCTCAAGTGAATTCAAATCTTAAGAAATGCATGTGACTTGTGCTTGGGGAAATCCGCTGTAAACAGTGGTTACCTGTGAGTCGGGCTCCCTGTAAGGGCTTGTCTTGCCATCTTCACTAACTGTTGGTGACCACACTCTGTCTCCCGATCCTGATCTGAAAGACAATACCCATGAGAGAGAGAAAAAAAGAGAGTCTCAGATAAATCCAATGCCATCTGACACCCAAGCTGAAGCAATGATTTCTGCTGAGAGTATGGATTTTTCTTTGCTGACATCTTTTTATTTTTTCCCCCAAGGAACCTACAAAGTATTTGTGAATGTCTGAAAATGAACCCAGAAAAATGAAAGTAATCTGTATGCTCTAATCGTTTTAGAATTGATGTAAGATGGGAAAGATGTCAGCTTTAGGATCACGCAAAATCCCATAACTGTTACTGAATATTAGCAGTGCAAGATGCCTCTGTGCCAAAACACTCACAGTACTCAAGGTAAAGTCTGAGCATGAACATGCATGTATATGTGGATTTCTATGTATAGTTGGCAGGTTTCACATTTTTAATGGGATGAAGCTACTTTCCTCCCACTGATACCAAGATAATGTCATCATCATTATATCATAAATCCACTGTTTGAACTACCACTGGAAGAGCACATTGTATCTTGGGCTGTGGATTTGTCATAAGTAGTGATAGCTGAATTACTGGAATCTGAGGCTTACCCCTCTCATGTTTAGATTGTCAGTAATTGACTCCAGTTGCATATTCTTAAATAAAAGTAAAAGGACTTACTGTCTGACAGCAATGATAAAACACATTACTTATAGCACTGCTGAATGAGCCTCTATGAAAGCACACGGTAAGCAGGGGCACAGAGCAATTTTTCTTTTTTTGAAAGACCCAAAATAAAATACTCTGGTGAAAATAAGGGCGTGTAACTTATCTTTCCAGCTGATAAACTGGTGCTATTCATTTCCAACGGCATTAGTAATGGTTCACTAGGAATGCTATTTAACTTTCAAGTTTCACATTCAACTAGAGGAAGTTTTCCGGTCACATAAACGAATCAAGGGGAATTCTTTGGTTCATCTGGCTTTTGTTGCTATAGTGTTGGCTGTCAAGTGGGAAAACATCCCACTTCCAAAGCAGTAACACCCAGACATGACGCTGAAGGACAGCAGTGTGTGTGTGTCTCTGTGTGTGTGTGCTTTTCTTCACTTTCCTATTCATCTACAAAGACATAAAAACCATTAACAGAAGTAGTGCGAGTGCATGAATGCATTGTTGACCCCCACAGGGGGGAGGGTTGACGTCTAAAGAGGTGAGGTCATTGGGCTGGCAGCTGGCACATCATTGCATGAGCTGAGCCAGTGCTTCAGATATGAACCATGGAGGTGTTGCTATCAAGGACGCTCTCATGAGGCGCCGAGTGTCTGCAGATGGACAAGCGCTACTGCGTAGGATGAACCCTGCACCCCCCTCCTCCACCAATTCCTCCACGTTTCAGAAATTGAAAGCCTTCATGTATCCAGAATGTTTGGTTGCGATGGCTACCATACAAACACCCTATTGAAAGGAGTTCAGTCTGAAGTGGCCTATTTAAATTGGTATTTGGTGAAAACCAAAGACAAGGAATTTACCGAACATCCATCTTAACAGTTTTGAATGCAGAGGCGTAAGTGGAAAGTATGAGAGACAGACAGTGGTCATTATACTAGAGGTCACTCTGAAGAGGGATGTCAAAATCATGTAACCATCTAGTTAAAAAATATGCACTGCACTTGAAACAAAACTGTGCCACAGCTGTCGTTTTGTCTTCTGGAAACAATTTTGGCAATGTCAAATGCAACATAATGTATGTTATGTAATATAAAAAATAGCCACACAATCTGTTGCAAACAAGTGTGATGTGATGAGGACACCCAGATTACCCAGGGCCATGAGGATCCTACATCCAAAAAACTTCTGCTAAACATTCATTAATTAGTCGATTGTCTCTCTAACTCTAACTTTCCACTTGATTGTGCGCATGCGTCTGTCTGATCCAGGCCTGGATAGTAAAATGTGTCTGGAAATATTCTTTGAAATAAACTCATCGTCACAACAGCACCATGATGTCAAAGCATAGGGGTGAATACTCTTACCTCTAATATATCAACTTCAATACAAAGGCAAAGAATTTTTAGATCCCATGGATTTATTTTCATAGGATTAGAATTTAAAAAGAAAACATGAAACACAAAATCCCCCTAAAAATGAAGATTTAGATGTTAGATAAAAATTCATGATAAAAAGAGATAAAAGTGAAAGAGAAAAAATGAAAGAAAGGCGGAAATGGAAACACACAGAAACCAGAACATCAAAAAAAAAAAAAGGTCATCACAATGATTTTCCTATTCTTTCCTATGATCATATTTTCCCTTGCCTGACCTCCCCCTGCCAGGTTTAATTTCCTGATTGGAGAGATCTGGATCTTGGAACAGCAGATGAGTTTACTTTGGCTGCACATGACCACAATGTTCAAAAAGGAGCATGGGGCAGACGGCTGCAAACCCTCAAATTAAGACGGGGCTGATAACTGATCATTTCAGGGTTCACTTAGAGTCTTACTCCATTATCAAAGCCATCTGAAAAAGAACAATTTTAAGTTGTTTTGGTCATCACTGGACCTGCCCGTATGTCCTTTTTCTGTGCAAGGACTTAAGTGGGGGTTGTTTCTGTAGCATTTAAGACAAGGCAATAACTGTCTAAAGTGTAGCTTTAGAGGTCTCATTGGCAGATCTCAAAGGGACACTTCAAAAAGAAATCTCCATCTGTGCGCCGACAAGATCACCCAAACTCCACTGATGTTACAGTTGTAACCACAAAAAAGGAGACCTTTGGAGAGTGTGAGAGGAATGATGAGATGAAGAAACAGGAGAAAACAGCCCTGGTAGTGGAGGGGTGTAGACAAGTTGGTTCCTTTGGAGGTTTCTTTTTGTTTTTGTCCCTGCTGGAGTCCTGTGCTCCTTTGGTCCCATGCAGCCTTGTGCATAATTCTTCATCTGTGAATCATGGGTCATTAAGTCAAAGTGAGAAGGAAGGGGCAAATTCTACACCAAAGGGACCTCACTCTCTGTCTTTTCTCTGCCTGATTTCTCTGTTTGAATTCAAATCCTCTTTCTTGTTTTGGTTTTACTCTTCAGATCATGATCAGAATTACATATATATACATATATACATCTAATTGCATCTGTAGGGCTGAGATATGCACTCATACTACATGCGTTACCCATCTTATTCCCCTAATCATAGCCTTATATGACACCATTGCATGTCTAACCACACCCAAAAGCATCAAAGCATGAGTGGAAGTCATTGATGGTGCATGTCTAGTGTGCCTGTAAGCTTTTAAAAACCCAGTAAGTGAATCCTGGACCTATTTAATCAACCATCACTCGCTACAACTCTTTTTCTGACAAGTGTATGCGAACCTAAGTATTGAAACACAAGATTAAAAAAACCTTTGTAACTTGGCCCTGGAATTTTCTGCAGCTATGTCAATAAAAAGAAGATCAACAGAATGTATTTATGATTCTCTGTATAAAGTATTTTCTCAGTAACCAGGATATTTTTTCTTTCAGCTGGTGCTGCAACTTTTCTGTCACAAGTGAAACTGAATTGACCACAATTGTTGGAAGTGGAAGCCAAACCCCAGAGATGAACGAGCTGAAACTATATACACATTTGGAAATGCTGCTTTTATGTTATTTGGAAGAACTGACTTTTAAAGGTCTAAACCATCAGTGGTGCAACTTTTCTTTGCACCTGGACCTATTTCTAACACTGACAGTTCAAAATAAGTGCAACAGGCCATATATATTTCAGATGTTTTACAATAGCAAAACAAGACAGTCAGAATTACACATGCAGCCCAGGAATCATGACTCATTTTTCAGCACATTTAACTTGCCATCCCAGCACGACTCTTTCCAAATAGCCTGACCAATAGTGGAAAACACAAATCCCAACCACCATCATCTGTTTCCCAGGCATCTGAAGAGAAAGTGTTCTCTCCAATAAGCTCTGGCAAAAAGAGGGAAACTACAGGGAGAAGAAGGCTTCGTGGAAGCGACAGAGAAGGAAAAACCAAAGTGAAGAAATAAAAAGAAAAGTGGTTTAGTTGAATGGGATTTAGGTTTGGAGAGGGAGATAACAGCATGGTAACAAGAGGTCATGGACAAGGATGGTAAGACGTGGAGAGGTTAGAAGAAGAATGAGCATGATTTTCTCATGCTCATTTTTCCAGGAGAAGTTTTCTTCCACAGCTGGTTCATGTATTCGCAGATTCTATTTATGTCTGGTCAAAGCAGACATGACAAACTCCAAAATGGGCCTCATGAGTCAGCCAGGTCCTCTGACGTTACATGAACTTGGACACTGCGTGTCTGTGGAGGCGATATAAGCCATTTTTCCTCTACCCTGAGATGACACGACTCCATATGAACACAAGGAACTGAGAAAAACTTGCAAGGGTGTTTTGCCTCACAGCAGAGCGTTGACAGGCCTGCTGGAAAATGGAAAGCTGTGTGTAAGTGTTGACCTCGAATTACCTTCCTTGCTTCCTCGTCCACGTATTACCTTTTTTTAAATTCCTAATTTTCCCTCTGTTCTTTTTTCTTCTCACCACTTTGTCCACTTCATTCAATCTCAATAATCTTTCCTCCTGTTTAACTGATAGTTCTGCCAATACGATGCCAGAAATACACACAAGAGCACACATTAATTTTAGGCTACATTCTATTGCAGTGTAATTCTTTTCTTCAGTGGGTAGATGGCTCAAAACATTTCAGTAAAATATTGCAGTGATGTAATAAATGTGGACACATCCAGAATATGGGGGCTGAATGAAAGTTTTGATAAGTATGAAAATTATGTAAAACATTCGCTTGCTACAGCCTTCATGGTAATCATCTTGATGCAGCTCGACAACAGTGAGAGATTTGTCTGAGCCAGTGCTTTCCACCACCATCCAGGCAAAGTAAGGTCTGGGTTTAAATCTGCCACTTTAAAACATTAATCTCGTATGCTCAGAAATTACACTTAACCAGTAGCCATTTTAAGGAGTCTCTTACAAGAATTCTTTAAGAATGAGAACTAGTACCATGAACCAAGTGCATATTTATGACATGAGCAGGTTTGATCAAACTGTAGTACTTGACACCCTTGGAATATACAGACAAGCAGCCATAAGTGAAACTCTTTTGAAATTAATTTTTACGCATATGTTAAAATCTACATAAAATTTTTTTTTTTTTTAAGAACACACCCTTTCTAAGAGAACAGAGCTGCAGCACCAACTTGCTGTATGAAGAGAAAATAATGTAGACTATGCCAGTAAAACCACAGTGAAGCACGGTTAAACCTGTTAACATGCAAGAGTTGATGATTTAGCCCAAAGTAACTGATAAATATATCAGTGCTGAAAGGCTAAAACACAACTAAGCTATAAAATTTGCATGGCTTGCTTTTATTTGTCAAGATTTTCAACTGAAACCCCCCTTCAAGTTGGATTTCCAACTTGGAAAGTCGGAGTAACCTCAGCAATCCTGTCTTAACAATCGAAAGTGGCAGCTGTGAACGTAAATCATCACAAAACTGACAAACTTTTCATCAGTATTACCAGTATTGCATATTTGTGATTCGCTAAACAAGCTATATGCAATGCACTGACCAGGTTCTAGCCATGAACATGCTACATTTGTGTGCAAAAAACCCATTGTGCTGTATTGCTAGTGATATATGAATGGTTCTACCTTGCCAAGAAGGAAAACTCATCCTGTTTTTTTCTGCTTTTCTGAGTTTTATTACTCTAACAAGCTCAACTCAGAAGTAATGCCATTCCCAACTCATTTGACTTCCGAGGTAAATGCAAAAGCATTAGTTTTTTTTACAAATAAGGTGTTGACATTAAGAATTACATGATAATGACACTAAATGAAATCAGGAGATGTCCAAGGTTACCTGTAGCACATTTAGTTATACTTAAGGGAAAATAAGTTTAGTAATATTAAAAAAAAAAAAAAAAAAAAAAAATTATATATATATATATATATATATATATATATATATATATATATAACAAATTACTATGTGCATTAAAAGTAGATATTAATCAAGATAAAAGCACAAATTCAAACATTTAATTTACCACAAACTGTAAAGAAATTCTGCACAACCAGAGCTTCTAATCTCTTTTCTATAATCACCCTTTAAATCTTATTTAGCTTTTCTGAGTCCCCAGAGACACCTACCAAGAAACTCCCTGAAGCTGAGTGCTTTTAAAAAGGCTCCATAATAGAAATTGTGATAAATGGGGGTTAAGAAAGTTATAAACGTGAACACATTAGAAGGAAACGTTCTTGTGTTACACGAGACCTCAAGCTCAGATGCGCGCAGCGTACTGTAATTTTGGTTCACAGCAGACGTGTAGACTCATATATTTGTCCATCGGCAGCAGCACAAAATTACAGGTCTCCTGTTTCTCGTGACTGTTTGGAGTATTTTATGGAGAAGTCTTTTAATGAGGGCTAAGAATTGCTGTCCTCTAAAATATTATTTTCTAGTGAGTCAGCATGGGTTCTTTGAGTCACTCCCATTTTCAGCTATTGACTCCAAAATGAATGGTTACAATTAAATAATCCCTAGTTATTTCTGTAGCCCACAACTGAGGAGTGTTTCCAATAAACAGAAAAGGTCCATATTTCAAATCTCTTGCAATAAATGACAGACATCTTTTACATATGAACATTACACCCCCATTGAAGGATACATTTTGACTAACCACTTTAACCTTCTTCACCAGCCAGAGAACAGGCTACCATGTGGCTGATTTTTATAGCTCACTAAATCTGGGAATTTTTTCAGTCCAATATTTCTGATTTGTTCTGTATTGTTTACTTTGATTGGTTTCTTAGTAGTTTTGGCAAAATCTCTCATTTTTGCCTGTTGATTTTTTTTTTTTTTGGTTTCTTTTTTAAAGACAGCGCTATTTTGTTTGTTGTCATAGTGACAGATGCTGCTTATTAACATGATGCCTTTTACAAAATTTTTCATGGGAAACAGTGGTGATGCACAAGCTCAGCACACATGAATAATTCATGCAATTATAGGTCTACTTTGAGGGAAATTTATAACGTAATAATCAGCTACCTCGCCAATGAGCCCCTCATCTTGTATTGAAACTGCAGCTTCATGAAGCAGTTGAATGATATTGTGGACCACCACGAGAGCCACCTTTTTAACCTACCAGTAGAGAAATGCATGGTGGGAAATGACAGCTTTCAGATAAAGATAAAAATAAAGAAAAAGAAAAAAAGAATTGCCAACTAAATAACTGATTGCAGTGTTATTCTCTCAGATGAAAAGAACAAAAGAAAAAAATCGGAAGTATAATTCTGGTTTTAGGTTCTCTGAGCTAAACTGTGTTTAAACTGTGTTTACCAGAAATACATAAAGCAAAAAGTACTGGTTGTCAAACAGCATCCTTGGAAGCGTAGAGGCAGTTCTCTCTTGTTCTCACTGATTCACTGCTCTTCTTTTTGGCTTTAACCTCCAAGCTTATTGTTGCATCGTCTCTTTCTGTTTTTCAAATTCTCACTATCTTTTCCAGCCATCTTAACTTTTAACACCGCTTATTATCACCGTCTCTTATCAAGTCTCTATCTCACAATCCTAAACTTTCACATGATTTTTTACAGTATTTGTTCTTCTGCTGGAACCCCTATTGCCTCCACTTCACCAGCAGCTCATTTCAGCTCTGTGCACCGCAGCCAAGGGTGCATGCCTATCTCTCATACTTGCTTTGCCCTCCTCCTGTTCACCAGAAGTGCAGCTTACATTGTAATTATTTAACCAATAACAGCACAAAGGTCACATTCCAGCAGCTAGTCTCGTCCAGCCTCTTATTATATTGTTCTGTGTCCAAATGCTATCTTATCAGTTCAAAGGGGTATTAAGGAGGAATGATGAGCAAACATGGCTGTATCTTGTGGTTCACTTGTGGGTTTAATTTAAAAGTAAGTTAGTTAAAAACAGTCAACAAACAACAAAAATCTTGTAGCTCAAACTTTTTGCTTTTATAATAGATCTACAAAACTAAACTGAATTTAAGTTAAATCGATTCTGATACTCTTAAAACGACAATGTGGCATTTTCATTTCAAATCATTTTAACCTCAATCCAACCCATTACAATGTTTAAGCACTACATCTATTTAAATTATGGCTAAATGCATTCTACAAAACATTGGGAATGTGTAGAAAAAAAATGTCCTCTTATTTACTGCCACAAAAAAATGACACCTAAAATTTGATAGCCACTGTAAACATCCTGTAGCTGGGCCAATGTGGTAAAACAAACAGAACAAAGAAGGAGCATGAGGCAAAGATTCAACTAATAGAATCTATTCTTCTGTATGCTGGGTCTCAGTCATCACTCTCAAATGCTCCTGCTGTTTATCAAGCTAAATGACTAAATTACTTCTTACTTCCTTAATTTGTTAAACACATTTCGCTACTTTAGGGCAAGTTTAAGCTGAATTTAGGAACATTAGGGTGCCAGTAAAACAGTGAGAGTGGCCTGTTTTTGCTCCCACACCTACAGATGATCTCTGTTAGTCTTTGTGCAGTATGTTATTTCATGTATCCTCAAATAAATTTACAATCCCTTTGTGGACAAACCACTTAACGCTCAGTTGCTCAGCTTGATATATGGGTAGAGGGTTCCTACTACAGGCTGTGGGGGTGGAGGAGGAGTTGTTATGCTAGAGTGGATACTGTAAAACACAAATACAGTACAGAAACAGAAAAAAAAAATCTGAATTTAGAGTTCCTTTGTGTCTTTTCTGATCTGATGGGTCTTACTACTTCAGAAATAATTCTTGTTCACACTCCCATCTGCGAGTAACCATCATGTTTCTAACCAGACAAAGGGAAAGAGAGGGAGAGAGACTGCGTTGTCTTCTGCCCTAAAAGGAGAACGCTGAAGCACCAGTTGGCAGTTGTCACTTGTAACTGAGGCTGAAACCACACAGTGTTCTCCATCTGAGGGGATGGGATTTAGAGATTGCCAGATTCGCTCTGCACTTTCCAGTACTCTGGCAACCCAAAGCAACCATCTAACAGAAATGTGGGAAGTGACTGACATTTCAGATTTTCCTTGGTTTTAACCTCCAACCACCCCTGACCTACCCGTCTCCCACCCCACTCCTTCATTAAATGTTTAGATGGATGATCTTTTTTCTGCTATGTTGACAGAAACGTGTTGTTCCTGACCTTCACTTGAGGTCAGTTCATACATCTTCACATACCAGGTCGAAAACGATGATCATTTTCCAACTCGTGAAGCGCACCAATGCACAATATCGACCCGAGAATACCATTTGAAAAGGTCACAGTTTGACTCACTGTGTGTACAAGCCTCATTGATTTTGACAGCGCTTTCTAGGTGAAGTGACTATATCATTTTAACTCTTGTAAACCCGTCACTTGTCACTGTAACTCGACGGTGCCAGGCAGAACAGACGAATCACCAACATGTTTTTCTGGATGAGAGGCAATAAATGACCTGAGTCATACAAAAAAAATCTGTCAAGGTTTTCAACTCAATTTTCTTAATGAGCCTCAGAGCAAAACTCATAAGCTGACGACTGATTGGAAAGCTCAGCATTTCCTGATATCCAATTATTCTGAACCTTAAAATTCCAGTGAGGTCACCCTTCATGGAAAATATGCTTAATGTACAGTGTGTCACATGAACACAACTCACAGATGCCACACAGCTAGCTGGCTAATAGTAAACTACTATTCAGCTGGTACAACAGCTGTGTACATAGTGTTTCTTCAAAGATTCGCTTTCTTTTTTTTTCTGCAATGTTTTGTGGCGCTAAATATAACCATTCCCCCAACTGAAAGAGTGTGATTACAGGTCAATTTATGGTTTAAACACACCAGTTTTCCAGTGAGGGTAGTCTCATGTTTCCATACCTGCTGATGCTGAGCGTAAGCTGCTGAGTGCAGGTTTTGATCTTGTTCTGAGCCTCCATGTGAGTCATGTGTTCTGTCGCGTCACCGTTGATAGCCAGAATGGTGTCGCCTGGACACAGGTCACCTTGGGCTGCCTTGCTGCCAGGTGTCACCTAACAATATTCACACATACCGGATATGCACAGACACACAACAATCCAAGCACACCCAAGAAAAGAAAAGAGAAAATAAAGAGCCATTATAAGTGGTTTCAAAATGTTGGTGAGAAAAAGAAAAAGAGAATTAGCCTGGGAGCGTCAGCACAGAGAAGCCCGTCTTTGATTTATGTCACAGTGCCTGGGGCAGCGCCTTCAACAATGACACAGGTGAATAGTCTTCTCACTTTTAAAGGTGGTGAAATACCTGGAAGGAAGGGTAACACTTTATATACCCGGCCTTTTCAAATTCAGTAAATCCATATCAGGGGTTTTCATCAGAAAAGTTGCTAAGCCGTGTGTGGGTTGGGGGAATTTAATGAACTCCAGTTATGTAGCACCATCCATGCAATATAACCATCTATGTGCACAAGATGAAACAAATGGCTAAGAGTATTTGATTTGGTTCTTTATTCCCCCTTTTCCCCCCTTTTTTCATATGTGTAGAATGGTTAAACAGCAGGCCAATAAGCAGATAATTCGGTGTATGCTACATTAACTAACCTAATGGTTGTAGCTTTTGCCAAAAAAAAGAAATTTCCAATACCTCACTGAGGCTATGCATGTGTAATTTTATAATCAGCTCAAGTTGAAACAGTGAAGTTTCAAGTCTGGGGAGTATGTTACTTTTAAACCAGGCTTGCACATGAACCTTGAACAACAATGTATCTGTGTAATGTTAGACTCGTTTCCAGGCATCTGTGCAATAAGTTCTTTATATAATTAATGCATTTCCTTTTGTCTTTTTTATTTCTGCACAGCATGTCCCCACCTCTTTAATGTGGATTTTCTTTCAAGAGTTAGAGAGAGCAGGTTCTTCTCTGTGATCTCTCATTCCTAAAAACTCTCCTGGCCAGTGGATATTTGAGCCCCAACGGAGAGTAAGGGGGAGGGCAGTCACATGTGATATCAATTTTGCGTTATTACACATACACAAACATGTGCCTCTGACTGATCATATGGTTTTGTCTGACATTAATAAGAAGAAACTGCAGCTTATTTCCTCCGCAGTAAAACAAGTCGCTGTCATCTGGCAGGCTGCAGAGCAAAAAAAGTCTTTTATAGCAGTGAAACAAAAATCATGATGCAAAGTGAACAGTTGTCATCATGTCTCTAGTCTTTTTTGCATGTGTAATGTGCTGTGAACAGTGACCTGCATGGCTATTAGTTTGTCTGTATTTTCCCAGCCACTATATGCGAGATTCCTGCAGCTGGATGATCATTTGTGTAGTTGCACCATTTTGGGGGGAATATTAAGCAATAATATGTTACATTTTTATATCATCTGGACTTGCTTTTTCCAGTTGGTCACAAGGGCTGTACTCAACCAAGCAAAATCTTGGTTGACTGAAATCATTATTTCTCTTAAACCAAAAGATTGGTCCCTGGAGGGGGTGGAGAAATGGTCTGTTTCCTCTAAATTAACTAAAAGAAAAAAGCTACAGTGCATGACTGCACACTAGCCTGCTAGCCCTATTATCCTAAAGAAATTATGAGGCAACCTAAAAAGCAGAAACCTGCTTTTCATTTATCAGGATAAGAAGATAAGGAAACTGATGGTTTTGGAGAGCATCCTGTTATTACTCCTGTACATCAAAGGTTTGTGACTAATCTTAGTTTCATCATGCGAGCTGGTAAGTGCATCACTCTTTGAGCTCATTCATCTTCATACCAGACTACTCTCTGCCTAACTCCACACCCTCTTATAATGTCTACTGCAATGACAGCTAAACCTTAAGATATACTGTCTCTGGAGGCTGAAAAACCATGATCTAACACATTTTCACAAGCACTTTTCAGTAATCTAATTAAAGCTAAATAAAGATATGATTGGTTGAAAGTCTGGAAAAATAAACAGAATCCAAAGAGAGTTGCATGTAAAAGAGAAGCAGACTCACTAACTGGGAGGAGCCTTTCAAGAGCAAAGGCATACAAGTTCACGCTCCACGAAGCACTAATAGCTGAGTCGTGTGGTTCAAATGTGGAATTCCTAATTTACAGCCTCTGACCGCCCAATGTCCCTGACTCAGTTCCGGTAAACTGTGGGGAGTATGAGTAGGTTTGTGTGTTTCGGTGAGTCCCTGGGAAATGCAAACCCACCTAAGCTTGCACTGTTTATAAGCTGCTTCTTGTAGAAGCCTGGCATAAACAACTGAGCAAGTGTAATCTAAGTTCTGTAAATTCAAGATAGATCCTTTCAAAGGAGCAGAGGCACAAACAAAGCTTTTCTTGGAGTTGGAAACATAATGGATTCTTGTTTGTCAGTGCCTGTTTTCACAGACACTAACTGGAGGTTATAGTTTGCCCCTGTCATTTAGCACAACCTCCCCTGTGAGAATGCATGTCAGATGTTTGTGTGTGTCTTTGCTTTATGTCTGGATTGTGTCAAAGTGGAATGAAGGACATGCAATAGCAACAGAGTAACATCACCTCAGCATCAGGCCATGCAGCATAGCAAATTACTCCAATACATTTACTAGTACACCTAAAAACAAATACATATAGTAGTATGCCATGCACCACAATAGCATGACTATGGAGTGACTAACAGAAAAAGATTCCCATCTGCAAGGAAATGTAAGGATGATGTAGAGCTACACAGTTCACCCATACGCATAATGTGCTATATTAACTCTGTGTGTGATGTAATTACTTAGATCTACAGAGCGTTAAAGTTTACACGATTGCGAAACAGCTTTTAAATAACAAATGGATATTTTGTTTATCTATGTCATATCATTATGGTCTTTTTACTCACAACAGCATACCACAAGTTAAGTGATCCATTTCCTATTGCTTCATATGTTGGCAGAAATAACAATAAAAAATGTAACTCAAGGATGAAAAGCATCAATCTCCTCAAAAATGATGTGACCAAATTTGTTGTGAACAATGAAACGGGGTTTCTTGTACAATCTGGAGGGGGAGAAAAGACATCATTTAAACAAAATGACCTGACTTAGAGGCTTTATATCATTTGGTGTGAATTCAAATCTAATTTTCACCTAGTAAACCTACTTTCCTGTCCCACAGATATCTAAGGATTTAATTAAAAACAACAGCAATCGTGTTGTTTTTTTAGCTGCTAGAGTTTAGTTTCCGTAGATTATTCTAAATGCATCAATTAACTGTCATATAGTCTTTAGAAAGTTGGGTGAAGCCATTAGAAAGTGGAGTGTGTGACATATGGATCAAATGCAGGACATTCACCCAGGAGACTGAGGTTTATATTGCAAGTGAGACCAAAAATCAGTGTTGACATAACATGATCAGGACTTCTTTTTTTATTATAATTTTTCCTTTTCTTTCACAGGTTTGTAACTTACAGGCAACAAAACCACTTGGTTACATTTAGAAAGAAACCATAACACTAACCAACTGTTAGAACCTTTCTGGTAGAGAATAATGTCACAGTCACATGAGTTATCTACAATGCTATCATCCTTAAAGGGGAAAGCTGAGCTAAGAAAAAACTGTCATGACCTCAATGGATTACTTTGACATACGTTGCTGCAAAGAGGCTAGTGCTAAAACCAAGTCTACAAAAATCTGCATTATCTTAACAAAACCCTTCCTGCGTGGGGCTGTTAATGATGCATGGTTACCCACTACCCAGCTAGTGAGTGAACTGGAAATACATCAAATTGCTATTTGATTGAATCACAATCAAGTCATCGTATTTTTTTCCTCAGTATGTCTCTTTATCATCTGTAAAGAAGAAATTACATTTAACCTAAAAAAAAAGTGGTAAGACATATGTCAAGTAGAGAGAAATTTGGCACTTGTTGTCAAAGGAGCTTGCAAAGAAAAGCGTCTGGACTTCTTTAAGTTACTTGAAGACGTTTCACCTCTCATCCGAGAAGCTTCTTCAGTTCTAAGGAAGAAGCTTCTTGGATGAGAGGTGAAACGTCTTCAAGTAACTTAAAGAAGTCCAGACGCTTTTCTTTGCAAGCTCCTTTGACTACGATGACCTGGATGACTGAGAACCTTCACAGACATTTTGGCACTTGTTATTGCGGCAAGGTCACTTAAGGTGTTCAAGCATAAGACAGGCAGTCATGATGGCAGGGAAGCATCAACAGTGCATAAAGAAACTTTAGCAACTGGTTATTAGGCAATCCAAACATTCATCCCCATTCCCGTAAGAAGCTACTCCACAAACAGTGACACAGTTAAATGCTAACAGATACAGCGGTTAGCAAATGACAGCCTCATGTCACACAGAGTCATCATGTGGCACGCTGAGGTTTGGTGAGTATGCTGGAGTGCGGTTTCGCTGTGGACGTGTACTCGAGAGAAGCAACGAGGCTGAGAACACAGGAAAGAAAAGAGTCAATGTGTAAATGTTTGATTATGTGTGTTTGCACGCGCTGCATGTGCTGCATCAAAACTCATTCAAGTGTGACATCATCTTCATGATGAAGTAATCTGACAGGTTATATGTTATTTTTGTATTTTGTTTTCTCACAGTGACTTTAAAATGTCCTTTGGTGTTTGTCTTAGTTCCTGAAAAGTTCCTATTTGCTCTGCAGTGATACTTAAAGCTGCAGTACGCAAAACTGTTTGGAGTGAGTGGGTGTCACAAATAATACCCTTTTATCATATTCTCATTCAAGTTCAGTCTTTGGAAAACTTACTTGGGCCAATCACAAGTCTTTTCAGACCAGGTAGTAGAATAAAGAAATAGACTAAAGATTCACAGATAATAAGGTGTGGTGGCCTACAGGAACATACAGGATTACTGATCAGAGAGCTAGTACACAGACAATAGTTTACATAAGACTGCTGTATTGTTCCACCAACTTTTAAAAAGCTGTGTAATTAAGATGTGACTCACAATGAATTACAGCTATTTAAACACTGCTAAAGCAACAGTTGTTTATTCTGGGAAGTTTCAACCAGAGCCTTCTATCTAAATGTCTCCTCACCTGCAAATCACAAGATCGACACTTAAATGAGAAGAGCCTGTCATTTTTAAATGTTGTACTCGTGTATAAACTCCACAGAGAGACTTTGAGCTGGGTGGGAGCGCCGAGTTGCACATCTTAGCAACAGAGAGAATAATTTTCTGGCAGTGTCTCAGGCCTTTGTTTTCTTGTTGGACCTGAGATAAGAACCATGGTTATGACCTTGAAAAGCCAATACATCGCCTGGAGTGTGAGGCTCCAACTGGTTTGTGTTATTCACACTCAAACAAAGAGGCTCAATCTGCCAAGACCAATAAGCAACACTGAAGTTGATGATTAAAGATGCAGACTTAAATGAGAACCCAAGTAAATGGGAGTGCCCTGTTGAAGTAATTACAGTTTACAATGCATTCAAGTGCATCTAGAATGGCAGAGATGTTCCAGTCAATCTGATTTGTAATCAGATTAGCAGAATAACTGACTGTTTTGTCTTCTGTTTTTTTGCACATGTGCTGTGCTTTCTCTGAAATTTTCTTTCACCATGTGATGCTTGAACATGTTGTACAAGATCATGAGACCACCAGAAGATTCTTTTGCAATTTTCGCAGCAAATACACTGAAACAAACGTGTTTTCTGAGAATATGAGCAGTCGCCCAATTCTTTCCCCCTAGAGAACACTTGAAGTCTAACTGCAGCATGGATATCATAATAACAACAATCACTGAAATCCACTTTCATACATCAGATAACCAGATGAACAGGAAAAACTTAGAAACCACCCAAGGACTTTCATTGTTCCCTCTGCCCTGTACTGTTTCAAGAGCTCAGCAGCTTCACTGACAACAGGAAGTTCTTCAAGGGTACCCATCTGTTATATTTCGCTCAGTTTGTTGTGGAAATGCAGCATCTGTAATTCTAGCCTAGAGAGAAAAAAAGGCTCCCAGACAGCAACTTGAAGCTGATTATTATACACAGCAGTGTCTGAGAAATAACCCATGTGGCTGTAGGTCGCATGTCCTGTCTCTGCTATATGACAGATGTACAGTGAAAGTTCAGAGGGTGCAAATGGTGTTGAGGTTCTGTGATATATACCTGCAATGCACCGAAATTGCATTTGCTCTTAATTCATTTTCAGTAATTCCAGTGTCCTAATACAAGCAGAATAACAATTGTGGGATGACATGACTTGGTTGAGTCATTTAGTCCACTGAGACTAAAGATGTACTCGATCATATTCCAGAAATGATTGTGATAGTGTTGCAGAACGTGAGCAATGACGCATGGTATGACTGATTTTCTCTTTGTGCCCCTTATCTTGTAAAGTCCTGCAAACACCAGCCACAAAGACAGAAAGTGACTAGCTGCAGTTCATATTAGTTTTCCTGCGAGTGGACTATGATTTAACACCAACTCTAACCCATCTTTGACAGTCAGAATATGTCATTTTTATTGGTATTATAATCTTATCCCAGTCAGGAACAAATAATGATCACAAACTTTGCCTTTTTCCAAAAATAGAGTTTAAGGCTGGATTAGGGTTATGGTTGCCTAACTTTAACATATAAAGGCTTAGACATTAGAAGATTAAAGAGTCTTAACTTGGAGATCTGTATTTTTGTGACAACTAAAAGAAGAATTTGATGTGTGAATAACTGGCCTTTACATTCATAAACAAAAACTAAATCCCTACTGTGACTTGTCTGAAAACTTCATCTTGCAGAGGCCATGCAGCAGGTTGAGCAAAAAAGAAGGAACGCAGAGACACTGTGCACTGCTTGGATCATTATTCACCCAACGCTCGGTTGTGAATTCCTGTCCAGGAAGGTGACTGTTTTCCAGCTGGCAAATCTGACAACTGTCCTGCGTTACCTTCTGTCTGGAAGTAACTTTAACAAAATGGCTAATATCACAGCTTTCACATTCAACATGTTCTCTTTAAATGCTTCTACAGAGATATCAAGGAATGTTTTTTCAGCTATTTAATGTCTCTCATCCACACCAAGCCATTTGACAACCAGACCCACCATGCCTACACATGCCATCTGGGCAAATGTTTCTAGAGTCAAATAAACATATCCCATTAACGAGCTGAAGCCCTAAAGGGCTGGCAGGGGACTAATCAGCTTATCCAGGAAGATTATCACCTTACGCAAAGACCCAGCTGCTGCCATCATAACTTGCTTTCTGGTATTTACAACTTTCAGTGTGCAGGTGTTGCATGACATTCATTTTTATACTTGCTGAAAGACATTAGATGAGGGGAGGGCTGTGTAAAGTAATCTAACACTCAAAAACTCCTAATATTTAGTTCTCATCTTCGGCCTTCTCTTCTTTTCTTGGATAAGCCGACATACTAAGAACGATCTGAATAGTCCAGCGTGTGTAATGCTTACATGGTGCTTAAATACCCTCTAAGGAGGCATTCTAGTTACTGTACTACATGAAGTATCTTTCTCTGACACACACAAACATGCTCTTCCTCTATAACTCTTTCTGCGTCACCATTCAGTGCATTCAAACTGCTGTCTTGGGCATGCACCGTACAGCAAGAATGCAACAAGTATGTCATGAACTGCAGGTTTACGAGATACTCCTGCACTTCAGCAACAATAAATCACTTCACACACTTCCGCACCAGAGAATCAGTGTCACATATTTTCTGGTTTTTATATCACTCTGAATTTGAAGGATCAAGTTCTGTTATTAAAACACATTTTTTTTGCTTATGTTTAAAGCCAGTGTCAATTGGACATTGAAGGGGTTTGTAATGACCGGCAAGAAGCAAATAAAGGTCTTTAAGTGGCAGCGTAATGACGAGACTTTCAGCCAAATCACTTTGTATTTAGGCCTCTGATATTACATATTTGGCTAAATATGCTTACATCTCAGCAGCTGCTTCCTTGTCTAAATATCAAGCCAAGTTTTTGGAGTTATTCAAAAATCCCCTATTGCTGTTGCTGCAGCTCTTCCATGTGAGCACAGTTTTTCATTGCCATCTCTTTCTGTAAAATATAACCTGCAATTAATTTTACTGATGCCATCACCACAGAGTTATGAAACTCTTTCACAATGCATGCCATGCTTTTTACACTGGCACCCACATATACACGCACAGATTAATCTGGTGAGAAATTGTGTGATTAATTACCCTGAAACCACAACTTGCTTGCTGAACAAATTATTTAAGAAGTTAGGCATGCATCGGAAAGCCTGAGATGCCATTGAAATGTTCTAAACAACTCAAGGAGGTTGCAACAGGCTTGTTAACTCTCATTCTTCCCAAAACAATTATTGCCTTGGCCACTACACTAGTTGAAAAGAGACAAAGAGACAGTAAACTTGATGATTCCTGAAGATATTATATATTTGATATTAGGGCTGCCACAAACGATTATTTTGATAGTCGACTAGTCACCGATTATTTTTGCGATTAGTCGACTAATCAGAGCATCATCCATTGGACGTAAGACGTACAGCTTATTGCACCAGCAGCATCTGCTCTTATATAACTATCATTAGCTTACAGCTTTAAGTGTTTAAGGTATGTGCTAACTAAAAATAAAGACAAGATGATAGTTTATTAAAGTTTAATGAGATCTGCAGATTGTTTCTGTGAAATTTAATAAACTCCTTGCTATCTAAAATCTAACAGGACATATATATGCTGATATCATGATTGATGTCTATTTTTTGTTTAAGCTGCAGAGTTCAACTACCTTTTAAGGTTGTTTGCAGAGTCAAAAGCGTCAAGTTAGCAAGTAAATCTCTCGAGGTTTTACGACACCCTCTGAGTCAAAGCATGCCACATCATTGTATTACAACTTTTTTTAAAAAAGAATATTTTATTAGGTTTAAAAAGAACGCTTTGGGTCACCTTCTGGAGTTCATCTTCTTCTCTCAAAGTTGTTTATCAGCCGTCATAAATCTAAAAGGTGAACCTCTTGTCTGAGGTGCTGCAGGTCTGTAGTTAAAGGGTAGTTTTAGGCCTGGTGGTACAGCTGAGCACAACACCTGGAATCCCTCAGCAACACCAATGAGCTCTGATGAAAAACAAATGTCAGTGCCTCCCCTCCGTCCCTTCTGTAAGGCCTGCAGCAGGACCGGGCTGTGTTTATCCTGGCCGAGATGAACCTTTGGCTACTGCCAGATCAAACTGCCAGCACACTGACTCCTGACCCATATTGTGAGGGTCAGGAAAGTTCAGGTGGTTTTGTGATTACTATCAACAATACATCTACTGGTTCTGGTACTACCATAAATAATATTAATAGTGATTAATTAAGATTTATTAATATAGTGTAATAATATATATTTTAAAACTAATACAAATGCCATTTCTTTAAAAAAAATATAGGTTAATAAAAGAAAAAAAACTAAAACCAGTTGAGTTGAGTTGTTGCCAGGTTATCCAAATGTAGAATAGTTTATAAGTATTTATAAGTATTAAGTATTTAAGTCACTGAGTTTATATTACTATGAAGGATAGGTTCACTAGCATTAGTTATCCTTAGTTTCATTCAAATTATAAAATACTTTTTCTAAACTATATAAATATATCCCTGTGTTGTGCAGTTCTGTTTATGTTGAGACTGATGATTTTGAACGTCGATAAGTGTTGTTCGGCCAACTGCAATGACTCACTAAACCGTACTGGCAATTTCAGCTGCCAGAAATTAGACGCCCCCATCTGTCTGCTTTGAGAGTAAAGCTCCCGTTTATACACTGGCGTTAGGGATAGCAGACCTCTGAGACCTGTTAAGATGAATTCATTGAGCAACTTCCAACCTGACTCAGTTTATATATATTAATTAAATTATTTTTATATTTATTTTCCTACTTCACTTAAAGCAGCCAAATATCCCCTGTCTGTTCCCACAGCTCAATGAATGGATAAACACGCAGACGCAAGAGACGACAAAGTTACTACCTACCCTGGAGACAGTTAACGGGGTGCTGAAATCCCGTCCTCCAACCAGCCGAAAACCCCACGGTGAGGGTCCCTTCAGTGTCACGGTCTGGGTCATGATTGCCAAAAAGACTGTGAGAGAATATCAGATAAATGACAGGCAGGCTGAGAAGGGGAAGTGTCCGTGGTTCCTCGATATACGGATGAAAACAGGGAACGTGAACTAGCCACAGTCCTATGCCTAGCTGCTAGGCAACGCTGCCCCGGCTCTGAAAACTTTCCTCCTCGCTTGATTCAGGTTTAAATAACAAAGCCGCTTCTGACGTAGGACGACGGGCTGCCGTGCCCGCCTTCGCCCGGTCCATAGCAGAGAGTGGGAGGGGACGATGCTGGGTGTCGTGGCTGCTGCGTGTGGAGACTTCCAGTGGTGATATGCCACATACGAGGCAGTGTTTGTGCAAATGTTAATGGAGTGAATATAGTGTGCATGCCATTATCAGCTAAATGTATTTGACTTGTCATTCATTCACTTCTACTCCATCTACCTCAATGAAATTAACAAAAGGTAAGTCTTTATTCATCTGCCACTTTCTGTTCTCAACTGCTTCTTTAGTAGGGACTCTTTTCCATTTGTATGAGTTACAGTTATACATGCCATTCTTAGTACACTAGTTTAAGGCATAATTTGTTGGACAAAGACACATTTTGTATTGCCTCTGTATCCCACCACAGAGGATTTTAAATCAGTCGATATGTGTGCAGACTTTCAGCTTCAAGTTAGGGGGTTTAACAAACATTTTCCACTAACTGTTTAGGAATTACAGCCATTTTTATACACAGGCTCCAATTGTCAGATTAACTGAACAAACAAATTAACTGAACAAACTAACATCATTTTTAATTTGAGGATTGTTTTTCATTCTTAGTTTCAGTTTCTTCATTTGCAGTCTTTGCGTTGTGACTACCTGAATCCTACAACCTACCGAGGCTTTACTGTTTCTTTTACTTGTTTGTGGGTCTCTCAGCATTCAGTTTTGGATTTAATAACAAAAAGCATGCTCTGCTGAGTTGAGATCAGGTGACTGACTTGACCATTGAAGAATATCCCATTTCTTTCCCTTGAGAAACTTTTGGGTTGTGTTTACGCTTTCCGTCATTATCCTTTAACACTGTGAAGCATCGTCTGATCAGTCGTGCAGCATGTGGCTGAATCTGAGTGGAGAGGAAAGCCATGTGCACTTTACAGTTCATCCTACTAATTTCTCTGCTATCAATAGTGGAATCATAAGTAAACACTAGTGGCCCTGCTCCACTGTCAGCCTTACATGCGCATGCCCGTAACATTGTCTCCACTATGTTTGGCAGACTGTTTCTCTCCTCCAAACTTTTATATCAGTCTGGTACAAGGTCTGGGCTTCATTTACGCAAAGAGAGAGACTGTGCAGACTCTTTCAGATGTTTTCTGGCTTGGTCTAATCTGGTGTTGTTATTCTTGAGTGTAAACAGTGGTTTCTACCTCGTTGTAAACTCTCTGTATTTACATTTACGAGGGCGTCTCATGATTGTTCACCTTGACCACAATTCGCCTACCTCCTCGACTTCACTTGGTTAGATGTTATGAAGTTGTTTTTCTTAACCACTTGAATAGGATTATGCACTTTGGTTGTCTTCTGTGGCCTTTTGGGGCTTTTGGTGTTACTGAGCTGGTCACTGCAATCATTCTTTTTACAAATATACCATATTTCATTTAACCACTCCTAAATATTTTGCTGTTTCTCTGATAGGTTTACTTTGTAATATTTTAATGGCCTCCCTAATTTGCATTGACATCACTTGAAATTAAAAGCTATAAAATGCAAATTCAGCAGTTTCAATAAACTTCAGATATTATGTCTTCTTCATTTGCCATTGAAATAAAAAGGGATTGAGCCTCACCTGGCCGTGCTGTCACGCAGTCAGTCAATTGTCCAATTCATTTTGAGCCCCTGAAAAGGACACTGTGTGTGTAAAAATGGCTGTAATTCCTTAACAATTAAAGGACTTTTTAAAAAATAAAACCCCTCGAATTTAAGCTGAAAGTCTGCTCTTTGATCACATATAGACATCTTTGATTTAAAATCTTCTGTGTTGGTTCACAGAGACACAAACAAACAAAAATGTATCTTTGTCCAACAAATTATAGTTATAACTGTACCAAGCTTTAACGTTAGCATTGCTCTAAGTAATTGCTACTGTAACTGATTTGCTTTTTCATGCATATAATCTTTCCGTTACTTTGAACATAAAAAGATGCTTAAAAATACACAATAACCAAGTCAGTCTAGAAGCTCTGTCTAAAATGTCTAAACCTGTGAGAAGCTATCTATTAGGATACGCTTGAGCTTAACATATCAGAGTGTTACTGTAATTTTCACAGTTATTAAAAACCAAATTTTTAACAGGTAACATGTTAACCAAAATATTGGATAGACTGATGTTTGGATCTGATGCCAAGGAAAAGATTTTTAAGATAATCCATCAAAGAGCTGTTTGATTTGATATGGTTGAGGTAGGCATCTGTTGATATTTATTGGCAAAACAAAACATAGCTTTTGGGGAAGTTCACAAAATATCCTTGCCTTTAGGTGATTGAAGGATAATCTGTGCGTGCACCTAAAACTAAGGCCAGCCAATAACTTGCTTATCTGGGTCCTCCAAAAAATTCTGTATAGCCTGAGTGTCATAGAGTAGCAAAAAAAGATGTTATGCTGTAACTTGAATGCCTCACTAGCGGAAAAGATCTCTCCCATCTGTCAATGGATATACTAGTATCCTGTCTGCCCCACTTTCTGATTCGTTCATGTCCCCAGCCAATTATAAAGTGAGTCACTGAGCTAGACTATGATTTTTCTGCTGCAGAGGGGATGATCTCATAGACATTCCTGGGAATGTGTGTTTTAGACAGCTGTAGACATGTGGAGCTCTGTCTGAAAATCTGAGTCACCTTGAATCAGACACCAGCCTATCCTGGTTACTGTGTAACAAAGTGGCACTGATGTCAGCACAAATGCAGCTCAGCATCAGGTATTTTGTGACTGTTTCTGCAAGCCTGTGTAAACTTTGCACAATGAGCTGCTGTGATGTAACAGAGTTGTGAAAACCTGAATGTATGCAGATCGTAATGATGCAAGGTGTGTGATTGTTTTAACAAGAGAGAACAGGAGAACGCGTGAGAGCGCGTGAGAGGAACGTTAAAGAAACATGAATTCATTGGACTTCCTTGAGAAAAAGAAGGCATTTTGATTGATTGCTATTATGTTTCACAGAACATTTGAATATATTATTCTATTGAGATTTAAAGAATTATTTAAGAAACTTTTGAGCATAACTAACATGCAAATTATTTAAGGCCAAACATCTTAGTCAAAATAATTACTTCATTATTGAGTCCCGTCAGACATTTGTCCCACACACAATTTCCTACAATAATGTCTGACATTCTCAGGAGAGGCACAGATCTAAGGTCACAGTGACCTAGTAACTGTATAACATATGGATTTTGAGTTAAAGCTATAAACACATTTTGTGAACCTTTACTTTTAGTTACAGTTAACTGATAAATAAATAATTTAAACATGTGAAAACTGTCTGGAGTTTGTCAACGTGGAAAAAACAAAAAAACAAAAAATTGTAAATACAGGAAATAGTTTTACTATTTGGTAATTTGGTAAAAATGTATTGTGGCGGAGGTGTGGTCCCGGGCGCGGCTGCAGGGGAGGAGTGGTGCAGTGAGCTCAACGGGGCGGTGCTGGAGACGCAGGTGAGAACAGCTGATGGCATTTGGACTGATGATGGTTTCCTTCCCTTTTATAGTGAGACGGGAGAGGAGCGGAGGGGAGGCTGGAAATCAGCTGAGACCGGAGCTGTCAGACTGTGGTCGGTGCATTTCACAAGTATCATCTTAAATTGCCTGATGAGGCTTTGTTCACATGTTTACTGAGAGTTTGGATGTCTATAAGTCTGCGAGTCAGCTGCTCTTAAGAACTGTGTTTTTAATGGAGTATTTATACTGATTTTCCTAAATCTTGCATCTGGCATATGCCCCAAATACAGTAAAACTTAAAAAGTTTTAAACTCAGACTGAAACAAATTAAAAAGGAAACTAAAAGTAAAAAGTAAAAGTAGAAACAAAAAGTCAGAATGAGTGAAAACAAAACCTAATTACAAAATACTGCTTTTAACAAAATTCTGACCAGTTCATTCCTGAATCCAGGTGGATACTAGAGCCAGACAGTATTTCCTGCAGAGAGATTCAAAAGACAAGAGCAGATATGAGATCATAATAACCTTCTGCTTCTTTATTATAATGATCAGAGAGAATTTTGTCATACTAGCACGTGAATTTTTGAGTTAAGGCCACAGTGTGTTTTGTGAAGTGATAACAACCTTGAATTTTGACCCTTGAACCACCGAGTTTAAATCAGTTCATCCATCATTTTATGGCAAATCTGAATCAAGGTATTCCTAAGATATTGTACTCATTGGTTTCACAAAAAAAATCAAACCATGTATTGGTGATAGCCATTCATGGTTATCACCAATACATGTCCATACATTTGTAAACAGAGTACTGATGTTCTGAAATGTTTGACCAAACAGCATTCACAGACTGCTCTTTACTTGCTATCAAGGGCACATCAAAGGATGACTAACCAAAAACCAAGAAAGGCCGAGACGGCTGTAGATTTATTGAGCAAATCAGCAGGCTGACATCTTCTTCAAAGCCTGTCTGCAGTAAATCTGTGTCAAACTACAAAGACCTGCCATCTCTCTGTTCTTTCCTCCCTGGATGGTCATCATTTTGACGTACCCACTGCAGAGTCAAAGAAGCCTTTTCAAATCACTGCAAATCTATTTACTCTCTTATTTTCTTTACAAAGCTAAGAAGTACCTGAGGGGAAGCAGGTAAGACGAGCAGTGATGCAATCATGAGCTGTTTTCCTCCACCTGGTTTTTTTCTCTGCAGTCTGGGAAAAGTTTGTCATCTGTGCTATTACACAATCACACAGCTCCTTCATTATAAATAGTTAGAGCATAATAATTATGATTATTATCAGAAAATATCTACAGATGTCCAGTAAATATGTTCTTCTGAAGTGATAAATACATCTAGTAAACAAGGGTTTTTTTTGCCCTAGGTGTTGTTATTCTTATCATTGTTGTTTTTTTAACAGAACACATCTTTTCACTGGTTTGAATGTCCAAAGAAAATAACTCTGTGAATTGTATTTAAACTTTAAAACACAACAAAACCAGAGGTTGGATTAATGATATCTGATATTATGTCCTCAACTAGCAGCTATTATAATAACTCAATCTAAGATCTGACTTTAAGTAATGTGAGACAAGTCATGCATAAGACAAATCATCAACCAAATTAGTTGTTTTCTTTAAATCTAGGGACTATTTTATTCCTCTTTGGCTCAATCTTACTATTTTCCTAAATGCAGCATCCACAGCACAGCTGATTTTGGCAATGAAAAGCTTGAGAAACCAAAAGAACATAACCTGCCCAACACCACACAGTAAAAGGACAGTTAATATGTAACTGGTGGACATAGTGGAGCAATTAGCGGCTAAAGAGCCAGATGTTTTCCCCAGGAGCTGATGGACAACAAACAGGGCTAACATGAAAACAAATGTTAGATTTTGTTAGAAACGTGGATCAAAGTGAAAATCAAAGCTAATAATAGGCCTTTCCCCCCCAGATGAGCAAGGGCACATCCTAATAAGTCGAGGCTGACTTTGAATTCAAGCTCAGCTCTCCCAAGGGGAAAGTCCTTGGTTTAAACCATTGCGCCACAAAATCTTACGATCTGTGAGTGGCCAAAATCTTACGTCATGGCCTCGATTTTCTATACCCTGAATAAAGTGCCTAGGGGAGGAGGTGCAGGAGTCTAGTTTCCTGTTAGACCACTTGAATTACATACACTGAAAGGCTGGAGGGTTCTCTTTTTTCCCCAAGATTGCCAAAAAACGTCACCTACACCCGGCCCTTCCCACCATGGAGAAGGTGAATGAGAGCTAGAAAAATAGAAGCAATCACTGTCAGTGAATGACGGTTCGTGTTACCCATATTATCCTTTCCTTTCTACAGGAGGTGGTGTATTCTTTCTCTTTTGGTGGTTTTTCTTGTCTTTGTCTTTGCATTGTTTAGGGAACCCTTAACTATCTGCCCTCTACTTTCACCCCATATTCTTCAGCATTCATTACTTTTATTTGTTCTCTATTTTTTTAGGAGTTACTTAGCACTCATTAAAAAAAACCCTGCATGTATCATTTTAATACCAGAATCTCATGAGGCAAGCTTTTAAAGAAAAACCACAATTTTAAAAATTCCTGCAAGCAAATCTTGCAGCAGATGTAGCTCCTGATTGGTAACAGACTTACCGCATTCACGGGAAAAAGTTTGACCCTGCTTTTCAGATCACACCACATTTGGTAGCTGTATGTCCCTGCATTGAAAATGGTTAGCTTTGTAATGGCAAATGCTGGAAACAATAGTGACACGTACAGTGCTGGAGCGCCTCATGGGGAAGCAAAAAGCTGCAAGGAAATCATGAAGCTTAATTCATGTGGCAACAATATTGCTGAGTCAGAAATGAAAAACAGATGACGCTATAACAAAAGACCACCGCGGCCCCATGGCTGCCTCAAAAGAATGCTGCAGACCTATACACCTAACATTAGCAAGATGATATGAACATACAGAAAATACATTTATGTTTACCTATATCTGAAGATGAACATGCCTATTCCACGTGTACTCCTACATCAGAATCTTAAACCCTATATGTTCAGATTGAGAGGCTAATTATGAGCAGGTGTTTGCGTTTATATAAAATGCTGCTAAAATGTGATATGATGGACATCAGATTGAACTCAAATTCATGCAACTTCATTTTGGAAAAGCATTTCGGTATTGAGGTTTTAATTTGCCGAGCTCGTGAGAAAGTTGTTAAAGGATATGTTACAAAGTAATTCATCATCAAACTGGCTACATTTACTGGACACACACATGCACACTGACCAGATGCTGGCAATGAATAATTGATCTGGTGCATTGCTGTTGTTGGAAATAACAAACAGATGCGAATGGATCTTTGAAAGGATTGTCCAAAATTATGAGTTAAAAGTGAACAAGGATCGTACATCTGCCAATGTGCTGGCACAAAAGCAAAAGAGGCCAAGTTTGACAAACAACCTTTCAGTTAAACAATAAATTATAATTCTGTAATGGTTTATTGTAACATTTATTATGATATTTGTATTGCGGTATAATAGTTTGATTCCTTTATATCTAATCCTGCAGCATTTATTTGTCTTGCTCAGCATTTGACAATCAAATGAGAAGTTCTTGGTAACTGATTCCATGCTTTTTCCTTTACAGGCAGGGTGCAACAGCTGGGTGTAAAGCAGTCAAAGGAATATGGAAGATCAGGACCTGAGCCACTAATTGTGGGTAGTCAGATACTTTAAGCTTATTACAAAACCAAGCATAATTATTAACAGTATGGCAGTGTGTTAATGAGGTGTTCACATGTGGATTAGTTTATGTTATTGTTTAGTTTTAGTTGGATGAAATACATTAACCATGATTTTAGATGATACTAAAGCTGGCTATTAGAAAAGTTTGATGAGATGGGGATGTTTACCTTATGTAGACAGGAGGAAAAATTGTTACCTTTTTTAAGCATTTGCAAACACCAGACCATTTTGCATTTTTCCATACAGTTTTGTTCCCCTTCTTTAATCATATTGTTATTACTTAGCTCGACAGTAAATGAATAACTTTAATCCAAATCATTGTTATATTTGTATTGGAGCTGTCCATGAATCATGTGGCAACTCATTGAACTGTTTTGTTTTTTCAGTGATGATTTGCAAATGTGGACGGCACAGACTTCCTTTTTCTCGCATACAGAGTATCTGATGAACATACACATGTATATGCTTACAGTCAACTATCCACTGAAATGAGTTTCAGATAACTTACCTACAAAGTCACAAAGAAAAAAACACAAATTGACACCAAGACGACTCTTTGTACCTAAATGAGCCAATCTAAACTACTCATCAGACAGTGCTATAAATTCCTGTGTACAGTTAGCACAGCAGGTATAGTTGAGCCCGACAGCAAATTATTTCACAAAAATCAAAAATTGGGTTGTATGCCTCTCCCTTCTTTTTCAAAACATAAATAGTGTCTCTGTGGCCAAAAAGCTCTGCCTTTTTCAGTATGCATTTTTTCTCCAAATGTCCTTTGCAAACTTCAGTCTGGCTTATAGGTGTATCTTCATTGGTGGAGTTCTGCTTTATCTGCAACCTCGCATTCCTGTGCAGGTTTAGGGTTATTTGTCAGGTAATTTATGACTTGGCTAAGTCATTTACTGGTTTCTTGCCACTTGTTCTTGGGCCTTTACATCTGCACATTTCTCACTAGTTTTCTATCAGCATCTTTGAAATCTTGCTCTTCCTACCTCTGACAAGCTTGTCTTGTAACATGTGGCTGTCTTTGAATTTCTTGATGATACTTCTAATTCAAGTCCTTGACACTTGGAAACACTGAAAGCTTTGTCCATTTTGACTTGATTTTACAAGATTGGGGCATCACAATGTTGCAGCACATCATTGCATAGAAATGATTTGTGCTGTGGCTCAATTTAAAAAAAAAAAAAAAGTCATCTTCTCCCTTGTGCTGTTAAAAAAATTTACATTTCAGCTAGCACTACTTAATTTAATTTTAATTTTCAGGAGTATGCGTGCTGTCTGTAAATGTCAATCTACACATATTTGTGTGTAGTTTGGCTGTTTATTAGACTTAAACCAGAGTTCTGTTTATACAACCAGCCCCAGTTTATGAGTAAAGTTTATCTGAGTAGTCTTGAAAAGACATTGAGGAAAACAAACTACCTACAGAGATAAACAGTTTGCATCTCAATGTCAGATTTTATCTACTACACAAATAATTGAATGCAGTTGTGGTTCCATGTGGAAGATGGCTTTCTCCGGAACAAAGTAAAATTCACTTAAAACCAGGAACTAGACCCCTGCTGGTGGAGATAAAGATAAATTAAATGAAGGGAAACTCTGCTCCAGGCCTCTAGTTAGCCTTTTAAATCATCTGATCCTGGTTCTGCTCTAAATGAATCATTAGCAAATGCCCCACATGCAGATATTAGACCCGATCAACACTCTAACAATGCATTCTTTGTCCTGTGCTGGACGTTTCTGATCCGGGAAAGACAAACACATGTTTTCCATCTGTGCACGTGCCAGCTGTTGACAACTGAGTTCAGCACATTCACGGCTTTGTTTGTACTTCCAGTAGGACAATACTGCAGAGTGAGCTATTGATCCCAGCTGGCAAACCTGCCTTTTTAACTGTCCGTCTGTTTATGTACATATTTAGCGTGACTTCTAATGTTGTATATGAGCATGTATACCAACTGCATACTAAGATGAATATATGACACACATATAATGCATAACATAACACTACATACAACATTTTGACTCATTAAATAATCAACATAAATTAATGCAATCAAATAATGATACAGTTGTCTGATGCAAAGTGTGTGTACATCTGTGGATCTTTATTATTACTTTATGATAACTTCATAATTCAAAATAAAGATATACCTTTGTATTATTAAGCATTAAACAGTGCAATAGTAAAGATTAAATAATAAAGAAAGTTACTGATTTATCTTAAATATGCTTCATTCTACTGCTGTTTGTTCCCTGGTAATAAATTTTACAACCAAAGATTTTACAAACAAAGATTTTACAACCTCAAAGCTCCAATCACTCTTTAATCACTTGGTTAGCTGTGGAAGTGAATTGGAAATTTTGGTGTGGGGGTGGGAATGATACCAAACTCACTCTTTAACTGTGCACAAGAGATATTGGTTTGACTGTTTGTATTCCTAAGACAGTGTTTTGTAATAATTCTGAAAATGTTCTTTAGATTAGATGAAACTTTATTAATCCCTCGGGTGGGTTCCTCCGGGAAATTCAGTTTCCAGTAGCACAGCACCGGCAGAAGTTGCATGTTACAGATACAATAAGGGGAATGAGAGTAAGGATATAAGCATAAATATACCATATATACACATATACACATATATAAATACAGAATATATAATAGGGATAAATAGGATTGCACATTTGAGTGAGTACGCATTATAAAGTAGGATGAAAAGGAAAAACATAAATCAAAGATAAGCTCTCTGAAGACACTCCTATAGAGAGAGAGAGAGCTTAGTCTGTGTCACCTGTGTTGCAGCTGAATACAGCTTAGCTTTTATGAAGTCACTTGTCAAAGATTTCTCACGAGGGCTGCTATAGTTCCATTTAGAAACTGGACAGTTAATTGTCTTGGAAATGTGGTATATGAATGATCAACACTGTAATATGAGTCTGGAACCTCGACACCTAAAACATTCATCCTTCTTTTAAAGGTTAAACCAAACGTCCTCTGTAATTCTCATTTGATGAGTTTTATGTAGGAGTTGATATTTTTGATGTTAATGATCTAGCAGCCCACTCAGCAAGCAGAGCGCTTCTAAACACCAGGGTCTGATTTCATCACAACACTAGTGCAACTCAACAGTGCGTGACCACCCACCCAAACAAATCTACACACACACACGCCTCCACTTTTCTCGGCAAGCCTGGTCATGAATATCAGATAAGCAATTATATGGTAGACTTTACAACAAGACCTGGATGCCGGAGCAACTTTCACATGGATAGATCTGCGCACACACACACACACACACACACACACACACACACACACACACACACACACACACACACACACACACACACACAATTTGTCTTTCCCACGAGGCACTGACACCAACAGTCAGTTATTTATAGCAGTTCCTTTTCTAGACTGTGTTATGATGATTTGGTCCTGCTGGGTATAAAACTATATATATATTTTGCACCAGAAAGGTGATTCTGTAAGAGCTATTAGCTATTATATTTTAGGATAGTGTGCAGTGTGTCCTTAAAAACTTTGAGGAAACTGGGCAAATGGAGGATAGCAGAAGAAATGACAGACCTAAAAAGAAAACTGCAGCAGATCAACAGCATCTAAAAATCATGTCCACAAGAAATCGGGGGCAAAAATCCAGCAAAGATGTGACACAGAACATGAAAGATGCTGGGCCTGGTGTTGGCCTTCAGGTCATCCATCTACTTTTCGCTGAAACGTGATCATAAATGGAGTCAGTGGAAGGGCAGCTGTCAAGAGGCTGTAAAGGGAAACGTGGAAAAAACATTGAGGTCTGCCAAATACACAGAAATTGGACTAGAATTCAGTAGCAATGGGTCTTATGGGGTGATGATTTTGGTTGAAATGATCGTCAGTATATACAGAGGACGTCAGGAGAGAGGGTCAAGATTGAGCAAAACACTATGGAGGCTCGGCCATGGTTTGAGTTTGCTTTCAGCCAAACATCTTATCACCTGTTGTCAGAGTAGATAGAACTGTAAATGCAGAAAAGTATAGTTAGAATTTTCTTCTTGAAAGCATCTGATTAGCAATGAAAGTGATTCCAAACACATGCCAGTACAGTCAAAGCATATCTGGAAAGAAAAACACACATAGGAACACCATCAGTCATGGACTGGTCTCCCAACTCAACATTAATTGTCACGGACCCGGCTCTGGGGACTCGGGGTCCGTGGGCAGTGGGGACTATGACTGTTGTTGTTTATTATTATTATTATTATTATTATTATTATTATTATGTGGTGTGTTGTCTGCACTGCCCCTGTGCACATCTGTATGTAGGCAGGTGTGTGTGTGTTTGTGTGTTGCCTTTCTTCTGTGGCCAAGTTACAGGCACCTTCAGCCCTGGGGGCGTGGCCTGACTTGAGGGCTGGCCACACCCGAAGTCCTGGCCGCACACCTGCTCCTCATCTGGGCTCGTCGGGGGAGCTATTTAGATGAGCGATGGAGCTTCCACCGACGCTGGATTATTGCGTTTGACTACATGTCAGTCTTCTAGCACAGTCAAGTGTGAGTGTATGCCTGCTGGGACAAGTGTGTAATGGCTGCCTCTATTGTTTTCCCCTCAGGAGGAGTGTGGGACGAGAAGGAGCAGTGAGCACGGGGAGTGCAGGGACACTGGGGCAGAGAGCACTACACGGGGACTTTTGGGAAGAAGACACTACCCGGGAGTCTGGGAAACTGGGGATTTATTGTTGTTTACTTCACCACCTTGTAAATAAACACTGTTGCACTGAAAAGTCCGGCATTTGGGTCCTATTTCCCCATCTCCCCACGTTCTGCCAGCCAGACCGTGACATTAATAGAATAGAATAATCCTTTAATTGTCCCACAAGGGGAAATTTGGTTGTAACAGCAGCCAAAAAGACAAATATACAAACAAACAGTACACAGGACACGGAACAGAAACATACACAATTTTTCTTACATATTTACATTAAGGACAATGGTTACCATAAACAGACTACTGTACAGTTATTAAATTAAATTAAAATAATTACAGGTAAGAGGCAAACCAGGTTGTAGTAATGAAGCAGTGTGGGATGATCTTGACAGAAAGCAGAACAAAAGGTTGGCAATATCCAAAGAAGAGATTTGAAACTCCTTCAAGGAGCCCGGAGAAGTATTCCCAAAGACTATTCAAAGAAATTACGATTTGTTTAGGAGAGTTCAGACTGTGTTGGTGGCCATGCAAAATATTCTTTTTTAAGCTCTGTTTTTGCCTTATTTACTCTTAGTTTGTGTTTGTACCTATTTCCCAGTTTCCTAGAAAAATATAAAGAAGAGAGAGTGGCTCAATGCTTTTGCACAGTAGTGTAAATTCAAACAGAATCCTCCACAGACTCTTAACAATCTACAGAAAGTGTGTAATGAGTAAAAATTAAGTTGTTACAAAGGCAAAAAAAGAGAGAAAAAATCTGTTTTGATTTAAACAACTGGCCATACATATATATTTGAATAAAACATACATGATATAATGTATTTAATTTGTTGTGCAGAATGAAAGTGTTCCTTTTTTGCACTTTTGTGACTGAACTCTAGCTAAACCTTTTCTGGTCATGTTGTGGAAAATGAGCATGCCCTAAAAGACTGCTTAATGACTCATATTTTAACAAATGTATACATTCAACATGTAAGTGAGGGGAACAGCCCAGTCAGTGCTGTAGTTTATGAGGAATGCTTGTCTGTGGGATGAATTACAGCTACTGGTCAGCAGCTGCTTTTTAAAACCCACCTTCATCACCCACACACTACACACAAACACACAATAACAAGACCCACTAACAAGCAGACCATAGTGGTACACTGAGGGAGTTCTTGTTTAGATGAGCCGCCTGGCTTCCCAAAAACATCCAGGCAAAAACACGCTAAAACAAAAAGAAAGGATCTGTGTGGTCTATGATAAAAAACCTGGAAACTAAATTGTTGATATAAATGTGACTGCATAAACAATGTACCTCCTAGCCTTCCTACTATATGTGTTTTTCCCTTTTTTTTTGACTACTTTAGCCTAACTCTTTGCAGGAATGCCAAATAGCGGTTGTGAGAAAGAAACATGAAAGAGATGACCAAACAGTGCACAGACATCTAAAGCCATATACCCACAAACTCTCAGGAAATTAACCAGTCTTGCTTTTGTTTCAGTTTATGTCCTAAAAGCTTGTTTATCTGCATTCATCTCTTTGCACTTAATCCATTACCTGTGCTGAACCAGGCTGTAGAATGGAAAGGGAGCTCTTCCAATATATTTACAAGGTACCATAGCAAATGTTTCATTCACTATGCAGGTAAAAGTGTATGTTTAAAGCTTCCGCACATGTTTGCGGGATGTGTGAATTGTTTAGATGAGGGGGGAGCTGAACAGACATCCCTGAAGAATGCTCTTAAAACCTGTTTATAGCCTTCTGGGGGCTTCGGGGACTTCGGTGGCTTTAGGAAGACTGAAAGAGGGAGAGTTAAACTCCTTTGCATAATGACTTCCAGACTATCGCGTGTTGCTTCTCTTTTATGCTGCATACCCCTGTCAGGGTCCATCAATGAGTTTATCCCTCTGTGAGACAAACGTTTTATGGCACAGATTTGGGGTTTGACGGATTTATGTCTCAGACAAAACTGCTTGGCTTACTAGAAAAGAAAGAGCAAGACCGTACAGATACATCAGATACATTCAGAAAATTTTGTTGTTAAAGCTTTTCATGGTGATCATACACAGCTAACTTTATTTTTCCAGGAGATGGGAACAAACCACGCTTTTTGCGCTGTGGCAGCTGGGATAGGCTCCAGCCAGCCTGCAACGCTGAATCAGATAAAACCTCAAGAAAATGGATAGATAAATGAGATAAGATGAGGTTGTGCTATTACAAAAATTGTTATTTTGTGAACCTTAACCCATCTTCCTCCCGTAGTTCAAAAAACTTATTGTGTAGAGTAAAACACTCTCCAGTGCTCACATTTTCCAAATACATATTCGTTTTTTTCCTATAATCTGATTATAATGATGTTTCTCCGGCTTACATGCAGAGTGTACAGAACCTGCTTCCTTTCTGATGAGTAAGTCAGCATTTTGTCAGTCAAAGTCAGCACATGAGAGTAAAAAGGACCAGCTGAGTTTTGGGTACTGTGGCGGATCAGCCCCTGCCAAGAGTAACAACCCATTCTTTTCAAATTTAAGTAAGTTCCAGTAAAGTCAAATATATTTCCCAAACGACCCCCCCCCCCAAAAAAAAGGGCTTCATACATAAATGCAAAAATGGAAAATGCTCACACTGACTGGAAATTTTTGGAAATCACTCAGTAGCTAGATCCCAACACTCGGGCCACTTTAGGTCCATTGCAGGCTTCTAGTGAGATGTAATGATATAACTGAATCTCCGCTCTCTCTACGTTGAAAAGCTAACTCATTTACAGGTGCGCTAATGTTTGCCCTCTGGGTTGTTTTGGTTAGCTCTTTCAGATGGTTCTGCTGATTTTGGTGACATCATGTCTGCCCTGGTTTAAAACTCTGAAAGAAAAAAAAAATCAGGACTGCAGACAGACACAATAATTTCAGTTCTGCTTCTAAGGGTTTATTCATAGAGAAACACTAGAAAGTACCTAAATATAACTGGCTGAATGAGATATCTGATTGGGACAACTCAAACATTTTTCTTTCTCTTTCACTTCTGCCTAACTCTATTGCTGTCATTCTCCCAGAAATCTGCCGTACTTTCTTCAACTGGCTGTAGTTTTAAGGCACACGCAGTTTTTTGGACTCAAGTGAGCAGTTTGGTTTTGCATGAAATCTGAAGAACACCTAGGGGCCTGCTGTCTTACTCTCTGCACAAGCTACTCTTTGAAAGGTTGCCATCTTCCCTCTGCTCCTTGATTGCTTGAGCACATGTTTGAGGGAGTGTATTTTTCTATGATTCTCTGTGCTGTTACCAGTCAAGCACCCTTTTCTAAATGAGAACAAAGTGCTCTGGATGTCAGTATAACCTGACAGCCAGCAGCAGTGCTACAAATCCAGGGTCATGCAAAACTATGCTTTTGTGGATTTAGTGGGCTCATAATTTACACATTGGAGATGATCTGACCACCTTGCTCACTCGGAACATTTTAAATGCCAAGCTGTGAGTCAAGTTTAATTGTGTAGTCTTGAGCCACAAAGATGATCTCGTAAGACTGTATATTACTCACGTTCTGAGTGTAATGTATCCTTTTTTTTAAATTAATGGAACTTGAAAAATGAGATAAAGACAATAAACATGTTAATAACGAATGAAACAAATACTTAAACACAGGAGAGGCAACACAGCCAACTGGGTCATGGAACACCAGTCACCTACCAGTACAAGAAGGAAAGTTAAAAAAAAAGAAAAAAAAAGAGCCAGCCAGTGTCTGTTAATCTGCCTTTCTCATTTGTGTCTTTTATTGCTGTGGGAACTTATGAAACAGCAGACAGAAGGGAGGTTTCCAGTCCTTGTGCGGTATTAAGTGTGCAACCAACGGCCCTCTGTGGACTAAGAGTTGTTCTCTCTAGAGAAACAACCTCTTGGGTCATGTTTGTAAAGGTTTACTTGGTCTTCCCCCAGACGATGACTGCTTTGTTTATGTAATAAAGTAACTTACACAGTAAAAAGAATTTAAATATTAAAAATAAAATAACAGAACAGTGCATCATTTTAAAATGGAAGAATTTACCATATAATTTTTTGTGGATATTTTCGCATAAGCTTTTTAACCACAAATTCACTTTTATCATTTTTTTTCATTAACAGAAACTTTATTTTAATGAAAAAAAGGTTGCAGATTATTAACTATTAACTTTTTTCTTGCTTATTTCTTTTTTTTTTTCATGTTTTCTTCACAGTGTGGGCCCAGATCATAATCCTAGGCACACAAAAAAATACAGTTTACATGAAAGATTTATACTAAAAATAGATGCAGCCGAGCGTTGAAGACTTTTTAAGTTATTTTAATGTTGATCATTCTTCTTTTTGAGTATAAATGATTAGCTAAATAGCCTAAAATACTTCTAAAAAGTAGTTGCCTTGCTCTGCAAATATCCTCTGGCCTTTGGAAAAGTTTGCTCTTCATTTGGCCAACTGCTAAAATTTGAAATTGTTTAATTTTTTTAAATATTAAAAGTATAACCATATTTTCTCTATGGTTTCTAAAACCATAAAAAGATCAATTAAAATAAGAGCTAATGTGTTTTATTGCACATCCATGCTATTAAAAAAGGTCTCTTTTTATTTTTCCCAACAAAATATAAGTTTGAGTCAAATTTCCCATTAATGTCAGTGCGATATATTTAGAGTCATATAACATGCATCCTGTAGGAAGTCTCTTTAAAATAAATTATCTACTAGAGCCTGGTAGGTCAAGGAAGGCCTCACCCACGTGCCCTTCCTCTTGTATTTCACAATAAGTTACAACCTGTTGGTGCATCTGCCTAAGCTGCCTAAGCTGCCTGTTCTTTCATTAGAAAGAGCTGTGTCAATATTAGTGTACAGAATGTACAGAAAGTTATACAGAAACGAAACACTATGTGTGTTTAACGGGTGACCTCTGTGGTTTCTCGGGATTATTCCTAAATTTGTATTATAGATAGATAGATAGATAGATAGATAGATAGATAGATAGATAGATAGATAGATAGATAGATAGATAGATAGATAGATAGATAGATAGATAGATAGATAGATAGATAGATAGATAGATAGATAGATAGATAGTATAATCAGCAATTAAAACATCATTGTTAAAAGTAAAAGTACCACAGGTTTGCAGGACCCACTGCACCAGCATAAGGTCAGACAGTGGGTTCAAGGATGTCATCCCGATACTTAATGACAGTCAGGGTGCTGCTGCCTAGCCTGTAAAGGTCCATCTGTTTCTGATTATTTGATAGAGAAGTTTACACCAGTGCCCTGCAGGATATCATTTTGTTATGCTTTGACGGTGCTCATCCTGTTCCTCCTTGCACAAAGGAGCAGATATCCGTCCTGCTGATGTGTTAAGGACCTTCTACAGCCCCTTCCAGCTCTCCTAGAGTAAATGCCTGTCTCCTGTAATCTCCTCCACACTCTTGAGACTGTGCTGGGAGACACACCAAACTTTCTGGGGTTGATTTCATTAACACAAAAGCAGCTAATTGACAACTGATTAACAACCTCCTCTGCTACTTAACTGACCTTATAAAAACCCCAGAAGTTTAACTGACTTCATGCTATACAATGAATAAAAAGTGTTCCTTTATTTCGTTTTATTTGTCTGATTTACCAGAGTTATTAATTTATTTGCAGCTTTAATGCTGCCCATTCCCAAATTTCTAGGGTTATTTCCAGTTTTTCCTGTTATCCTCAAGTGTATTGGTTAATTTAGGGTTGTCTGAATTAATATGAGTTCTTCTAACTGCTTCTTCTGATGTATTTTATTGACTAATCACTGATTCTCATGCTGAACAGTATTTAGTCTGGCACGCCCTTTAACCTTTATTGATTTATTGCTGTTCTTTTCAGTAAAACACCTTGAGGCCACTTTTTGTTTTGATTGGTATTATTTGCAGACTTGGACAGAATGGTCTGCACAGTTAAAAGACACCCACCCCTAATGGGTCTGACTTGTTTTTGACCTTAAATGACCCATAGTTGCAAAATTATGTTTGTCTGCCAGATAGCCAGGCCTGTCCAGGATGTAACTTTCATGCGACCTTTGCTGACCTGGACAAGATAAGTGGGTATCAAAGAGAAAAAGGTCCACATTGTGTCAGAGAAGCTGTCAATAACACACCAGTCAAGCCAACTTTGCAACGCATTCCTGTGATTTTTTTAAGGGTATCTGGTGTCAAACGCCACCCATTTGGGAATCCTAGCTCCTAAAAACAAATGTTAGGGATTACTTCCAAATACTATTTGACATCTACGCATTACCCCTCATGTCCTGAGGGGGCTCATTTAGTTTGTGTTGATAGACAGCTTGTGTAATCCAATCCTCAGGTACTGCAACCTGTCCAGAGTCATTACTTTGTGCTGAAGTACACACAATGCTGCTTTTTAATGTAAATTGGTAGTGATTTGCCAGACATCATTGGTTGTAAAAAATAAAATAAAAAAATCTCATTACCAGATAGAGAAAAAATACAAAGAAGACACTTTTTTTTCTGTTTCTTACAGGATTGTTCACTGTTGAGCTCTTGAACTCTGCTGATGATGAGTGATTGCAGCTGCTGAAACCCAAAACTTGCTCTCTGTGTGTTCACTTTCAAACACTCTGCCACACACGTACGTACCAGAGATAAGGCGTACAGCACATACAAAGAGCTCACACACTCAAGTGCTATGCTTTCTCTCAATGTGTTTCCTTTCTAAATCATCCATACACAATAAGGAAGCTTCTTGTGGCATTTCTGATGCACAACTTACCAGCTTGAGCCTACTAGAGGATGAACTTTGATGTTAAGAAACATGTGGAAAACCTTGATCTCAAATAAATGAATAGATCAGAGTAGATGATTGGCTTGTTGTGGTTATTTTGTCATCAGGTGACATATTGGCATTGGCATCGATCTAGAAAACATATTTTGAGGAAATGTTTCCACATAGTGTCTTCAAGAACGTAAATCAAAAAGGAATGACATAATCTTCATACTCTCAGATGGGTTTCTGTTGGACAATATGACATGCCAAGCATTCACTTCCTCTCATGTAATTGCTGAATCAGTTTCACAGTCTGTTTTTTTCAGGAACAAACTGTATGTTGAGGTATGAAAATGACTGGTTTGTTTGTCATTGCTGAAGCATGACAGCATGGGGAAATTGCTGTCATTATTTCCTAGCAATAAAAGAGTCCTGTTATGTCATCGGCAAGTTTCAATCTGTATTATTATCCTGTAAACAGTCAGATAAGCTGTTTCATGTGTATTTTAATTGGAAATGTAATAGAGAGCATCTTCTGTGTGCTAAAACCAGCACAATGTGAAGCAGGTGAAGACCAACACCTGTTGACCAAACAACAAGAAAACAGTTTTATTGGTTGCACAAATCTTGTCTAACCTGTGCCCAGGACACAGGTTAGACATTTCTACTAGCTGTGACTGGCTCAACTAATTAACCATTACTCCTTCAAAGATTTCAAAATATGTTGCAACGGATAAGGCTGTATATTAGCATGAAAACATAAACAGTCAAACTCACGTGTCATTTAATGACAATGATAGTCTAATATATTTTATATTTCTTATTCATTACTTTTTACTTTTTTTTTTTTAAATACTAACACTTTTTTTTTCAAAATGTGCCACTGTTTGTTTTTCATTGTTAGCACAGCATGTGAGGCTGGCATGACTGCAATATTATTATGCTTGCACAAGAAAACAAAATAACAATTAAAGTTTTGACTCTTGAATCTTGCATAAAGGGTTTCTGGGAGACAGTCTGCACTAATTCCTGCTATGCAGGCAGAAAATAACTTGGTGAAGGGGCCTGAGGCTGTGAAAGCAGGTTTGTTTATCCATCCACTGAACACTGCTGACACCAAGTGGACCTTAGTGAACAGTGCATCAATGTTGTTAAAAAGCTGAGGTTGAAAGCTTACACACGCTCATTTTTCCTTCCCAGGGAGTGATTTACAGCATACACCTTTAATGACTTAAAAAAAATCCAACTTGTGAAGCAAGTGGTACCTCACCCAGATGATTTTGGTAGCTATTAAGAAGTCAGGATTGGGTATTTGACTAACTTTTTTGGCAGAATTGGCAAAGTTCTTTAAATTAGTTGGTGTCAGACCTGGGTTGAGGCTGGTGCTGGGGATCATTGTCCTGTTTGAACTGTGTCCAAGTTTCAACCATCTAGCTCTTCAATTTGGATGTAGTTCTACTTCTTCTCATTTTTGAAATATACCAGGACCACTGGCAGCCCAAGATCATGAAGCTACTATCACCATCCTTAAAAGCTGCTAAAGTATTCTTAGATTTAAAAGCCTCACCTTTACGCCTCCAAACTCTTGTCACTGTGGCCCGATAGTTTAATCTTTGTCTCATTTGACTCTAAAACCTTTGTCCAAAAGGTGGTCTGCTCAGCCATGAGGGCAGCTGCAAATTTCAGTCATGCTTGAATGTGCTGATTTTGGAGCAGAGGGTTTATTGGTCATCCCATTTCAGTTTGTGGTGATTCCCCAGCAACTCATTCACAAACTGGATCTGATGGGGATCAGCACCTCACTGTGTAACTGGCTGCTGGATTTCCTGACAGGAAGAAAGCAGACAGTACGGGTTGGCAGCAACACCTCCAGCACAAGAACACTGAATACAGCGGCTCCCCAAGGATGTGTGTTGAGCCCCCTTATCTTCACTCTGCTGATGCACGACTGCACACCATCACACAGCTTCAACCTTTTCATAAAGTTTGCAAACAGCTGTGGGAGGTCACATCAGCAACAACGATGAGACCTACTACAGGAGTGAAGTTAAACATATGGCCGAGTGGTGCAGCAACAACACCTTGTACCTGAATGTGGAGAAGACTAAGAAGATCATCATAGACTTTAGGAGACCCTGCACGCCCCACTAACCATCAATGGTGCTGCTGTGGAGAGGGTAAGCAGCACCAAGTTCCTGGGTGTGCACATCTCAGAAGATCTCTCCTGGTCAAAAAAACCCCCCAAAACACTGCATCACTGGTCAGCAAAGCCCAACAGCGACTCTACTTCCCCTGCAAACTGAGGAGAGCAAGAGCCTCAACCCCCATTATGAGCACCTTCTACAGACGCACCATTGAAAGTATCCTCACCAGCTGCATCACTGTGTGGTATGGCTCCTGCACTGGGTCCTGCCAAAAAAAGTTACAACAGTAGTGAGAGCAATGAAGAGGATCGTGGGTACTTCTCTTCCCTCCCTCCAGGACATCTACTGCACCCGCCTCTGCATTACAGGTGACTCCACTCATCCGTCCAACAGCTTCTTCAGTTTGCTGCCATCAGGAAGGAGACTGAAGAGCCTCCAGGCTAGAACCACCTAGCAGACTGAGAGACAGCTTCGTCCATCAGGCTGTCAGGATGCTGAATTCACTCCATGCTCTCACACACACGAATTTCAGACCTGCATTCACCTCTTCCCTCTGAACCCTCGACCCCCCCCAAAAATACAAATTCTGACCCACCACCATTCAACTGGACTTTCCCATTGTTCTGAGTATTGGTCAATCCAATGAGTGCTGTCAAACAAATCCTTTTTATGCTGCCAATGAAAAATAAACAGATGTATGCAATCATGATCAACTAATCAACTAATGAGTAGTTAATCGGTTTTGGCCTTGTGAAGCTAAAAGACATCATAGAGTCTTCAGCATCATTATTAAAAGATTTTTGGCGAGTTCAAACATGTGTATCCAATTCTTGCTTCTTAAAGTCATTAAACATGTAAGCTGTAAAATCATTAATTTAAGACCACATCTCTGTAATTCTTTCTTCACATTTAAATGTTAAAAAACACAACTTTAAAAAGTTAACTGTTAACAGTTTGGATTTTTTTCACTTCTTTGTAGTTTTTACCGTGGAAATTGTGTAGAAATTAAAAATAATCTCTGTTTGTTTGGGGTTTTTTTTTTTACATAAAGTACAAAGAGATGGATGTGGAACATGTTAGTTTTGTCCTCCTTCGGTTAAAAGACCCTATTCGTATGAGTAATGATGAGTCATGATGAGTCATGATTTGTAGAAAGAAGATTTGTTGAAGACCTGGAGAAAATAGGTCACATAGCAGAAAGAGGTAGCTTTTCTTTCTATCTACACATTGTAGTGTAGTATATTGTATATAAAAAAAAACACTACACTGATTCAGTTGAGCTAAGCTATATTTTTCTCATACAAGCAGCCAAAGCACATTAAAGCATCTTATTCACTGCAGAAACAACACTAGTGGTAGTGCCTGTTGCAATTTCAGCAAGTCTTTCATCACATAGGTCTTCCACGTGTTACAGTATATTCCTCTGAAATCCCATTTCTTGCCTTGTAATTATACAAGTTTTTATTACAAGGTAGGCCTATTAAATGTTATTGAGGAGAATTTCTCTGCCATTGGAAGAGAAAGTGCACATAATACAGAAAAATAATGTTCGAGGAAAAATGAAAAATACAGGCAAAGACTTCAAGAATAGCAGGTAATTGAAAAGCAATGTGCTAAAATACTCCAGATGGTTTTTAGTCCACCCAGTGAACAAGCTGTGGAAACCCAGACCCAACTGTAAACGTGCTGAATTGCAGGGATCACATTACCGTAAATATTCTAAAAGAGTTGATTGTAATTGGATTGCTTGGGGAAAAAAATGTCTTCATTTCCTTTTCCTTCATGTTTCCTTCATGGGGAGCTTCCAGTGAATTGTGAATGCAGGTGTTACTGTTGCTCTCCTTTGAACTGAAGTGCAGTTGTCTATGACGTATCTTGGTGCTCTTATTTTGAGACAGTTGTATAACACAACTATTTAGTATGTTCAGTATGTGTGTTTAGTTCTTTAGTGTAACATTACCCTGTTACTTTGGATGAGGTGACCTTTGTATTTACAGCTAGTCAAAAGTTCACATACTGTACACTTCCACAGTATGGGCATGAATGTCATGGCAATTTGGGGCTTTTAATGATTTCTCAGTTCTGTTGCTGGAACACCAGTGAAGGAACCTTTACATCAACCAAGAAAGAAGCTCCTGTTCCAAGCTCGACTGACGTTTGCATCTACCCACGTGGACAAGCCAAATAAAGTTTTATTATAAGATGAGATAAAGATTGAGCACAGTTGGATGCTCCAACAAGATAATGATCCAAAACACACATCAAAGGTAGTTTTTGAATGGATAGAGCAGGCAAACATTAAGCTTCCAGAATAGCCTTCCCAATGTCTTGATGTCAACCCTATTGAAAACATATGGACCATACTTAAAAGCTGGATCAGTGCCTGGAAACAAATTCAGATGAACTCTAGCAATTCTGCTAAGGAGAGCGGTCAAATATCCAGCCGGAATTATGCCAGAAGCTTGTTGATGGCTACCAAAAGCACTGAGGTGTAATTTACAAAAGGTCATTTTACCAAATATTAGTGGGGGTGTATGTATATATCTGAGCCAGTATGTATATTTTTAATCCTGAATTATTGTGACAAATGACCTGGATAATGTAGCCATAAAAATGCACTTTACTGCAGTAAAATAAAATTAACAAGACAATCTTACATCTTCCAGTTCATTAACAATAACCAGTCTATATATATAATAATATACTTTCTTCTCACATGTCCATCACTCCTACTCTCGTCTGGATTATTTTCTGGTCAGCAGCTCACTGCTGAGTAACATTACAGACACTGAGATTCATCCTATAGCTGTCAGCGATCATGCTCCTGTATCTTTAACACTAATACAGATGAATAATACTACACCAAGAAAAAACTGGAGATTTAATACATCACTGCTCAAAGACGAAGAGTTTATCAAATACTTTAAAAAAGAATGGACTCTATATTTAGGCTTTAATGACATTCCTGGAACATCAGCATCTGTCCTCTGAGAAGCAGGGAAAGCCGTGATGAGAGGTAAAATAATCTCTTTCTCATCACATAAGAAGAAAGAAGAAAACAAAAAAATTCAGGAACTAGAGAAAAACATCAAATCCTTAGAAAAAGCCTATGTGTCACACCAAGATCAAGAAATATTAAACAAAATACGCAAGACAAAACTAGAATTAAATGAAATTATTAATAAAAAGACTAAATTCTTAGTACAAAGACTTCGCCTGCAAAATTATGAACACGGTAACAAATCTGGACAATTTCTTGCTAACCAGTTAAAAATCAATAAAGAAAAAACAACTATATGTGCTGTTAAAGATTTATCTGGGAATACAATATATGATCCTAAAAAAATAAATAACATTTTTAGGGATTTCTATGAAACTTTATATACACCACAAATAAACCCATCTAAAAACGAAATTGATCAATTTCTCGACAACATAACTCTTCCAAAATTATTAGACACCCAAGCAATGGCACTGGATTCGCCACTGACGCCAGGTGAACTCCAGGAAGCTCTGATAAGTATGCCCAATAATAAGGCTCCAGGTCCAGATGGTTTTCCAACAGATTTTTACAAAGAATTCTGGACAATTCTGGCACCAGTTTTTCACAGGATGTTGCAGGAAATCAAAGAAAATGGTAGACTACCACCAAATATGAACTCTGCAAATATCAGTCTCTTACAAAAACCAGGCAAAGACCCTGTATATCCCTCAAGCTATCGTCCAATATCCCTTATTAATGTAGACCTTAAAATAATCTGCAAAGCTCTCTCAAAGAGATTAGAGAAAATAACCCCCCTTTTAATTCATCCTGACCAAACTGGTTTTATAAAAGGTAGGCACTCATCAACAAATACACGTAGATTACTTAATTTAATAGACTACTCATGCAGTAAAAACACTGAAACCATAATATTTTCTTTAGATGCAGAAAAAGCATTTGACAGAGTTAACTGGAAATTTCTATTTGCAACTTTACATAAATTTGGTTTTGGACCCTGTTTCATAAACTGGTTAAAAATATTATATAACTCCCCAACAACTTGTGTCAGAACAAATGACCAAACATCCTCCCGCTTCTCTCTTCTGAGGGGCACCAGACAGGGATGCCCACTCTCCCCTTCACTGTTTGCAATTTTTATTGAGCCATTAGCAGCAGCAATTAGACAGGCTACAACAATTAAGGGCATAAAATGTAAGAATATAGAACATAAAATCAGCCTTTATGCAGATGATGTGTTACTTTTTCTCCAAAACTCACAAACCAATATCTCTGGGGTAATTGCATTGATAAATTCCTTCTCAAGTGTCTCAGATTATTCAATTAACTGGTCGAAATCAACAGTTCTTCCGATTAATTGCTCCTTCCATAATTCTTCTCCTTCCCCACTGCAATGTGGAAATATAAAATATTTAGGTATTAATGTCTCTCCTAAACTTTCAGAATTAACTAAATTAAACCACATCCCACTTTTAAAGACAGTAGAAGGCGACCTGGCTAGATGGAAATCTTTACCCATATCACTCATGGGAAGGGTCGCCGCTATAAAAATGATGATCTTGCCAAAAATAAACTATTTATTTTCAATGATCCCAAATAAGCCATCACAAGATTGGTTCAGATCGCTAGACTCGTACATTTCTAAATTCCTTTGGAAAGATAAACCCCCACGTATCAGCTTAAAAACACTACAAAGGACCAAGGATAAAGGAGGATTAGATCTGCCTAACTTTAATCACTATTTTTTAGCCAACAGGCTTCAGTTCATCTCTAGATGGTTTAAACACACCTTCTTAGATGAACCTTGGATAGATGTAGAACAGGCACTATGTAATAACCTAGAAATTTCAGACCTACCATTTATCAGCTCAAACATCAAACGACATGAATGCTTTAAAAGCATCAATATTAGCTCTTCTCTGACAGCATGGTGGGAGTTTCTAAAAATGACAGAGTCTTCATTAATCCCATGCAAACGTACACCTATCTGGAACAACCCGGACATATTACAAAACAATAATATGATAAACTTTTCAGATTGGAGTTGCAAAGGAATTAAATACTTGGAACATATATTGGAAGGAACAGACTTTATTTCGTTTGACAGACTAGTTATACAATATGGGATCAACAAGAAACGATTTTTGGAATATCAACAAATTAAATCCATAGTAAAAAAGAAATTTAATCCCAGTGAAGCTGAATTACAAACACCACCAAGTGTGGTACAATTTCTTAGTCTAAAACCCCCCAAATTATTGTCTAAAATATACAGAACACTTTCTAAAATAAATGAATCAATATCCCTTCCTATTGCAAAATGGGAAGCAGATTTATCAATCAACTTAGACCCAAACCTTCGGTCTCAGATATGCTTAAAAACCTTTCAATGGATCAGAAATCCCAGTTTGCAATTAATACAATACAAAATATTACACAGAGTGCACTATACTGGTCATAGGATGTTCAAGATGGGCTATACGCCTTCCAACAACTGCTCACACTGCACAGCAAATACACCGGACAATTACATCCACGCTCTTTGGTTCTGTCCACCAGTTCAGAAATTTTGGCGTGAGATATGTGAAGACTTATCAAAGTGTCTGAAATGTAACATTCCAGCCTCCCCTTTAGTATGCTTGCTGGGCAACTTGGATGAGGTCACTGCAGAAATAAACACAGCCCACGTTGTTTTTACGGCCCTATGCATTGCCAAGAAAATGGTCCTCATTAACTGGAAAAATAAAAATAATCTTAATTCTAACCAATATAAAAACCATCTAATAGATCACATTAGTCTTGATACAACCTCTGCCATCACATTTGATCAATCCCTTTGGGCTCCTTTGATCGGCTTCATCACCTAGTGGGGGTGGGGGGTCATGGTTTGGTCCTGCCTTCGCTATTGTGGTTTATGTGGGGGTAGGGACGGCCTTAGGGCGTCTGGGGAATCCCTAGGGACATTTCCCTGGAGGGCCTAACCTGGGAGCTGTGGCCATGACCTGGTTAGAAGCTCTGGGGCTCTTGGATGGTGTTTTCCTTGTGGCTGCGTACAGCGGAGATGGGGGAGGGTCTGTGCTGGCGGACGTTGGTTACTGGCCTGGTAGCCTGGCTGCCCCTGGGAGGGTCCGAGACGGGCGTGGAGGCTTGGGGGTCTGGGGGTGCTCCGCCCCCCGGTCTGGGGTGCTGGCCGGGCCTTGGGGGCTTGGGTCCTGGCTGTTGTGTCACCGGAGCAGTGGGCGGGTGGGTGCGGGGGGGCTCAGCCCCAGTGCAGGGGACCTCTGGTGCATCGGCCCAACTAGGGGGCTCTCTAACTGGTGGGGAGGTTGTTACATCTTTGCAGGTGGTCTCCTCACTACAGGAGCTCACTCTGCAGGTGGGGGGAGAGATATAGGAGAGGGGGAGAATGAACTCAACCTGGGTGTCTATTGTCTTGTGTAGTTTGGGAGATGATTGGATGATGGGGTGGGTGCAGTTTTCTCTGGGGTGGAGTCGGGTGGGCTGCCCCGGACTCTGTGGGGCTGGGCAGTGCTGCTGCTGCGGGCCCCGGTCCGGCTGGGCCTGGGCCTCCTTGCCCTGGTGGGTTCCAGAGCGTGGGGGTGCCTACTGGGGTCAGCGGGGGAGCTGGCCCCAGGGAGGGGCCGCTTGCCCCTCCCTTTCTTCCCTCCCCATCCTCAGCTGCCTCCCTATTCCCGCTCTACCACACCCACCCACATACGCAGGGCTTGGGGTGCAGGTATGTCACCAGGGTGCAGGGGAGGCACTCCCCCTCTGTCCCCTTCTGGCCGCCTGTGCCTCAATTTTATTCTGCAACCTAGACATCCACATTACTCACACTCTCACATAACACATACATATAGGGCCTTGGGGGTGGGCACGTTTTACAGCATCCAGAGGATGGTCGTTGTACTCCAACCCACCTCTGGCGCTGGTGCCCTACCCTCAATTTTAAATGCATTTAGACACTGAGGGTTTTCGGGAGGAGCCGTGCTGCTCTCTGAGAGGAAGCTAGTACCATGCTCTCCTGAGTTTTAAATGCACTTTAGAACAGCACACAACAACATTACATATGAGCGGGCGTAGGGAGGTTTGAGGTCTTCACTCACCCCGGTTCTGTTAGCCGTCAGGGCTGGGGGGCTGGGAGGAGGTGCTGGCCGTCAGACTGGGGTCTGGGATGCGGGGCCTCCCTGCTACTGCAGATAAGGAGGTGGTCCGCTTGCCTCCACCCCAGAGAGAAGGGTTACATCTCCTGGGTCTAGGTGCGGCTTGCCCCTCTGGGGGCGGGGGTACCTGGACCTGGGATATAGAGTATGTTTGGGGAGTGCGACTGTCTGTGCAGTGTCTATTTGTGTCTGTCTACACGTTGGGTGAGTGCCGAGTATTTGGTTGTGCATATCGGGGTGGGAATGCACGTCTGTGTCCGCGTGTGCCTGTTTGTCTGTGTCTATATGTCAGGTTGGGTCTTAGACTCAACCTCTCTGGGTACATCTCAGGCCCTCTAAAGTACGGAGGCCTATCTCCCCTCACCACACTCCCTGCCGGTGGCTGATGCCCTTAGACGTTGGTGTGTTGGTGGTCCTTGTCATCTGGGGCTGGGCGCTCATGCATGTACCGGCTCACTCCTGGTGGCCGATTGGCGGGGCCGGGCGCCTGTGGCCCGGCTGGGCTCCTTCCGGGGGGTGGGATGCCCTCAGGCCTCTGGCCTCTGGGCCTGAAGCTCGGTCCTCTCTGGCACAGCTGGCTGCCGGCGGAGCCCGCGGGCACGCCACTGCAACCCCCTCTGGCCTCTGCTCCGTAGCTGCGGGGTGACCTCTCGTTTGGGGCTCTATTCAGCTCTTCCCAGGAGGGTGGCACGGTTCCCCCCCCCTTTGGTGGTCCTCCTCGGGTCCTTGTACTCTGGGGCCTCTGGATATCTGGGGCCTGGATCTCCTCCATACCTGCTTCATACCCTGGTGGACGGGGCTATGGCTCCCCACACTCCCTAGCAGATCGTTACATGGAGAAACCTTTGGAATACAAGCATGCTGATCCACACAGGTATGCACACAGGTGTACACACGGGTGTTCACAGACGCGGACTACACCTTTCTTGGCTGCTGCCTCAAAGCACATTGTGCGCTGTCTATCTTGCGTGCTGCACAATATCATTTATTATTTAGTATCTACTGTTATCTACTGCTAGCTAGTTTATTGTGATGGTGCTGTTTTTATTATGTTGCTCTTTGTTGTTTGCTTTCTCTTCTGTTTTTTTTCTCCATACAGGTGATCCAGGCGTTTTGTTTGTTTGTTTGTTTGTTTTTTCCTTTCTTCCCCCCCTTCTCACCGTCTCTTCTCCCCTTTGGTTTTCTTTCTCTCCCTCTCTTTCTTTCATTCTTTCTCCCTGTCCTATCCCCCAGTCACGTCTGTCCCGTTTGTAGCAACCGAAAATAAAATAAATACATAATTATAATAAAGGTCAATCAAATGGACCAATATGGCAAGGCCATGATGATCCACTTGGTAAAATAAATCCGCTTGGCATCTTTCTTGGCCTTAAGACAACAATTCTGATGGCTAAAGATCCAAACGGGACACAAAAAAAAAACAAAAAAACAAAAAACAATAACCAGTCTAATTGTGCTTTTGTATTTTCATCCACTAACAAACTACTTAACCCCTCCAAAACCATACCCTCTGAATTTCTCATCAATGTTATCAATAACCTAAAGATCAGTAGTGACGCACAAAGAATTTTAGTTTTCTGGATCTCACTGCTGCTTTCAACACTGTTTATCCTGACATTTTAATTCAAAGGCTGCATGGCACAGTTGGTTTAATAGAACAGGTTCTTGATTGGCTTTCATTTTATCTAAAGGGTGGACATTTTTATGTTTCAAATGGCAATTTACAACTTGAACAACTCAAAATTTAACTAGGGGCTCAAGGGTCTGTCCTTATTCCATTGCTGTTTAACCTTTACATGCTCCTATTTAGTACTGTCATAAAAAATAACAATATGTCCTACCATACATACATACGTACGTAGCTTGTACTCACTACAGCCTGTACATACCTATAGTTATAGAATATTCACAACATACTTCATACCGTGTACATTATAACATACCATAATAGACCCATTTCTGTAATATACTTACATATCTATATTATGCTAATATATATTGTAATATATCTATATCACTAAAGCACTTCTGGATGGATGCAAACTGCATTTCGTTGCCCTGTACCTGTGCATGTGCAATGACAATAAAGTTGAATTCTATTCTATTCTATTCTATTCTACCAATCTTATGCAGATGACACACAGTTGTACTTATTTTTTTCCTCTGATGAGCTATCCTCTGTTCACAAACTAATGATTTGCATTGATGACATTAACTACTGGATGCCATATTACTTGGTATCATTCTGCACAGTGATCACAGTTTTGATCATTTTTGATCATTACATCAATACGAGAATTACGAGAATTGCTTTCACTCACTTAAAAAGACATATCCATGGTTAGAAAATTTCTATCTCAAACTGACTCTGAGAAACTGGTCCATGCATTCACATCAAGAAGGTTAGATTATTTTAAGGCAAAATTATCCAAACCATCAACAGGATGACTTTAGCTGATTCAAAATGCAGCAGCCAAAATCATTACATATATGTGGAAATTTGAGCACAAACCAAGCATTGAAGGCACTTCATTGGCTCCAAGTGCAATACAGAACCTTTAAAATCATTTTAGTAGTTCATAAGCCCCCCAGGGAATCTCTGACTTGCTCACTGTTTACAGTCCAGTCAGCCCTCAAAGGTCACCAGGTGCAAATCCTTTAGCTGTTCCTAGAATTAGATCTAAGTGTACTGAGGGTGCTTTCACTTACTGGGGTCCTTTTCTTTGGAACAAGCTGCCTGCTGACCTGAGAACAATTGCATCTGTGCATTTAAAAACAAACTAAAAACCCTTTTTTAAATTTAAACAGGCTCAATAAGTATTTTTTGGTTTTGGTTTTATTGACTTTGTTTTGGTTTTATATATAGCCTTTATTCTAAACCTACACAGATTTTTATGTTCTTCTGTATTGAGCACATTGAGTTTGCATGTAATGAAATGGGCTACATAAATACAGTTGCCATTGCAAAATGCAAAATAAAACGGGGTTGTATATAATATGACATTGAAATAAAACAAAAAATCGTATTCATGTAAAGTTAAAAATGCGCATATATGTATATACACGCACACTATTTTTTTAAATTAAAAAATAAGACTGTGGTCTTACTTTCTAAATAAGAAGAGCCAATTCTCCACCCTACAGCTTAGAAGCCGCAGGAATGTCTCTGCGCATCTATTCAAAGGATTAAGGTGAGCCTTTCGGGAGGTTCTGTACGTGGCAGCGCTTTCCTCCCCTCTCCGTACTTTTCATAACCCCTGGGTGCCAAGTGGATTTGCGTCCACATTCTCAAACGTGACTATCCTGTTTGAAAGCCACGAGAATGAAGGTAAGCTGACATTAAATGCTGTCTCGGATTAGCTATCGCACTAAATGCTGTGTAGCATTACATCACGGCTGAGTCCTTGAGCTCGCATGCCTCCCGAACATGCTGGGATGGTTGTCAATCGTGGGTCCAACAGGCTTCTGTTGTTGTTGTTTTTTTTAGTGCACCAGATTGTACAGACTATCAGGTTCCCAAGGTTAAAGAAAACACAACATGTTATTCAGTGAGGTTTGTGTTCATTCCCGTGCTATTTCTGAAGGTTACATTATAATGCGAGACACAGCTGAGTAGCAAATGTTCCACAGCGGACAAGGAGAAAGTTTTGAAAGTTTGCGCGAAACTTTGTGACCGAGCATCTCACGCGTGGATGACATTCTGTGTTTTACACACACTCACACACATACTTTAAAGCGGAAAGTGTAGCTTTTTTCGGCACAGTGAATTAAAATCTCTACACAGCACGAACTACAGGACATTTATGGGACCAAAAAAAGGGAAGTGTTGGGAATTTCTAGAAACAGCCGTCCCGGGCTGACGTCACTGGGACGGCTCCTCTACTCTGGAGATGGTCTGCACACTCGGTCACGGGGGAAGAGTGAGTTTTGCTCATCTTTACCTAATTTCTGCTCTCACCCAGACACGTAAGCAGAGTAAGATTGGTCTGACGTTAGCAGTTATCCACACATATTCCAGCCTCGCGGTGACATTGTTTCTATTTCATGTACCGCAAACAAAACACCTCTAGCTCTGCAACTAACGATTATTTTGATCGCTACTGGCTGTTATTATGCCAAATAACCATGTAAAACGAAACGGATAGCAGTGGCAGTTAAAGTACTTATATTAGTTTCATCTAATGTTAGAGTAATAAAAAAGATCAATTTACGACACTAAGGAACGTGCAGCTATCAGATATATATGTGTCTTTGAAAATGACCGAAAAATTGTTAGTTATCAAACTTAAATAACTTTAGTTATCCGAATAAACCATGTAAAACCGCTGAACGCTTATTATACTCACATTAGATTCGTAGAAATAGGTCACATAGGGCTGTTATATGTAATTGCAATATAAATTAACTCCCTTTAAAGAGGGTGAATTCACTGTGGCTGCCTACTGTTCACTGGGTTCAAAAGATTAGGTCTTGCATAGCTCCAAAAAAAGGGCTTTGTTCTCCCTTAACAAATGGCACAGCGTCACTAAATACACTGGCCTGGTAGCGTGATGCCCTGCAGTGATTTATGCATGGTAGAATGCAAATAATTGTCTCTGGCTGTTATGGGAGTGTGTATAAATGGAAGGTAACAAATAAATACATCTGCCAGCTGCATAAACCCAGAAGACAGGTGACTCTTTTACTAAATAAGCTGCAGCCACTGTCCTGATCCAACTGTTTTCAACTAAACTGAATGCTACAACTGTCTCGCTGTCAAGTAGGTAAAATCCCCAAATAAATGCAAAGAAAAAATATATTTTGTTTTATTTAATAAGTTATTAAATTAGGGTGATTTGGGTTATTATTGATCTCCAGCAAATTTGCCTTAATATAAACCACAGTAGAAGTCAGTAGTTTTCCATGCTTTTCCTCTGGATAATCTGTTTCCATGGTCAGCAGAACATGATTGGGATCTTGGATGAGGAATGCTCTCTTTCCATATCAAAGTAGGAGATGTGTCATAAGTAGTATTTCCATTGATTTGCTGACCACTCAAAACCACAAAATTGCTCCACTTTGCTGACCTCATCCTGTGACGTTTAGTGGAAGTGAAAGTCAAAGTGCGAGTGGCTTTAGATGAAACTGAATGAAGGGGTTGCCCGCTTATACTAAAAGCCCTGAAGAATTGAGCAAATTGTTAGTACTTTGTCAGTAAGGATCTTAAAAAGCACAAACCGTAACCAACTTAAGCTGGGTGTTAAAGAGGGAAATCTCTTTTTTTCCTGCCCACAGTGTAATTTGAACTGCACAGAGTAGCAACGATCACCAGGTTGACTCTGGAATTTTTGTTCATTGCTGGAGGATAGTTCTGTGTCTTAAGACTGATGGCCATTGATTGCCTGGGCACGTTCACCTGTTCTGGGTATGGTACGTGCAGATGCTGTATGCGGTGCACCGTGTAACATGCATGTGACGTGGTTATGTGTCTATGTCTGCATGTGGGCATTGAGTTTGATCCTATTTACTGATTACATCAGTCGTTAAAATATCTGTTAAACATCAACTGCTTGCTTTTCTTCTTAGTGCAATTGGCAAGTACCAGACATTTTTTTTCTTCTTCTCTCTTTTCAGATTTTAGTTTTCTGGCATGCATTTTCCATTTTTTTGCTTACATGCAAAGATAGCTGCATTTACTCCCATCTAGGTTTATCAAAACACTGGAATTTGGTGTTTGGGGCCAAAAATCTACTCAGAAATGAATTTCTTTTGGGCTCTTCAGCTTTTTTCCTCCTCATCCATAATTCTATTTTAAATATTCTGTTATGTATGGGTGGGTGATGTCATTGTTTTTAACATTGTGGAATATAATTTTCCAGAGGAATTGTACAGATGTCATCATTAAATAAATAACAACATGTGATCTACCTTGCGTGACCCAATTAAATGTGTGACTGATTACAAAATGGTTGGGGTGCTCACTGGACACACTTTCCATCTTGGAGTTATAACAGATTTAGCGTACCAGACTTGAAGTAGCTGTGAACATTCACACAACAGTCAGAGTGAAAAACAGGGTGCAGAGATTAATAAGTGGCACTTTTTGCCTTTAAAGTGACCCAAACATATGGGCTTTTGGCTAGAATGTCCACCCGTGCTGTCATGGAACATATGTCCTGCAAACATGAGCCGTTCAGATTCAAGATTAGGCTTCAGGGGAAAAACTAAAAAAAATTTGGTAGAAGTATTTTGCAGCAGTGTTGAAATATTGCATCATTCAGACTGCTCTGTCCTCTTTGCACAAGCCCGAGGTCATAAATGCTTAAATTTTTTTCCCTTGTTTGTATTTCTTAGAAATGAAATGTTTATATAAACATATATTAAATGAAAGATATTTTATCTTTGCACATTGATATGTTTAATCTTCTTCCTCTTAAAACTCAAATTTATTTTAGTGTTTTCACCAGTCGGACAGATGTTGCATAGACCAGCCATGCTTTTATGTGTTTAGTTTTTCTCAAGTATGTAAAGTCCCATAGAAGAATAGAACAAGATGACCACAGAAGTTGAACGTTTTACTCTAAGTGCAAACATTTGCTCCTAATAGGAACCCCTGCCCCACTGCAGACCTTGCATCCTGATGTCTTTGCCAGAGACTGTGTTACTTTGGTTCCTTATCTCACTTACAGAGCCACTCCTCCATGTAAAGCAGGAAAGTCTGAACAAACTCAACCCCAGTATGAACTGACAGAGATACTTTTAGGCTATTATCATTGAGTTCAGGCCAGTTTTGCAAATGCTCAACATTAAAACTGATGCTCCTTAATGCAATGGAAAAATTCAATTCAATTCAATTCAATTTTATTTATATAGCGCCAAATCACAACAAAAGTCGCCTCAAGGCGCTTCATAGATACAGAGAAAACAATGTTGAAGATCTGCCTGCTTTCCTACCTACCTAGGTCTGAGATGCATGCACACAACTTTGGCCTGTGTACAAAGTGCAGCTGTGCATACCTTCCCTCTCAGGACATCCTAGCCTGTCCTCTCCCCCTCATTTTACTTTCTAGAAAAACCCGACACCACTCGAGTAGTAAGTGTAACAGACCTCTTTTTTTCAGGAATGTTGCCACCTGCAGAAACAGGCCAGACTCTGTTTGAGCTGAGCAATGATACTGGCTGTAAATTACAAGCCGAGAGAAGCAATCGTTTACTTTTTAGTTTGAGACTTTGGTGATGATTATCTAGCCAGTGTTTAAGCCAACTCAAAATGCTTAAATGTAACACACAAGAAGCTGAATTTATACTGCAAGGAAAATATTTATTAATATATATAGTCTTAGTAATGCACACAAAGTTGCATTAAAGAATGTCTTAGCCTTCTTTCTGAGTTCAGCATAAAGGTTTTCAGCCAATATACATCTGTCAGCTCAGCATAAGGCTTGTGCTTTTTGTCAGTCATGTCACTCAAATGCAAATATATTTATTCTGCATACAATGCAAATGTAGTCACATTCTTTGTGAACTGATTCAAAGCTCTCATACATTCAGGAAGAGACAGTGAAAGTTTTTTTTTCTGTGTTTCGAAAATGTGTAACTTTTTCTTTTAAACCCAAAATGAACAGTGTGGCTAAATGTGTGCTGCTTCGTCTCTCCTGAATCTTGGTCCAGTCATATCATTTTTTTGATCAAACGGCTACAAAGTTACACCCTCTGTGGTACATTCCAGTGTAATAGCTGTAATTGTAAATGTTAAAAGAGAAGATGAGGAAAAATAGTTCTTTCCTATACACGTTAAGGAGATTTCACAGCCTTTCTTCAGTCGCACCTGCTGTAGATTAGCATCGGCATGTCTGTGTCAGATGTTTACCCCATCAGAAGAATCAAGATGTCACATATGAGCCACATTCCACCTGTGTTTGCGTCAATCCATCACTGCCAGACAGATATGGTGCTTACACACTGACATTTATTTCCTGTAAATTTGTTATACTTGTTCCTTTTGGACACCATGTTGCTTTCTTATTGTCACTGTAGAAAATCACTGAATTTGCCCAGAAGGTGTCAGTCAAATAGTTTCTCTTTCCAGGAGGTTGTTAAGCTATTTCTTTACTCAAATGTATTCAAACATCAATGTGTCTGTGCTTGCAGTTAGAATTATAGATGTGTACGTTTTAAACATACTGTAGTAAACAGTCATCAGTGTGAAGTGATGTTTTAAAAACAGAAGGAAAGGAGAAAGTAGCACACAGTTGCTTTTTACAGTCTTGGACTGATGTTACTTCTACTTTTTCTGCTCACCCCTATAGCTGGCTCCGATACTTAATCCTCATAACACTACTAATGCATTGTGGCAAAGTCTGCCATTAATAAACACTGAGGTTTTGTGCCTTATTGTGTTTTATTTAGTGTGTCAAATGCATCTAATTGCATGGAAATGTAGGTTATATTTTTAAAAGCAAGGCACGTAAGTAAGTAAATAGGTACGTAAGATTATCTTCAGTGCACGAGCTCATTTCCAAAATAAATTTTCTGGTTGTCATGTTGAATTGTAGAGCAGGAGACTGAAAATGAACTTATGCCGACCTGGCGCGACCCTGATGGAAAGAGAAATGAGAAAATTACACACATAAACATATTAAAAATATACTGTTCAGTTACAGCTGTGTCCCCTATTTTTCCCTTCTCAGTGAGAACTGGGAACAATAGACCATGACTCATTTGTAGGAAACGTGCTGGAAACTTTGAGAATTGTTTGGCGATCTGCAAATTTAGTCTGGAAACACAGAGTCACACTTGGTGTAACACAAACTGAAAGTTTGAAACTATTTATATATGATACGCTTACAAATTGTGTTAAACGGCTTTAAGGAGGAATACTTCAAAAAAGACACTTTATTCATAGAGTTTTATAGAAAACAGTGGATAAAAAAAATCGTTTTATATGCTTTATAATGTTCAGCATAACTAGTTTATTTTGCGTGCCACTGTGACATGATGTGATTATGTTTTTTTTTATGTAATTGCAGGTTACTGAACAAGGCAGAATGAGCAAACTCCTGCTTTTTGTCTCCTCGGTCCTGCTGTGTTGCTGCCGGACCACACGGGCAGAGATCTTTACATCCATTGGTAGGTTTACTGGTTGTCAGGGCAGCTAGTCCACTTATCACAGTGTCGCTGCCTCCTTCACATACTGAAGTGTCCTTGGGCCTGACTCTTAAAAATGAGTCAGGCCGATCGGTGTCCTGTGTGTGAGAGAGAGAGACTGGTAGAATTTGAAAGACATTGCTGCTAACCTGTATTGCCTCCTTTTTGTCGTATTATAAGTCAATGGGTAATAAAATTGTGGGGAAAAATCCTATCTTTTGGAAGGCATCAAAATAAAATGAATATTTTCTATAAAAGGCAAAGAGAACAAATAGAAAATAAAGCATTAGTATCTGTTCCAACAATTATCCTCAAGCAGATTTGCAAACTTTGTCAGTTCTTTAAATATTTAGTGTTAGAATGCAGAAACTCTAGAAAGCATTGGTGAGTGAGCCTTTAATCTCTCATCAGGTGTTTGGAATTACTTGGGACTCATTTACAAGACTTGCATGAATAGTCATTCATTCATTCAATTGATTAATCAAACCAAGCCCACGGGTCAAGAGCTCAGTGCTACTCTGGATTAAAAAAAACAATCTTGATTGATGCCTTACCAATTACCTGTGTTGTTTTTAATCAGATCGGCCACGTTTGACCACAATAATAGGATGCTGAATTGCTCAAGAATGTACATCTGTGCTTTTCACTTTGTATTAAATGGAGGATGTGGCCAGAAGAGGACTAATAATAACTTTATAGAGAAATAGTTGTGGTACATAGATTCCTTTTTCTTTCTTTCTTTCAAATCAGTGCTCAGATATTCAGCATGATTTCCGTAGAAATTAATCTCTTGAACCACTTTAAAAGGGAAAAAAAGCTTTTCTTACACAATGCCCTTGCTTTGTGCAATCACAGAGACATTGCTGGCATACAGAAAATGCTTTTTGTATACAATATGTGTCACATCGCTCAACTGGTTAGTTCTTATTGCTGGGAAAGGTATACTGATGTGCTGTTCTGATGATTTAATGCACTTAGGTGGTCAGATATGCTGTTTGCATGCAAAAACAATGCAGGCTTGTCATCCTCTGTCTTTTAAAACTTCTGTTAAGCTAAGCAATCCAATGAGGATGTTTACTAAGCACACTACACCCCATCTATCTCTTCCAAGGCTCATGGGTGGGTGCTTAACTGTAATTTTGCTGAGTAATTCTATACTATTAAAGCCCCGCAGTTTTTGGCTGAAGAGTTATTTTCAGCCTAAGTCTGAGGGGAGTGGTGGGGAGAAAGTGTTACCAGAAATAGATTCATTTTTTTTCATTGGCTTTTAAAGCAAAATACAACAGAAAAACATTTCTATAGCTTTTTGTTTTGTTTTTTTTACTGACTCCTCAAACCAAAGTACCTGACAACACGTATTCACATATTTCCACGCACACTAATACAGCTTTTTATAATACAGTCTAACCAATGTGCCTGTCTTACAGCTAATATTTATTTACCCATTAACCTAATATCCCTGTGTTCATTGTGGGAGCAAACAAGAGTGCCCAGAGGAAAATCCCACATGGAGAACATGCTGAACAAACAGAAAGGTCTCTCGACCATCTGATCAGCAGGCTAAGCGCTGCACCAACATGTCATCAAGTATCGCTTGATGGAGTTTTAATGTGAAATGAGTCATTTTGTCTCAGAAACACTAAACCTGCAAATTGCTTGAAATTGTAGTAATAAACAAGCTGATGTTGACTTTATCCTCAGTGAAACCTCTAATTTACCTTCATATCTGTGTGTGTGCCTACAGGCCAAATGACAGACTTGATCTACACAGAAAAGGAGCTGGTTCAGTCTCTGAGGGAGTACATCAAAGCAGAGGAGTCCAAGCTGGCCGCTGTAAAAAGGTACATTCTGAACTCTCAGATATCACCCCATATTAGTCTGTTTATGTGTGTTACTTTTCCTTTAATCCGTTCTCACATTTATAGGGTAAATTGATATGAAGTGTGTTGTCTCTCTATAAAATGTGTAGTAGAATCACCCTGTATCCGTTTCTTAGCTGGGCCAATAAACTTGATGCCCTGACCAGAGTGTCCACCGCTGACCCAGAAGGCTACCTGGCTCACCCAGTGAATGCCTATAAACTGATGAAGAGACTCAACACTGAGTGGTCTGAACTGGAGAGCCTGGTACTTCAGAATCCCGCTGATGGTAAGGATATATCCCCAAAACAGTATTTTATTAAAGGAGCACTCATGAAGTGCCATGATTTGAACTGCTTGGAAAAATTAGGATGTTTTCTGTGTGGTCTGTGAGATCTTGCAGATCATCACGTGCATGCTAAAATCAGACAAAGGTGAAATGTTTTTTTAAATAGTGCCTACCTCTGTGTCTAGAGCAGTTCATTTGCCACTTTACTTATTGCATGTTGCAAAATATAGAGAAATACCTCAGTATATGTTTTCTTGGCCAAATCTGTATGTTACCCTTTATTAATCCCAAATCAATAGCATTCTTTTAATGGCTTTTAAAGCAAAACCCAACAGGAAAAACATTTCTAGTTTCTTGTAATTTTACTGACTGATCAAACCACTCTACCTGGCAACCCGTATTCACCTATTCTATGTATTGTCACCATGACACAATATATACAGTAATATATCTCTCTCAGCATAACCAAAAGGCAAGCAGCACAGAGCAAATATAAGCTCCAGAATGGATGTGAGGAGAATGAATGCAGCTTTTGCTGGGGAGTGGAAATGTTTACTGTGCTGCTTTGTCCACATGCTGTGATCAAGAACAGAGCTTGTCATGTTTTAGCTGCAGCTGTTCCTCATATCTGCATATTTTGGCAAGGAAGAGTGTGTGTGTGTCTTTGTCTCTGTGCACTTGGACCTGAAAGTGTGTACGTGTTTAGACACAGGACCAAATCTGTGTAAGGCAGATAAACCTAGCATAAGTGTACAGAATTCAGTAACTGTGTATTGCACGGTTGTGATGCTATTGTGTAGTACAGTCTGTGAAGAAACGCAAACACACAGAGACTGACTAAAAAGGCGAAAACACATTCCAGCTACACCTTTAGAGCTGGTACATCTAGATCAATATGATGTTGCTGTTCTGCATGTGTAAGTAAACAATTAAGTACCAACAAGTTTACAGTGACCCAAATTTGAAATATATGCCAGTGTTTCATGTGATACATGCAAATGAGATGTACAGAAAGACATTCTTACTTTCTGTCCAGGGTTTGTCTCCAACATGTCCGTACACAGACAATATTTCCCAGACGAGGAAGATGAGACGGGTGCAGCCAAGGCGTTGATGCGCCTGCAGGACACGTACCAACTGGATTCTGAAGCCTTCTCCAAAGGAAAGCTGCCAGGTAAGCAAGAAGTGTGTGTGTTGAATATAAAAAAGCATGAAAATATCACAAAGGGCAGAGTAACTTAAGCATGTCATGGAAAAGTAATTAATATTCTACCCTGACTAGAAGAGGTCAAACCAGCGAGTGGTAGTAATACCACACCAGAGTCTGTCTGTCTGTTACTTTTTGGTTCACACTTAAGTGTTTTGACCTATCATGCACATCAGTGCTGATAGAAATATGAGGTTCAGGACGGATCAAATGACCTGTTCTACCTCCTGAACCATAGCGTCACCACACTGTTTATTACTACTTTATAGCAGGTTAAAACAAGTTTAATTCATATTAATTTCTCATAAAAATAGGTGCACTTCCTGAAAAAGTAAACCAAGCCAGTATCTGTTAGCTGTTAAGTTACAAGATATTTCAGTTCTCAGTTTCTTGAGTAAAATGTTGTCTGCCTGGTACACATCTATGCTATCACTTAGTTAATAACTTAATAAATGGTGCACATTAAAAAAAATGGTATGTCTTAAGTACATTTTGTTCAGTCATTTAGTCTTACTGAGTGGTTTCCATCAGGTGTGCACTCGAATGCTGTTCTGACCGTGGATGACTGCTTCGACATGGGAAAGACTGCTTACAACGATGCAGACTATTACCATGCCGTGCTGTGGCTGCAGCAGGCCTTGAAACAGCTGGACGATGGCGAGGAAGCTGTGGTTTCCAAGGCAGACATTTTGGACTACCTCAGCTACTCTGTTTACCAAATGGGTGATCTCCCTCGAGCCATTGAACTGACGCGACGGCTTGTAGCTATTGGTAAGACACAACATAGGCAAATGAAGCATTCTTCCTGCACACCAACGCTCATTACACACACACACTCTATTTCCAGCCTGAGTCGGACACAGATGTAGTCTTCCTTGTAAATATAAAAACTGGATGAATGGAGTTCATGGGACACATGTTTAGATCAAATGTTTTATGTAAATATGTTTAAAAATTTAAGCTGAGTCTTTTTCATTTGTTTCTAATTACACCTTCTTCTACAACTCAATTTCTCTACTGTGCTGTAATTAATAGTTTGCTTTCTTCTGGTTTCACTAGTTACTACAGTTCACTCTCCTCTCTGACTGTTGTGGTGCTCTGTGCTCACCACAGTAGCTGGGTGTTGTCCATTCGAGAAAAAAAAAAAGTGGCCTGTGGGTTTAAACTGTTATTTTAGCCTCTGTATCACAGGCTCTGACAGCTATAGGTCACAGGCTACAGCTGCATTTTTAAGTTGTGGTATACTTGTTTACTTGTCAAGTGAAATGAATCGAGCTGTTGTAGAGGTGAAACGGTATGCCATCAAGTGCTGCAAAAATATCCTGCAAATAACACACCTCATACAGAAATACTTCAGTATGTGACTCGCCCGTAAAAGTGGGACGCAAATGTAAGCATGAAAACACATTTCTGGGACATTTTCCAGCACATACCTGGCTATTTATATACAAGACAGCACATCTGAAATGGAAGAGAGAAACATGATATTCTCACTGTCTCATAACCTGCAGTAATATTAATTCTATCAGGAGATCCTGAGGTTGTAGTCATTCTGGAAATTTCCTAACTAAATGTGTAATGCTGTAAGCGCACATGCTTACAGTCCTGTGTAAAACTACACCCAGCTAACTGCAAACACATTAACCCCCTAGAAGAACCACAACAAAATCAACATGTAGGATAAACAATAACTAAAATACACTTAAAGTTTCTTTGTTTCTGTAAATGAGCTGACATTGCTACTAAATTAATTAGGCTTCAATGAAGAGGCACTACCTGTAAATTCCACAAGAGGGTGCACTTTTTCCATTATTTAACTCAGTTACTTTAGTAACTGAACAACAAACAAGAGGAAGACACAAAGGGAAAGTTTTTTGATAATAGATTTAAAAAAAATGTTTTGTCTTTATCTGAATAATAAACATTAGATACATTATAGCTGATAAATTTGAAGTAAAAAAAACCCTCATAATTGTTCTGTTGCCGGCAAATGAGTAAATGCAGTTATATCACAAAGTCTTAACAAAATAAAGTAGAAAACAGCCAGATTTCAGGGTTATTTGTTTGTTTGTTTGTTTGTTTGTTTGTTTTCAGTGTCTACCTACTATGACTACTGTTTGAAATGTGTTATTAGCACACAAGGGACACGGCTCCAAAGTGTTTCATATCATCACGTTCTTCTACCTCTGTTAATCACTTTTGTTGTATTGACAGATCCCAGCCACCAGAGGGCAGGAGGAAACCTCCGTTATTTTGAGCAGCTACTGATGAAGCAGCTCCGTGAGATGAACCAAGACTACCAGCCTCCATCTGAGGAGCCCATTCAGCTGGGAACCTACAGTAGACCCAAAGACCATCTCCCAGAGAGAGAGTCCTATGAGGCTCTGTGCAGAGGAGAGGGGATCCAAATGGTGAGTCATCCTGCAGACTCTTTCTATCTTGAGTCGCTATTTTGTGAAACCAAATCCTAAATTGAACATTTATGTGTTTTCATTGATTTTTATGGACATTCATTGTTAGGCTGTTTTTCTGATGCTATGTAAAATCAGCACTAGCCAAGCCAAAAACGTCAGCCCTGATTTAAGATGTATTTAATCCTGAAAAGCAATACATAAGAAACTAATTTTGACTCTGTTGCAGATTTTTCTATGTGCAAACTATAACCAAACTGTAAAGGAGGATTAAAGTATAATTGTCTAAACATAGTGATTATTTGTGCACAATAAGAGCACAGAAACTTTTATAGACAACAACTGGAAACCTATTGCATAATTAGATGTGTTTATTGTCAGCAGGCTGAATCAAAAGAAACTGGATTCCATTAGTGTTTTTACTAGTGTATGATTTAGTAACCCTTTTGGAACCTAAGCTACAACTCTTGCTTTAAACAACAAAATTAGGCTGCTCTCTGTATAAACAAACAGGAACACAGGAAAAACCACACGCACGGAGTACAGAGTCATTTACAACAGAGATCGTTCTGTAGTCTATTTAAGTTTAGACGCTTAAAATGATGAAGAGGTCAGTCAACCCTGCTACCAAGCTCAGATACCTGTGCTACTATGAGGCTGCATTATAAATGCATGGCACTGCACATTGTTTCCATTAAAATTAGTTATAAAATTGAAAAGAATGACAAAATTAAAAATTTTCTTTGTTATTTTTACTAGACTGAAGCGAGGAGGAGCCGTTTGTTTTGTCGCTACCATGACGGGAAAAGAAACCCTCGTCTTCTGCTGAAGCCTGTTAAGGAAGAGGACGAGTGGGACAGCCCCCACATTGTGCGCTACCTGGATTCGTTGTCAGATGAGGAGGTGGAGAAGATCAAAGAACTGGCAAAACCCAGGGTAAGACAAGAAGCATTTAATAAAATGGAAACAGAATATTTTCTTGCTGACCACCATTAAAATATTTAATACTTTAAAGGTTAATGAGACTAATGCACAGGAGGAAAGCTTTTGAACATTACCTTCTTACGGATGATGATCGAGTGCACGTTCTTTGTGTTTAAAAACTCATTCAGGCTAAGCTGTACAGAGCAGAACATGGACTTTTTAAAAAAAAAACTTTTATTGCTCGGCATATAAATAAGAAATAGTTGTAAAGTATTTAGGATTAACAGTTAAGAGGGGATGAGAAGAGTGGTACCACAACGTAGAACTGGAATGATTGGATTAACTCTTCTGTTTAATGTTTTATTTCTTTCTGTTCTTATGTTTTATTTATTTTTTTCAAGCTTGCAAGAGCCACTGTCCGTGATCCCAAAACAGGTGTCCTGACCACAGCCAACTACAGAGTCTCGAAAAGGTAACGCATCCAGGAAAAAAGGATCCTTTGGTTTTGTTTTGTTGTTTTTAGTTTCTTTAGTTATGACGGATTCCAGGAATACAGTAGCTTGTATCCTCCTGAGGCTGGGCTGGTCTCTTGCTGGTCTTGAACCAGCGATACTACATGTGTCAAGTGAATGATGCTGATGGTCCAAACATATTTTAATAGGACTAAATCTTAATAGCTTCACTAAATGGACTGGTTCTTATATAGTGCTTTTCTACTCTACTCGTGTACTCAGAGTACTTTATACAACAAGGTCAGAATAAAACTGTATCATCATTTGTTCTATATCCTGTTTCTCTAAATTGCGAATTGTTTTTAAGTGTGTGTGTGGGCCACGTTTAATACTTGTTTGTTTATTCAGTGCGTGGTTAGAAGGAGAGGAGGACCCCGTCATTGACAGAGTCAATCAGAGAATAGAAGACATCACCGGTCTCACAGTAGAAACTGCAGAGTTATTGCAGGTAATGGAGTTTATTTCACACATTTGATATTTAGCCTAACCTGTGTAGCTAGTGAGTGTTGACTCAGTAAGTCAAAAATCGTACTCAGACACTTAAAAATACTGTTTTTACTCTTTAACTTCAATAGATGAATGATTGGTGCATTCACTTGACAGAATATGTTTTTGTTTTATTTGTTTGTTTTGTTTATTTATTTATTTTTTTTAAATTACAGCATTTCTCTTTTAACCAGATTTCAATAACCCAAAGTAGAGTTAATGATATATGAATAGACTCTAAATAATTAAGTCTTCACTTCAGATGTGCTTGTGCACCATCACTTCTTTGGATCCATTTTTCCAGCTGAAACCGAGATTATCGAAACTACAAACAAATAGTTCAACGGGAGACTTCGGTTATGTCTTTTATTTCTAACATCTATGTCTCTTTGAGAGCTAGTTTTTATATTTACTCCAATTCTACACACACAGGAGCATTTAGTTTCTGCCTTAAAGTGACTGCATGTAATATGTGGATGGGCGCGATTAGTTTTCCCCAAGTGCAGAAAATTAATCATAGATGAATAATATGAAGTAATTTTATAATGAAATGCCTATCCAGTTCAGATATTCTTATCTCATCATATAGTTTTTCATATCAATGTGCAGTCCCTTATGAAATCAGAGGTAACTGTACTCTTAAAGGTTCCACTAAGGCTACGTTCACACTGCAGGCGAAAGCGCATCAAATCCGATTTTTTTTGACCCTATGCGACCCATATCCGATCATGGTATGACAGTGTGAACGGTGCAAATCCGATATTTTCAAATCCGATCTGGGTCACTTTCGTATGTGGTACTGAATCCAATACATATCCGATGTTTTAGAAAGCGACTGCTGTTTGAATGGTCATGTCGCATTAAATCTGTCTTTTACGTCACCGACACAAGACAGACGCCAATTATCAGCGCCGGAGAAGACATTGCGAACGCTTTCTGGCCATCCAGTGTAGATGTCAGTGAAACTGTTGGGAAGACAACGTTGGAGAAACGTGAACATTTTATTTGTACTGTATAATCTGCAGATTCTGACAGAAATCTGCAACATCCGCTCCTCTAAAACAGCAATAAGGATAATTATTAGGTTATCTACATTATTATGTAAATAACAAAATAACTTAAAGCAAAAATTGGGAAACGTAAAGTCCGAAGTCTTTATATTAAGGGCCATCAGTCAAACAATATTGTTTGCTCTGGGTCTAAACAGAGCGCGTTGTGTGTGACGTCTTCTTTTGCGCATGCGGGCCACTTTGAGCGTTCACACTAGAGCGCGTTTGCTGTCGCATTTTATTTTTAGTGTGAACAAGCAGACAAAAAAATCGGATTTGATCAAAAAATCGGAATTGAGCATTAAGACCTGCAGTGTGAACGTAGCCTAAGACTGGTGACTTTGCCAAATAGAGGCGTTAACCCCAGATAATCACTTACAGCTTTGACCATGTTTACATTGTACATCTGCTTTATCTCACAGCAGCCTGTGGGCTCACTCTATGGGGTTCCTTTTGAGTTGCTCATACCTTTTACATATACTTACTGTACTTTATTTTAAACTTGTAAATTAAATACTAACTCTTAAATAATGGAAGAAAAAATAATGATGCTGTTACTTTTACGTGATTTGATCTGGTTTATTTAAGAGTGCTATTCCATAAGTTGGATATTTTCTGTTTTCATAGTTTCTAAGGGAGGTATAGCAATTCTGATTGAAGTGCCAAATTCACTAGAGGACAGTGGTCAGAGCTTACTCATGAAACCATCAAACCGATACTGAAAACATGCAACAGCTTCACACACAAGACATGTACTTTTAAAAGTAAAATTCATATTTATATAAGTTATAAATATGTTCTATATGAATTAATAATGACCTTTACATGGCTTTAAATACAAACAAACAATAATAAAAACCCCTCTGGCACATAATGTGAATATAACCAAACAAATGAATCAAGTAAAAAATAAAGACAACCTTTGACAAGGTTGCATGAATAAAAGTTTCTTACTCACTAAAAGTATTGTAAAGGAGTTTGCAATGTTAAAAGATGATATATAAATAATTGATAAAAAAAATTTCAAAAGTCTGTTAGAAATAATGATGCAGAATTAGCTGGGAAAATTTCCCTTTATCAATTAGTTATTTTTGCCATTACTGAGATTTGTGGCTTCTGGATTTGTAGTCTTATGTAGTGTAGCTTAGTTGTTTTGCACAAGTTCAATGATACACAGAGCAACAGCATGAGTTAACAATTCAGTTCTCAGTGGACAGGAGAGTTTATTTATCACCTCTATCTAAGGGTCATTTTTGTCATTGGTTGACCAGGTTGCAAACTATGGCGTGGGAGGACAGTATGAGCCACATTTTGACTTCTCCAGGGTAAGTTCACTTTTTAGGTGAATGTTTGTGTGCACTGTGGATGTGAAAACTGCTGTGGTTTGTCTTGGCATGCTTCCCACATTCCAAAGCTTAACTTAAATATGTCTTACTTGTGAACAGAATTACTTGTGTTACAGAATGACTAATACATGAGTGTGTATATATGTGTGTATATATATCCATATACTAGGGGTGCAACGATACACAAAATTCACGGTTCGGTTCAATACTTTGGTGTCACGGTTTGATATTTTTTCGAAACAAAAAAATGTTCATGCTTTTTTAATTTTTAATTTGTCATTTATTAAAATTATAAATATATATTTTAACTCAAACGTACAGTTTTTTTTTTTTTAATTTAATGTTGCTGAAACAACAAAGGGATAAAATAATAAATCTATCTGATCGAGAAATCACTCATCTTTGGAAAAGAGAGTTTATTACAGAGAAATGGCTCTTTCCAAAATGAAAGCTATACTATACGCTTCTTCTGGGGTATACTCTCAGCAGCATATTAAACATATCAGGTCCCCATAAGGAGAATCATGTGCTAACGGCTGTCTAAATGACTCGGGTAAAGTTTGTAGCATGCGTACTTGTTGTTTTTGTCTGCTTCCACTTGTCTTTGCACTAGGATGATGTCAGCGTAAATGTGCAGTCATATTCATTTTGTTCCCACTAGTGCTGTCAGCGTTAATCTCGTTGAAGTGACGTTAACGCCACAACACGGCAAATCTCCGTTAACGAGCTACCGCGGATCGCCCCGTGCGTGGGGCTGGACAGCGTCAACACGTTAACGAGCTAACTGTGCTAACGCAGTAGTTCCCACCCATGTAATTGAGCATTGCGTGGCACATCCGACATACTGTTTTACTTTTGTCCATGACACGCTTACCTTCAGGGTCATACTTCACATGAAGACCAAAATAGTTCCAAAGGCCAGATCTGAATGAGGGTGGGGGAGGTTAAATTTGCCATGTTGCAACGAGCTTAGCTTCTGTCTTGCTAGCTTGCGCTGCGCTCAGTGGATCTGTGCTCGGCAGTGCAGCCTAGGCGGAGTAGTCGAACGCTGATCCACTGAGCGCTCAACACAGACAGCATCTTCAGAAGAAAAGTTGATAAAATAAATTAAAAATTTTGTATTGTTCGATACATATGCGTACGGAACAGAAAGCACTGTATCGAACGGTTCAATATCGATACGAGTATCGTTGCACCCCTAATATACATATATACCTTTTTATTTTTCCAATTATGTAGTTGAGGGTAAGAATGCGCTAAATAATAAGAGTGATTCTCTTCTATTCCCTTGAAGACATAATGTATTAAATATATAAAAAGTTGCCTTTAACTCAAATTAAAGCAAAAAACATAAACGTCTGACAAATAACAGATAAATAATACATTTTATTTGAATGTAGTTTGTGCCCTTAATGGCAGGCTCTAATTTTGAGTCTATTTGGTGATCGGTTAAATAAACATCTGTTGCAGCGTCCTTTTGACAGCAACCTCCACGTCGATGGAAATAGACTTGCTACCTTCCTAAACTACGTAAGTAATGTGTGTGCAGTTTGTTATTATGTATCTTCACTCTTAAATTTTATCTTTATAGAAAGATGAGCCAGATGCTTTCAAAAGATTAGGCACTGGAAATCGTGTGGCGACTTATTTAAACTACGTAAGTATACGTATCTGTTCACTGCTGATTGAAGGCAGTGGTGGCCGTCTCCTGGCATCCACTCTCCATCGTTTCACTCTGGCTTCATGGGCATAAGCAAAAGCTCTGGCTCAATGTTGGACTTGGATTGATTGACTTTCATAGACACTTCTGATAGTGTGGCATTAATTCACCTGCAGTGTGTTGTCATAATTTTTAAGTTCACAATCAAGAATTAGTGCAAAAGGTTGTAACATTTCTTTGGCAATAATACTGAATAATATCAATACATAGCAAAATTATGTTTACCTGTCAATCAGTTCTGGTACATATTGTAGAGTTTTGTTGTCCGTGCGCCATTAACAGGCCGACAAAGAACCTTGTTTTGTTTTTTTTGTTTTTTCTTTTGCCTTTGCTAACACTGAGCTGCCTATGAGACAAGATTTTAATTTTGAATGATGTAGAGCATGTAGTGTATGGATTGCTGCACCCCACCTACCCACCCCCGTTCACGGTTTAAATTCATACATCATCCAATGTACATGTTTATCTATACCGTAAATTGGTAACAATTGGTAAACAAGTTTAAGGATGAAAGAAAACAAACCGCATTGAGGGAAGAACTTCACAACATGAACAATCTGTCACAATCCGCAGTGGCAGACCGAGTGGAGAGTGTGTGGAGGAATCAGGTGCAGACACAGGCGAAGACACGAAACTGAGTTCAAAAGAAAAGCGAGCCTTTATTTTGGCTGATGACATGGGGGTCAAACAAGGCAGAAGCACAGTGACGAAACTAAACTGAGAAACTGGTACTATGATGCCACAGAAAACTATGAATACAAACATGGTGGGTGAGAACACAGACGACGCGACAGTGAACACAGCAAGGCTGAGGACTAAATACACACATGAGGCGATCAGGGGAAGTGGAGACACATGGGGACACAGCTGACTAGAATGAAACATAATGACAACACAGGGGAGAGTAAACTAAATGCAGTGAACAAAGAACAGACTCTTTCAAAATAAAACAGGAAACACAGAGACATAGACATGAAACAAACTAGACAACAAGAGCCACACAGACATGACACATAACAGGTAGGCGCATGAACCAGGGAGAGTACAGGGGAAGATGACAGAAACGACAACATGAACTTGACAACATAAGACACACAGACATAAACACATGAAGGGCAAGGGAGACTTAACACAAGGGTAATACAATAACAAATGAGCTAGAATAACCTAATGAACCTAAACAAACAATAACCATCAAAATAGACTAAAACTCAAAACACTGGGTCGCACGACCCAGGACCATGACACAATCACACTTTTTATTTTTCATGTAACTTATTGAGACATGGCGTAGTATGGAATAGCGTCTTACGAGAAGCCAATGATCACTAGTGATTATAAATGATCTTGTCTTTTTTCAGATGAGTGATGTTGAGGCAGGAGGTGCCACAGTCTTCCCTGACTTTGGAGCAGTAATCTGGCCAAGAAAGGTGATGATATTTTTATGTTTCTTTGATTGTGAGCGAGCTTGTGTGAAGACCTGCATTATTATTCCCTTTGTATTGTCTTTTTATTTTATACTACTGCTATCCTCGGGCTATTAGCGTTTACTTTATAGTTAAACTGTTTTTTAACAAAATCAGAAATAGTCACGATCTCACAAAGATAGCTGAACAAACACAAAAAAAAAGATTTTATAATTTTTTTTAAAGCTAATTCAAGTCCAGAATTATTTTGGTGCCCTTGACTTTTTACCGTACCATGAGCAGTAAGCCATTTTTACTCCAAGTACTTTTAAACCTCCTATTTACTGGACACTCAACTTCATCATCATATTTGCCTTCTAATTATTTTTCCACAGGGAACATCGGTGTTCTGGTATAATTTGTTCAGGAGCGGCGAGGGAGACTATAGGACCAGACATGCAGCCTGTCCTGTCCTAATAGGAAGCAAATGGGGTAAGCTGTAGTTCAGATTTATAAAGCCACATTTGTGATTCATCAAATAGTTGGTCCTGATGTGTGTGTGTGTACTTTGGTTTGTACAGAATTTTTAAGTGCTCTACTCTACAACCACTATCACTTTAAGTATGTGAATTAACAGGTTCACAATTCAAGATGTTATTGCAAAACATGAGGCAGCATTAGAGAGGAAATGAAACTAATAATGATAAAACAGCACTCTAATAAGCAAAACTAATTCCCTAATACAATGTAAAAATAAAATCTAATACTTGCTAGCTTTTCCATTTGTACAAGTCTAAATATTGAATTAATTATAAATAAGAGAAGAATCCAGCAGGCTTAAATGTGGTTTACTTTAGGTACTTGAGATGTGCAAGCTTGTTTAACAAAAAAAAAAAAAAAAAAAGTAAAAGTGTTCATATGACTTAAAATGTCAAAAGCTATTAGACAGCATGTTCAAGCTGCTTTACTTGGTTAATTTTTTTTGTCTTGTCTTTTTTATCAGTCTCAAATAAGTGGATTCATGAGCGAGGTCAAGAGTTCAGAAGACCCTGTGGCCTGACAGAAGTGGACTGAAACTGACTTTACTCCTACACAGCACCCATGCTATCTTGCATAGATAGAGCGCTTTAGGTTGAAGTTGTAAAATGTTGCTTTTGTTGTTTCTTTCTTTGGGTTTTGTTTGTTTGTGCTTTGTGTGTTTGTTTGTTTGTTCTATACATGGATTGCATTTTGTGAACTGACTCACCCGCTCACTTGCTGGTCAGTCCAGTCTAACTGTGTGTCCACTGCTCTGTTTATCATCCTGTCCCAGAAGATGATTTTTACAAGTCTGAGTGGGAGGTTTGAGATTTTTTGGTTTTGTTTGTTTGTATTTGTTTTTTTGTTGTTTTGGGGGTTTTTTTAAACTGAAAAATAACTCAGAACTTTGTTGTGCATGGTCATGCCACCCACACATCATTAAATGGGCAATTTAAATTAAGAATGAGATAAACTGTGTCCTGAAATGGAATTAACAAATAAACACTGAAAAAACACAAAGCTGTATTTTATGTACGATTTTTTTTTGGGTGGTTTTTCCAGTATATGTACTTCACATATATATTTTATAGTGTTTAAATTAAGAATTGCTTTAAAATCTGCATAGGTTGGCTGTGAGCCTTGCCGGCCTCAGGACCGTGGCCACCCAGTGCACATGCTCCTCCCAGGTGTCACTGTGGATGATCAGGTCATCCAAGAAGGCAGGATATGTAGCGTGTGGAGGCCATGGTGCGTTTCAAAATAGTGATCTATAAGATTTGTACGTTGGGCACCTCTAGCCCCAGCCCATCTCTTTCATTCACCAGGCTCACCAGAGAAGTGGTTTCAGGGATAACTGGACCACTCGAGATCTCTGTCCAGAAGAGCGCAGTCCTAAGAACAGCAAAGATACAGTGCAGGACCCTCAACTTCCCAGGCCTTGGGTAGAGAACCTGAGCTTAAAGGGTAAGGACTGCCTACAGCGATGAGTCGGGAATTTATATATAGAAATAGATAAAGTATTGAACACATCACCAGTTTTCTAAGTAAATGTATATTTCAAAAGGTGCTTTTGACATGGAATTCTCACTAGATTCTCACCAGATGTCAGTAATAATCCATCTAATCCACGCATTAGAAAGCAATCCTGCCACTAAGTGTAAATCATTATCAGCTGGTTCAGTCCAACTGATGGGCTATGAAAATTACCAATGTTTCACACACAAGAAGCATCTAATGATGGGTTAAACCAGTGAGTTCTCTCAAGACCTTGGCACCCTCATGGTAGCAAAACATACTGATGGTGTTGGTTATTGGTTCATTTCTCAGCTACTGAAGGTTCCAGTGAGCACTGTTGGGGCCATAATCCTGGAAGTGAAAAGAACACCAGTTCACCAAACACAGCCAAGGAAACTCTCAGTTGGTTTCAAAGAAGGAATTAAAGCTGGTGGAAGCTGGCCAGTCACCTGAATCCACAGAACAGTCAGGATTTAGAATAGAATAGAGTAGCCCTTTATTGTCATTTTATATGTACAACAAAATTATGGGTGGTCCACGCCCACTGTGCAGGAGTGGGAAAAAAGTATAAATGGTTTGTGTGAAAGAATGGACCAAAATCCATTTGGGGGAATGCATGAGACAAGTTTCTCCATACAGGATCTTGAAGACATCATCACCAACAAAGGCTTTTGAAAATAAATTTCAGGAAGTGAGTTCAGTACTTTTTTATTACACATACCTTAATTTATAGACATCTGTGTTTTTATTTCTTTGCATGTGTAGATTGGATGAGTTGTTACTGACACCTAGTGATAATTTCATGTCAATAGCACCTTTAGAAATATATTTACTTTGAAAACTGGTGACGTGTCCAACACTTATTTTACCAACAGACACACACTTTGTAATTATATATATATAAAAAAATTATAGTTTGGTTCACTAAGTGGAAAATATTTATTTTCTCTTCAAATACACTTTAATAAAATAATTTAATAATCTGGTTTACTGCACAAAAAAATGTATAGGGTTAATTTTTTTATTCAAGAAATTGCAAAACAGAACAACTTACATTACGTTGGAAGCCACTCCTCATTTCTTCATATTTTTCTTCCTATTCTTACTGCTGCGGTAACACAACAATTTCCATTGTCAGATCAATACAGTTACCTACCCTACAAGGAGCAAAATATTCTTGTAGAATTTTTAAATGGTCTTCAGCCTTTCTGTAGATTTTGGCTGCTTTTTGCACTTTTCATATCTTATTGAATCTAAGCTAAAATAATAATATACAGAAAATTTCTTCAGCTTTAGTCTGTCCCTTTGGTCAAAATTATCAACACAACACCACAAGAAGAATGTGTTTTTTGAGACTGGGACGTCATTATTGCAAATCACATTCTGAATTTAATACAAAACCCTCCATGTTATGGAAAAAATGAAGAAGCAAACACTTTTAAATATTTGAAACTGAAATGAACAAAGTGACTAAGCAAAACAAACAAAATACCGATACAAAATAATAAAAAATAATAATTAAATTATTAGTAACAATTGTCTGGACAGATTTGGTAAACGGTCAAGATACAGTTACAAGAATTAACAGATGAGTTCAAAACTACGCCTGAGTTTACAGATGGCTACTACATGAGTACTTTAGTCATGGAATAATGTAGTACTGACTACTGATGCCAGCATTTTGATCCCATCATTGCATGGGATTTATTTATTCATATGAAATGGTAACACAGCTTAAAATTATATGAGTGTGTGTGTCTGTGTGTGCAGTTCTATTATTCAGCTCGCTTAAGACAAACTATATAAACAGTATATAAGCTTGTTCTAATATATTTTGATAATATATGTTTATTGCTATTGAAGATATTAAAGCTTAAAGATGAAATATAATTAGATAAAGGTAAACTAAGGTAAGGTACAAATGTGAAAGCTGTAGGTAAAAATTTCAGGGCATGCTTGTTCTTTTCAAAGCACTCTTTAAATTTCATTAGATGGATAAAAGCTCAGAAGAGCAGAGAGTAATTTACAATGTCCGTTATGTTATTGTGTTCATTGAGCGTTTTCCCCGTTGCATGATAAAGGAGCGAGGTCTGTGTGGTCTGCTGTACCATCTCGTCCCAAAGAAAGATGGAAGTTTTGATCAAACAGCGGTTCGTCTACAGGCTGGCAGAGCTCTAAGAAACGCTGAGGAAAGAAAGGATAAATTGTAGATTGTAATTGTTTTGAGGATTTAAAAAAAAGCCATCTTTAAATAGATTTTTGATTAACATTTTTGGAAGATATGAGGCGCAATTAAATACAATCTTGAAACTTTACAACCAATGAAAGAATTGCATTCAGTTTTCCTGTAAAAGAACAATTCAGTATTACAATATTATAATTTGACATTTCATGAAGATGTAATAAAAACACAAAAAAGGTGAAATACGTTTAGTGTGCTGATAAGTATTTGCAGCAGTAGAACAGAACTGACTTAACATGAAACTCAGAGGCCACGGTCACATTATGGTGGAGTAAGGCTCCCTAATTAAACAGAAAAAAAGAGCCCATTATTTTCCCTGTATTAATTCTAAAAGTGTTTTTCCATAAACCCATTCTTATGTAAGAGGATTTGAGATCTCCTGCTGATACTCCTGGTGAAAGGCCAGAGATTCAGTGTATGCAGTCCAAGTTGTATTTAACAATTCTTGAACATACCCAGTTTAAGGCCTCTGTTTCTGTATAACTGCCCAGATTTAAACAAAAAAAGCACAACTACATTCAATTACGTCATTCATCCCCCAAAACTCTTTAAAAATGTTTAAACATTGAATTTAACAGTGTGGGGAAATCAAAACACTTTTCTCAGACCCAGGGGCCAGAATCAGCCAACCAAAGTCTCCAACTCAGACTGGACTGCTTTGGAAAATGTGAACAGGGTCATAGGTTTTGGACTTTTAACTGCATTTTCATACATTTAACAGCTTTTCCCACTGATAAAAACTATTCTATGTCTATTAATACACCAAAATAACTAAGCGTAGATAAACAATAAAAACAGTGAATGCTCAATGTATGTCATAAGTTAATGTTTTTCTTTGTCAGTGATGGTTCTTAAAAGTGAATCCCTTCCCCATCAAATATAAGCTACCTCATACTGATTCCACAATTTTTGAGAAAAAAAAGGCTCACCTGTCGAAGAGTGCCCTTTCCCTGGATTATTTTATATAATAGAAACAGTGGAATGAGGGAGAGGGAGACTGTGGCAATGAACCAGCCCAAGATGTTGGCCCAGAGTGGATAAACATAAGTGCTACTGAACTTCAGCGGGGAATATCTGACAATGGAGAAGATAAAGGTGCCCTGTGATGAAATAAGACAAAGTGGATTATTCTTCAGTGTGAAACTGAAAAGTGTGAATACTCTGCAGTGCCAAAACTGTGGAAAGGGAAACACAAATTATGAATTATTATATGACATGACTTACAAAACAGGTGAAAGGAGTGATGTAGCGCCAACAGTACTTCATGAATGGGTGTGGACGATAGCCAATCATGTCTGCGATGTTACCATAAAAACGATCAGCACCTTTAGGTAAAAGAGAGCTATTAGAAAGACCAGCCATTTATTTCAAACTAATTTATACCAAACAAGCACACGCTCGTCTTTGTCTCAATGAAAATTGTTCTGAATCTGAGCAGCGTCTTTTTTTTGTCACAACACAGCCTGTAATTGGTTGGCTATTTGTCTGTGACTTACCATACACCCAGCCAATGCTCACAGACTGGCAAAAAGAGAGAAGCAGCAGAGTGGTGCCACTACAGACATGATGATCTAACAGCTGGAGCAGATACATTCCTCCCTAAAAAAAAACAAAAAAGGACAGAAGGAATAATACACAGTCGTTCAAATCCAATGATAAAAAGAAAGTTAGGAAATAAAGCTAATCACAGACATACTCAGTCTCACTCACAACAGTTGACACAAGCATGCTTGGTCATGTCCCTTGGCATGACTTTATAATGCAATATTTTTTCCTCAGGGTTTACTGGAGCAATTTACATTTTACTAGAGTAATTAAAATTTTACTAAAGCAGTTTGATGGTTTTATACCAATTAGATGCAAACTTATAAAAATTCTGATGTTTATTCTAATTGTGGTTGCCATGGTAATACTGTAAAATTGTATATTACACCAGAAAACAGTAAGTTGTTGTAGCTCCTGTGTATGTTGCTGCCTAATTATGTCTTTGCCATTTTGAGACTTAACCAGAGTGATCTCAGATCTGTTATCTAAAAACTTTTGCAGTGCAAAGTTCTTAAAATTAAAAGTGTTTTCCAAGAAAAGGGTAAATATTATAGGCCTTTTGCCAGAATCTTGAAATCCACCTTATCAAATAAAATCTCTGATGATCAGTGTCTTTTTCTTTCTGTTAAAATTTAGGAAATCAGAGTGTCATTACAGTTATATATATATATATATATATATATATATATATATATATATATACACACACATATATATACATATATATATATATATATATATATATATATATGGGGTGCAACGATAGTCATATCGATATTGAACCGTTCGATACAGTGCTTTCGGTTTGGTACTCTATGGAAGCCTGTTTCCGCCACTAAATAAAAACAAAAAAGCTAGTATCCATAACTCGAAATTTCAAGTTATTTTCTCGAAATTTCGACTTATTAACTCGAAATTTCGACTTATTAACTCGAAATTTCGAGAAAAGTAACTCAAAATTTCGAGTTACTTTTCTCAAAATTTCGAGTTAGCTCTGCCAATCAAAAATATACGGGAATGAGGTCGCTTTCTTGTTACCCGGAAGCATATGGCGCAGAGGAACGCGCACTCAAAAACGGATCCCAACAAATTGGCGCTTTCGCGAGTACGTTTGCTGATAGTAACACCATGTGATTCAGCTAATAACACAGGGATTTCATCATTTGTGAAGCCAGGCTGAAAACACTCAGCAATCTGTGCATTCACGACTGAATGTAATACCGGTAGCTTAGCTGTAGCATTTGTAGCTGAGGGCTTCAGCTTCCGGGTAACGAGGAAATGATGTCATTCACGTAGATTACTGATTGGCAGCGCTAACTTGAAATTTCGAGTTACTTTTCTCAAAATTTTGAGTAAATAAATTGAAATTTCGAGTTAATATGTCGAAATTTCGAGAAAATAACTCGGAATTTTGAGAAAATAACTCGGAATTTCGAGTTATGGATCCTTTTTTTTTTAGTGGCGGAAACAGGCTTCCATAGGTACGAATATGTATCGAACAATACAAATTTTTTAATTTATTTTATCAACTTTCCTTCTGACGATGCTGTGTGTGTTGAGCGCTCAGTGGATCTGCGCTCGACAGTGCAGCCTAGGCGGAGTAGTCGAACACAGATTCACTGAGCGCAGGGCAAGCTAGCGAGACAGAAGTTAAGCTCTCCTTGCAACATGGCAAATTGAACCTCCCCCACCCTCATTCAGATGTGGCGTTTGGAACTATTTTGGTTTTCATGTGACGTATGACCCTGAAGGTAAGCGCGTCATGGACTAAAGTAAAACAGTATGTTGGATGTGCCATGCAATGCTCAATTACATTGGTGGGAACTAGTGTGTTAGCGCAGTTAGCTCGTTAACGTGTTGGCCGTCCAGCCCCACGCACGGGGCGATCCACGGTAGCTCGTTAATGGAGATTTGCCGTGTTGTGGCGTTAACGTCATTTCAATGAGATTAACGCTGACAGCACTAGTGGGAACACAACGAATATGACTGCACATTTACTCCGACAGCATCCTAGTGCAAAGACAAGTGGAAGCAGACAAAAACAACAAGCACGCATGCTACAAACTTTACCCGAGTCATTTAGACAGCCGTTAGCACATGATTCTCCTTATGGGGACCTGATATGTTTAATATGCTGCTGAGAATATAGCCCAGAAGAAGCGTATAGTATAGCTTTTATTTGGGAAAGAGCCATTTCTCTGTAATAAACCCTCTTTTCCAAAGATGAGTGATTTCTCGATCAGATAATTTATTTTTTTTATTACTTTGTTGTTTCAGCAACATTAAATTTAAAAACTGTACTTTTGAGTTAAAATATATATTTATAATTTTAATAAATGACAAATTAAAAAGGCATGAACATTTTTTTGTATCGGAAAAATATCGAACCGTGACACCAAAGTATCGAACCGAAAATTTTGTGTATCGTTGCACCCCATATATATATATATATATATATGCACATTTACTCCGACAGCATATGTATACATATATATATACATATACATATATATAGTAACTGTAATGACACTCTGATTTCCTAATATATGTACATCTAGTAAAGCTGGTGGTTTTAGCTACCAGATTTTGCATTGTGCTTCGTCATAGAAACTTCTCTTCTGTGGTGTTTTTAAAGAGATTTTTGAGATCAAAGACATCTCTTTTAATGTTTTTCTACATTCATTCCAGGTATGGTACTCTAATTACATTATGCTTGTGTTGGAGCTCCGTTTGGCCAGTTTAGTTGCCCTACACTTATAAAGGTTCCTTTGTAAGTGCGCATCCACCATTAGCGTGCTGCCTGCTGTAACCCATAATTTCCTTCGGGATTAATAAAGTATTCTGATTCTGATTCTAAAAGACTGGATCCTCCAGCCAAAAAACATTTTCACTTATATACGAGTATCGTTGCACCCCTAATATACATATATACCTTTTTATTTTTCCAATTATGTAGTTGAGGGTAAGAATGCGCTAAATAATAAGAGTGATTCTCTTCTATTCCCTTGAAGACATAATGTATTAAATATATAAAAAGTTGTCTTTAACTCAAATTAAAGCAAAAAACATAAACGTCTGACAAATAACAGATAAATAATACATTTTATTTGAATGTAGTTTGTGCCCTTAATGGCAGGCTCTAATTTTGAGTCTATTTGGTGATCGGTTAAATAAACATCTGTTGCAGCGTCCTTTTGACAGCAACCTCCACGTCGATGGAAATAGACTTGCTACCTTCCTAAACTACGTAAGTAATGTGTGTGCAGTTTGTTATTATGTATCTTCACTCTTAAATTTTATCTTTATAGAAAGATGAGCCAGATGCTTTCAAAAGATTAGGCACTGGAAATCGTGTGGCGACTTATTTAAACTACGTAAGTATATGTATCTGTTCACTGCTGATTGAAGGCAGTGGTGGCCGTCTCCTGGCATCCACTCTCCATCGTTTCACTCTGGCTTCATGGGCATAAGCAAAAGCTCTGACTCAGTGTTGGACTTGGATTGATTGACTTTCATAGACACTTCTGATAGTGTGGCATTAATTCACCTGCAGTGTGTTGTCATAATTTTTAAGTTCACAATCAAGAATTAGTGCAAAAGGTTGTAACATTTCTTTGGCAATAATACTGAATAATATCAATACATAGCAAAATTATGTTTACCTGTCAATCAGTTCTGGTACATATTGTAGAGTTTTGTTGTCCGTGCGCCATTAACAGGCCGACAAAGAACCTTGTTTTGTTTTTTTTGTTTTTTCTTTTGCCTTTGCTAACACTGAGCTGCCTATGAGACAAGATTTTAATTTTGAATGATGTAGAGCATGTAGTGTATGGATTGCTGCACCCCACCTACCCACCCCCGTTCACGGTTTAAATTCATACATCATCCAATGTACATGTTTATCTATACCGTAAATTGGTAACAATTGGCAAACAAGTTTAAGGATGAAAGAAAACAAACCGCATTGAGGGAAGAACTTCACAACATGAACAATCTGTCACAATCCGCAGTGGCAGACCGAGTGGAGAGTGTGTGGAGGAATCAGGTGCAGACACAGGCGAAGACACGAAACTGAGTTCAAAAGAAAAGCGAGCCTTTATTTTGGCTGATGACATGGGGGTCAAACAAGGCAGAAGCACAGTGACGAAACTAAACTGAGAAACTGGTACTATGATGCCACAGAAAACTATGAATACAAACATGGTGGGTGAGAACACAGACGACGCGACAGTGAACACAGCAAGGCTGAGGACTAAATACACACATGAGGCGATCAGGGGAAGTGGAGACACATGGGGACACAGCTGACTAGAATGAAACATAATGACAACACAGGGGAGAGTAAACTAAATGCAGTGAACAAAGAACAGACTCTTTCAAAATAAAACAGGAAACACAGAGACATAGACATGAAACAAACTAGACAACAAGAGCCACACAGACATGACACATAACAGGTAGGCGCACGAACCAGGGAGAGTACAGGGGAAGATGACAGAAACGACAACATGAACTTGACAACATAAGACACACAGACATAAACACATGAAGGGCAAGGGAGACTTAACACAAGGGTAATACAATAACAAATGAGCTAGAATAACCTAATGAACCTAAACAAACAATAACCATCAAAATAGACTAAAACTCAAAACACTGGGTCGCACGACCCAGGACCATGACACAATCACACTTTTTATTTTTCATGTAACTTATTGAGACATGGCGTAGTATGGAATAGCGTCTTACGAGAAGCCAATGATCACTAGTGATTATAAATGATCTTGTCTTTTTTCAGATGAGTGATGTTGAGGCAGGAGGTGCCACAGTCTTCCCTGACTTTGGAGCAGTAATCTGGCCAAGAAAAGTGATGATATTTTTATGTTTCTTTGATTGTGAGCGAGCTTGTGTGAAGACCTGCATTATTATTCCCTTTGTATTGTCTTTTTATTTTATACTACTGCTATCCTCGGGCTATTAGCGTTTACTTTATAGTTAAACTGTTTTTTAACAAAATCAGAAATAGTCATGATCTCACAAAGACAGCTGAACAAACACAAAAAAAAAGATTTTATAATTTTTTTTAAAGCTAATTCAAGTCCAGAATTATTTTGGTGCCCTTGACTTTTTACCGTACCATGAGCAGTAAGCCATTTTTACTCCAAGTACTTTTAAACCTCCTATTTACTGGACACTCAACTTCATCATCATATTTGCCTTCTAATTATTTTTCCACAGGGAACATCGGTGTTCTGGTATAATTTGTTCAGGAGCGGCGAGGGAGACTATAGGACCAGACATGCAGCCTGTCCTGTCCTAATAGGAAGCAAATGGGGTAAGCTGTAGTTCAGATTTATAAAGCCACATTTGTGATTCATCAAATAGTTGGTCCTGATGTGTGTGTGTGTACTTTGGTTTGTACAGAATTTTTAAGTGCTCTACTCTACAACCACTATCACTTTAAGTATGTGAATTAACAGGTTCACAATTCAAGATGTTATTGCAAAACATGAGGCAGCATTAGAGAGGAAATGAAACTAATAATGATAAAACAGCACTCTAATAAGCAAAACTAATTCCCTAATACAATGTAAAAATAAAATCTAATACTTGCTAGCTTTTCCATTTGTACAAGTCTAAATATTGAATTAATTATAAATAAGAGAAGAATCCAGCAGGCTTAAATGTGGTTTACTTTAGGTACTTGAGATGTGCAAGCTTGTTTAAAAAAAAAAAAAAAAAAGTAAAAGTGTTCATATGACTTAAAATGTCAAAAGCTATTAGACAGCATGTTCAAGCTGCTTTACTTGGTTAATTTTTTTTGTCTTGTCTTTTTTATCAGTCTCAAATAAGTGGATTCATGAGCGAGGTCAAGAGTTCAGAAGACCCTGTGGCCTGACAGAAGTGGACTGAAACTGACTTTACTCCTACACAGCACCCATGCTATCTTGCATAGATAGAGCGCTTTAGGTTGAAGTTGTAAAATGTTGCTTTTGTTGTTTCTTCCTTTGGGTTTTGTTTGTTTGTGCTTTGTGTGTTTGTTTGTTTGTTCTATACATGGATTGCATTTTGTGAACTGACTCACCCGCTCACTTGCTGGTCAGTCCAGTCTAACTGTGTGTCCACTGCTCTGTTTATCATCCTGTCCCAGAAGATGATTTTTACAAGTCTGAGTGGGAGGTTTGAGATTTTTTGGTTTTGTTTGTTTGTATTTGTTTTTTTGTTGTTTTGGGGGTTTTTTTAAACTGAAAAATAACTCAGAACTTTGTTGTGCATGGTCATGCCACCCACACATCATTAAATGGGCAATTTAAATTAAGAATGAGATAAACTGTGTCCTGAAATGGAATTAACAAATAAACACTGAAAAAACACAAAGCTGTATTTTATGTACGATTTTTTTTGGGTGGTTTTTCCAGTATATGTACTTCACATATATATTTTATAGTGTTTAAATTAAGAATTGCTTTAAAATCTGCATAGGTTGGCTGTGAGCCTTGCCGGCCTCAGGACCGTGGCCACCCAGTGCACATGCTCCTCCCAGGTGTCACTGTGGATGATCAGGTCATCCAAGAAGGCAGGATATGTAGCGTGTGGAGGCCATGGTGCGTTTCAAAATAGTGATCTATAAGATTTGTACGTTGGGCACCTCTAGCCCCAGCCCATCTCTTTCATTCACCAGGCTCACCAGAGAAGTGGTTTCAGGGATAACTGGACCACTCGAGATCTCTGTCCAGAAGAGCGCAGTCCTAAGAACAGCAAAGATACAGTGCAGGACCCTCAACTTCCCAGGCCTTGGGTAGAGAACCTGAGCTTAAAGGGTAAGGACTGCCTACAGCGATGAGTCGGGAATTTATATATAGAAATAGATAAAGTATTGAACACATCACCAGTTTTCTAAGTAAATGTATATTTCAAAAGGTGCTTTTGACATGGAATTCTCACTAGATTCTCACCAGATGTCAGTAATAATCCATCTAATCCACGCATTAGAAAGCAATTCTGCCACTAAGTGTAAATCATTATCAGCTGGTTCAGTCCAACTGATGGGCTATGAAAATTACCAATGTTTCACACACAAGAAGCATCTAATGATGGGTTAAACCAGTGAGTTCTCTCAAGACCTTGGCACCCTCATGGTAGCAAAACATACTGATGGTGTTGGTTATTGGTTCATTTCTCAGCTACTGAAGGTTCCAGTGAGCACTGTTGGGGCCATAATCCTGGAAGTGAAAAGAACACCAGTTCACCAAACACAGCCAAGGAAACTCTCAGTTGGTTTCAGAGAAGGAATTAAAGCTGGTGGAAGCTGGCCAGTCACCTGAATCCACAGAACAGTCAGGATTTAGAATAGAATAGAGTAGCCCTTTATTGTCATTTTATATGTACAACAAAATTATGGGTGGTCCACGCCCACTGTGCAGGAGTGGAAAAAAGTATAAATGGTTTGTGTGGAAGAATGGACCAAAATCCATTTGGGGGAATGCATGAGACAAGTTTCTCCATACAGGATCTTGAAGACATCATCACCAACAAAGGCTTTTGAAAAGAAATTTCAGGAAGTGAGTTCAATACTTTTTTATTACACATACCTTAATTTATAGACATCTATGTTTTTATTTCTTTGCATGTGTAGATTGGATGAGTTGTTACTGACACCTAGTGATAATTTCATGTCAATAGCACCTTTAGAAATATATTTACTTTGAAAACTGGTGACGTGTCCAACACTTATTTTACCAACAGACACACACTTTGTAATTATATATATATAAAAAAATTATAGTTTGGTTCACTAAGTGGAAAATATTTATTTTCTCTTCAAATACACTTTAATAAAATAATTTAATAATCTGGTTTACTGCACAAAAAAATGTATAGGGTTAATTTTTTTATTCAAGAAATTGCAAAACAGAACAACTTACAGTACGTTGGAAGCCACTCCTCATTTCTTCATATTTTTCTTCCTATTCTTACTGCTGCGGTAACACAACAATTTCCATTGTCGGATCAATACAGTTACCTACCCTACAAGGAGCAAAATATTCTTGTAGAATTTTTAAATGGTCTTCAGCCTTTCTGTAGATTTTGGCTGCTTTTTGCACTTTTCATATCTTATTGAATCTAAGCTAAAATAATAATATACAGAAAATTTCTTCAGCTTTAGTCTGTCCCTTTGGTCAAAATTATCAACACAACACCACAAGAAGAATGTGTTTTTTGAGACTGGGACGTCATTATTGCAAATCACATTCTGAATTTAATACAAAACCCTCCATGTTATGGAAAAAATGAAGAAGCAAACACTTTTAAATATTTGAAACTGAAATGAACAAAGTGACTAAGCAAAACAAACAAAATACCGATACAAAATAATAAAAAATAATAATTAAATTATTAGTAACAATTGTCTGGACAGATTTGGTAAACGGTCAAGATACAGTTACAAGAATTAACAGATGAGTTCAAAACTACGCCTGAGTTTACAGATGGCTACTACATGAGTACTTTAGTCATGGAATAATGTAGTACTGACTACTGATGCCAGCATTTTGATCCCATCATTGCATGGGATTTATTTATTCATATGAAATGGTAACACAGCTTAAAATTATATGAGTGTGTGTGTCTGTGTGTGCAGTTCTATTATTCAGCTCGCTTAAGACAAACTATATAAACAGTATATAAGCTTGTTCTAATATATTTTGATAATATATGTTTATTGCTATTGAAGATATTAAAGCTTAAAGATGAAATATAATTAGATAAAGGTAAACTAAGGTAAGGTACAAATGTGAAAGCTGTAGGTAAAAATTTCAGGGCATGCTTGTTCTTTTCAAAGCACTCTTTAAATTTCATTAGATGGATAAAAGCTCAGAAGAGCAGAGAGTAATTTACAATGTCCGTTATGTTATTGTGTTCATTGAGCGTTTTCCCCGTTGCATGATAAAGGAGCGAGGTCTGTGTGGTCTGCTGTACCATCTCGTCCCAAAGAAAGATGGAAGTTTTGATCAAACAGCGGTTCGTCTACAGGCTGGCAGAGCTCTAAGAAACGCTGAGGAAAGAAAGGATAAATTGTAGATTGTAATTGTTTTGAGGATTTAAAAAAAAGCCATCTTTAAATAGATTTTTGATTAACATTTTTGGAAGATATGAGGCGCAATTAAATACAATCTTGAAACTTTACAACCAATGAAAGAATTGCATTCAGTTTTCCTGTAAAAGAACAATTCAGTATTACAATATTATAATTTGACATTTCATGAAGATGTAATAAAAACACAAAAAAGGTGAAATACGTTTAGTGTGCTGATAAGTATTTGCAGCAGTAGAACAGAACTGACTTAACATGAAACTCAGAGGCCACGGTCACATTATGGTGGAGTAAGGCTCCCTAATTAAACAGAAAAAAAGAGCCCATTATTTTCCCTGTATTAATTCTAAAAGTGTTTTTCCATAAACCCATTCTTATGTAAGAGGATTTGAGATCTCCTGCTGATACTCCTGGTGAAAGGCCAGAGATTCAGTGTATGCAGTCCAAGTTGTATTTAACAATTCTTGAACATACCCAGTTTAAGGCCTCTGTTTCTGTATAACTGCCCAGATTTAAACAAAAAAAGCACAACTACATTCAATTACGTCATTCATCCCCCAAAACTCTTTAAAAATGTTTAAACATTGAATTTAACAGTGTGGGGAAATCAAAACACTTTTCTCAGACCCAGGGGCCAGAATCAGCCAACCAAAGTCTCCAACTCAGACTGGACTGCTTTGGAAAATGTGAACAGGGTCATAGGTTTTGGACTTTTAACTGCATTTTCATACATTTAACAGCTTTTCCCACTGATAAAAACTATTCTATGTCTATTAATACACCAAAATAACTAAGCGTAGATAAACAATAAAAACAGTGAATGCTCAATGTATGTCATAAGTTAATGTTTTTCTTTGTCAGTGATGGTTCTTAAAAGTGAATCCCTTCCCCATCAAATATAAGCTACCTCATACTGATTCCACAATTTTTGAGAAAAAAAAGGCTCACCTGTCGAAGAGTGCCCTTTCCCTGGATTATTTTATATAATAGAAACAGTGGAATGAGGGAGAGGGAGACTGTGGCAATGAACCAGCCCAAGATGTTGGCCCAGAGTGGATAAACATAAGTGCTACTGAACTTCAGCGGGGAATATCTGACAATGGAGAAGATAAAGGTGCCCTGTGATGAAATAAGACAAAGTGGATTATTCTTCAGTGTGAAACTGAAAAGTGTGAATACTCTGCAGTGCCAAAACTGTGGAAAGGGAAACACAAATTATGAATTATTATATGACATGACTTACAAAACAGGTGAAAGGAGTGATGTAGCGCCAACAGTACTTCATGAATGGGTGTGGACGATAGCCAATCATGTCTGCGATGTTACCATAAAAACGATCAGCACCTTTAGGTAAAAGAGAGCTATTAGAAAGACCAGCCATTTATTTCAAACTAATTTATACCAAACAAGCACACGCTCGTCTTTGTCTCAATGAAAATTGTTCTGAATCTGAGCAGCGTCTTTTTTTTGTCACAACACAGCCTGTAATTGGTTGGCTATTTGTCTGTGACTTACCATACACCCAGCCAATGCTCACAGACTGGCAAAAAGAGAGAAGCAGCAGAGTGGTGCCACTACAGACATGATGATCTAACAGCTGGAGCAGATACATTCCTCCCTAAAAAAAAACAAAAAAGGACAGAAGGAATAATACACAGTCGTTCAAATCCAATGATAAAAAGAAAGTTAGGAAATAAAGCTAATCACAGACATACTCAGTCTCACTCACAACAGTTGACACAAGCATGCTTGGTCATGTCCCTTGGCATGACTTTATAATGCAATATTTTTTCCTCAGGGTTTACTGGAGCAATTTACATTTTACTAGAGTAATTAAAATTTTACTAAAGCAGTTTGATGGTTTTATACCAATTAGATGCAAACTTATAAAAATTCTGATGTTTATTCTAATTGTGGTTGCCATGGTAATACTGTAAAATTGTATATTACACCAGAAAACAGTAAGTTGTTGTAGCTCCTGTGTATGTTGCTGCCTAATTATGTCTTTGCCATTTTGAGACTTAACCAGAGTGATCTCAGATCTGTTATCTAAAAACTTTTGCAGTGCAAAGTTCTTAAAATTAAAAGTGTTTTCCAAGAAAAGGGTAAATATTATAGGCCTTTTGCCAGAATCTTGAAATCCACCTTATCAAATAAAATCTCTGATGATCAGTGTCTTTTTCTTTCTGTTAAAATTTAGGAAATCAGAGTGTCATTACAGTTATATATATATATATATATATATATATATATATATATATATATACACACACATATATATACATATATATATATATATATATATATATATATATGGGGTGCAACGATAGTCATATCGATATTGAACCGTTCGATACAGTGCTTTCGGTTTGGTACTCTATGGAAGCCTGTTTCCGCCACTAAATAAAAACAAAAAAGCTAGTATCCATAACTCGAAATTTCAAGTTATTTTCTCGAAATTTCGACTTATTAACTCGAAATTTCGACTTATTAACTCGAAATTTCGAGAAAAGTAACTCAAAATTTCGAGTTACTTTTCTCAAAATTTCGAGTTAGCTCTGCCAATCAAAAATATACGGGAATGAGGTCGCTTTCTTGTTACCCGGAAGCATATGGCGCAGAGGAACGCGCACTCAAAAACGGATCCCAACAAATTGGCGCTTTCGCGAGTACGTTTGCTGATAGTAACACCATGTGATTCAGCTAATAACACAGGGATTTCATCATTTGTGAAGCCAGGCTGAAAACACTCAGCAATCTGTGCATTCACGACTGAATGTAATACCGGTAGCTTAGCTGTAGCATTTGTAGCTGAGGGCTTCAGCTTCCGGGTAACGAGGAAATGATGTCATTCACGTAGATTACTGATTGGCAGCGCTAACTTGAAATTTCGAGTTACTTTTCTCAAAATTTTGAGTAAATAAATTGAAATTTCGAGTTAATATGTCGAAATTTCGAGAAAATAACTCGGAATTTTGAGAAAATAACTCGGAATTTCGAGTTATGGATCCTTTTTTTTTTAGTGGCGGAAACAGGCTTCCATAGGTACGAATATGTATCGAACAATACAAATTTTTTAATTTATTTTATCAACTTTCCTTCTGACGATGCTGTGTGTGTTGAGCGCTCAGTGGATCTGCGCTCGACAGTGCAGCCTAGGCGGAGTAGTCGAACACAGATTCACTGAGCGCAGGGCAAGCTAGCGAGACAGAAGTTAAGCTCTCCTTGCAACATGGCAAATTGAACCTCCCCCACCCTCATTCAGATGTGGCGTTTGGAACTATTTTGGTTTTCATGTGACGTATGACCCTGAAGGTAAGCGCGTCATGGACTAAAGTAAAACAGTATGTTGGATGTGCCATGCAATGCTCAATTACATTGGTGGGAACTAGTGTGTTAGCGCAGTTAGCTCGTTAACGTGTTGGCCGTCCAGCCCCACGCACGGGGCGATCCGCGGTAGCTCGTTAATGGAGATTTGCCGTGTTGTGGCGTTAACGTCATTTCAATGAGATTAACGCTGACAGCACTAGTGGGAACACAACGAATATGACTGCACATTTACTCCGACAGCATCCTAGTGCAAAGACAAGTGGAAGCAGACAAAAACAACAAGCACGCATGCTACAAACTTTACCCGAGTCATTTAGACAGCCGTTAGCACATGATTCTCCTTATGGGGACCTGATATGTTTAATATGCTGCTGAGAATATAGCCCAGAAGAAGCGTATAGTATAGCTTTTATTTGGGAAAGAGCCATTTCTCTGTAATAAACCCTCTTTTCCAAAGATGAGTGATTTCTCGATCAGATAATTTATTTTTTTTATTACTTTGTTGTTTCAGCAACATTAAATTTAAAAACTGTACTTTTGAGTTAAAATATATATTTATAATTTTAATAAATGACAAATTAAAAAGGCATGAACATTTTTTTGTATCGGAAAAATATCGAACCGTGACACCAAAGTATCGAACCGAAAATTTTGTGTATCGTTGCACCCCATATATATATATATATATATATATATATATATATATATATATATATATATATATATATGCACATTTACTCCGACAGCATATATATACATATATATATACATATACATATATATAGTAACTGTAATGACACTCTGATTTCCTAATATATGTACATCTAGTAAAGCTGGTGGTTTTAGCTACCAGATTTTGCATTGTGCTTCGTCATAGAAACTTCTCTTCTGTGGTGTTTTTAAAGAGATTTTTGAGATCAAAGACATCTCTTTTAATGTTTTTCTACATTCATTCCAGGTATGGTACTCTAATTACATTATGCTTGTGTTGGAGCTCCGTTTGGCCAGTTTAGTTGCCCTACACTTATAAAGGTTCCTTTGTAAGTGCGCATCCACCATTAGCGTGCTGCCTGCTGTAACCCATAATTTCCTTCGGGATTAATAAAGTATTCTGATTCTGATTCTAAAAGACTGGATCCTCCAGCCAAAAAACATTTTCACTTATATACGAGTATCGTTGCACCCCTAATATACATATATACCTTTTTATTTTTCCAATTATGTAGTTGAGGGTAAGAATGCGCTAAATAATAAGAGTGATTCTCTTCTATTCCCTTGAAGACATAATGTATTAAATATATAAAAAGTTGTCTTTAACTCAAATTAAAGCAAAAAACATAAACGTCTGACAAATAACAGATAAATAATACATTTTATTTGAATGTAGTTTGTGCCCTTAATGGCAGGCTCTAATTTTGAGTCTATTTGGTGATCGGTTAAATAAACATCTGTTGCAGCGTCCTTTTGACAGCAACCTCCACGTCGATGGAAATAGACTTGCTACCTTCCTAAACTACGTAAGTAATGTGTGTGCAGTTTGTTATTATGTATCTTCACTCTTAAATTTTATCTTTATAGAAAGATGAGCCAGATGCTTTCAAAAGATTAGGCACTGGAAATCGTGTGGCGACTTATTTAAACTACGTAAGTATATGTATCTGTTCACTGCTGATTGAAGGCAGTGGTGGCCGTCTCCTGGCATCCACTCTCCATCGTTTCACTCTGGCTTCATGGGCATAAGCAAAAGCTCTGGCTCAGTGTTGGACTTGGATTGATTGACTTTCATAGACACTTCTGATAGTGTGGCATTAATTCACCTGCAGTGTGTTGTCATAATTTTTAAGTTCACAATCAAGAATTAGTGCAAAAGGTTGTAACATTTCTTTGGCAATAATACTGAATAATATCAATACATAGCAAAATTATGTTTACCTGTCAATCAGTTCTGGTACATATTGTAGAGTTTTGTTGTCCGTGCGCCATTAACAGGCCGACAAAGAACCTTGTTTTGTTTTTTTTGTTTTTTCTTTTGCCTTTGCTAACACTGAGCTGCCTATGAGACAAGATTTTAATTTTGAATGATGTAGAGCATGTAGTGTATGGATTGCTGCACCCCACCTACCCACCCCCGTTCACGGTTTAAATTCATACATCATCCAATGTACATGTTTATCTATACCGTAAATTGGTAACAATTGGCAAACAAGTTTAAGGATGAAAGAAAACAAACCGCATTGAGGGAAGAACTTCACAACATGAACAATCTGTCACAATCCGCAGTGGCAGACCGAGTGGAGAGTGTGTGGAGGAATCAGGTGCAGACACAGGCGAAGACACGAAACTGAGTTCAAAAGAAAAGCGAGCCTTTATTTTGGCTGATGACATGGGGGTCAAACAAGGCAGAAGCACAGTGACGAAACTAAACTGAGAAACTGGTACTATGATGCCACAGAAAACTATGAATACAAACATGGTGGGTGAGAACACAGACGACGCGACAGTGAACACAGCAAGGCTGAGGACTAAATACACACATGAGGCGATCAGGGGAAGTGGAGACACATGGGGACACAGCTGACTAGAATGAAACATAATGACAACACAGGGGAGAGTAAACTAAATGCAGTGAACAAAGAACAGACTCTTTCAAAATAAAACAGGAAACACAGAGACATAGACATGAAACAAACTAGACAACAAGAGCCACACAGACATGACACATAACAGGTAGGCGCACGAACCAGGGAGAGTACAGGGGAAGATGACAGAAACGACAACATGAACTTGACAACATAAGACACACAGACATAAACACATGAAGGGCAAGGGAGACTTAACACAAGGGTAATACAATAACAAATGAGCTAGAATAACCTAATGAACCTAAACAAACAATAACCATCAAAATAGACTAAAACTCAAAACACTGGGTCGCACGACCCAGGACCATGACACAATCACACTTTTTATTTTTCATGTAACTTATTGAGACATGGCGTAGTATGGAATAGCGTCTTACGAGAAGCCAATGATCACTAGTGATTATAAATGATCTTGTCTTTTTTCAGATGAGTGATGTTGAGGCAGGAGGTGCCACAGTCTTCCCTGACTTTGGAGCAGTAATCTGGCCAAGAAAAGTGATGATATTTTTATGTTTCTTTGATTGTGAGCGAGCTTGTGTGAAGACCTGCATTATTATTCCCTTTGTATTGTCTTTTTATTTTATACTACTGCTATCCTCGGGCTATTAGCGTTTACTTTATAGTTAAACTGTTTTTTAACAAAATCAGAAATAGTCATGATCTCACAAAGACAGCTGAACAAACACAAAAAAAAAGATTTTATAATTTTTTTTAAAGCTAATTCAAGTCCAGAATTATTTTGGTGCCCTTGACTTTTTACCGTACCATGAGCAGTAAGCCATTTTTACTCCAAGTACTTTTAAACCTCCTATTTACTGGACACTCAACTTCATCATCATATTTGCCTTCTAATTATTTTTCCACAGGGAACATCGGTGTTCTGGTATAATTTGTTCAGGAGCGGCGAGGGAGACTATAGGACCAGACATGCAGCCTGTCCTGTCCTAATAGGAAGCAAATGGGGTAAGCTGTAGTTCAGATTTATAAAGCCACATTTGTGATTCATCAAATAGTTGGTCCTGATGTGTGTGTGTGTACTTTGGTTTGTACAGAATTTTTAAGTGCTCTACTCTACAACCACTATCACTTTAAGTATGTGAATTAACAGGTTCACAATTCAAGATGTTATTGCAAAACATGAGGCAGCATTAGAGAGGAAATGAAACTAATAATGATAAAACAGCACTCTAATAAGCAAAACTAATTCCCTAATACAATGTAAAAATAAAATCTAATACTTGCTAGCTTTTCCATTTGTACAAGTCTAAATATTGAATTAATTATAAATAAGAGAAGAATCCAGCAGGCTTAAATGTGGTTTACTTTAGGTACTTGAGATGTGCAAGCTTGTTTAAAAAAAAAAAAAAAAAAAGTAAAAGTGTTCATATGACTTAAAATGTCAAAAGCTATTAGACAGCATGTTCAAGCTGCTTTACTTGGTTAATTTTTTTTGTCTTGTCTTTTTTATCAGTCTCAAATAAGTGGATTCATGAGCGAGGTCAAGAGTTCAGAAGACCCTGTGGCCTGACAGAAGTGGACTGAAACTGACTTTACTCCTACACAGCACCCATGCTATCTTGCATAGATAGAGCGCTTTAGGTTGAAGTTGTAAAATGTTGCTTTTGTTGTTTCTTCCTTTGGGTTTTGTTTGTTTGTGCTTTGTGTGTTTGTTTGTTTGTTCTATACATGGATTGCATTTTGTGAACTGACTCACCCGCTCACTTGCTGGTCAGTCCAGTCTAACTGTGTGTCCACTGCTCTGTTTATCATCCTGTCCCAGAAGATGATTTTTACAAGTCTGAGTGGGAGGTTTGAGATTTTTTGGTTTTGTTTGTTTGTATTTGTTTTTTTGTTGTTTTGGGGGTTTTTTTAAACTGAAAAATAACTCAGAACTTTGTTGTGCATGGTCATGCCACCCACACATCATTAAATGGGCAATTTAAATTAAGAATGAGATAAACTGTGTCCTGAAATGGAATTAACAAATAAACACTGAAAAAACACAAAGCTGTATTTTATGTACGATTTTTTTTGGGTGGTTTTTCCAGTATATGTACTTCACATATATATTTTATAGTGTTTAAATTAAGAATTGCTTTAAAATCTGCATAGGTTGGCTGTGAGCCTTGCCGGCCTCAGGACCGTGGCCACCCAGTGCACATGCTCCTCCCAGGTGTCACTGTGGATGATCAGGTCATCCAAGAAGGCAGGATATGTAGCGTGTGGAGGCCATGGTGCGTTTCAAAATAGTGATCTATAAGATTTGTACGTTGGGCACCTCTAGCCCCAGCCCATCTCTTTCATTCACCAGGCTCACCAGAGAAGTGGTTTCAGGGATAACTGGACCACTCGAGATCTCTGTCCAGAAGAGCGCAGTCCTAAGAACAGCAAAGATACAGTGCAGGACCCTCAACTTCCCAGGCCTTGGGTAGAGAACCTGAGCTTAAAGGGTAAGGACTGCCTACAGCGATGAGTCGGGAATTTATATATAGAAATAGATAAAGTATTGAACACATCACCAGTTTTCTAAGTAAATGTATATTTCAAAAGGTGCTTTTGACATGGAATTCTCACTAGATTCTCACCAGATGTCAGTAATAATCCATCTAATCCACGCATTAGAAAGCAATTCTGCCACTAAGTGTAAATCATTATCAGCTGGTTCAGTCCAACTGATGGGCTATGAAAATTACCAATGTTTCACACACAAGAAGCATCTAATGATGGGTTAAACCAGTGAGTTCTCTCAAGACCTTGGCACCCTCATGGTAGCAAAACATACTGATGGTGTTGGTTATTGGTTCATTTCTCAGCTACTGAAGGTTCCAGTGAGCACTGTTGGGGCCATAATCCTGGAAGTGAAAAGAACACCAGTTCACCAAACACAGCCAAGGAAACTCTCAGTTGGTTTCAGAGAAGGAATTAAAGCTGGTGGAAGCTGGCCAGTCACCTGAATCCACAGAACAGTCAGGATTTAGAATAGAATAGAGTAGCCCTTTATTGTCATTTTATATGTACAACAAAATTATGGGTGGTCCACGCCCACTGTGCAGGAGTGGAAAAAAGTATAAATGGTTTGTGTGGAAGAATGGACCAAAATCCATTTGGGGGAATGCATGAGACAAGTTTCTCCATACAGGATCTTGAAGACATCATCACCAACAAAGGCTTTTGAAAAGAAATTTCAGGAAGTGAGTTCAATACTTTTTTATTACACATACCTTAATTTATAGACATCTATGTTTTTATTTCTTTGCATGTGTAGATTGGATGAGTTGTTACTGACACCTAGTGATAATTTCATGTCAATAGCACCTTTAGAAATATATTTACTTTGAAAACTGGTGACGTGTCCAACACTTATTTTACCAACAGACACACACTTTGTAATTATATATATATAAAAAAATTATAGTTTGGTTCACTAAGTGGAAAATATTTATTTTCTCTTCAAATACACTTTAATAAAATAATTTAATAATCTGGTTTACTGCACAAAAAAATGTATAGGGTTAATTTTTTTATTCAAGAAATTGCAAAACAGAACAACTTACAGTACGTTGGAAGCCACTCCTCATTTCTTCATATTTTTCTTCCTATTCTTACTGCTGCGGTAACACAACAATTTCCATTGTCGGATCAATACAGTTACCTACCCTACAAGGAGCAAAATATTCTTGTAGAATTTTTAAATGGTCTTCAGCCTTTCTGTAGATTTTGGCTGCTTTTTGCACTTTTCATATCTTATTGAATCTAAGCTAAAA